>NW_026991717.1:69310248-69960248 GCF_029215605.1 Mirounga angustirostris | reverse complement strand
CCATAAAAGAAGAATGAAATCTTGCCATTTGCAACAACATGGATGGAGCTAGAGAGTATTATACTAAGTGAAATAAGTCAGTCGGAGAAACAAATACCATATGATTTCACTCGTAATTATATAGAACAAACTGATGGCTACCAGAATGGGGGCGGGGGGAGGAGGATGAAACAGGTGAGGGGATTAAACAGTGCACTTGTGATGAGCAGTGGGTGTTGTATAGAAGTGCTAAATCACTATATTGTACACCTGAAACTAATATTACAGTGTATGTTAACTAACTGGAATTTAAATAAAAACTTTTAAAAAATTGAATAAAACAAGTGAATAAACAAAAAGCATAATCAGATCTGCAAATACAAAGAACAAATTGATGGTTGCCAGAGGGGAGGGGAATGGAGGGTGGGCAAAATGAGTGAATGTGAGTGGAAGATACAGAAGTCTAGTTATACAGTAAATAAGTCATGGAAATAAAAGACACAGCACTGGTAATACACTCACTGGTATCGTAGTAACACTTTATAGTGGTGGTAGCTACATTTATGGTGTGCATAGCATAACATATACAGAAGCTGAACTGCTGTTATATACCTGAAACTAATGTAACATTTTGTGTCAACTACACTCAAATAAAATTTTTTTAATTTTTTAATTAAAATAAAATAAATTTAATTAAATAATTAAATATATAATCTCCTAGGCCATACACTTTAGGGTGCTTCCATGAATTCCTAGAAACAATTCCCAATATAGAGTAAGCACAACTCCATACATGCAGTATGCCAAAAAAAATAATTTTAGAAAACAAATGAATAAAACAAAGAATAAATTACTGGTTCATGAATGTGCATATGTATGTGATCAAAAGGAAATCAGAAGGTGCCATTGGTTTATGCTTTTCAAAATTCTTTCAGAAAGAGTTACATCACCAACAGAAAAAATATTGAGTAATCATGAGGCAATTATCTAAGAGAAAGATTAGCAAGAAAAGGGGGGGGGTGAAGGGAGAACACAACGAAGCAGGAGAGATCAGTACTCCTCTAGTCTGAAATCAGATTGCTTTTAATTATTTGAAGAACAATCTGAACGCAAAATTTTCCTGCTGAACAAGATAACTATGTCCTCCAAAACATAAAGAAAAAATTGACTTGTACTAGACCTGAAGAACCTGGATTAGATGGGACGCCTGAATGGCTCAGATGGTTAAACATCTGCCTTTGGCTCAGGTCATGATCTCCAGGTGCTGGGATCCAGCCCCAAATCAGGCTTCCAGCTCAGCAGGGAGTCTGCTTCTCCTTCTGCCATTCTCCCTGCTTGTGCTCTGTGTCTCTGTCTCTCTCAAATGAATAAATAAAATCTTCAAAAAAAAAAAAAGAGCCTGATTAGATATGAATATTTCCCAACTCACCAAAGGAATAAGGAAAAGAGACATTATCGGTAAAAGTGGAGATTAGCAATCATAAGTGAATAATTAGCACCTGGGATACATCAAGAGAAAGATTATAAGAAAGTATGTAGATAAACTGAACAAACAATGATAGACTGAAAACTTTAACAAAAAAAGTGAAGCAAAGAAATTATTATAAGTAGCACATATATGTGCAACTTCATATGAATCAACGTAAGTTTTCAATTAAGGTTTTATTTGTCTAAGTCTTCATTATTCTAAGGAAAGAGGAGATTCTTAAAGGGTGCAGTAACACTCAAATCAACTGCAGATGCATTAAAGAAGCCAATTCTAAAATTCCAGAAAAAAGCTACATGATGATCACGATAAAAATCTTTACAGCATTTTTTTTTAAAGATTTTATTTATTTATTTGATAGAGAGAGACACAGCGAGAGAGGGAACACAAGCAGGGGGAGTGGAAGAGGGAGAGCAGGCTTCCCTCCGAGGAGGGAGCCCGATGTGGGGCTGCATGACCATGGGATCATGACCTGAGCCGAAGGCAGACGCTTAACGACTGAGCCACCCAGGCGTCCCTTTACAGCATTTTTTATGAAATCTTTCTAAAAATCACTAATGGTCTGAAAGCTCTTTTCATTGCTGCCTTCATCTCTTTATTCCTGAATGTGTAGATGACAGGATTTAAAAAAGGAGTGAGAACAGCATCAGAGAGAGCAAGAAATTTGTCCATGTGCGAATTGGGATGTGGCCATGTATAGATAAACATGGTTGGACCAAAGAAAAAAAATACCACAGTGATGTGAGCTGACAAAGTGGAGAGGGCCTTGGATGAACCACCTGAGGAATGTTTCCAAACAGTAAACAGGATGAAGATGTAGGAGATGAGGAGTGTGAAGAAAGAACCAACACAGATAAACCCACTGTTGACAGTCACCATGAACTGCAATCTGTAGGTATCTGTACAGGCTAGTCTAAGGAGACGAGGAAGGTCACAGTAAAAGCTGTCCAATACATTAGGACCACAGAAGGGTAAATTAACAATAAATGCTAGTTGGAACAGTGAGTGAATAATGCCAAGGGCCCAAGCAGCAGCCAGAAACAAAATGCACATTCGCGGGCTCATGATGGTCAAGTAGTGGAGAGGCTTACAAATGGCAACATATCTGTCAAAGGCCATGGCAATAAGCAGCACCATCTCCACGCCACCAATGACGCGGATGAAGAAGATCTGGGCAATGCAGCCTCCAAAGGAGATAACTTTGTGCTTTCTGAAAAGATCATAAATCATCTTGGGTGAGGTGGCAGAGCAGGCCCCCAAGTCAATGAAAGAGAGACTGGCCAGTAGGAAGTACATGGGGGAATGTAAGTGAGGATCGATGGTTACAGAAAACACAATGAGGATGTTTCCAGTCATGCTTGCCACATAGAGCACAGAGGAGACCACCAGGAGGAGAAGCTGGACCTCCCATGAATGAGTGAGTCCCAGAAACACAAACTCAGACACAACCGAGTGATTCCTTCCATCCATGGATCCAGCCAACTGGGCTGCCACTGAAATGATGAGAACTAACAATGTGAGAAAGAAATTATGATTCTCAGGAATTATAGTGGTATTAATTATTTATGTTGCTTTCCAAATGAGAACTACCTGGTAATCCAGTTCTTCAGACTTCATAAGTAATGATGATAATGATGACAATGATGATGACATAAGCACAACTCAGGAGATCATATTATAATTGGAACTATCAGGAAAATCTCTCATTGCCTAAAATTAATAGGAGAATTTGGCAAGAAGAAAAGCTTCACAGGTGCCTGTAACAATAAACAAAATATACAAGCAAGAAGGTATATTTGCTCACAAAAGAAAAAGAGACAGTAGGTGAAAATAAAATTTAATTACCCACAAAGGGAAATTATAGTTATACAAATTATATCTGACGCTACTTTCCCATATCAACATATTTCATCCCCCTTTTATGATCATTGTCCATTTCTTCTCTCTGTACAATTTACACTCAGAGAGTAGGATTGTGGGGAAACTGATTAATCAATGGATTACCATTTAGGAGTGAAAGTTTTCTGAAACATGAGATAGGAATGAATTAAGGAGAAACACACTGTAGAACAGGATGAAGATTGAGATTAGGGACAATGAAACTGGGGAATAAGAAAACACCAAAACCAGTCAAGAGTAGTAAAAGGGGAGAAATGGGCTTTATCGAAGATAGAATTTCATTCTTTTTCATCACATCAGGTTCATTGCTTTTCTGAATCTTCCCATTTTTTTATTGTGGTAAAAACCATATAGCATGAAAATCTACAATATAAACCCTGCAGAAGTGTACAGTTCAGTATTATTAAGTATATTCATCTGTGGTAGAAAAGATCCCTAGAATTTCTTCATCTTGTAAATCTGAAAGTCAATACCCATTAAACAACAACTCCCTTTCCCCCTCCCCTCAGCCCCTGGTAACCACCATCCTACTTTCTGTTTTTTTGGATTTGACTACTTTAGGAACCTCACAGAAGAGGAATCACATAGTATTTATTTTTGATTGTCTTATTCCACTTAGCATAATTTCCTCAGATTTATCAACCACACCTTCCCATTTTTTAAAGTACTATCAAAATCATACAGAGATCTCTACTGGCCACTCTACTCAATAAAATTCCCCCTGGAACCTACACCTGGCCCTGCAAGACTTCTATCCAGACTTAAGATATGTACAAACATATCTCTATAGTTTGCTGTCCTCAAAAGTCAAATAAATGTTCTCAATTATTTTTAATAAGCTTTCCCTGAGAGTTCCAGTACATAATGGTCAGGGTTTTTGTTTTTGTTTCTGTTTTTCTAACTTCTGTAAGTCACAAACTCAATAAACCCACTGGAAATACATAAATTGCACACATAATATCTACAATATAAGGTAGTATACAATATATGCCATACAAACAGTACAGAAAATTATTTGCTGAATGTGTGAGAAAAAAAAAGAAATTCAAAGGAAGGACAGTATTATCCAGTAAGGTCAAGGATTTCAGGAAGAGGATGGAATGTAATGTGTCCCTTTTTTTTAAGATTTTATTATTTATCTGAGAGAGAGAGAGCAAGAAGGGGGAGGGAGAGGGACAAGCAGACTCGTCACTGAGTGCAAGCCTGACACAGGCCTCAATCCCACGAACCCAAGATCACAATCTGAGCCAAAATCAAAAGTCCAACCTTTAACCGCCTCAGCCACCCAGGTGCCCCCATGATGTGTCCTTTTAAATATGAGTGGGAAACACCTTAATCTGCAAACTGTAGTCTTTTGCTATTAACCATAATGCCTCAAAAGTTTTATTTTATTGTCTGAAGTTCCTAAGTGTAAACGTCAGTAAATATTTCCAGAATGAAACATTGGTTAATAATCACTCCACACTCAGGAACCAGTGACTCTGACACTGTTTTTCCACCATCTTTGAAATAGATTGCACACATGGAAAAGAACTTTTCTTATCTCTTATATCAAAACTGACAATAACCATAACTAAGAGTCTCTATTCAGAGGCACCCCAACCTCTACAACATATACCTTGCTTGGGGATGGAGGAAACTTTTCTCCGCAAACCTACACCTAACACTCAATTTCATGAAGCTTGGCGATAATCTGAGAGGTAGAATGAAATAGGGAAGAGAGGAAATAGAAGACAATATGAAAAGAGAGAAAGACACAAGGAAAGCAGAAATTAGAAAAGATACATACTGCAGTACCTGGGTGGCTCAGTCGGTTAAGCATCTGACTCTTGATCTCAGCTCATGTCTTGATCTCAGGATCATGAATTCAAGCCCCATGTTGGGCCCCACACTGGGTGTGGAGGCTACTTAAAAAAAATAATAATAATACACACACACACACACACACTGATAATGAAAGGAAGACAAAAAAGAAACCATAGAGGAACAGAGGGGGAAAGTTCAGAAGAGTTCAGATAAAATTAAACAGGAAGATCCAATTCCCACCTCTGAACAAGTGATTCAATTTGAAAAGGCAAACTCCTTCAGTACCTGCCCAACAGGCTCACAATTTCCTGTGATTATCACATATGATAATGAATGGAAAGACTGCTTTTTATAATGCAACGGAAATGGAAATTACCCAGAAGTTAAAACTGCTACTCTAACTTGAGAAGGCCACAATAGAGCTGTGAATAGCTTGGGCTTTGAAGTCTATGAAGGCTGTTTTAAATCCAGACTCCACTACAACTTGCTATATGAGCATGGGAAAGTTATTTAACTTCTCCAAGCCTCAGTTTCCTCTTCTGTAAAGGTAGATCACAACACCTCTCTTGCAGTGCATGGTGGGAACTAGGTGATATGATGATACATGTAACATGTACCTAATGCAGTACCTACCATATTGTAAGGGCACAATAAGTGGTACCTAATAAGTAGTAAGAACCAGTTAGCTACATGTCCCAGTTCTGAGTTCCAAGTATTAAAATTTTTTTAATTTTCAATACATTATTGTGAGATAATTAAGAACTGGTTTCAGTTTAGGTTTTCATGTCTAAGCTGCTGTCCAATAGCTTGAAAGGCTTCATTAGGGATATTTTCTATAGAATAATTTGCTCCTAAGTGGAGACACTGCTCAGGGCTTGATTTGTGAGAAGTTTGTGTCCTGACAATAAGAAGGGCTGTGCCATTTCCACAACCTCCCTACAGCCAAAGTCATAGATAAATTCTCACAAAAACTATTCTGAAGCCTTTCTTGACCACCTTAAATCATACTGGTCATTTGCACCTGCATGGGGGTGAGGTGCTTCATGGAATTTCCAAAGGTGTGCTCATTCAGATAAAAATTTGCATAAACTTACCTAAAAAGAGGCAAACCCACAAAGACCTGCCTTTCAGGAAATAACTTGCTCCCTAACTCCCATTTTTTTTTCAAGATCCATTTAGCATCTTTAGTTATAACTGTTGCTAATTGTGTACAAATGCAAAACACAAAGAGTATTTATGCATGTCAAAAAATCAGTTATGGATGCAGATGGCAACTCAGACCAATGTAGTCCTAGTTCTGTTTATTCCTATTCTACTGTGCCTTCTTATTTAATTATTTTACTAATTAAAATGTACTTACTTAGTATCTATATCTTAGTATCTGTTAGTTGCTTGGTAAGACAATGCCTCTCTCACATCTTAAGTCAATATCAACAAGCATAGTGAGATGAATGCCACAGACTTAGCAATACCTGAGTAAAGTGGAAGGAGAAAGCCATAGCTGTGGTGATCAGAAAGACAAAATGGAAAATGCAGCATTGAGCAGAACTTTTATAAATAATAATATTATAATACATAAAGAGAGTCTGAAGAATCATTTCAAGCAGATAGCACAGTATAGAAATGACAGTTAAGTTCAAGGTATTCAGATAATGGTGAAGAGTGCAGGTTGCCCAGAGAATGGGAAATGTTTAAGAGAACAGTAGAAAATAAGATGAAAAAGAAAGTTGAGACTACTTTTATTTATTTTTTTTATTATTATGTTATGTTAATCACCATACATTACATCATTAGTTTTTGATGTAGTGTTCCATGATTCACTGTTTGCGGATAACACCCAGTGCTCCATGCAGAACGTGCCCTCTTTAATACCCATCACCAGGCTAACCCATCCCCCCACTCCCTCCTCTGTAGAACCCTCAGTTTGTTTTTCAGAGTCCATAGTCTCTCATGGTTCATCTCCCCCTCCGATTCCCCCCCTTCGTTTTTCCCTTCCATCTTCTTCTTTTTTTTTTTTTAAACATATAATGTATTATTTGTTTCAGAGGTACAGGTCTGTGATTCAACAGTCTTACACAATTCACAGCGCTCACCATAGCACATACCCTCCCCAATGTCTATCACCCAGCCACTCATCCCTCCCACCCCCCACCACTCCAGCAACCCTCAGTTTGTTTCCTGAGATTAAGAATTCCTCATATCAGTAAGGTCGTATGATACATGTCTTTCTCTGATTGACTTATTTCGCTCAGCATAATACTTTTATTTTACCTCAGGCTCTAACTTCAGATGATGGAGTACTGAGTACTGTTAATAAATAAAGGGGAATAAAGACTTAGAGTAAGGAATTAATGGATGAGACCAGTGCTGGAGGAAGATGATTCATATGCCAGTGTGACAGATAGGCTGGAAAGAAAGGCCAAACAAGAAAAGAAGCTCAATTAAGAGACTGTTATAGGGCGCCTGGGTAGCTCAGTTGGTTAAGCGACTGCCTTCGGCTCAGGTCATGATCCTGGAGTCCCTGGATCGAGTCCCGCATCGGGCTCCCTGCTCTGCAGGGAGTCTGCTTCTCCCTCTGACCCTTCCCCCCTCATGCTCTCTCTCTCTCATTCTCTCTCTCTCTCAAATAAATAAATAAAATCTTTAAAAAAAAAAAAGAGTGTTATAATAGAGTGGATCCGACTTGAGAAAATCTTCATCATATCACCAAAACCATCTCCACCCTTAGAATGGAGAAACCTTTGTTCTCTGATTTTCTTACCATTCTTATCCCCCTCACCTACCTGTTTTGCCAAGGGAACTAAGAGATCAGCATCACTAAAGATTCAGATTTGGTTCCCCAAACAGATCTTATTCAGGATCATTACAAACATACACAAATAGCTTTATAAAACAATGTCACAGTAAGAGTGAAAGCTAATTACAGCCCCAGAGGGCAGTGACCAAGTGATGCTGCAGAGATCTGGGATTGCCAGACTGAGATCACTTGACCTGGGGAATTATCACCTATGATCATTTTGGTTTTCCCAGTGTAGCTAAGCAGAGAGGCTATTAATGAGAAGAAATAAGAGTTTGTACTTTTCTGACAAAGAGACTCTTTGCAATAATCTAGAACTATTTGGAATCTTTATTTTACTGTGACAGAAAATGCATTCCACAGAAAAATATAAAGTGGACTTTTGCATTTTTAATCATTTTATGATCATTTCAATAATACATATTCCATCTCAGGAATGTGAAAATACAGAAAAGTATTTTTAAAACCTTGAGGACAGAATATTTTGAGTTTTTTAAAAATATATTTCAAATGTGAAAATAAAGTGATTTTGGAAATCAAGCCTTTTGCATATTATTTTATTGAATCCTTAGAATAGCATAGCAGAGTAAGCACTACTATTACATGCATGGCTTCAATTTGTGTATTAAACTAGATTATATAGCTAATAAAGCTTAGTTTCATCTTTGAAACCAAAACTACAAAATTCCTTCTTCAATGAATCATGGAACACTACAAAAACTAATGATGCACTGTATGGTGACTAATAGAACATAACATAATAAAAATAAAAATAAAAAATAAACATTGCCAACAAAAAAAAAATTTTTTTTTAATTTAAAAAAATTCCTTCTTGCTTTTCTTCTCTTGAACATATTTTTGACACAAATTGTGTCAAAGTGCAGAATAAAGGTACAATATTACCCATGTATTTTATAAGGCAAAATCAAAGTATCAGGTAAGAACAATGCCACAACAAAAAAAAATTAGCAGCCACATCACTTTTGAAAATAGAGAATTCTAGTCTAAGAGCAGAAAAAGAAGTGTGTCCTCTTCTTTTCCTTCTATACCAAAGTGACAAGGCTCTCACCAAACCTCATTCATTATAACCCTTCTCTCTTGTGCACTCACAAACCACTCCAGCTTTCCCGCCTCTCTCTCTTCTATATCATCTGTGCTTCCTTCTCTATTGTGTTGTTCTCCTCAGCTTTCACCATGTGTTATATCTTCCTTCTTACTAAAATCCCTTGATCCAACTTTCCTTTCTGGCTATTGCTCCATTTCTCTAAAGACCTTTGCAGGAAAATTCCTCAAAAGAGTTGCCTCTGCTCTCTTGGTCCAATTCTCTCCTGTGTTTTCTTTCAAATTCACTCCAATCAAAATTTGCCCCAGAACCTCCACTAAAACTGGTCTTTCAGTTCTCCCATGACCTCCATATCAAAATCTAATGATCAAGTCTTAGTCCTCATCTTTTAACCATTATCTACTCCAATCTTCATGTACATTTTGTTCACTTGGCTTCTCAGGTACCATACAATCCTGGTTTTCCTACTATATCACTGGTGGTTCTTTCTTAGTCTCCATTAATTGTTATTCACTCTCTGACCTCTTGATTTTTAAGAATACCAGGGCTCATGTCTTTTCTATCTATATTCATACTCCAGGTTTTCTCATCTAGTACCATGCCTTTAAATAACATCTATGTATCAGCTCATATCCTCAATGGGGGAAAACTGAGAGCTTTTCCTCTATAGTCAGGAACGAGACAGGGATGTCCACTCTCTCCATTACTATTTAACAAAATACTGGAAGTCTTAGCCTCAGCAATCAGACAAGAAAAAGAAATACAAGGCACCCAGGGCGCCTGGGTGGCTCAGTCGTTAAATGTCTGCCTTCAGCTCAGGTCATGATCCCAGAGTCCTGGGATCGAGCCCTGCATCGGGCTCCCTGCTCAGCAAGAAGCCTGCTTCTCCCACTTCCCCTGCTTGTGTTCCCTCTCTTGCTGTGTCTCTCTCTGTCAAATAAATAAATAAAATCTTAAAAAAAAATTTTTTTTTAAATACAAGGCACCAAATAGGCAAGGAAGAAATCAAACTTTCACTATTTGCAAATGGCATGATACTCTGTGTAGAAAACCCAAAAGACTCCACCAAAATATTGCTAGAACTAATACATGAATTTAGCAAAGTTGCAGGACATAAAATCAACGTGCAGAAATCAGTTGCATTTCTATACACCAATATCAAAGCAGCAGAAAAAGAGATCGAGGAATTGATCCCACTTACAATTACACCAAAAACAGTAGGATACCTAGGAATAAACTGAAACAAAGAGGTAAAAGATCTGTACCCTGAAAACTATAGAACACTTATGAAAGAAATTGAAGAGGACCCAAAGAAACAGAAAAATACTCCATGCTCATTGATGGAAGAACAAATATTGTTAAAATGTCTATACTACCCAAAGCAATCTACACATTTAATGCAATCCCTATGAAAATACCACCAGCATTTTCCACAGAGCTAAAACAAACAACCCTAAAATTTGTACAGAACCACACACAAAGACCCCAAATAGCCAAACTGATCCTGAAAAAGAAAAGCAAAGCTGGAGGCATCACAATTCCAGACTTCAAGCTGTAAAAGCTTGATTATATTAGAAAGATGACTACAAAGCAGTCATCAACACAGTATGGTACTGACACAAAGTCAGACACAGAGATCAATGGAGCAGAATAGAAAACACAGAAATGGACCCACAACTCTACAGTCAGTTAATCTTTGACAAAGCAGAAAAGAATATTCAGTAGAAAAAAGTCCCTTCAACAAATGGTGTTGGGAAAACTGGACAGCAACAAGCAGAAAAATGAAACTGGACCACTTTCTTATACCACACACAAAAATAAATTCAAAATGAATGAAAGGACCTAAATGTGAGACAGGAATCCATCAAAATCCTAGAGGAGAACACAGGCAGCAACTTCTTTGACCTCAGCCACAGCAATTTCTTACTAGACATGTCACCACAGGCAAGGGAAACAAAAGCAAAAATGAACTATTGGGACTTCATCAAGATAAGTTTCTGCACAGCGAAGGAAACAATCAAGAAAACTAAAAGGCAACCTACAGGATGGGAGAAGATATTTGCAAATGACATATCTGATATCCTAAATCTATCAATAGCTTATCAGACTAAACACCCAAAAATCAAATTATCCAGTTATGAAATGGGCAGAAGAAATGAATAGACATTTTTCCGAAGAAGACATACAGATGGCTAATAGGCACATGAAGAAATGCTCAACATCCCTCATCAACAGGGAAATACAAATCAAAACCATGATGAGACAGTGGTTTATTTATTTATTTACCTCATACCTGTCAGAATGTCTAAAATTAACAACTCAGAAAACAACAGGTCTCGGCAAGGATGCAGAGAAAGGGGAACCCTTTGGCACTATTGGTGGGAATACAAACTAGTGCAACCACTCAGGAAAACAGTATAGAGGTTTTCCTCAAAAAGTTAAAAATAGAGCTACCCTATAATCCAGCAATTGCACTATGAGGAATTTACCCAAAGGATACAAAAATACAGAATCGAAAGGGTACATGCATCCCGATATAGCAGCATTATCAACAATAACCAAACTATGGAGAGAGCCCAAATGTCCATCGACTGATGAATAGATAAAGAAGAAGTGACATGGGGTGGCTGGGTGACTTAGTCAGTTAAGGGTCTTTCTTCAGCTCAGGTCATGATCCTGGAGTCCTAGGATTAAGCCCCCTCCCTGTCTGGCTCCCTGCTCAGTGGGGAGACAGTCTGCTTCTCCTTCTGCCCCTCCTCGTGCTCTCTCTCTCACTCTTTCTCTCACTCTGTCAAATAAATAAATAAAATCTTAAGAAAAAAGAAGTGAGATACACACACACACACACACACAGTGGAATATTACTCAGCCATCAAAAACAATGAAATCTTGTCATTTGCAACAATGTGGATGGAGCTAGAGTGTATTATGCTAAGTGAAATCAATCTGAGAAGGACAAATGCCATATGATTTCATTTATGTAGAAGTTAAGGAAAAAAAAAGAGGAATATATGGGAAAGAAAACTGAAAAGAAAGGGAAGCAAACCATAAGAGACTCTTAACGATAGAGAACAAACTGAGGGTTGACGGGAGGGAGGTGGGTAGGGGACAGCTAAATGGGTGATGGGTATTAAAGAGGGCACTTGTTATAATGAGCACTGGGTGTTATATGTAAGTGATGAACCATTAAATTTAAATAATTAAAAATAAAGTGACCAGGTTAATCATAAAAATACATAAATAAATAACATCTGTGTATCAATCTCTTGCTCATATTTCTACCCTGTATATCAGACTTGTTATCCAGATATCTACTTTACATTTCCACTTGGATATCCAAAAAGCATCTTAGATGTAACATGCACACAGTTGAGCTCCTGCTTAAACCTACTCCTTCATCTTAAGTGATGACAAATCCATCTTTCCAGCTGCTTATGTCAAAAAACTTGGGAGTAATTTCTCTAAAATTCAATATCCATCAGCTGGTAAATTGTGTCAGCTAACCAAAATCTCATATCTTACCATTTGCACTGCTACCCAAGCTACAATTTCCCTCTTCCCTTAATCTGCAACACAGTACTAACTTACCACTGCTTAGACCATTGCACCACTTTTCCTAGATTATTGTTAGCAGGACAACAAGACATAAAATTAATATTTATTCCTTTTTTTCCCAATTTATTGAAAAAATTCAATTTAATTTTCAAGGCGGGGCTTGAACTCACAACCCTGAGATCAAGACTTGAGCTGAGATCAAGAGTTGGATCCTCAGTGGACTGAGCCACCTGGGTGCCCCAAAGTTAATTTTAAATGTAAAAGATATCATGTCACCTCTTTGCTCAGAATCCTCCAATGATCCCCCTTTCTCATCTGTTACAATGGTTTACAGAATCCTATATGATTTGGCCTCATTTTAACTCCATGAATATTCTCCTACTATTCTCCCTCTTTTATACTGACAAAGTCACACTGGCCTTCTTGCTATTTCTTGAATACAACCAAGCACTTTAGGCCTTTGTACTGACTATCCTCTCTGCCTGGGATGTCCTTCTCCCTGATATTTACATTGATAATTCACTCACCTATATCAAACCTTTGCTCAAGGACACCTTCCCAACGATGCCTATACCCTGACTACCCTACTCAGCAGTGCAACCCACTCCTCACAACTCTAGAGTTTCAGATTCACCTTAACCTTCTCTATTATATCGGTAGTGCACTTATTTCTTTTTAACTTACCATAGAACTTACTTGTTTATTTTGCTTATTATTTATTGCCTGGATAGCTCCACATGGTAGGAATTTTATATACATATATAAAATATATATACATATTATATATATAATATATATTAAATATATATTTTTTAACTGAGATATCCCAAAAGCCTACAATAATACCTGACACTCAGTAGGTACTTGGTATTTGCTGCATAAATGAAAAATTGAAAAGGGGAGATGGAGGGAAAAGGAGAGGGAGAGAATGAGAATCGCTCCTGGGTTTTTTGTTTTCATAACTGAATAGAGAATAGTGGAAGAAGACACAGTTTTCAGTGATGATAATAAATACTATTTTGCATTTATTCAGTCAAAGGACATATGAAAGGTGCTAGAAGATATATTACACATGAATCTGATCTCAGAAGAGATAAGGACTATGTTTTACATAATAGTGTAGTATAAAATGGTTACAGATCAGAAGGGAAATGATTATTCACTAAATAGTGCCAAGAAAATTAACAAGCAAAGATCCTCTCCTATTATTTCCACTAAAAATAATTTTCAGGTGGATAAAGTATTTTAGAAATACATACTCATGGATATGCTTTAGGTATTAGAATGGAAAAGGACTAAGAATAAAATTTAGTCACAATAAAGAATAAAAATATAAAGTCACAATTTGAAAGCTCCATGAAGTTGGAGTGACAAAATCACTACTTTCATGTTGCAGAACATGATAGGTTAAAACAACAAACTGAGGGAAATATTTTGAACACAGATATGATAATAAAGGAGTTAGTGTCATCAACATATATGTGAGACTGGTAAATCAATATGACAAAAGTAATATTCTATCTATGGGGATGGGGAGGAAGACCACGTCAGAAAGGTTTTAATTCAAATAAGAAAAAACATGTGACAATTTTTTGCCTGCCCTCAATCACTTTTCCCCATCTCCTCCATTTGGGAAATGCTCCTCCTCAAATTCATGTAGTTCTTTGGAGGCTCTCAACCAGATTACACTGGTCCCTGCCCACTTGGGTGGGCATGTGATCCAGACCTAGCCCATGGGAGACCTGTCATAGAGCTAAAACAATGCCATGTAGGATCCTTTTGCTGGGTTTTAATATGGAGCTGAGAAAGAAAACCCTTCCCTTTTCTATGAGGTTGCTCCGCTGGAATGATTTAAACTTGGGAATTATTTGCAGCCTCTCCCCTCTCCCCACACCATACATAAAGAAATCTCTGTGTATTTCCATCTCTTTGTGTCTTCCTTAATTACTTTCATAAGTGTTCTGTAGTTTCTAGAATACAGATCCTTTACCTCTTTGGTTAGGTTTATGCCTAAGCATCTTACGGTTTTTGGTGCAACTGTAAATGGGATCAATTCCTTAATTTCTCTTTCTTCAGTCACATTGTTAGTGTATAGAAATGCAACTGACTTCTATGCATTGATTTTGCATCCTGTCACATTGCTGAATTAATGTATGAGTTCCAGCAATTTTGGGGTGGAGTCATTTGGGTTTTCCACATAAAATATCATGTCAACTGCAGAGTGAGAGCTTGACTTCTTCTTTGCCAATTTGAATGCCTTTTATTTCTTTTTGTTGTCTGATTGCTGAGGCTAGGACTTCTAGTACTATGTTGAACAATAGTGGTGAGAGTTGGCCTGACCTTAAGGGAAAAGCTCTCAGTTTTTCTCCATTGAGAATGGTATTCACTGTGGGCTTTTTGTAGATGGCTTTTATGATATTGAAGTATGTTCCCTCTATCCCTACCACTTATGGATTGGAAGAATAAACATTGTTAAAATGTCTATGCTGCCCAGAACAATCTACAGTTTTGATGCAATCCCTATCAAAATACAATCGACATTTTTCACAGAGCTAGAACAAACAATCCTAAAGTTTATATGGAACTAGAAAAGACCCCGAATAGCCAGGGGAACGTTGAAAAAGAAAACCAAAACTGGGGCATCCCAATGCCTGACTTCAAGCTATATTACAAAGCTGTGATCATCAAGACAGCATGGTACTGGCACAAAAACAGACACACAGATCAATGGAACAGAATAGAAGGCCCAGAAATGGACCTTCAACTCTACAGTCAACTAATCTTCAACAAAGCGGGAAAGAATGTCCAATGGAAAAAAGTCTCTTCAATAAATGGTGCTGGGAAAACTGGACAGCCACATGCACAAGAATGAAACTGGACGATTCTCTTACACCATACACAAAGATAAACTCAAGATGGATGAAAGACCTCAATGTGAGACAGGAATCCATCAAAATCCTAGAGGAGAACACAGGCAGTAACCTCTTCAACCTCGGCCACAGCAACTTCTTACAAGACAAGGGAAACAAAAGCAAAAATGAACTATTGGGACTTCAGCAAAATAAAAAGCTTCTGCACGGCAAAAGAAACAGTCAACAAAACTAAAAGGCAACCTACAGAATGGGAGAAGATATTTGCAAATGACATAACAGATAAAGGGCTGGTATCCAAAATCTATAAAGAACTTATCCAACTCAACACCCCAAAAAACAAATAATCCAGTCAAGAAATGGGCAGAAGACATGAACAGACACTTCTCCAAAGAAGACATACAAATGGCCAACAGACACGAGAAAATGCTCCACATCACTTGCCATCAGGGAAATTCAAATCAAAACCACAATGAGATACCACCTTACACCAGTTAGAATGGTTAAAATTAACAAGACAGGGAACAACAAATGTTGGCATAGATGTGGAGAAAGGGGAACCCTCTTACACTGTTGGTGGGAATGCAAGCTGGCACAGCCACTCTGGAGAACATTATGGGGAGGTTCCTCAAGAAGTTAAAAATAGGGCTACCCTAAGACCCAGCAATTGCACTACTGGGTATTTACCCCAAAGATACAGATGTAGTGAAATGAAGGGGCACCTACACCCCAAAGTTCATAGCAGCAATGTCCACAATAGCCAAATTGTGGAAGGAGCCGAGATGCCCTTCAACAGATGAATGGATAAAGAAGATGTGGTACACAATGAATCATGGAACACTACATCAAAAACTAACGATGTTATGTATGGTGATTAACATAACAATAAAAATTTTTTTTAAAAAAGATGTGGTACATATATACAATGTAATATTACTCAGCCATCAGAAACGATGACTACCCACCATTTGCATCGACATGAATGGAACTGGAGGATATTATGCTAAGTGAAATAAGTCAAGCAGAGAAAGACAATTATCATATGGTTTCACTCATATGTGGAATATAAGGAATAGTGCAGAGGACCATAGAGGAAGGGAAGGAAAACTGAATGGGAAGAAATCAGAGAGGAAGACAAACCATGAGAGACTCTGGGAAACAAACTGAGGGTTTCAGAGGGGAGAGAGATGGGGGTGTGGTAGCTGGGTGATGGGTATTATGGAGGGCACGTGTTGTGATAAGCACTGGGTATTATACGCAACTAATGAATCAATGAACACTACATCAAAAACTAATGATGTACTATATGGTGGCTAACTGAACATAATAAAAATAAAAAACAAAATAAATTTAAAAAACAGATGAATGGATAAAGATGTTCTTCATATATACAGCGGAATATTACCCAGCCATCAGAAAGGATGAATACCTACCATTTACATCAACGTGGATGGAACTGAAGGGTATTATGCTAAGTGAAATAAGTCAATCAGAGAAAGACAATTATCATATGGTTTTACTCATATGTGGATTATAAGAAATAGCACAGAGGATCATTGGGGAGAGGAGGGAAAACTAATGGGAAGAAATCAGAGAGGGAGACAAACCATGAGAGACTCTTGACTCTGGGAAACCAAACTGAGGGTTGTGGAAAGGGAAGTGGGTGGGGGGATGGGGTAACTGGGCAATGAGCATTAAGGAGGGCATGTGATATGATAGGCACTGGGTGTTATACGCAACTAATGAATCATTGAACACTACATCAAAAAACTAATGATGTTGGCTAACTGAATTTAAGTTAAAATATATGTGTAAAACAAGAAAATAAGACCAAGGTATAGAGATAAACAGAGTTAAAAGAGAGAGGGAGGAGAGAAAGAGAGAGAAGAGCAAGAGAAAGGGAGTGAACGATAGAGCAAAATCTGAGTGTAAAACTGAGTCCATGAGGCTGGAGACCATGAGGCTGATTCCACTATTGGATATCCCAATAACCTGAGTCAATAAATTCCTTTTTTATAAAATACTTTATTATTTTTTTCTGGGGCACCTGGGTAGTTCAATCAGTTAAGCGTCTGCCTTTGGCTCAGGTCATGATCTCAGGGTCCTGGGATGGAGCCCTAGGACCAGCTCCCCACTCAGTGGGGAGTCTGCTTCTCCCTCTCTCCTTCCCCCACACTCGTGCAAATGCAAGCGCTCTCTCTCTAATAAATAAATAAAATCTTTACAAATAAAATACCTTTTTTATTTTTAATTGTGGTTTTAAAACTTACCACTTTAAGCAGTTTTAAATGTATAGTTCAGTAGTGTTAAATGTATTAACGTTGTTGTAAAACATCTCTAGATCTTTTTCCTTTTGCAAAACTAAAACTCTACTTTTTTAGTTATTTTAAGCTAGTTCTGACTGGATTCCTGACACATGTAATTCAAAGAGTTCAGGTTAATAACAATATGTGAAAAATTACAAGCATACAAAAACTGAAGAAATTTAAAATAAGACTGTATCTTTTTTTGTCCTTTAAATTGGCAAATGTTTTTAATAAATAGTCATATTCAGTGCTTTGGGAGGGGTACTAAAGTGGATATACTTCTTAGCAGGTACAAATCTTTGAGAAAAAATGGTAATGTGAATTAAGAGTTTAAAAGATTATTATCCCCTACTAACTTCAAATATATCAATCTATAAAGGAAGCAATCTGAAATATAGACTATGTATGAAAGATTTTCAAGACAGAGTAAAAAATTAAAGATAATCTAATTGACCAGTGATAGAGGAATAACAAATATAATTCTGATTTAATCATATAATACAATACTATGTGTGTATTTAAAATTATTTTGTACAATATTTAATAATGTGAAAAATTTCTCATAATGTAATATTCATCAAAAAGGCATGATGTGATCAGCACTGGGTGTTTTATGCAACTAATGAATCATTGAACATTACACCAAAAACTAATGATGTACTATATGTTGGCTATTTGAATTTAAATTTTAAAAAAGGCAGGATAAAAACATAGAGACCATTAAATCCCCATTTTGTAAATGTATGTTTTTTATTTAGGCATAGAAAAATGCTAGAAATAAGTATACCAAGATATTACTACTAATTATCTCCATATGGTAATTTTATGGATGATTTCTGTTTTATCATCTCTAATTTACAAATAAGTTTTTCTTTATAAGAAAAATTCTTATTAGAAAAAAGTAATATTTTCTTAGATAAATAATAAAACATGGAGGATTTCACCACTAGAAGTAATGGCAAAATACAATCTTCTTAGAACCAGAGATGTATTTATCTGTACCCTTTTGATTGTAGATGACAGAACGGCACCTTAAACAAACTTAAGCAAGAGGGTTAATGTATTGGCTCATTTATTAGCTCAGCTGGTAACCAAACTAATTGGAGGACAAGAATGAAGTTGAATACTCAAGACATGTGGAACCAAGAAACTGATTACTGCCAAGCTTCAATCTTTTAAAACTTATAACTTCTCCTACATATCTCTTTCAGTATCCCAGACTTGATTTTTGACAGCAGGAAATATGATTACCAGCAGTTTCTGCATATACAGCTCCAAAAGGGATTGAGTTTGTTTTCTATTCTCAAATCCAACATCCTCAGGAAAAGCTTGTATTTGGCCCATCATGGTCAGAAGCTCACACCTGCATCCTTCAACTGTGGCTAAGAGATGTGCATTATGACTTGATTCAGAAGCCCAACCTCTGACCAAACAGTAAGGGTCAAAGAAGTAGGATTTATATGTCACCTTCATAATCATACATGGATACTGCAAGAGAAAGCTACATTTACTAAGAGAAGGAGATTGCTGATTTGAGCAAACAACAGACCAGATATCCACTAAAAGTAGTTGTTTCTTCAGAGTAAAAAGAATGACCTTTAAAAGTAGATGATACAGAAAATCTTTAGGCACTATGCTTTGGAGAATCTATCTTGTAATAGATATAGACCTGAGAGAAAAGCAGAAAGATGAAAGACTAGGAGGCGTAGGCCATTTTTTTAATTAACACATGTAAACAGTGAGGAATCTGGGAATCCCTGCTAGACCTATTAAACCTTATTTAATCAGTGAAAGAGAAAACTGAGTGGAATTTCCATTTTAAAAACACCACTTCCAAACAAATTTTAGGGAGACTGAGCATAAGTGGTAGCTAGCTAGTAAGCTGATAATATATGTATTGGTTTTTCAAGTGTCCAACAGAGGGCTCAAAAAAATGAATGATATAAGAGCAATGGAAATCAAAAGAAAAGGCACATAAATTATCAAGTGAGATAAACTATGAGGTAAATAATGACCATTTATAAGACAATAGGAATACTGATAAACTGGTTAAGATGTATGGAGTATGTGTAAGGATATATAAGGTTCAGAGTCAATTGTACTACATCTCTGAGAATGAGCCTTGGTTCCTCTTTGTTGAAATGGGTAGTAATTGAAATTTCTAAATCTGTGTATGCAAATCCCTCATTCTGACAGAAGAGAATACAGTCATACATAAAAAGCCTCCCAAACTAAAATTTAGCTTGTAATGACTCAAATCATGTAAATGCAATGGGAATAGTATTATGTCAGCAGAAGAAAAAGGAAGAACCTGGCTAGTTACAAATGAAAATAAGAATGAATCTTAAAGAACATAGGGGTTAGACAGCTTGAAACATAGTACAAACAAAAGTCAAAAGTTAAATCTTGTGAGACCAGCCAGCACTGTCCGGATAGAAAGGTGGCCTGGTCTGCGAATCCTATAGCATCAAAATCTGATATGAGTAAATATTTGAATAATCCATCTAACTCCTCTTACTCTGATTCCCTGCTCATTAATGTCCTTTTCATCACCTGACTTCTCAAAAATTTCCCTATAATGAAATAGTAAGTTAGGCTTTCATGACAGTTCAGACCACTTTACTAATTTTTAACAGCAAATTGATAAATAGACATCTTGATATACATATATTTGTATCCAATGTCAATGTAGTGTCAATAGCAAGCATTCCCTTATATAATCCACTTGGACACTGAAGAGATTAAATTTTGAATTCTAAACCATAGTAAATTCATCAAGGTAATGTCTCCTGAGAGACAAGCAATTGGCCTTCTCTGGGAGATACTTTTTATCACACCACATGCTTCCTCCAACCAGAGGCAGCAACACAATTTCTCAGTTAAGATTCTTAAAGAACTGTATTATTTTCATCTGGGACACCTAAACAGTAGTAAGGTACCTGGAAACTGATATTGAAACTATAGAAATTTAATGTTATCTCAAGTCAGTAAGGAAACTCCATAATACTTTTGTCATTTACGAAATCCTTCTATAAGTAAGAAATTGACTGCATACTTTCCTCATTGCCACTTTCATTTCTTTGTTCCTGAATGTATAGATGACTGAATTTAAAAAAGGAGTAAGAACTGCATCAAAAACAGCAAGAAATTTGTCTAAGTGTGATGTGGGGTGAGGCCAGATATAAACAAAGATACAAGGACCAAAGAACAAAATTACCACCATGACATGAGTTGACAAAGTGGAGAGGGCCTTGGATGAACCTCTTGAGGAGTGTTTCCGAACAGTAATCAGGAGAGAACTGTAGGAGACAATCAATATGAAGAATGATCCCAGAGATATAAACCCACTGTTGGCTATGATCATGAACTCTAGACTGTAGGTATCTGTGCAGGCAAGTTTGATGAACCGAGGGAAGTCACAGTAAAAGCTGTCTAATAAATTAGGGCCACAGAATGGCAATTTTATAACAAAAACCAGCTGACTCACAGAATGGGTCAAGCCAATTACCCATGCAGCAACCAGAAGCAAAATACACATTTTTCGGTTCATAATAGTCAAATAGTGCAGAGGCTTACATATGGCAACGTATCTGTCAAAGGCCATGGCAATGAGCAGCACCATCTCCACACCACCAATGACGTGAAGAAAGAAGATTTGAGTGATACAGCCATCAAAGGAGATGACTTTATGCTTTCTGAAAAGATCATAAATCATCTTGGGAGAAATGACAGAAGAAACTCCCAAGTCAATAAAGGAGAGGTTGGCCAACAGAAAGTACATGGGGGAGTGTAAGTGAGGGTTAGAAGCCACAGTGAGCATGATGAGGGAGTTTCCCATCATGCTTGCCACATAAAACGTGGAGGAGAACACAAAGAGGAGAAGTTGGAGCTCCCAGGAGTTGGTGAGTCCCAGGAACACAAACTCTGACACCACCGCAGAATGATTTGCTCCATCCATTATTTTATCAGCTAGAATGTTTCCAGATTCAAAAAGAAAGTAAAAAAGAAACTAAGAATGTTAATAAAGTTCTCTATTATAATGATTAATTATTCAAAGATATTCACACTGTGAAAACTATCTATCCCCTCAATTCCTTCACAGAGCCATTATTAAATAAGCATTTTACCTGGTGTCACCTAAAGCACTTGAGTCACTTCCATATGCAATATCCCTAAAACCATGGCTTCCAGGACTATTCATCTATAAACAAGAAAATGAAGCAAATATGAAAACATTGTAGATGTGCATAGCAAGGATTAAGAGGGGGTAAGGAAGGCAGTACAGTACAACACAATGAGAAAAAGAAAGAGGAGGTAAGAAAGGTGGCATTTGCCAGAATTCACTGGTACCATTTTAATTGTTCACAGAACAATTCTTCAGCCATTCAAGTTGTCTCATTGCTTACCCTTGCTCAGGCACATAATATGTCTCTTATAGTCATACCACTATCTACAATCATATTTGCAATTCACACAACGCCCACAGGGTAGCAGTAAGCATAAGACAACCAGGCATAGGGTATAGAGGTGACTCAAGAGTATGACAGGATAAAGGCAAGGGTAGATTAGATATTAATGGCACAGAGTATTTGCATGGGCACCCAGAAAGTATAAGTACCTAGTAGGATGGTTAGCAGCCAGGACATGACCAAGATGTACAAAGAGGAAGGGAGTGTTATGGGAAGTCAAGGAAGTTAAGGAAGCCAGTTTGATTTATCTGTCCAGATTCTTCATAATCTCTGAAGTTTGTGAACCTTGGTTATAGCTATTGGAGCCCTAAGCTTTTGGAATTTGCTGGGGATGAAGAAATGCACACTAACATTGTAATTGCCATATAACCATTGACTCTCTCCTGTCCCTTCAACAATCTTAGCCCCTTTTATCCCTCTTATCTCATCTCTCTGCTTCAAACCTTTCAAGTGTCTGGGATCCAATGCCAAGTCTGACTGTTCCCTGACCCTAATTCTAGGTGACTACATGAATCGCTCTAGTTCTTACCCATTTTTTTTTTAAGATTTTATTTATTTGAGAGAGAGAGAGAGACACAGCGAGAGAGGGAACACAAGCAGCAGGAGTGGGAGAGAGAGAAGCAGGCTCCCCACTGAGCAGGGAGCCCGATGCGGGGCTCAATCCCAGAACCCTGGGATCATGACCCGAGCCGAAGGCAGACGCTTAATGACTGAGCCACCCAGGCGCCCCTAGTTCTTACCCATTTTTTTGCAAGGAATACAATGTTACCACATGGAAGATATATTCTTTGCCTGTAGGTCAAACAGTTCTGTGTCCCAAGTCCTCTTGCTCCCATAATACTTAGATGTGCTGCTAAAAGGTGAAGTGATCTGAGGAAATAGGTTGCAGAATAAAAAGTAAAGGGGGCACCTGGGTGGCTCAGTCGTTAAGCATCTGCCTTCAGCTCAGGTCATGATCCCCGGGTCCTGGGATCGAGCCCCACATGGGGCTCCCTGCTCAGTGGGAAGCCTGCCTCTCCCTCTCCCACTACCCCTGCTTGTGTTCCCTCTCTCGCTGTCTCTCTGTCAAATAAATAAAATCTTTAAAAAAAAAAAAGAATAAAAAGTAAAGGGCTGGTAAAATAAAGGTACATGAATGCACAAAAAGCCTCACACCTGGAAGTGAAAGGAAAGGGCAAGAGAAACCTAGCAATAGAAAAAAATGGATCCCAAAGCTTTGTCTTTTAATATGTATACTTATATATGCACATATACACATACCTCAGTTGTGCATGATGAGTGAAATCAGTCATAAAAATATTATCCCACAAATCTCATGAGTGATTACCTAGTCCAAATTAATCATTTACAAATGAGAAAACAGTAGTCTAGTGAGGAACAAACAACTAGTTATAGACAGAGAATCTGGATTTTCTAGTCCACATATGGCTTCAGATTCCACATGCTAGAAAAATCATAAAAGTGAGAAGAGATATGCCAAACCTAGATCTACTCGGTCCAAAATAGTAGCTACTAGTTACATACGGTTATTAAATGAAATTAAAAATCTATTTCCTTGGTTGTACTAGCCACATTTCAAGTGCTCAACAGCCTTATCTAGCTGGTGGTTATGGATAGGACAGTGCAATACAGAACATTTCCAATCACTACTCATCCCTTAAAGGTAATTTAAAATCCCATTTCCTCCATGAAAATTTTCCTAGTAACTCTACTTTATATGTATCTCTTCTCTTATTCCTAGAAGTCATGAAACTTAAATTTTAATTGAAAAATAATTATCCACATAAAAATAAACCACAATATATAGTACCATAGGAGATATACCAGATGTCTACTCTTGGCCAGGAAGGATACACAAAAATCCAGGAAATTCAGAGACAACTTTACAAAGGAGAAAGGTCTTGTGAGCTTTGAAAAAGCAACTTTAGGAGTTTAATAAGTTGAGAGGGGAAAGGAAAGCATTCTGAAAAGATGTAATAACTGATTGCTTATTTAGAGCAAATCAGTTCTTACTAATCGTAACTCCTCAATGGTTTCAATTTTATAGATTTTTCTCTCCTCAAAAATATTGTAAGTTTGAGAAAGAAAAGGACCATTTCTTCTGGCTCTTGTGTTTCCTAAAATACAATTAATACTTCTCTGAAGTAAAGCCACTTTCTCTGGTCCATAATTTTTCACAGTTCCTGTTTTTCTTTTTTTTTTTAAAGATTTTATTTATTTATTTGAGAGAGAGAATGAGAGAGAGAGAGCATGAGAGGGGGGAGGGTCAGAGGGAGAAGCAGACTCCCTGCTGAGCAGGGAGCCCGATGCGGGACTCGATCCCGGGACTCCAGGCTCATGACCCGAGCCGAAGGCAGTCGCCCAACCAACTGAGCCACCCAGGCACCCCACAGTTCCTGTTTTTCTAGTCTACCATCTTTTTCTATGAAGTCCAGCATGCACAAAGGAAGTCTCCAAATTCAAAACTAAGCGTTAACACATTTCCCAATCATTCCCAAGAGAATGCCTGGTATTCTTGCTATAAACTTCCAGCTGGGGAGTAGGAAAGCCTCATCTCAAGACTTATAATGGTCCATGGTTTAACTTCATGAAGTTTTAGAAAATAAGAAGAAGCATGTAAAAGGAAAAGAAAAAGTTGGGGGAGCAATAGTTCCAATAGCAGCCAGTATAGCAGGGAATTTATGCAGTTTCTATTTTCCAGGCTTCATGATATAATAATAATCATCTTCCATGCCATTGTTAAAGTCAGAAAAGAAAATATAGATTTTTTTTCACCATATTCTAAAAGTTTCTAAAGTATTTAACGATGGAATCTTAGAGCTGGAAAACCATAATTTTTATGGCACATATTTACTAAGTACTTTCACATGTTTGATCCTTACAATTACCTGTAGGGTAGATGTACCTGATAGAATTATTTTCATATATAGATGCAAGATCTCAAAATCAGAGAAGTTAGTAACTTACCTAAAATCAGACCTTCTGATTCTAAATCCAGTGCTGTTTTGACTACATCATGCAAATATGGATATCTGTTCATGATCTAAAAGAATTATTCCTGTTTTGAACTTCAAACAAGAATGCAAAAAAAAATGTACACCTTAAGCTGACACAATGTTTTATGTCAATTATATTTCAATAAATCTGGGGAAAAAATTCCATTTTACTCAGAAGAATATTCCATTTCACCCACATAAACATTTAATACATACATAACTTACCCAAGATTTTAGAGCTACTAGTGGTAGAGCCAAGACTTAAACCTACATATTACTGCTGTAAGTTAAGGGGAAGGGAGAAAGGTGACTGCTGATTAGAATGGGAAAAAAACAAAATCCACCAAAGTTTTGATGCTAGTAAAAGACTCACTAGAGGCACCTGGGTGGCTCAGTCACTTAAGTATCTGACTTTGGCTCAGGCCATGATCTCAGGGTCCTGGGATCCAGCCCCGCTGTCAGGCTCCATGCTCAGCAGGGAGTCTGCTTGTCCCTCTCCCCTGCCTCCCCTCCTTCTCCTCCTCCTCCCCCTGCTCCTGTGTGTGTGCTCTCTCTCAAATAAAAAAAATCTTAAAAAAAAAAAAAAAGAGTCACCAAGTCAGGGGGCCATTTATTCATAAAAAGCCATAGTAGTTGACATGCAAGCAATATCCCACCTAGAGACAAAAATTTAGAAGTCATCCAAAATTTGAAGTCATGAGAAAGAAAGATTTGCTTAAAGGATAACATATAAAGAGATAAAAGAAAGGTAATGGAGGAAACATACATGGCCAAAAAAGAACAAATACATAGTGTTTGTCATCATCATTATTATATTACTATTACTACTATTTTTACGTATTATCTGCCTTTTAAAAGCCCTGCTTCGATGTACAAAAAGCAGGGGAAAAGGAATATCAAAGAATTAAGTAATGGCTTACTTTCACATGCTAAAGAGTGATCAAAATTAGAAGACGAAGTAAAAGGCATAGATTTAGGGCTGAATATCACTGGTGCCATTAAAGAGAGAGAAAGTCAAACAGCAGAGAGAAAATCAAGATTTTAGGGAGGTAACAGATGGTGTTAAAGTGGAGAAAGAAAAATCAGGAAATGACAATTTCAATAATAGGGGAAAAGGTTTGGGGAGAGTGGGAAAATAAGGCAATATGCTATGTGTAGAAAATCTGTAGAGTGTCATAAATCTACAAATAGTTAAAAGATAGTTTCCTAGCAACTGTGAGAATCTTATTGAAGATGGGTATCATGAACTTAGTAAAAAGCTAGATGGAATCTTTTTGTGACACCATTAAGAAATGTTCAGGAACTTAATATTCAGAATTTTAGAGTAGCACATCTGTTTGGCACAATAAGCAGAATAGAGTATCAAAAGAGACAGAGATCCTTTGTTCATCTGTTTTGTTTCTTAAATTCCACATATGAGTGAAATTGCATGGTATTTGTCTTTCTCTGAATTATTTTCCTTACCATCATACATTCTAGATCCATCTGTGTTGTTGCAAATGGCAAGGTTTATTCTTTTTATGGCTGAATAATATTCCACATCTCTTCTTTATCCATTCATGTATCGATAGACACTTGCACTGCTTCCATAATTTGGCTATTGTAATAATGCTGCAATAAACATAGGGGTGCATATATCCTTTTCACTTTAAACAATAGAGAACAAACTGATGGTTATGAGAGCAGAGGTTGTTGGGGGGATGGGTAAAATAGGTGAAGGGGATTAAGAGTACACTTATCATGATGAGCACTGAGCGATGTACAGAATTGTTGAATCATTATACTGTACACCTAAAAGTAATGTAACACTGTTAACTATCTGGAATTAAAATTAAACAATTAATTAAAAAAATAAAATACATTACCTTAAAAGAGAGGGAGAGACAGAGAAAGAGCTCCTTGGAAGTCTTAGGTCACACTGAAATTGTTTGACCAAATTACACACTGGGCAATGTAGCAAGTGAAGCCAAAGATGAGCTGACATATGGAGATAAAAGAATACAGATGAGAGATCTTAAAAGCAGGGACAGTAATTGTAAGCTTGTGGTAACTCTATCTTTTACTCTATCTTTCTCCCATATCTTGATTCTCAAAACTGGATTCCCATTAAAAATCAACTTCACTACAACATTATGACTATAGTTAACATTGCTGTATGATATATAAGAAAATTGTTGAGAGTTAATCCTGAGTTCTCATCACAAAAATTTTTTTTCTCTTTTCTTTTTATTTAATCTATAAGATGATGGGTGTTAACTAAACCCATTGTGGTAATCATTTCATAATGTATATAAATCAATCCATCATCCTGTATACCTTAAACTTACAGTGATGTATGTCAATTATTTCTCAATAAAACTAGAAAAAATCAACTTCACTTTCTTTCATGTGCCTTTCTCTATACAGTTGCCCCCACTCTTCTTTCCTGTATAATTTCTGTTCCTACTCATTTGATTATATCCTTCCTCTCAGGAAGCACAGGAACCTGTGAAGGAGCTTCTTCTTCTGTTAGAATATGTTTCACCAACCCCTCAGTCCCTCTTCACTACACCACCTACCTAATCTATCAAAAGATCTCAGGTAGCAGCATGATCAGGGAGTCAGGGAAGTTCCACCGACTGAATTTTCTCCTGTGCATAAGCATTGCCCATATCCTTCCATCCACCCTCCCCAGGACAAGGAGCTAAATAAAACTCTGCTGTTTTGAGAAAGGCACCTAATTAAGCTATAGGAGAAGGTGGTGACCAAGTGATGCATTAGAGTTCTGGGATTCTCAGACTGAGATCATCAGGCCAAGGGCACTGTCTCATAGGATTATAAGGAAGGGAGGAAAGAGGTGTAGGATCTTCTTATAAAAAATAAAGATCCACTATTTTATTTCTTATATACTTTTTACCTTTATTTTATATTACCCAGGAAAATCTCTAATAAAAGAAAGGATGTATTTTCTAATTTTTAAATGGAAAAAACTCAAACTTTTATGAAAAAAAAGTTGTAGAACTTAGAAATCTTGACACATTTTGTCAACTCTCTGTGTGTTCAAGGTCCAAACAACAATTAAGAGCAGCGAGCATGAGTAATTATGAAAGACTTAGAATAATGGAGGAAGATGTGAACACTTGGAGTAGAAACAGATTAGGACAAGAGACATAAGAGATGGAGATGGAAAGATGTGTGCACAAACCCTTTACTTTCTGGAGAAACAACAGAAAACCAACTAAAAGAATTGTCAGAGTGCAGCAAATTTGAAAATTACAAGATAATTCACACAAAAACTTAATACAAGGATACACAATTAAATACATTAAGATTATTGCATTCAAAATAAGACCCAAAATATAATTTTCTTGGATCTTACATATATTAAATATGAAAAACATTAAAATAAAATACACTTTAAATAATATAAATTAATCATTACAGACATATACCTTCTTCTACTCTAGTAAACCAAATATAGTAGAACCAGTAGAAGACAAAAAGTAGAATGAACTGACAATTCAGAAAGGAAGAAAAATTAAAAGGCCAATAAACATACAGAAGTACAAAACTTGGAGGCAAAATGTTTGGTGTTTATCCTTTCAACATTTCATGATGGCAAAGGGCACCCAAGGATTATCCAGAAGAATCTACTTAATTCATCTATTAAGTATTGATTAAAGGATGTAGACTTAGTGAAGTTCCCATTTTCCTCATAGGTTTTTGCCCCGTAGGGATGTACATAATTTCTGAGCAGAACAGATAACCCCAGATATTTATGGCCTGTTGAACATTAACCAGTGTTATATCTATAATTCAGCAATCATGCTAAAATGTCTTTGCAAAAATGTCTATAGGTACCCTAATTTTTTCCAGATTTACTGAGATATTGGCATATGATACTGTATAAGTTTAAAGTGTACAGCATGTAAAATAAAAAATAAAAGTGTACAGCATGATTTGATACATACATTATAAAATGATTATCACAATAAACATGTCCACCACTTAAATAATTACCATTATTATGTATATGGTGATAACATTTAAAATTTACACTCAACAACTTTCTGTATGTAAGACAGTATTGTTAGCTACTGTTACTATGCTATACATTAAACCCCCAGAACTTATCCATCTTATAGCTGGAAGTTTGTACTCTTTGGACAATATCCTCCCATTTTCCCTACCCCTTGGTCCTTGGCAACCACCATTCTACTGTTTCTACGAGTCTGGCTTTTCAAAATTCCACATATAAGAAAGAATGTACAATATTTGTCTTTCTCTGCCTGACTTATTCCATTTAGCATAATGCCTTCAAGGTCCACCCATACTATTGAAAAAGGCAGGATTTCCTTCTTTTTTATGGCTGAATAATATTCCATTGTGTGTGTGCATGTGTGTGTATCACAGCTTCTTCATCCATACATCCATCAGTGGACACTAAGGTTGTTTCCATGTCTTGGCTATTGTAAACAATGCTGTAATGAACAAAGGGGTGCAGGTATCTCCTTAACACAGTAATTTCATTTCCTTCAGGTATATGCCCAGAAGTGAGATTGCTGGATCATATGGTAGTTCTATTTTTAATTCTTTGAGGAAACTCCAGACTGTTTTCCATAGTGGCTGCACAAATTTATATTTCCACCAACAGTGCACAAAATTTCCATTTTCTACACATCCTTGCCAACACTTGTTATCCCTTGTTTTTGGTAAGAGCCATTCTAACAGGTACAAGGTACTACCTGATTTGCATTTCTCTGATAATTAGTGAGCAACTTTCATGTACCTGTTGGCCATTTTGTATGTCTTTGGGAAATGTCTATTCATTCCTTTACCCATTTTTGATTTATTTGTTCTGCCATTGAGTTGTATGAGTTCTTTATATATTTTGGATATTAACCCTTTAGAACATAGATTATTTGCAAATATTTTCTCCCATTCTGTAAGTCATTTCTTCTGCTGTACAGAAGCTTTTGGGTTTGATGTAATCCCATTTCTTTTAGTTTTTATGATTTTTTTTATTTATTTGAGAGAGAGTGTATGTGCACACGCATGCACACACAAGCAGGGGGAGAGATAGAAGGGGAGGGAGACAGAGAAGCAGATTCCAGGCAGAGTGCAGAGCCAGACATGGGGCTTGACCTCATGACCCTGAGATCACGACCTGAGCTGAAATCAAGAGTCAGACACTTAACCAACTGAGCCACCTAGGTGCCCCACCCATTTCTTTGAGTGTGACTGTATATGCAGGGATTTGTTATGGGCTCTTGATTCTATTTTACTGATGTATGTGCCTGTTTTTATGCCAGTACCATACTATTTTGATTACTATAGCTTTCTGTATTAAAGTTTGAAATTAGGAAGTGTGGTATCTCCAGCTCTGTTCTTCTTTCTCAGGATTGTTTTAGCTATCTAGGGTCTTTTGTCATATGAATTTTAGGATTCTTTTTTCTATTTTGGTGAAAAAATGCCATTGTAATTTTGATAGGAATTGCATTGAATCTATAGAAGTATAAAATAAATAATTATAGAATATTTTAAAATGTTTCATAGCTATGAAAGAGCTTTGAGTAAATAAACATTTTATTCATTCTTTCAATCCATGAACATATGATAAATTTCCATTTATTTGTGTCTTCTTCAGTATCTTTAATCAATCTCTTTAAATTTTTACCTTCTTGGTTAAATTTATTTTTAAGTATCTTATTCTTTTGATGCTATTGTAAATTAGATTATTTTATTTCTTTTTCAGATAGTTCATTGTTAGTGTAAGAAATGCAAGTGTATGTTGGTTTTGTATCCTGCAACTTCACTACATTCATTTATTAGTTCTAAGGGTTTTTTTGGAGGAGTCTTTTGGATTTTCTGTATTAAAGAAAATCATATCAACTGCAAACATAGACAATTTACTTTTTCCTTTCTGATTTGGATGCCTTTTATTTCTTTTTCTTATCTATTTGCTGTGGCTAGGATGTCCAGCGCTATATCAAGTAGAAGCAGCAAGTGTGGGCATCTTTGTCTTATTTGTTCCTGATCTTACAGGAAAAGGTTTCAACCTTTCCCCATTGAATATGATGTTTGTTGTCATTTTGTCATACATGGCCTTTATTTTGTTTGGGTACATCCCTTCTACACCCAATATGGTGAGAATTTTTAATCATGAAAGGATGTTGAAGTTTGTTAAATTCTTTTTTTGTATCTATTGAGATAATCGTATGATTTTTATCTTTCACTCTATTAGTATGGTATATCACATTTATTGATTTGTATATGGGCATCAAATTATCACATTGTACACCTCAAAGTTGCATATGTATCAATAATGTCTTAATAAAGCTGGAAAATATATAATCTATTTTTTAATTTTAAGATTCTGTCTTTACTGATGGTTGTTGAAAAGAAACGAGACTTACAGGAACATCTGAGTGGCTCAGCCAGTTAAGCATCTGCGTTTGGCTCATGTCATGATCCCAGGGTCTGGGGATCCCAGGGTCTGGGGATCCCAGGGTCTGAGGATCCCAGGGGGATCCCAGGTGTTGGGGTTAATGTAGAGCATGAAACCAGCCATACCTGGCTTACTAAAATCTAACACGGAGGCCACCGAGGGCAAGAGAAGGTTTCGGAGAAGAGCTACGCCTTTGGAATGCTGAGGCCCCCGTGACCACTCTGCTGTTGGAATACCACCAGGAGTTACCTTCCCTGAAGCTCTCTTAGCCAAACAGCCGCCCTGTGATCTAAGAGATGTGTGCATTGTCCCTTAGGCTATGTTTAGTAGAACAGGCAGATTTGCACATCCTATATTTCCCGTAAATCCTCTCAGTTTCAGTAAGACCCCTTGTCGCATATCACGTGCTTGAGAAACAGTGATAAGGATATCCTGAAGGACCAATAAAAGCAGGAGCAAAGAAGAGCAAAGGGTCTTCATCTCTGAGTGTTGACCCCCTTGCCTTCTCTTCTCTTTCACAGCAAAGTTTGGAGTAATCTTTCATCCGTCGGTACAGGGATTGCTGGCCAGGTATTATGGCTGGTTTCATGCTCTACATTAACCCCACCACCCATCTTGGGATCCCAGGGTCTTGGAATCGAACCCCGCTGTCAGGCTCCCTACCCAGCTGGGTGTCTGCTTCTCCCTCTCCTTCTGCCCCTCCCCCTGCTCGTGTTCGCTCTCTCTCTCAAATAAATAAAATGTTTAAAAAAAAAAAAGAAATTAGACTTATCAATGTAATCATTTAATCAAGAAACCGTATTTGCCCCAGAGAATTCCAGTTGTCTACTTAAGTTATGACACAATATGTTTATTATTAGAAGTAAAATTTGTTCACTAAAGCTATAAAACTACTCAATACTTCTGTGATAAGTAAATCCATCACTATTAAGGTTTATAGATCTTTCTTGCTAGTCAGAAAACTTCAGCCCCTAAGTCCATCATTCTCTTTCCAGCCCTAAAAACTGTAAGTGAAGTCAAACTCCAAAAAGCCTTTTTCTTTCAGATAGCAATTTCCAACACAGGGAAATAAAACAAACTAGCTTAGCAACTAAATCACAGGTACACCAAAAACAAAGCTAGAACCCTTTCTTTAGGGCTTTCAGTGAGAGCTCTCTGTCTCTGCAGCTAATCTCTAATTTGGGATAGAACCAGTTTGTTTTGTTCTGTTATTTTTTTCCTGTAAATTTGCTGGAAGCATTAATGAGATAAGGAAAAGGAAATTCATCAAATTACTGGGTAAGGATCCAAGGTCATGTGATGCTGTGAAAAGTAGTACTTTTCCACTCATGAACTTTTATAAGACTTTCCGTATCTAAAAGCAGTTTTAGGAACTGAAAAAGAAAATAGGAGCAATAAATTCTCAGGAGCAAAAAGAAATCACAAGTAATCACCACCATGAACTATAAACTGACCAGTCATGAAAAAAATCACAGGAGTGTTGAAAATGAACAAGCTGTACCACCACCTCATTTTAAGTTAACAAAAGTTTGCTAAGCCATGTCTCATTAAAAACGCCACCTAAAGTTTATTCAGGTAGTCACTACTACAATCTTCTTGAATAAAGCACTTGCCTTTGCCTCTATTTAGAGGCTAATTAGTCTCAATTTCTATCTTGTTGTTGTGGTAAAATAAAAATTAAGAGACAGAAGAAAGTGTTGAATGGAAACATTTTATCAAATCCAATCCAGAAACAGAAAAAAAAAATTAAAGATTGGTAGTTCGAAGGCAGGGCTCCTAAAAAATGTAGCACATACCAGCTTAAGAATATATAAAATAATAATAATGAATTAGGGCGCCTGGGTAGCTCAGTTGGTTGGGCGACTGCCTTTGGCTCAGGTCTGATCCTGGAGTCCCGGGATCGAGTCCCACATCGGGCTCCCTGCTCAGCAGGGGTTCTGCTTCTCCCTCTGACCCTCATACCTCTCGTGCTCTCTGTCTCTCATTCTCTCTCTCAAATAAATAAATAAAATCTTTAAAAATAATAATAATAATAATAATGAATTATTGCAAGAAAAGGAGTAACTATTAAAGCTGAAAAGTCCATGATCTGACTCCGTCCCATAGTGGGAAAGCAATCTCTGAATTTTGTTGATTGGCTGGCAGTATCCAGGTAGATGGGTTAGGTAAGCACTAACCCATGGGGTTAGCTGCTGGGGGTGTACTGCAAGTGAGGTACCAGACTCTAGGTCACACAGGTGTCTGCAGGGCCACTTGGCCCTGCATAGAGAAGTGAAAGGATACTTTTCAAACCACTAAAATCATGACACTCATCCAAAGTCATTCATTAATGAGCAAACTAACAAGATGTTAAAAATCACTTCAAATGGAGATTTGACTTACAGAGACTTACATTCTCTGTATTTGCATTGCCATAAACAGCATGTATTGACACTGCCATGGACAGAATCCATTTCCATTGTTCTGAACAGGAAACAAGCATTACTTTCAATTTTCTACAAATTAACTTCAATTTCTATAGGACTGTAAAATAGCCTAATCAAAGACAAAGGCCCACATTACAAAAAACCACACAATCCCACAAGATACCCCTAGCCAATGCCCTGTATTCCACGAAAGGGGGACCCACTAATTTTTTTGCCATTTCCAAGTCATTTTCAATTTTTTCCTAACAGAAAGTATTTCCTTGTTTCCCACAGCAAGACCTGATTAATTTGAGGTTTAAAAAAAAAAAGTCTCCCCTCCAGTGCAGTCCAATGATGTTCAAAGGAAAGTAAAAATTCTCCTGTGGGTATCCATTGGCCAAATCTAACTGCCTCACTGCAGAGAAACTAGTCCACAAGAATATTTAAAGTGCTGTCCTAAGGTGATTTGGTCTGAGTGTATTCTTGATGAAATAAAGTTATAAATACTCAGTTGAGTTCTGAAGCTGACCTACTATGAATCAAGTTTCTCTGTTTGACCCTGATATAATAGAGATAAATAGAAATGTTTCATGTGTTTACAGTGCCTTCACCTCAAATACTCTTTCTGCACAAACAGACGTTGATTCTGAAATAAGGGGAAGAGGTGGTCTAGGAAGAGCTGTCTCTATAAAGAATTTGTCAAGTCACAAATTCTTGAAGTGGAATTATTTTGCTCCAGACATGTATATAATTATTCATAAAACAATTAACTTACATAAAATTGCCAGATTATCAAGAAAAAACAATCAAATTAAAAGTCATAAAGAAACTGCCTATACAGAGAGTACAAAATCTTATCAGAAAAACTGCAGCACAAATTATAAAAATGTGGGGAAAGTATCTTTATATTTTCCTCTCTTGCTCTTTCTCTTGCTAGAAGAAATAACTGAACTCCCTGCCTTTGGAGCTTGGTGCAGCTATGGGAATAATTGTTTATAATCACAGTCTTCTCCCCTTTTCCTTTCCCACTAGCCTAGCAATTTACAGATCATGAGTATCTTACTTAAGAATGACTTCTTCCCATTTGTAACTAGTGACCTATAGAAAATTAAAAACGAGTCGGGGTGTTGCCAGTATGTATGGCTCATACAGATAAAACACAGAAACAAGCTAAAGCCAGACACTAAAGACAAGTCTGTATTTCAATAGACTGAAAATATAGAAAATAATAATTGACATGAAGGAAAACAGAGTAAAACTAACAAGGAAGTCATCATTTGGCCTCTAACCAGAAAAGACTGACTTACAACATAGACTGATAAAATCTTTCTCATTTTAGCTTTAAAAATCAACAAAAATCCTCTTCTGGCAAAGGAAGTTGGTTAAATGCCAAGGCTACTGATGGGAAGTGGTAAGGATGTAGCTTAAAAATGTTCTGTTTTGATTATATTTTTCCTTTTTTCGATGAGGACTGCACCTTAACTTCTGTTTGAAAGATAATTGTATGAAAACAATGTAGCTAGACAGAAGGTTTACATGAATTTGTGAAAAGTTTTGTTGGTTTCTCAAAAAGGCTGGATGCCTTTTGTCATTCTCGGACACTTGATGGATTCTGAGTACCCTAGATTTTAAAGGTCTTACAAGTAATTGAATTGTGTTATCACAAACTGAGTTACTCATAAAATCATTAAGTTGAAGAGTTCAGGTTTGCTGTATTACGCAAACAATGAATCATGGAACACTACATCAAAAACTAATGATGTAATGTATGGTGATTAACGTAACATAATAAAATAAATAAATTTTTAAAAAAATAAAAATTTAATGAGTGGCAACTAACTTCAATGAAAGGACTCTTATCTCAAAGACAGACTCAAGTTGATTCTTTAGGATTAGAAATCAAATAAGAGGCAAAGACTAAAATGCAGACACATGTTTGAGAAAGTGTCTGGCCTCCTCTGAATCTTGATTTGAAGCTACTGCCACTATGGTTTCTGACCTGAGAAAGTCAAAGAAATAGCCACCCATCCTTCTACTATTTTCTAAAGTAAAAATGAATTTTAAAATTCACTACAAGCATTAAAGGTTTCCACATTTGGGGACTTTTTATACTAAGTGTTTTTGTTTATAAGACCAGAAAAAATATGGTATAATTTTTTCATAGTCTCAGTTTAGGAATCTCCTAAATATTTTAAAGCATTAGTTAGTGGGGGCACCTGGGTGGCTCAGTCGGTTAAGCATCTACCTTCGGCTCAAGTCATGATCCTAGGGTCCTGGGATTGAACCCCATGTCAGGCTCCCTGCTCAGCAGGAGCCTGCTTCTCCCTCTCCTCCCCGCTTGTGCTCTCTCTATCTCTGTCACCATCTCTCTCTCTCTCAAATAAATAAATAAAATATTAAAAAAAAAAAAACATTAGTTAGTGAATTTAAGGATTTTATGTGGAAATCTTCTCAAATAAAATCTTCTATGATATTAACTAAACAGTTTTACTGACTTACTGCATCAAGGAAAAACACAATTCCAAAATAGCACTTAATTAGGGAAAGTGAGAACATGGTTTCTATGGCATATGGGTTGATCTCACAGTTATTAAAACAGGTTACCAAAAACTGGGCAAATCTTTGGATTGGTTGAGGTCTTAAGGCAAAAGTTGATGCAGGCAAGGCAAGGTTTTAGGAAAAAAAAAAAAAAAAAATGCAATGTGAATCACAAGATATTCCCTGGTTATAATTACACAATTGATGGAGATGGTTGTTCTAGTTCTTAGTCAAGCATAACTGATGACTGTGTTTTGTCCCATCCAGAGGGTCTGAAAAAAAGTAGCCTCACTCTTAACTACATCACTGTCAGGATTTCTAGATGGCATTGATGTCACAGAAACAACAGTTTGGAGTCCAATTAGGAACTGATCTCCATGCTCCTTTTGTCAAATGATGAGTTGTTGGATCATGTGGTATGATAGTGGTTATACAGCTGCCTTTAAAACTTTGGAAATCACTTGCAATCACAATGCACATAAATTGAAGAGCAAAATAATGATTAAACACTGCAGATTGCTTCAGAGACATAATTTAAAATTACCAAACTCAAGCTAAAACAATGTGTCCCTAAATCTATTTACCTACGTGGCAAGCCAGATAAACCATCTTCTTCAGTTTAGAGATTAATTGTTTCTTCTGGCTCACATCCACGTGCAACACAAAGTGTTGGCAACAGCACAGACATAACTTACTTGGCTAGCTAATAAAAAGTCTAAAGCTATTTGTGTGTCCACTATCACATAGGCTAAAACGCTTAGAGTTGGCTATTGAGCCTCAAAGCTGTCAGAGTCAATTTTAATTTTAACTAAGGTTAATTACACATTTCTGGCCATGTTTTCCAATTAATGGTCACTTATAAAAATCTCCATTTGGATGGAACCAGAAAAAGTGAATCAGTGATTCCTCTAGGAAATTCTCCAGCTGTTAGGTCATGCAAGATTTCCTTGGGAGGATGAAGAAAAGATGGTAGTATCTGCTAATGATAAGGCCGGGTGTATTACATGAGTTCCTTGTAGTATTGGGCCATATCTGCTTGCAACAGATTGGCATCTAAGATCAGATGATATTCTAAGATGCACAGGTTGGCCTGTTACTATGCCATAAAGGAGAGACTATGAGCTAGTGAAGCTCAAATATTTCTGAAGTTTTTCTACTAGGCCAGAAGATGGGAGATGGTATGGAAGTGGAGTTTTTGTGTGAGAATGCCTTGCAGAGCTCCTTAATGAAAGCCTCGTCATTCCCCAAATGGGAAACTGAGGAAAATTTTGCCAGTGTGAGAGCCATGGATCTTTAACAAAGACTATGACATTCTGAAAACAAACATAGAAAAACAAAAACGTATTCATATCCCATTGTAGGAGTAATAATAGGAAGTCAATTTAGAAGTATTCAAATAGGTTGTGAGATTCTGGCCCCCACACATGCCTAACCTTTAGAGTTTTGCCAGGATTATACTGTTGGGAAAAAAAGGCATGTATTAGAGGTACTCTAAGTGATTTTTTCAAAAATTCCCTAGCAATAATGGTTTAGAATGATGGCAAACTTTGTCCTTGCTATGACAGATCAGTTCATAGACTGTCGAAACAAAATTCTACCTGAAATCATCTGCAACAACAAGACAAGTATCCTGGCAATGCCAGAGATTATCTTCATATAATTTATATCCATATCATTTCAAATATTCGTTCTTTGATGTTGGAAACCAATTTTGGCATTCTATGACCTCTTTGAACTCCTCCAAAGTCCTATTTAGGGGAAGTATCACAAGAGCAAGCACCTTTATAAGGGCTTTATACGGACTCCCTACAATGGGGCATTCTCACACAATAATTCCATTGTCCCTATTATCTCCAATCTTCTGGCTTAGTAGAAAACACCAATGTAATTCTCAAAATTAGTCAAACTTGCCTTATAAGATAACTAATTGCAATGCTTCTTAATTTACATGTTCCTTTAAATTTTATCTGGTGTGGAGACAAGTTAAGAAGGGCATTTGTAAATCCTTGATCAGAATGGATGAGGCCAAGATCTATAAAGAACTTCTCAAACTCAACACCCAAAAAACAAATAATCAAATCAAAAAGTGGGCAGAAAATATGAAAAGACACTTCTCTGAAGAAGACATACAAATGGCTAACAGACACATGAAAAAATGTTCATCATCATTAGCCATCAGGGAAATTCAAATCAAAACCACATTGAGATACCACCTTACACCAATTAGAATGGCAAAAATGGACAGGGAAAGAAACAACAAATGTTGGAGAGGTTGTGGAAAAAGGGGAACCCTCTTACACTGTTGGTGGGAATGCAAGCTGGTACAGCCACTTTGGAAAACAGTGTGGAGGTTCCTCAAAAATTTAAAAATAGAGCTGCCCTATGACCCAGCAATTGCACTTCTGCGCTCCAAAGACACAGATGTAGTGAAAAGAAGGGCCATATGCACCCCAGTATTCATAGCAGCAATGTCCACAATAGCCAAACTGTGGAATGAGCCGAGATGCCCTTCAACAGATGAATGGATAAAGATGTGGTCCATATATACAATGGAATATTACTCAGCCATCAGAAAGGATGAATATCCAACTTTTACATCAACATGGATGGGACTGGAGGAGATTATGCTAAGTGAAATAAGTCAAGCAGAGAAAGTCAATTATCATATGGTTTCACTTATTTGCGGAACATAAGGAATAGCATGGAGGACATTAGGAGAAGGAAGGGAAAAATGAGGGGGATGGGAATTGGAGGGAGAGATGAACCATGAGAGACTATGGACTCTGAGAGACAAACAGGGTTTTAGAGGGGAGGGGGTGGGGGGATTGTATTAAGGAGGGCACGTACTGCATGGAGCACTGGGTGTTATACGAAAACAATGGATCGTGGATCACCACATCAAAAACTAATGATGTATTGTATGGTGACTGACATAACATAATGAAATAAATAAAATAAAATAAATAAAATAAATAAAATAAAATAAAATAAATAAAATAAAATAAAATAAAATAAATAAAATAAAATAAAATAAAATAAAATATCTTCCCATAAAAAAAAAAAATGGATGAGGCAGGGCTCCTAAAATATGTAACACATACCAGCTTAAGAATATATAAAATAGGGGCACCTGGGTGGCTCAGCCATTAAGCGTCTGCCTTCGGCTCGCGTCATGATCCCAGGGTCCTGGGATCGAGCTCCGCATCGAGCTCCGCATCGGGCTCCCTGCTCAGCGGGAGGCCTGCTTCTCCCTCTCCCACTCCCCCTGCTTCTGTTCCTGCTCTCGCTAACTCTGTCAAATAAATAACTAAAATCTTTAAAAAAAAAAAAAAAAAAGAATATATAAAATAATAATAATGAAGATGCATCACAAGATATTTGTGTGTGCGCATGCATGCGTGTGTGTGTGTGTGTAAGAGAAAAAAGAGAGAGAATTAAAAGGTAAGTTTAATGTGAATTAGAAGATAAAACAAATTTTATTTTTAAGCTGATAGACTTCAAGCAAATGGCTATAGTTCAGGGAAGGAACCCAGGCTAAGTTTTAAATTAATAAAGCCTTGTCAAATATTATCTCAATTAGTCATAACCGTAAATCTGTGAATTCTGGTGCAGTGTTGGAAGAAACTGAAATTCAGAGGGGTTAAGTGACAGGTAAGATAACACAGCAAGTGAGTTGGTGCCGTTGGGACCAAAAGCTCTGAATTGTAACTGCAAATTTTGTGTGATGCTATACTGCCGTTCATTTTAAACTTGTTTTAAGACAAAGATTGTGATATTTGGGGGAATAGGCAAATCTATATACTGGGCACCCCAGATCTGTCCTGCCTCCTGTTTTTTTGATAAAGTTTTATTGGAAATCAGCAATGTCTATTCATCTATGTATTGTCTATGGCTACTTCAATACTACCACAGCATAACTGAGTGATCGCAAAAGATATCATACAGCCCACAAATCTGAAACTATTTACAATCTGATCCTTGTTGACACAAAATGAACAAACTTTATAGAATCTCTAAAAGTAAGAAAGAAACTTTATTCAAGCCCAAGTTAGGACAGCTGCCCAGGAAACACACTCTTCACAGGGAAGAAAGTGTCTGTAGACTGAACAGTTTTCAAAGAGTTCTGTACTTTTTTATATCTTGTAAAAGCTCAAAAGATTACAGATTACCATATAGGCAGGAATCACAAGTTCTATTTTTTTTTTTTTTTTAAGATTTTATTTATTTATTTGACAGAGAGAGACACAGTAAGAGAGGGAACAGAAGCAGGGGGAGTGGGAGAGGGAGAAGCAGGCCTCCCGCTGAGCAGGGAGCCCGATGCGGGGCTCGATGCGGGGCTCCATCCCAGGACCCTGGGATCATGACCTGAGCTGAAGGCAGACGCTTAACGACTGAGCCAGCCAGGTGCCCCTGGAATCACAAGTTTTAATATCAAGGAATGCAGGGAGTAGGAGCATTGATCAGTATCTTTAAGGACAAGATGGTTTTCCTTTAGGCTACTCATTTACAAAGCAGGTCTACAATGTATGCTTGATGGGCCGTAAGTTAGGCTTTTGTTTTAAAAAAAAGTGTCATCACACACTGAAATAAAGCTCTCAGACACCAATCTGAGTTGTTGTGCATGGCTGCCTCTGCTAAGGAGAGTAGTGGCATACGAAGTTGGTCTTTATGGACAACCTGTTGCTTACTTAAAGACGTTCCCATAACTAACAAGTTTATAACAGACCGAAAAATAGATCAGAGAGAAATCAAAAGTAAATATTGCACTCCTGAAAGAAAGAAAAAAGTGAGTTCAATGGTCACTCCATCACGGGCATGGAGTGCCTGTAGTTCCTACCTGGATGAGCAGACGTCCTTTCCCTTTCTCCGGCTTGAGGAGTGACGTGTGTGCAGGCAGGGAGTACATGGAGTAAGTGACCACCAAAGACAAATGTTTCTCCTCTCATTTACTCCCCGGATGAGTGTTGAGTGCATTGAGCTGCAACAAGGATCTGACTGTTTTCAGTCCAGAAATTTCAAAGAAGGCCCAGTTTTCTGGACATTCCTTTGCTTTTCAATTAGTCTCATCTAGGGAGGCGTATGTTTATTAAATCTTATCTAGTCAGGCATTATGAATTCCCACAAAAAGTTAAGGTACAGACATACTGACTTAGAAAGAAATCTAAAATGTCAGGTCTTTAGAGTTCTTTCTTTCATCACCCTTTATAGAAAGTTTGCCAGCACCTGATCTATTTGACTGAAAATAAAGTCGAGAACATTCTTCAACATATGGAACACAGAATGAAAGCAAGAATTGTAAATTAGAATATGTAAGTAACCACAGATCTTAAAGAAGATTACTGCTTCTTACCCATAACCAAAAGGCTAAAATAACAAAGCAGAACAAGTGAAAGGAAGATAAGAGACATGAGACACAGATAATAAAGCATGATGTTAACAAATGTATCAATTATAGGGCAGGATAGCCTGAAAACAGTAATATGCTTATCCTGAGAAACAAATTTATTTTAATCATTATCTATTATGTGTGACATGTATTACTGACATGGTTGTTTAGGAACTGAAAAATAAGGGCTAAGGTAATCTATGATTTCTAAACCATTAACATGAAACCATTAATAAAAAAGTTTCTTTTTTTTTTTTCGGCAAAGAATGTCATCCATTCTTCAGTGAGAACAAAATTGATCACCGTATGAGTGAGGAAGGTCCGCGAACACGCGGTTATATATATAATAGGAAGATGGTCCCCGCCCCATTCCATCCAGTTCAAGGTGGTGACGAAAAAGGATCCTGAACTCACCCCTCCCACAAACACACCTTATCCACATTATCTATGGAACAGCTTCTTCTGAAAAAAACAAACTAAAAACTGACTCCCACGTCAAGAAAGGCCCACATCTAAGCAGGTAGGAGAGGCTGGGACACAGTGTAACCATAAACCCCAACCCCAGCACTGCAACTGACAGGGAACTCAAAACCGTGAGCTTTTCCCCGAAGAGTGGAGGGCTTGAACCCCACATCCGTCACCCCCCGCTCTCAAGACGAGCACCTGCCGAGCCCCCAGAACAGCTAGCTTTGAAAAACAACAAAGCCGGCATCCGCGAGACCCACAAGTTTAGAAGGACCCGAAAAACAGCTCTTAAGGGGCCCACGCGCTTGGACTCACCCGCCTCAGGGCCCGACGTGGAGGCAGCAGATGGAGGGACGACCAGCCTTTGTGTGGGGGAGGCTCTCTCGCTTTTTTTACGGTCTTGCAGCATTGGCCTGAGGGGCAGGCGTCTGATTCAACGCACATGTGGACGCTTGCGGGTGGGGGGCGGCCCTCTCCCTTGATGGAGACTGGCGGGCGCCAGCTTGGCGTCTCCCTCTGCGGAGCCCCGAGCGCCAGTCCCTCGTGGAGGGCAGGTTTTTCTTGCGTCTTGCGTGCTTGTCTTCGTGGCTGCCGCCTGGGGATGCCCTTGATGCCCAGGCTCTGGTGACCAGGGGTGCTAGTGTTCCTGGATGCCACAGGACTGTAACCATCAGAGACACAGTTCTTGGCAGGCTGCCACCCCCAGGGCGCTGCTAAGGCTGAGGCAGCCCAGCGTTTCTGTGAAGAAAGACCCGTGTGCTTGTTCGGAAGCTTCTGCCTGAGGCGCGGGCTTCAGGTTTGGCTCACGCGTAGGGGCCTGGTGATGGACGGATCTCGCGCTCTCCTGCTCTCAGGGACTGTCGCAGGTGCTCAGCATGTCGCTCTCCCTCTGCCTCGTACGGCTCACTGGTATCGCCCAGACAGGCGCGTATACGCTCATCTGGAGCCCCGATTTTTGTGACTGCCACTCAGGGGACACCTCTGGATCGCCTGGCTCTAGTGGGTCACAACGCTTATGCTTGTGGTCTCATAAAGCTGTGTGTATTTGCGTTTCTTTTATTTTTTAAATTTTATTTTATTTTTCTTCCGGCTTTATTAAGATATAGTTGACATAAAACGTTGTATAAGCTTAAGGTGTAGGAGTGATAATTTGATACACTTATATATTATCATTACAAAATAATGATCACAATAGGCTTAGTTAGCACTTCCATCACCTCATAAAATTACCATTTTTTACTTTTGTGGTGTATATTAAATACTTTAAAAGCTACGCCTTAAAAGGGGCGCCTGGGTGGCTCAGTCGTTAAGCGGCTGCCTGGGATCGAGCCCCGCATCGGGCTCCCTGCTCGGCGGGAAGCCTGCTTCTCCCTCTCCCACTCCCCCTGCTTGTGTTCCTGCTCTCGCTGTCTCTGTCAAATAAATAAATAAAATCTTTAAAAAAAAAAAAAAGATATAATATAATAGGCTCAGGGCTCCTGGGTGGCTCAGTAGGTCAGGCTCCCTGCTCAGTAGGGGCGCTGCTTCTCCCTCTCCCTCTGTCCTTCTCCCTGCTCCTTCTCTCTCTCTCAAATGAATAGATAAAATCCTTAAATATATATATTTATAGAGAGAGAGAGATATTATAGGCTCAGTTTTCTCATCTGTTAATGAGGATAAGACTTCTTTCACTTTTATGCTGAAGCAGTGAACATAGTCATAAGCTGCTTAGATGCCCCTTAAAAGAACTTGTTGGGGCGGCTGGGTGGCTCCCTGATTAAGCACCCACCTCGATCTCAGCTCAGGTCTTGATCTCAGGGTTGTGAGTTCAAACCCTACATTTTGTTCCACGATGGGCGTGGAGCCTACTTAAAAAAAAAGAGTGGGGGCTGGTGCTTGGGTGGCTCAGTTGGTTCAGTGACCAACTCTTGGTTTCAGCTCAGGTCATGATCTCTGAGTCCTGGGATCCAGCCCTGAGTTGGGGCCTAGGCTGGGCAGGGAGTCAGCTTGAGGATTTCTCCCCGTTTGCCTTCCCCCCACACACACACAAGAGCCTGCTTGTGCTCTCTCTCTCTCTCAAATAAATAACTCTTTTTTTAAAAAAGAAGAAAAAGAAGAAATACTTGTTGCCCCAGCCGTCAGCTCCTGCAAGACTGTTTTCAGAGCATGTCCTCATCCAAAGACTGATTGCAGTGGGGATGGAAGGGTGTGTGCGCCCATCTTAGCCTGCTGCTGTGTAGCCCTAAAAGGCTGGACAACACTTTCTCATGTCTGCATTACAGTTTGAGTTCTCACTCTGCCCAATCCACCTCTTCCCTTTCCCTGCCACAGCTAGTGATCCCTATAAAATATCCTGCATGCCAGACCTTAAATATATATAGTGGACTGCTTGGATTATCACAAAGGTTTGAGAGACAACAGTAAGAGAGAGCTAGGGTAGGGTTGAACAATAAGTTTTCTCTCCTACATGAGGCCCCTCCTTCAAAACTGGAAGAGGTAGATGTTTTATTTAATGTAGAGAAACCAACACAGAGAGCCAAGAGAAATATGTTCCAAACAAAAGAACAAAATAAGAACTCAGAAAGATGGTCCATTCTTCTAGAGGATTGGCTTTTAGGAACAGAAAATTAATCAATAGTCACTTGGAAATTTTGTGTTTCAATAAAGCCATTTAGTGATTTTTTTTTCTAAAACCCATAAGCTGACTGAACACTCTCCTCTTTGCCATTTCATCTCTCTGTTCCTGAAGAATGTATATATGTATATATGACTAGATTTAGAAAAGGAGTTAAGACTGCATCAAATCTGGCTATAAATTTATCGAGATGTGTTGAAGGAGAGGGCCACATATGGAAAAAAATCAGTGGACCAAAGAATAAAATCACCACAATAATATGAGCTGACAGAGTAAAAAGAGCCTTGAATGAACTACCTGAGGAGTGTTCCTGAAGAGTGGCGAGGAAGAAGATATAAGAGAGGATGAGCAAGAAGAAAGCAGCCAAGGAAATGAACCCACTATTAGCAGTGACCGTAAACACCAGTTTATAAGTATCTGCACAGGCAAATTTGATTAGCCAAGGTATGTCACAGTAAAAGCTATCTAATACATTAGAGCTACAGAGGGGCAAGTTTACCACAAAAGCTGGTTGGGCCAATATGTGAATGAAACCAATGGTCCAGACAACCACTAAAATCAAAATGCACATTCATGGGTTCACGATGGTCAGGTAGTGGAGAGGCTTACATATGGCCATATATCTGTCAAAGGCCATGGCAATGAGCAGTATATCTCATTGCCTCCAACAGCATGGCAAAAGAAGACCTGAGCTAGATAGCCCCCAAAGGAGAGGACTTTCTGCTTCCTGAAAAGATCACAAAGCATCTTGGCTGCTGCAGTGGAGCAAAATATCAGGTCAATGATGGAGAGATTGGCTAACAGAGAATACATGGGGAGGGGAGGGTATAAGGGTCAGAAGTCACAGTGACCCCTACTAGAAGGATTCCCATCATCCTAGACATATATAAAAGACAATAAAAGCAAAAAAGAAGCTGGATCTCCCAGGAATTGGAGAGTCCCAGGAACACAAACTCAGACACCCCGGGGTGATTGGCTCCATCCATTGGTTCATTTGGTAGGTTTACGCTCCTGATACCTAAAGAAAGTGATAGAATTTAAATTCGTACTATCACATTAATACCCTCTATGGAAAAAGTATATAAAATTTGGAAGACAAATATTACCTGAGCATTTCACAAAAATCAAATAACATCCTTTTGGCCACTATTACTGTAGTTACATATGATAGCAACTGAGTTGCCAAATAGCCTTGCTAACATAAGGAGTGGTGCCTGGGAAAAATTTATTTAAATGACAAATCTTTCATATACCATGTAAATTATTTTTTCTGATCACTTTTTGGGAGTAGCAGCTAACTCAAATTTAGGTATTTAAGCAAATGGGACTTTTGATAGAATAAAAAGCCAAATAAATTTGGAACATCTGGTTCTGTCCAAATATAATGGGCCTCAATGAGGTACATCAGAAAGAAGAATTGGACAAGGAATTGCTGAATAGACAGGAGAATTTACTTGAACTTCTTTCACATTAAAAAAAACATTGGAGAGAATAACAGGGTGGATCATTGTTCATGTTGGTGGTCGAGTTAACTAAGGTCTAATGGGTGAGGAGGAGCGAGCATGGGGGACAGAGTGGCAAGGAAAATGCTTCTAGCAGAAGGAACAGCAGATAAGTCTTGGAGACAGGAGAGAGCCACGCATCTTTTATCCTTCAAAACCTGCTCAAAGATTTCCTTTTCCAGAAGCCTCCCCAGTATAGGCCTCCAGCACATATTGATGATTCCATATATTTTTGGCATTTTCAGGTACTGATCCAAGCAACCCAGAAAGAAAATGTGCATAAAAATAAAATCAGTGATTTCAAGTTAATTTCTGTGAATGGTGTAAGATAGAGGCCTAGTTTCATTCTTTTGCATGTGAATATCCAACTATCCAGCACTATTTATTGAAAAGAATGTCTTCTCCAGTGAGTAAAATGTTAATGGTAGAACCTAAATGGTGGGTAGGCAGGTATTCGCCATAAAATTCTTTCATCTTTGCAGTATGTTTGAAATACTTTCAAAATAAAATATTTCAGAGGGAAGGGAAGAATATATCTAATAAAATGATGATGTTCTACCAAAGATGGCATGCAAAGTACAATCTCCAAAATCTCCTAAAGCCATTTGGGGGAAAAAAAAAAGTCCATTAGATTGTAAGTCTCTTAAAAGCCAGGAGCTAAATATGGAGTTTATTCATTCAACCTATTTTTTGACCATTACCTGTGTGCTAATTCCTAGACAAGGAGCTTGGAGCCCAGTGAAGAGACACACACATCCAAACAAAGCAATTTAATCCAATCTGGATAGCTATTATACTATAGCTATTATACTATACTATATATAGATTATACTATATTATAGTATAGCTATACTATAATGCATGTTCAATGCAGTGGGTAGTAACATAGAAGAAAGAAACCCTAAATCTACCTGGGGGGATCTGGGAAGGTTTCCCAGGGAAAGTAGCATTTGAGTAGAGACTTAAAGAGTTTGAGAGAGGAATGAATGGGAGGTGAGAGTTTAGGGTGCCTGAGAAGACATTCCAGGAAGAGTTCCAGGTGGAGTGCAGCCTGTGACATGGCATGTTTGGCATGTTTGAGAAACTGTAGTCATTTAGTACTCATGCAACATTACGTACAGTGTGGAGAGTGGTAGGAGAAGAGACAGAGAGCTTTTTAAAATTATTGTGCCCACCCCATGGGCGCCTGGGTGGCTCAGTCGGTTAAGCGTCTGCCTTCGGCTCAGGTCATGATCCCAGGGTCCTGGGATCGAGCCCTGCATCGGGCTCCCTGCTCAGCGGGAAGCCTGCTTCTCCCTCTCCCGCTCCCCCTGCTTGTGTTCCCTCTCTCGCTGTGTCTCTCTCTGTCAAAAAAATAAATTAAAAAATCTAAAAAAATAAAAATAAAAATAAAAATATTGTGCCCACCCCAGACCAATTAAATCAGAATCTTTGAGAGATGGGCCAAGAGTCTAAGTATTTTTTGAAAGCACATCAGGTCATTCTAATGCACAGCTACTGTGGGAAACTACTGCTCTACTCTATGCTTCTCTTTGTTTTTTTGTTTGTTTGTTTTTTAAAGATTTTTATTTATTTATTCATGAGAGATAGAGAGAGAGAGGCAGAGGCAGAGGGAGAAGCAGGCTCCCCGCGGAGCAGGGAGCCCGATGCGGGACTCGATCCCAGGACCCTGGGATCATGACCTGAGCTGAAGGCAGACGCTTAACCGACTGAGCCACCCAGGTGTCCCTCTATGCTTCTCTTTGTACTCCCAAGAATCTTGTACATCCCTTTTTCTTTTTTTTTTTTTGGAGAGAGGGAGAGGGGCAGGGGTAGTGGGAGAGAGGGAGACAGAGAGAATCCCAAGCAGGTTCCAGCACAGAGCCAATGTGGGGCTCAAGCTCACAACCCTGAGATAGTGACCTGAGCCAAAATCAAGAGTCAGACCCTTCCCCCCTGAGCCACCCAGGCACCCCCTTTGTGCATCCCTTTATCACTATACTTACCTCATAACATTGAAACTATTTCTCTGTATCTCACAGAAAAGAAGCTCCTCAATGGCAGGGATGCTTTCTTATTTTTCTCTTTATCTCCAGTGCCTTGCACTCTTTCTGTCACTTAGTAAATACTCTATAAGTATTTGTTGATCTGAGCAAAACTAAAATATAAAGGATAAAATTAGACCAGAGCTCAAGTATTAACCTCCCTCAGTGTCTCCCCAAAGGCCATTCATGTCCATGACCCACAAACTCCCTTTCATTCACCGGGGATGACAGACAGCATATGCTTTATGAACTACACCTATAATGAGTCAGCTCAATTATACATTATCCTTAAGCCATAGAGTAGTCTGAAACAGAACAATTGCAAACCTCTTTCATTTTAGCTGGGGAAAAAGGTGTGTATTAATTAATAAAATCTTAATTTTTAAAATAAACAAATGATACTTTGAAAAAATCTCACAGAATGACTTGATCGAAGAAAAATTATCAACTAATATATTAATTTTTAAGTAAGTTTTAATTGTACAGAAAGCACATGAGTCTATTCTCATTTTAAAATCTAGAATACCACTGATAAAACCAAAGACCTTTTGATCATAACCCTTAATCCAGACCCCTGCCCTCTTCTCTAGGGGTAAATGATACATGGTATGTATTCTTCCAGACCTTTTTTATGCTCTACATTTATATCTATTCACCTGTGTAAATAAATATGGCTCTAGTTAATTTCTTTTTTAGATATTTTTATAGATATTTCGGGGTATTGATCAAAGTCCAGACAGGAAGAGAGGTCACATTCAAATGGGTGATTGAAGAGAGTTGACTACAGGAATTATATACAAGTGTTTAGGCAGGGTTAAAGGAGCCAACAAAAGACTGTAAAGGCACCCAGGGCTGGCAAGAGAAGTGAGCTCTTATCATTCCTGGAGTTACATAAGATGGGGAAAGAATGGTTTCTAAGACCACAAGTAAAATCTGTAGCTAGAGAGGAAGGTGACCCAAGAGGAGCTGTGAAAATAACACAACTGTTTCTGTAACTTATCACAGGCCTATAATACATCCTGTAGTATAGGATGTTATCATTCCAAGTAGTGCCCCAACTAGCACTGTAACTGCACCTCAGCAGGTCATTCCACTAATCTATTACTGATGGAGCATGTAGGTAGATTAATGAATTCCATATGTGTGTGAGTATACTTCAATTGCTATAAAATGTATCCCCTGGTAAGATGCAATGTTCTGTAGATATAGTAGTAATAGTAAGACATTCTATAAATCTGCAAATGACTGTGCTGGCAGTTGCATTGAGGGTGTATCACTCAAGAGTTTGATCAGAGAAGTGGAACTACTATGAGTGATTTAAAAGAAGGCAATTTCTTATAGGGATTAGACTTTATGCAATGTGGAATCCGTTAAGCAGTCTAGGTAAGTTTGTTACCACTGAATGTCATGCTGGGCCTGAAGCCCAACAGTCTGGAAGGGAAAATGGACAGGAAGTGAAGATGACCAACGACAAACTTGAACTATGTCTCTCACTGCTTCTAATTTTGATGATGCAGGTGGCCTACCTAATAAACTGATGCCCTTCATTATAAAGACGCAGTTGCACCTGGCCCAGGATTTGGAGGAACTGAAGATGGAGATCCAGTAGGAGCTAAAGGAGCTACAGGCCCAAGTTGTTGTCCCACATCAGCAAGGTTGGAGCCAGCAACATGTATGAGCTATAATGGTACTTGCCCTATACCGTCCTTCAGAAGTGTACTGCTTCACTTCCATCTTCCAAATCTCACACAAACTTTTCTTGTGGTGAACTCTAACATGGAAACATGCATGGAAGGGAATTCTGGAAACATAGTTCTGGTTTAGCTAAGTTGACAGAGTATGAAGCCATGACAACAGACTAGCAAGGCAAATCCATTGTGAAATATATATCTATTCCTTGGGGTGCCTGGGTGGCTCAGTTGGATAAGCATCCAACTCTTGATTTCAGCTCAGGTCATGATCTCAGGGTTGTGTGATTGAGCCCCACGTCTGGCTCTGTGTTGGGCATGAAGCCTGCTTAAGATTCTCTTTCTCCCTCTCCATCTGTCCCTCTCCCATTCTCCCTCCCTCTCTGGAAAAAAATATAAAAATAAAAAATATATATATACATATGGAGGTATATGTATACATGTATGTATCCATATGTGTGTGTGTGTGTGTGTGTATAATATATATATTTCTGCTGGGATAAATCACTGCCTCCATGATAAAAGAGATCCAGTGTAATCAGTGTGCCACTAGGTAGCTAGCTAATCCCCCCAAGGAATGGTGCCAAATTGGTTTCAGCCATTGACAGTTTGGGACTCAGCAATGGTAGTAGACAGATCCACTTTATTGAAGGAAAGTCCATGGTAGTGAGCCCATGCATAGTTTCCATCCCTATTACCATAACCACTTTACACATGAGCCCAGTGAGCAAGCACTGGAGTGGTTAGGGACAAGGCTGACTAAAATTTAGTGAATGGGTATCTAATCCACATAATTAATAGCCTTCTCTAAAATGGATGCCCTCTACTGGGCATTTACATGAAAATATCTTCATTGAGTACAGGATTTAATTAACCAAATCTAGCAGGCCATTTATAACACTCCAGGTACTCATATCAATACATTAATATCTGAATATCAGGTGAGTACTTGTACCCTACCTGATTTAGTCTCATATTTTGTCTTTTGCAGCCTAATAATCTTAAAATTCACTCACATACATATTCCCCAGACTTTACCAATATTGGCAAGATCCTACAATTGCTTTGGTATAAAACTGTATATTATCAGAACAGTCCTTGTACTTCTCTCTTCAGAATATGTTGGGACCGAACTCTTATAATGGTCCTAAACACAACAGTTCCAGGTAAAGCCAAAAATATATTTTTATTCAAGGAAAGACTGGTTCATTCAGACTTCAATGAAGGTCTTGTTCTGCCAGCAAAAAGGGTAAGGAGCTGGGAGATCAAGTGACTATGACATTTGCTTGTATATGATTTATATCCTTGCCTTTCACTTGAACTTTATTCCATAAAAGCACAAGTGATAATCTGAGTAAAAATATGTATCTTCCTTGTCTGAGGGATATGTGCCACATAGGATCAAAGTCCAGTGTGCCCCAGACAAGGAAGATATACAGGTATTCCTCTATGTGAGCCAACCATTCCCAGGATCCCATTGTGAGGGTCTGTTTCCTGGGACTTCTCTTTATACAAATAGTTATGTTAGGGTTCCACCAGGAAAAAATGTCTCATTCAAATGGAGTAAATGGGAAAAATATAATGAATAAGGGTGTAGGGTGGTAATAAGGGAAATCAGCAAGGAATGTTAAAGTATCCAGGACTTGTAACTACAGGGTGCTATTACTATCCCTAAAGCTGATAAACAATGGGAGGAAACACTACCATAAACCAGAGAAAGAGCTACTGGAATAGAATAAGACCACCAACAAGAACTGAGGGTTTTGGTGGAGGAATGCAGTAATTGTCAACACAAAGTACAGAAGGGAGGAAGCTGAGGGACTTAATACCCACGTTTCACTCTTCATGTCCTCCAGATCTCTACAATAGCCTCCATTAGCTACACCCAAGCAGAAGTCAAAGAGCACAGCAACTGGTTGATTTAGTCCATAAAGTTCAATTTACAGGGCACAGAGGAGAGGAGAGTCGACACAATGAAAATTAGATATGGAAAGACAATTAGAGAATAGCCATCAGAACAGTTTAACATTCTCCCATAAGTGAACATCTGGGTTTTCCCAATGTTGCTTTTATAAGATAATAACAAAAATTGTTATATGTGTTGTTATACATATGTCTGAGTGCTTCCAAAGGATATATAATGAGAAGTGGAGTTTCTAGGAAATATTTTATGCAGTTTCATTTTTAATATATATTGTTAAATAGTCCCTTGACCACATAGAAGTCCCATGACCACAACTGTTTAACTAATGAACAGAAAGAATGCATTCAGATAGTAGTCATATGAGAGACTTACCAGTTAGGACAAAGGATAATTACATTAGCATTGGACAGAGTTTATTGATGCCTTCCTTTCTACTGGGTTGGTGGACTCATGACCCATAAAGAGTGGAACTACCAGATCAGAGGAGCCCTGGGTGTTATCATCATTATAGGACTTGGATCCTTTATAAACCCATGAAAAATATATCAACATCTTAGCCAATAAACCTACATTCTAACTGCGTTATCAGTTGGACTTTTTTTCCAGATTTTAAGACTGGAATTTTATGCCACAAAGCTGAGGAAATTTCTACATTTGTCCCACACTGCATATGGGCTTTCAGCCTAGAGAATTTATTTAATTTGAATTTCCCTAATTAATAGTGAAGTTCAGCATTATTCATACTGTTTCTTAATTTTAAACTTTTTAAATATCTTAAAATATAAACTGTTTCTATGTCTTATGTATCGAATGCTTGTATCAGTTAGGGTCCCATCAGGAGAAAATGACATATTAAAATGTAAAAATGAGAAAAATCTAATTTAAAAATATTTTGTAAATAAGAGGTAATCTGACTCTAGCTTTTTCCCTCGGGTTTGTCTCTTAAAAGCTCTGAAGTGGTCACTGAGCTTCAGCTCATTTATAAAACACTGGCATTAGTCAGAATCATGGAATTGATAAAATCATGATTTTAGGGATCATTTACAGTAGGATCCAGTCTGTCTTAGAAATGGATTCTATCAAAACCTGATTGGAACCAGTTTACCACCCTATTGGTTCCCTCATTAGTAAGTTACATAAATAATTGACACATGTTCACTTTATATGAGTTATATTTTTAACTTTTTGAAATTGTTCTTTGACTGCTCTGAAGGTCCCATCAATATATCCAAGTAGACTCACAACAAGGAATGTTCCTCATAGGATGTTTAAGCCAAGCATGTCTCTTCTTGGTTTGCATAATGAATCCCAACCAGCAGTAAAACATTACCTTCACTGACACTCTGATCTTGGTTTTGTTTTTCTGCTTTGGTAGTTTTTTGTTTGTTTGTTTTTGGTTCTTGACCAAGTTTGGTTCCAATCCTGGTTGGCACAGGACTGATAGATTATTTCTCATTGGTTGTAACAGAGAATATGAATTAGGTTTCATGATCTGATTGTTTGGTAATCTCTATTGGGATGGTAAGGACCTATTCTCTACCAGATGAGAGATGAAAGATAAAATTTGGTTTGTTACGTGACTTTTTTTTTAATCTGTTTGTCTCCATTTTTTCAATCTGTTTGTCTTGCTTCCATTGGATGTAGAATTTGTCTTGTTTCCATTGGTAACAGAATAAAAGTTTCATTAGAGATCTAGTATGAGATTTTGTGTATCAATTAATCTATACTTTTAATTTTTTGGTGAACCCAAGTCCTGATCACTAGCTGAAATTCTAGAACTGACCTAGTAGTTTTATGTGTGACTGTGTTTCTGTAATTGAGGAAAGTTTTCCTCTCGTTTTATGAATGTGAAATACTTTCCTACTTCCAGAATGTATTAATAAATATAAACCCTCCTCAAGGAGTTCTGTTAGTATTGCTTTGTGGAGATTAATAAGTGCTGCCTTAAATCTACTATTCCCCAAATTCCAAAAAAATAAAGTCAGATTTCTGCTGTTTTATATATGAGATGTTTTTCATGGGGAAAAATCTCATAGAAATTATGGCTCAGAATGTTTTTCTGTGGCTCAGAACATTTTAATGTGAGAATCCAAATATAAATAATCAAAATAAAAGTTTGCACACAGACTGGTTTGGTAACATGTTTTATAAAATAGCTATAGGTCTGTTTGTGATTTTATCAGAATGGAGTATAAAGGAAGCATTTAAAATTATGGAAAATGTAAAATCAGTTGTTCAGTCATTTGGAAATATAATTCAGTTTTATAGTGAGTCTACTGAAATATAATTTCTAAGATCCTGAGTTGTTTTTAAGATTTTGGGTTAGTGTTAGTAAAGTAATTAGTAGATATTCACTGGATAATTTTTAAATGAGATTCAGTATTGAAACATTGGGGGGGTGTGTGTGTGTATGTGAGTGTATCACTTTACTCATACCTTTATAGGGTGTATCTTTGGATCGTGTTAATAAATTTGTTCATTTTTACTACTCCAAGAAAGGAGACTCTTAACTATAGGAAAAAAACTGAGGGTTGCTGGAGGGGCGGTGGGTGAGGCAATGGGACAATTGGATGATGGGCATTAAGGAGGGCACTTGATGTAATGAGCACTGGGTGTTATATGCAACTGATGAATCACTAAATTCTACCCCTGAAACTATTAATACACTATATGTTAACTAAATTGAACTTAAATTAAAAATTTTAAAAATAACAATAATAAAGGGGATTAACATAACAATAAAAAATTTAAAATAATAATGATGATGATGTTTAATACCATTAAGAAGGTATAATTAGAATGTTTGTGAAAACAGGGGATTATATTTTGAACATTCCTGAGTCTTCTTAGTCTATTAACATAATAATATAGGAGAGGCAATTCTTTTTTTTTTTTTTTTAAGATTTTATTTATTTATTTGACAGAGAGACACAGCGAGAGAGGGAACACAAGCAGGGGGAGTGGGAGAGGGAGAAGCAGGCGTCCCACAGAGCAGAGAGCCTGATGCGGGACTCGATCCCAGGACCCTAGGATCATGACCTGAGCCGAAGGCAGTCGCTTAACCGACTGAGCCACCCAGGCGCCCAGGAGAGGCAATTCTTAATTACCCACCTTAAGTTAACAGATCCATCTTCTTTTTTTTTTTCACTTTTACATGTCCATTTATTAAACAAGAACTCCTTCATGGCAATTTCATACAATATTTATTAGTGATTAGTGTTGAGAAAATTATTTCCCTCTACATACAAAAATACAGATTTGAACACTATGAAAACAATCAGGACAAGTAGCATGAAAAATAGGTCCTTCAAAAGAAATAGAGGCAATGTGAAGCTTTGTCTGCTGTCAGGGACAAACCACAAGGAGCAAAGGCTTTGGGGCCCCAAAACCACTCCAAATGGATAGAGTCAAACCCACAAGCCAGGGTTTGAGAAGCCAGGAGACCCACCAACAGCATAAACCAATCATAGCTGTGTCCAAACTAGTAAAGGAAATAAACTTTTAGGAAGCAAAATGTAATAGTTATTAAATTAATATTGCTCCCCAAAAGTGCCACCGGGCCAAGTACCAATATTGGAGTTACTAGCCATCTGACTTGACTTCCTCTGTTAAAATAATTACATATGCTGACCCTTCAAAAGGACAAAAAAGAAGCTATGACTTTGTCTCAATAAATCCATTCCTTCATTTTGCAACAGCTTAGCTCATTTACTCGAGATTTTTCTTGACCAGACAGAACCTGTGTCCTACAGGGGTGGGAAAGCCAAAGGAGCAGCTAGAGTGTTAGCTGAGTCTTGATTTCATCAAGCTCCTCACAGCAGGGAATCTATTTGTCCAGGCATAAAACCAGAAAGAGTCACTGAGCCCACCCCAGGCATCCATAAATCAATCCGAGATCTGAGAAGGCCAGCTGGCAGAGGCCACCTGGGCAGCCTGAACAAATCAGTCTTCTTGACCAAACTTTAATCAGGCTTCTCTGAGCACTCTTCTCCACTAGCCCTCAACTCCACTAAGCCCCAATCCTTGCTGGGCTTCCATAGACCAATTATAACTAGAATCCTATTAAGTCAGTTTAGAGAAAACCCCTCACCTTTGATATCTGATTCTTAAATACTTACTCTCAATATCTGATCACTCTGGCCTGCCTTCAGCAAGAATCCTATTAGGTCAGTTTGGCAAGAATTCGCCCCTTAGTAATTTCTATCCACCAACCACCTCCCATCTGCTCTTTGGCTATAAATTCACACTTGTTCTAATTGTACTGGATATGAAGCCCGGTTCTATACTGAGATCTCTTTTCCCTTATTGTAATACTACCTGATTAAAACCAGTTTTTCTCACTTAGACTACAGCTGTCAGACTCTGAGGTGTTTTTTTTTTAATAGAGTACTGTCTGTGAAACAAAAGTTATTTACCTTGGTAAAAGTCTTAAAAGGGATGATTAAGACTGTATGAGAAGTAATTGTAAGGTAACAGGATCTGGTTTTGTTTATTCAGTGGGATAATGGACAGATTTATTCTAAGGTAAAATTTCTGGTTTTTCCAGAATTTGAAAGAGGAAGACAAACTCCAATGTAGATAGAAAACTATAGAAGGTTCAGGAAGCAAATTCTACTTGCCTTGGTTTCATATATATATGAATATAAATAATGAGACTGAAAATAAACAATGATATATGTTAATATTTTGGCAGTTTGCAAAGCCCAGCTTTAATTGCTTTTTTTTTTTTTAAGATTTTATTTATTTATTTGAGAGAGAGAGAACGAGAGACAGAGAGCATGAGAGGAAGGAGGGTCAGAGGGAGAAGCAGACTCCCCGCCGAGCAGGGAGCCCGATGCGGGACTTGATCCCGGGACTCCAGGATCATGACCTGAGCAGAAGGCAGTCGCTTAACCAACTGAGCCACCCAGGCGCCCCTAATTGCTTTATTTTTAAAAACAGAAATGCTTTATGACCAAATACTATATTGAAGCAAGACCAGAATTTGGTTTCCTCTCATTTACAATGTCCTGACAAATTACCTTGGTATATTCATTCTACTCTTGACTAAAGGCAGTAAATGTTATTCTTTACCTTCTGTGTAACCATACAAGTTAGCAGAGATTCTTTGGCTCCCAAGAATAACTTTGTGTCTTATGCTGACTTTTTATGCTCTATTATTGGACCCGGAGAGACAATCTGGGGGTTTCAGAGGGGAGGAGGGTGGGGGGAGGGGTAACAGTGTGATGGGTTTTGAGGAGGGCACGTGCTGTGATGAGCACTGGGTGTTATACTTAACTAATGAATCATTGAATACTACATCAAAAACTAATTATGTACTATACAGTGGCTAACTGAACATAATAAAAAATAAATAAATAAAAATAGAGTTAATTACCTATGAAAGAGCTGAAGTTACTTCTGTTTATTTTAAATATATTTCACTCTGATTAATAGGTAGCTATACTACAGCCATTCTCGTTCTAAGAACCTACACTACCTACACCACTGTTGTGGGTGGTTTTGTGTCTACCAAATATATAAGTTGAAATCCTAATCCCCAATACCTGTGAATGTGACCATGTTTGGAAATGGTCTTTGCAGATGTAGTCAAGTTAAGATGAATTCATGCTGTATTAAGGTAGATTGGGAGATACTTCATATTCTGAAGGCCTGAAAGAAGTATACCCTCTTATATTTCTAAAAATTACTTCAGATAAATACTGTTCCTTAGGAATTTAGTCTTGAGATTACTATAATCATTGGTTTAAAAATACTTCCTGTGTAATACTCCTTTTTCAAAAGTGAATGTCCCTCCCCCCTGAGTGAAAGACAAAATAGACCCAGTATCATCATGTATAATCAAATCAAGGTAAGAAAACAAGAGCTTTTCTCTAAGTTTGACCATCAATAATGAACATCAGTACTCAACAAGGGCTCTTCACAATACAGGCATCACTTAAGAGATCTTCCTCTAACTCACTAGCTGTCTGCATACTCTCCTCATTGCCACCTTCATTTCTTGATTCCTGAATGTATAAATGACTGGATTCAGGAAAGGAGTGAGAACAGCATCAAAGATGGCCAGAAACTTATCCAGGTCTATGGAGGGGATTGACCATGTATAAAAAAAAATCAAAGGACCAAAGAACAAGAATACCACAGTGATGTGAGCTGACAGTATGGACAGAGCCTTGGATGAACCAGCTGAAGAGTATTTCTGAACAGTGAGAATGATGATGATATAGGAAATGATCAGTATGAAGAAGGAGCCAACAGAGATGAATCCACTATTGGCTGTGACCATGAACTCTATTCGGTAGGTGTCTGTGCAGGCAAGTTTGATGAACCGAGGAAGGTCACAGTAAAAGCTGTCCAATACATTAGAACCACAGAAGGGTAAGTTTACCACAAAAGCCAGTTGAACCACAGAGTGGATAAGGCCTGTCATCGAGGCAGCCACTAAAAAGAAGATGCACATTCCTAGGCTCATGATGGTCAGATAGTGGAGAGGCTTACATATGGCAACATATCTGTCAAAGGCCATGGCAATGAGCAGCACTATCTCCACACCACCAATGACGTGAAGAAAGAAGATTTGAGCGATGCAGCCACCAAAGGAGATGACTTTACGCTTTCTGAAGAGGTCATAAATCATCTTGGGAGAAGTGACTGAAGAAACTCCCAGGTCAATGAAGGAGAGGTTGGCCAACAGAAAGTACATGGGGGAGCGCAAATGAGGGTCAGAAGTCACAGTGAGCATGATGAGGGAGTTTCCCATCATGCTTGTCACATAAAACGTGGAGGAGAACACAAAGAGGAGAAGTTGGATCTCCCAGGAGTTGGTGAGTCCCAGGAACACAAACTCTGACACTACGGAGTGATTCATTCCATCCATTGGCTTTGTTGGCACTGCTATCTGAAGAAGGACATAGGAGAAAATGTAAATTATGATAATTATGTTAATAGATTGGGAGAGAGGTCAAAATTATGAAGGCCTGTTTCTACTATAGCATTAGAACCAACCTGATATGCTCATGGCCTCTCAAATGTGATTACCCAGAAAAATGGTGGCTGTCATGTGGAGCTGCTCTCTACCACCAGGTTGTCTCTGCATTTGATGCCCTCTGCTTCCTCTCAGGATTGATGCCGTGATTATTCATGAGTTATAACATAGTCAACATGAGCCAAACCTTTTGATTTTTGGTTCAAAACTGATATGATCTGGCCCCAGTCATGCAGAACTAATCACTATTTCAATCCCTTCCAAGTCCATAAGCCTTTATCTGGAAGACAGATCCTTCTTCTCTTCCATCCCAGTCCCCACCTCTGGGAATATATTCATCTTTAATATTACTTAAATGTTTACAATGTCTACAAAGTCTTGCTTTATTATTACTAGTATAGCCACCAAGTTTTCTCTGCATCTAATACTCTGCTTCCTCCCAGGGAGATACTATGATCCTTGTCCTGAGTTATAAGATTGCTCAACTTGGGTAATAAGAATTCAACACCAAATTCTTTTGATTTTTGGTTCAAGACTATTATAGCCTGCTTCCAATCACACAAAACTCCTCACCACTTCTAAACTATTTCATTCACTTCCAAAACTACAAGGCTTATTCTGACAAACAGACCCTTCCTCCTAACTCCCCACCCCTGGAACATATTTATCTTCAAGGCTTATTAAATTTTAACCATGTCTGTGAGGTCTGCTTTATATCACTAGCATTTATTTTACTATGTCTTGTGTTTTAGTAACCTAGGTACAGTTCTAACTCACCAAAAGACTATAAGCTCCTTGAAAGCAGATATTGTGACTTATTCATATTTAGATTCCCTGAAGTAATGAAGAAGTGGTCCACACAGAGGTGCAGGTCCATAAACTGTCTTTTATGAGTTTGCATCATGGTATGCACAGAAATTGAGAGGGCTAAGAAACTTATCTAGCAATTTTACATCACAGCAAAACCCAGATGTATGATTTTGTATTTACTAGAGTATCAATCCATGATTGGGGAGGTGGGGAGGGGAACCTACGTCTTCACCATTTGAGAAGCACTGCCCTAGAATACTGAACACATGACTTCAGCAGCCTAAACCATGAAAGGCATCATGGTGCAGTGAAAAGTATTTTGTTCAAACCTCTTTAAAAAGACTTATCACAGACCTGTACCTCTGAAACAAATAATACATTATATGTAAAAAAAAAAAAAAGAAGAAGAAGAAGATAGCAGGAAGGGAAAAATGAAGGGGAGGAAATCGGAGGGGGAGACGAACTATGAGAGACTATGGACTCTGAGAAACAAACTGAGGTTTCTAGAGGGGAGGGGGGTGGGGGGATGGGTTAGCCTGGTAATGGGTATTAAAGAAGGCACGTACTGAATGGAGCACTGTGTGTTATATGCGAACAATGAATCATGGAACACTACATCAAAAACTAGTGATGTAATGTATGGTGATTAACAGAACATAATAAAAAAATAAAATAAAATAAAATAAAAAGACATCACATTACCTTGTAATTTTAATTTTATTTAGAGAAGCAACATAGCATAGTGGAAAGAACACGGATTTTGGATTCACAAAACCAAGAGTTATACTCTGGTTCAGCCACTAAGTGGATATTGGGCAAGTTAATTAAATTCTTGAACCATCTGTGAAACTGCAATGAATAATACTAATTTCTCTGAGTAAGTTGTAAAGATAAAGTTTCTCATCATGTATTATTCAATGTGTAAATATTTAGCAAATGTTGGTTACTTCCCTTTATTTCACTTGTCCTTAATAGTGCACAACACCTGAGATAAATGAATGAATAAGAAAATAAAATGGTACTGGCCAGCACACAGCATCAAAATTTCATATCTAAAAGATATTTCTTTTATTATTATGTTCAATTAGCCAACATACAATACATCATTAGTTTTTGATGTAGTGTTCAGCAATTCATTAGTTGCATATAACGACCAGTGCTCATCACCACACATGCCCTCCTTAATACCCATCACCTGGTTACCCCATCCCCCACCCCCCTCTCTTCTGTAACCCTCAGTTTGTTTCCCAGAGTATTTCAACAATACATTATGATTATCTCCTTCCACATAATAGATATAATATTCATAATCTTTTAGTGATCAAAATCAATACCATCCTGTGTAGATTAAATATATTTGCTCTCAAAAATCACTGTATTTCTTTATAGTACTTTCTACAAATGTAATTCATTCATTTTTTTGTTTGTTCTCCTTCCTGATTGTACCGCAACCCCCACAGAGTAAAAAACTTCATCTGTCTTATTGTCCAGTATATCCCAAAACTTATAACCACACCAGTTACAGAATAGGAATTTGTAAATATTTCAAGAAATAAATATTTTCTGAAACAAGAGGATATATTTGGATTATTCAAAAACATGTCCCATTATATAATTAAGGAAGATGGATAAAGAGACTGCATAGTTCCTAAGTAACAGAGAAGATAGAAAATAAAGGACTGTAGAAGTGAAGAAGGGTTAGGAAAAAAGAAGAATAAAAATTTTAAAAGGATGAAGAAATTAGGAAAATATATGTATAATAATGAAGAAAAGAAGGCTAAAGCTTACTTTAAATTAAGTAAAAGGTAGTTTATGAGGTTATGATTTTCATTACTTTCTGGACCCACTCTTGACAAATTCTGTAATCACAAATATAGTATTATATCTCCAAGTGTCTTTTAGGTGCTAAGGCTCTTGGGAAAGTGTCTCAATAAGCCTTTATCAGCTATGCTCATAGAGCCATGGATTCATTTACCTTTTGGCGCTCCAGTCTCCATCAACTACGTAAGAACAGAATTTTAGGAAAAGTGACTTTAAAGCAGAACAAGATATGAACATGGAACTAGAAGCACTAAAAGGATAAAAATACATCCATTCAAATATCAGGGAATACAGAAACTTGAAAAGTTTGGGTCCTCACAATTTTAAAGTGACTTGAGACAGGGTCATATCCAAATCTCAGTCCAGAACAAAAATCAGAGATAGAGACACAAAGATGTGTTTATTCACCTAAAAGTTATCAAATACCCATAGGGAAAAACTCCTGAACAGTGGTATTCTGAACTCACCCTCTCTTATGTATTTGCTATGCTTTGAAATAACTTCTATTAAACATATTAATTATACACATAATTTTGTAACTAATTAAATATCCATGATGCAAAAGACAAGGTCTAGCTCTTTGTCTTCTGTTGTGATTAATCCTTTTTCTTGATCTGAATGGAAATGATTAATTCTCCAAACAGATCCCCAGACATTTAATCCTGTATAGATGAAGGAAATACTGGAAACTGAAGTTCTAAATAATAGTTATCAAGGTGAAAAGGATCTACAGATAGCTGTTAGGTTTGAAAAAGGTACTAATCTAAATCATCATCCATATAAATTTCCTCAATATAAAGATACTGTGAGTTTAACATCTCCCTCAGCTCACACTTTCTGCATTTTTACCTTCCAAATTGTCACAAAACCTTCTTTATACTCAAGTAAAATCTGCCTTCTCTACTTTTACTTTTTATCATTCTGGGAAAAATAAATCTTGAAAAGGACTTTTCAAATAACTGTTTCTGTACACAAATGCAACAAATAAAGTCACCCCTGAGTTTTCTGTTTGCAAGATGCAAAAAACTCAATATTTTTATTTTTCCTCTTAGAATCTTTTTCTCCCTCCCATGCAAAAAAATTCTCATTTGTCAACCTTCTTTAAACCTTTCTTCTTTCTACTTACAACTTATTGATAAAATTCATATAAAACACTCTAGTTCCGAACTATTAAGGTACCAGAAAAATTAGTTTAATCTCTTACAAGCTTTATGGGTTTTTTTAATCTTTCACATCACATTTTAAAATGCTGTTACAGGGACACCTGGGTGGCTCAGTCCGTTAAGCGGCTGCCTTCGGCCCGGGTCATGATCCCAGAGTCCTGGGATCGAGTCCCACGTCGGGCTCCTTGCTCGGCGGGGAGCCTGCTTCTCCCTCTGTCTCCCTCTGCTTGTGCTCTCTCTGTCAAATAAAATGCTGTTACATTGTAAATTGTTTATTAGGCTTTGGGGTTTGGGGTCTCCATGTCTTCTATTTTTATTGAAATGTCTATGAAATCCTTTTCCATCTTATAAACTTGACAAGTGCCTAATAAATTTGCTTCCCTTTTCACAGAAGATGATCAGTTTATACCCATCTCTTTTGAAAAGCTAATGGGGAGAAAAATATAATTATCCTTGTTATCTTCCTGTGTCATCAGTCTTTCTCATCTGTTGATCAAGTGGCAGAGAGTGAGAAACATTTATATAATCAACACAAACTGATTAATTTGCTGAATACAAAATACTACAAAACCATTTGACTGTTTCTAATGTCTTTCACATTACCCAAGGTACAATGTGATTCCAGCTAAAAGTCAAGGTCAGTTAACCTTTTTCAAAATGTCAACCAACTTTTTCACAATTATTCTTCTATGCTATTCAGTTCCTTATCCTGGATACTATCTTCTTTGCTTTAGGATAACACTCATGCACTTGAGGATATGACTTATATTCATAGCAATTCCAACAACAAAATCATGTCTAAAATTAAAGCCACTTTTTGCATTGCTGAATTTTTTTCCATTCTTCTATTTTACCTGTATAAAGGGAACAGCATCTTCAGGAAGTTTGAAATTTTCCTATGTTTTCTAACATAAAGTGACATATAAAATCCTGCCATTAGAAGAAATGAAGCTAATTACAGGTCAAGAAGACAATAACCAAGTGATATTGCAAAAACATGATAGTTTAGAAGGAGCTCCTGGATCAGGGGACTTTACCGCTAGAGAACTATTTGGTTTGACCAGGGCAACCAGTAATCTAAAACTCATAATAAGACACTAGAGAGGAAGAAGGAAATAAAGTGGAATATTTTTATTTAATACCTTTATGCTATTTTGTTGGAATTTTTATAAATATTGATAATTACCCATTAGAATTAATCTCTGAAAATAGGTAAATATTAACTCAAAAAAAATTAATTTTGGTCATCTTCATCATCTCCAAGAAAGCCACTGTGCTTAATTTTTTAGTATAATTTAAATAGTAGAGGAATATATGCACAACTTCATTTTTATGCAATCATTATACTGAGTAATTAGAGATGTATACAAAGATTTAACTATATAGTAATTCATTCCAGTGAATGGAGCTTAAAAGTGAATAAAACAACTGTAACTTCCATCACTAATAAGGAAGCACAATGTCTGGTAGATTTCTCCTGTTTCTGGAGGAAACATACTCTGTAACGGGAATAGCACTCAAACTCATGTACTAAAAGATGTGAAAGGTTCTCAGCTTGAGCAGGGTACAGATCTGGAAAAGGTTTTATTTTCCAGCATTTCCAGATTTGATGCAAATAACCCTTGTACCTGGACCATCCTACTTGGCATACCCTGTAGTGTTAGAAAAATTGGTAGTGAAAAAAGAAAAGCTGTGAAGTTTATAGCAAGCATCAATTGGATAATCACAACACAATGTTTTTTATAATTCTGGACCAACCATTTCCTCCAAGGATTATAGTTCAAGTGAAATGCAGACACACATGATAACACAAAATATCACATCATACCATGGATCCACGTTAAAGAAAAGGAGGTGTTGGCACATGAACACTGGATCTATTGGTCGTATCAAGCTGTACCAACCAGAATCTGCTGGTCTAACAGAGGAATGGAAGGGCTTACTGCAGGCGCAGCTGAAGCCGCAGCTTGGACTTGATATTTTGAGATATATACATATATATACACAATAAATAATTAATATTTAAGCCTTCTAATGGAAAGAACTTCAGGGAATACCTTTAGTTGTATGCTTCCCTTGGAAGGAAAGGATAGCTGTGGTACAAATCTTACTAATTTGTGGCAGGCTTAATTGTTTGGTTTGTTCAGGGACTAAGAAAGAATGAGCTTATACAATTACTGGCATGGAGTTCTAGGGAGAGGTAGGTAGCTGGACTTCTCAGAAAAACAGAGAGAATGACAGTATTCGTGCCCATATAAGAGCTTAATTGAGGTTACTCACTGTACATGAGTAAGATGACCTGCCCCTGTGGTTGTCACTCAGCCTCTTTCCCCAGCTGTTCTAGAACTGCTTAAGTGGCATTAAAGCATAGCAGCAGAGTTGATGTCTCTGCAAAAAATCAGCTACTTGAACTTCCCATCACTAAGGCTGATTTGCTTACCATTGCTGCTGGTGCCCAAGCTGCCAATACAAAAGTAAATGGTCAGCTCCTTGTATGGTACCATATCTTACCTTACTCTGAGAGGACTGGGACTATTTACCCTTGTGACAGACTGAAAGTTAAACCCTTCTTTTATGAAATGAGGAGATGCTTATCTTCATAGGGATATTTATGTCTATTTCTATCTATGTCTTTCTCTAATTTCACTTCACAGGGAAAGATATTATCTATATATATATATCTCCTATATATTTTATATATAGACATATTATAAATATTAAAAATTCTTATAAATTATAAATATATGTGCTATACATAGTATGTAAAATATATAATGTACGTTATAAATAAACTGTAAATATGTTTGTAATATATATGTTTACATAATATAAATTATCTGTCACCTATTTATTTGTTAATTTGGGGTACTTCTTTGCCTTTCCTACCCACAGTGGTGTTGCCAGCAATACCATTTATTGATTCATAGAATACCTTCGTTGCCTTATATGTGGTTATGGTTTGATATATAATATTGCATCTGGGCATATTTTGATAGGAAGTGAAGTGTGACCATGGGTTTACACCCACTGCATTCACTGGACTTACCTGTGCTCCAAACCCCAGAAACAACTGGCTTGCTAGAGTAGTGTAGTGGCATACAGAAGAAGGCTCAGTTTTTATATCAACTGGGAGGTGAACATCTTGCAATTTCAGGACACTCTCTGATGCAGTACATATCTTAAACCAGTGACATATATATATATATATATATATATATATATATATATATATATACACACATACACATATACATATACATATAGCTACCTGTTTTAAAGCTGGAATATATGAATCCAAGGTAGAAGAAGTCACTCTAACAATAAAACCAAATAATATACTAGGGAAATTTATGCTTCCTACTAATGGGAGCTTTGATTTAATGGTAAGCAAATCAGCCTTAGTGATGGGAAGTTCAAGTAGCTGATTTTTTGCAGAGACATCAACTCTGCTGCTATGCTTTAATGCCACTTAAGCAGTTCTAGAACAGCTGGGGAAAGAGGCTGAGTGACAACCACAGGGGCAGGTCATCTTACTCATGTACAGTGAGTAACCTCAATTAAGCTCTTATATGGGCACGAATACTGTCATTCTCTCTGTTTTTCTGAGAAGTCCAGCTACCTACCTCTCCCTAGAACTCCATGCCAGTAATTGTATAAGCTCATTCTTTCTTAGTCCCTGAACAAACCAAACAATTAAGCCTGCCACAAATTAGTAAGATTTGTACCACAGCTATCCTTTCCTTCCAAGGGAAGCATACAACTAAAGGTATTCCCTGAAGTTCTTTCCATTAGAAGGCTTAAATATTAATTATTTATTGTGTATATATATGTATATATCTCAAAATATCAAGTCCAAGCTGCGGCTTCAGCTGCGCCTGCAGTAAGCCCTTCCATTCCTCTGTTAGACCAGCAGATTCTGGTTGGTACAGCTTGATACGACCAATAGATCCAGTGTTCATGTGCCAACACCTCCTTTTCTTTAACGTGGATCCATGGTATGATGTGATATTTTGTGTTATCATGTGTGTCTGCATTTCACTTGAACTATAATCCTTGGAGGAAATGGTTGGTCCAGAATTATAAAAAACATTGTGTTGTGATTATCCAATTGATGCTTGCTATAAACTTCACAGCTTTTCTTTTTTCACTACCAATTTTTCTAACACTACAGGGTATGCCAAGTAGGATGGTCCAGGTACAAGGGTTATTTGCATCAAATCTGGAAATGCTGGAAAATAAAACCTTTTCCAGATCTGTACCCTGCTCAAGCTGAGAACCTTTCACATCTTTTAGTACATGAGTTTGAGTGCTATTCCCGTTACAGAGTATGTTTCCTCCAGAAACAGGAGAAATCTACCAGACATTGTGCTTCCTTATTAGGTGGAAGGTACAAAGTTCAGTAATTTTCCTTTACTTTAAGAGGATACCCTCTTAAAGTAAATGGTCTGGACATTCCCCAGACCATTGAACTCCCTACAGTTTTTTTCAAACTTTATTCAGGATAATTGACAAACAAAATTTTATATATTTGAAGTTTACAATGCAGTGACCTAATATACACATATACTGTGTAATGATTGCCAAGATCAAGAAAATTAACACATCCGTAACCTCATATAGTAAACTCTTGGGGCTGTGTGTCTCTGTGTCTGTGTCTGTCTGTCTGTGATAAAAATTTTTTAGATTTACTCTTAGCAACCTTCAAGTACACAATACCATATTATTAACTATAGTCACCACATCGTACATTAGATCCTCTGAACTTATCTTCCTACAACTGAAAGTTTGTACGCTTTGACCTACATCTCCCCATTTCTACCTCCCCTAAAGCCCTGGCTACCACCATTCTATTATCTGCATCTATAACATCAGCTTCTTTTTTTTTAAATTACTCCACATATAAGTGATACTGTACATTATTTGTCTTTTTCTACCTATGTCAGTTAGCATAATGGCCTCCAGGTTTATCATGTTATCACAAATGGCAGGATTTGCCTTTTATGGCTGAATATTCCAGTTCATATATATACCACATTTTTTTACTCATTCATCCATTGAAAGAAATTTACATTGTTTCCATATCTTAGCTACTGTGAATAATGCTGCAGTGAAGATGAGTGTACAGATACCTCTTCAAGATCCTGATTTCATTTCCTTTCAATATATACCCAGAAGTAGAATTGCTAGATCATATTGTAGTTCTGTATTCAATTTTTTGAGGAACAACCATATTGTTCTTTGCAAGCTTCATAATGTTTACTGTAAATTAGCAGCTGTACCAATTTGCATTTCAACCAACAGTACAAAAGGGTTCCTTTTCCTCCACATCCTTGCTAACATTCATTTCTTGTCTTTTTTAGAATAGACATCTGTGTGTTATATGCAACTGATGAATCACTAAATTCTACTCCTAAAATTACTAAAACTATATGTTAACTCAATTAAATTTAAATAAAAAATTTAAAAAAAAAAAAGAATAGCCATCCTAACAGGTGTGAGGTGAATCTCATTGTGGTTTTGATTTGCATTTCCCTGATGATTAGTGATGGTGAGCAACTTTTCATGGGTCTGTTGTCCGTTTGTATGTCTTCTTTGGGAAAATGTCTATTCGGGTCTTTTATCCTTTTTTAATTGGATTAATTGCTTTTTACTATGAGTTATATGACTTTCTTATTATTTTGTATAATAACCCCTTATCAGATATAGAATTTGCATGTATTTTCTCCCATTGTGTAAGTTGGCTTTTCAATTTATTGATTCTTTTCCTTTTGTATAGAAGTTCTTCAGATTGATACCTCCCCAACTGTCGATTTTAGCTTTTGTTGCCTGTCCATTTAGTGTCTTATCCAAGAAATCATTCCCAAGACCAATGTCAAGGACCTTTTGCCTGTGTTTTCTCCTATGATTAAGTCTTTGATCCATGTCTCTGAAATCCTAAAATTTTAATGATATGGCAATTTCCGTATTCTTTATGCAATTTATTCACTCCCTTGACAACACATACATATGACCTAAGCATGAATGTACTTGCCATTTCTTCCTTATCTGGTTTGATGGTGTAGTGTCGTTAATATAATAGACAATCTTAAATATATATAACCTATCCAGATGATCCATTTCTCTTCACACTATGACAAAGGGTAGAACAATAAATGGATACTGATGTCCATTCCATATAAATTCTGTTTCTAACTCTACTTTCTGAAAAAGATGGAAAAGAAAATTTACCATATCAGTGACCACATATCATATACCCAAGGCTGTGTTAATCTGCTCTACAGTGCCTAGGTGGCTCAGTCGCTTAAGTGTCTGCCTTCAGCTCAGGTCATGATCCCAGGGTCCTGGGATCAAGTACCTCATCGGGCTCCCTACTCAGTGGGGAATCTGCTTCTCCTCTACTTCTGCTGCTTCCCCTGCTCCCCCTGCTCCCCCTGCTCTTTCCCTCTCTCTCAAATAAATAAATAAAATCTTTAAAAAATAAAAAATCTGCTCTTACAACAATACCACTTTTGGTACAGCAACTGCAATTAAGGCTACTACTGAATTGAGTTTACAATAGTCCATTGTCATTTTCCAAGATCTGCCTGACTTTTGTAGGGGCCACAGTGGTGAATTAAATAGACAGAGGGTGGAGATCCCCTTCCTATATTGTTTGGGTATCATTGCCACCACTATCCCTACAGAATATTATGTACTTTTTAAAATACTGTCTGAGTGTATGGATGTGACAGTCAGTGCCTTCCCCTCTACAGTACCTGAAACCCACAGGGCAAGGAAACAGTGTGGCAGTTGTACCAATGACCAAGTATATCCATTCAAATTATACATCCAGGAAATGGTGTAATGATCACAGGGTGGGAGGGGTGTCATTTGGTGGACCCACTATGCACCAGATCTAGACCGGGACTTTGTATATAGTTAACTCCCACATGCCTCCCTTCAAATAAAGGATCACAACGACCCTTTAGGGATTTGAGTATACCTTTCAACTCAGACTCTGTGCCCAACAGTCCTCAAAATGTTGTGATATTCCTTTATTCCTAGTGTATGATTATGCAAGTTCATGGTCAAAGGTACCTTTGGGGAAAGTACTGAGAGAATCATTGTCCTGTATACTCACTGAGCTGTCACACAGCCCTTCCTCCTGGCATTTTTGTTAAAGTAATCTTGGTGTTGCCATGCCCCCCCAGCCCCTCCCAGAAGGATAGAGTTAGGGGTTATCTAAGTAGGTTACACATAATAGATCCATTCAAACATCTTGAGCCTTTAGGCTCCTTCCTCTACAGTATATCAGGGGAAATCTGGCATTTCAACTTCCCTGATAGTAGTGAGTGCCTTGGACAAAATGCCTGGTTGGTTTTACATACACAATAAATAATTGTAAATTTACTAACCCCATAAATACTGGGTTTTGTTGGTGATGAGGTCACCAGAGGAAGCCCACAAGGTTGTTTTCAAGTAAAACAGTTATTTTGTTATATTTTATTACCAGATACATTACAGTGCAGAAGTTAAGATTACAGATCCTGCATCAAAACCACAAGGCTTTGTGTCCAGTCTGATTACTTAATACAGCTTAGAATATTTAACATCTTCGTGCCTCAGACCCCTGCTGTGTAAAATGGGGATGGTGAGAGTATCTACTCAATAAGATTCAAAGTAAAGCCCTGAGAACAATACCTAGATTGTAAAAAGCACCATATGAGTCACCTCACTTATTACCTCCCCTAGAACACAAATGATGACAGACGATCATTATTTCATTGCCTCATGAAGGAAACTTCAATTAGTGCATGCATTCCATTCCATTGTCTAGTAATTTTGTTAAATAACAAGCTGCACAATGTATGGAAAAAACCCTTCACACATATTCTTTAAACATTTCATTTTAAAATTTGCTGAAATATTTTAATTTCTCTTTCTGGAAGAGATACAATGATCTTAGTGTCACTTAAGCAGAGTACAAAGTTAATTAATGACATTCTTTCCCACAAAAGAAATAACATCATTAATTGTAAGTATTTGGGGGGACTTCAGGCCTACAAAATAGAATTTAATCAAAAATCTCACACAGACCTGTACCTCTGAAACAAATAATCCATTATACGTTTAAAAGAAGAAGAAGAAGAAGATAGTAGGAAGGGAAAAATGAAGGGGGGAAAATCGGAGGGGGGAGACGAACCATGAGAGACTATGGACTCTGAGAAACAAACTGAGGGTTCTAACGAGGGGAGGGGGATGGGGGGATGGGTTAGTCTGGTGATGGGTGCTAAAGAGGGCACATATTGAATGGAGCACTGAGTGTTATACGCAAAAAATGAATCATGGAACACTACATCAAAAACTAGTGATGTAATGTATGGTGATTAACATAACACAATAAAATAAAATTTAAAAATCTCTGATACAACTGTAGACAAAAGAATCCTGCTTAATAATGAATTCTAAACATGTTTTTTATAATTAATGCATTGTCTTAAGACTCAGCTTTGGTAGGACCTGAACAAGGAAATGTATGGTCATGGTAGAAACTAAGAAAAGATTTAGAAACAATAAGGAAGTGCTAAATGTAATGACAATTTACCAGAAAGAAGGAATACACATAAGACATGTAGAGCTCTTTGTACAAACAGACCCATAAGAAAAGCTGAAAGACTAGCATATGCACAGAAATTCAAATACAAAATCATTTGAACGTGAAGGGGGACTAACCTGGCAACCAGGAACATGGTTTCTGGTGCCTGGATCTCTGGTGATTTCTGGCTGTGTGCCTTAGGCTAATTGATGTCACCCCTCAATTCTTGGGTTATAGCTAGTGCAAAAGAAGGAGTTAGAACAAAAGATATTGACAATTCATTCTACCTTTAACTTTCAAAAATCTAACATAGGGTTAACAATTTCCAGAGTGCCTGATAAGGATGCAAAGGATGCAGAAAATGGAGAAATAAGAAGCAAACAGAATAGCAACAAAGAGAATTGAAATCAAGATATAAACTTGAGGGGCATCTGGGTGGCTCAGTTGGTTGGGTGACTGCCTTCGGCTCAGGTCATGATCCTGGAGTCCTGGGATCGAGTCCCGCATCTGGCTCCCTGCTCGGCAGGGAGTCTGCTTCTCCCTCTGACCCTCCCCCCTCTCATGCTTTCTCTCTCTCATTCTCTCTCTCAAATAAATAAATAAAATCTTTAAAAAAAAAAAAGATATAAACTTGAATAGTAAGTAGATGGAGGATGATGTAAATGCGTAATTTCTCTATCAATAGAATAATCTGTCCAATGTAGGAAAAACATAAAACCTTTTTATTTACTCAATTACATGATAGCATTCTCCTAACCATGTAGGTTACAAAACATGTATTATTCACTTTTTAGCACTTTGATGTACAGAGTATCAAAAAAAAACATGACTTCTAACTTAATGGTGAAATAGATATCATAATATCATAGATAGTAGATTTCTAGGCGTATAACATGTCCTAAGTGTTGGGGATTTTTCTAAAATTGCATAATGTCTTTTCTATAACCAGCATGAGGGAGAATCTGTGATTTCATATCTTACACCATCCGTTCACAAAATCTTCCTGTAATACACAAGACGACTGCACAGTCTCCTCATTGCCACTTTCATCTCTTTGTTCCTGAATGTATAGATGACTGGATTCAGAAAAGGAGTGATAACTGCATCAAAAATAGCAAGATATTTATCCAGGTGTGATGTGGGAGAAGGCCATGTGTAGAAAAACATCAGTGGCCCAAAGAACAAAACCACCACAGTGATATGAGCTAACAGTGAGGAGACAGCCTTGGATGAGCCACCAGAGGAATGCTTCCAAACAGTAAACAAAATGAAGACATATGAAATGACCAGCAGGATAAAGGAGCCCACAGAAATGAGCCCACTATTGACAGTAACCATGAACTCCAGTTCTTGGGTGTTTGTGCAGGCAAGTCTGAGGAGCCGGGGAAGGTCACAATAAAAACTATCCAATACATTAGGGCCACAAAAAGGCAAATCTACCACAAAAACTAATTGAACCAATGAATGGATGAGCCCAATGACCCAAGAAGTGACTAAAAAGTATAGACATATCTTTGGGCTCATGATGCTCAAGTAGTGCAGAGGCTTACATATGGCCACATATCTGTCAAAGGCCATGGCAATGAGCAGCACCATCTCAGTGCCCCCAACAGCATGGCTAAAGAAGATCTGCGTAATACATCCACAAAAAGAGATGGCCTTGTGCTTCTTAAAAATATCACAAATCATTTTAGAGGCTGTGATTGAGCAAAACAACATATCAATGACGGAGAGGTTTGCCAGGAGGAAATACATAGGCGAATGTAGATGAGCATCCAAGGTTACAGTGAACACAATGACAAGGTTTCCCATCATGCTTGCCAAGTAGAACAAAAAGGAGAAAACAAAAAGGAGAAGTTGGATCTCCCATGAATTCGTGAGTCCCAGGAACACAAACTCTGATACTATCGACTGGTTCATTCCGTCTATTGCTTCAGACACCAGGATCGGTTTTCATGTTTCCCTAAAGGAAGAAAGAAAATGAAAAATGATTTCCTAGGCAAGTATTGGTGTTCACAAAAGGAAGCCTCCAGCCCATGAAAACAGTCATCATATTAACAACTCCCACAGCCAAATAATCTTCATCACATGCACATTGGACTTCTACTTAGAGGAGCCAGCTGGTTCCCAATGCCAGTATGAATTCAAAACTGCTACAACTAAATAAATTCCATCTCTGGACCTGTTTCCCTTCTGCTTTCTTCTACTATCACATGGCTATTTCTTATTTTCTCCTGCCCTCCATTCTACTTCAGTAACATACAAGGTCAACCTCAAATACTTTTGACTAGGACTTCTTATGAATGGATAGGATTTCAGCCACTCATATGAGTCACCTAACAATTCCTCATACATAGCATACAGTTTTCAAAGTCTCTGTTCTGTTATTCCTATTGCTTGATTAGACTTTAAACGTTTTCCTTCTTTCAGCTTTCAAAATTTCTCATTCTATTCTTTACTGTCCCAATTTCAATGTCCCAGTTCAAATGCTCCCTCCCTTGTGAAACCTTCCAGATCTGCCTCAGTCTCTCTACTCTCTCTGCACTGTTATCATTGATTTCACTCTGCCTCTCCCAATTATATAAATTTCCATTTCTCAAATTAACGTGTAGTTTCTTGGGTACAGGAATCATCTTAGTTCATATGCGTATTCCCCACCTCCATCACAATCACCTGTGGTGACTAACACAACCACTTATTTAATGAGTGCTTCACACTGGTTGAATGAAGAAATTAAGGTACTTAAGGTACTTAAGAAATTAAAGGTACTTAAGAATGACTCCTGCAGGGCGTCTGGGTGGCTCAGTTGGTTGAGCGACTGCCTTCGGCTCAGGTCATGATCCTGGAGTCCCTGGATCGAGTCCCGCATCAGGCTCCCTGCTCAGCAGGGAGTCTGCTTCTCTCTCTGACCCTCCCCCATCTCATGTGCTCTCTCTCTCTCTCTGTCATTCTCTCTCTCAAATAAATAAATAAAATCTTTAAAAAAAAAAGATTAAAAAAAAAAAAAAAGAATGACTTCTGCAGTCATGAGAGTTTATCATAATCCACCAAAGTTCACATTAATCATATATTTTGTGGTATCAGTCAGGAGTTATCATAGGATCCCAGGCCTCATCATGCAATTGTTTAACTACACAACATAATTATTTCACAAGAGAACTCTGTCATCAAATGAAATATAGGGTCTCAACTATTAATTTAAAATAGCAAATAGAGGGCACCTGGGTGGCTCAGTTGGTTAAGCCACTGCCTTCGGCTCAGGTCATGATCCTGGAGTCCCTGGATCGAGTCCCGCATCGGGCTCCCTGCTCGCCGGGGAGTCTGCTTCTCCCTCTGACCCTCCCCCCCCCCCATGTGCTTTCTCTCTCTCATTCTCTCTCTCTCAAATAAATAAATAAAAAATCTTTAAAAAATAAATAAATAAATAAATAAAATAAAATAGCAAATAGAAAGCCTTGTATATGTTTCAAATGGAAAAAAAATATTTTATCTTTTAATTATGCTTACTTTCCAAAAAATTCACAATTTCTAACATAACACATGTGTTGACCTGAGGCAAATAATCTCCTCCACTAGTAGACAGACAAAGACAGAGATGGAGAGTCATTGGAGCCCCAAAGATAAGAACTCTCCCACATAACAGTCTTTTTTCTTTCTCAAAATACATTTGGAATGGATAAAAGAGTAACAGGAAAATAAAACTGGTGAAAACAGCCAGACAATATCTGTGTCTGCAATTGAGAGAGGGTCACAATTGAGTTACAAGGATAATGGGCACAAAAAGAACTAAGGGACAGTAGCCAAACTGCAGCATGGGTAACTAGGACACAATTACAGTTCTTTAAGGATAAAAAAAAAAAAACCTACCAGAAATAAATCATCAGAGGTCCACTGCTCAGTAGCTGTTTCTGATTTAGTACAACTCCATGACTCCATGTTATACCAATGAAATAATTTATATAGAAAGAGATATATGAGGTGACCTGCTCATTATCACAAAGTCAATTGGTAGGAGGGTTTATAGAGGATCAAGAACCCATGGCTCCCACTGAATGTTCTTTGCCCTAAATAGAACTTCATATTAGTTCTATTTGTATTCATTCTTTATTTCTGCAGTAACAAATTACTGGGAATTTAGTGGCCTACCAAAACACAAATGTGTGATCTCACAGTTCTGAAAATGAGAAGCCCAAAATGGGTCTTCCAAGCTAGAATCGAGGTGTCAGCAGAGCTGCATTCCTTCTAGAGGACCTAGGAGACTATCCACTACCTTCCTCTTCCAAGGTTGCCTGCATTCTTTACTTCATGACCCCTTCCTCCCTCTTCAAAGTACATCACTCCAAACTCTGCCAACTGTCATCACATCTCCTCTCTGATTCCGACCATTCTGCCTTCCACTTGTAAGGTAGGATTCTTATGATTACATTATGCAGATAATCCAGGATAATTTGCCCATCTCAAAATTCTTAATCACATTGACAAAGTCCCTTGTGCCATGTAAAGTAATATATTCACAGGCTCGGGGATTAACAAATGGATATTTTGGGGCCATTATTCTGTACACCACAACTTCTCACAAGTGAACAGAGTTTTAGGGGGAAAAAGAAAACTTTATCACTAACAATGAATCTGACAAAGGAACTTTCAGAGAGCTCTCAGGAAAACGGAAGAGATATTGAAGGAGGAAGGACAGGTAGTGCATCGGGACCTTCTCCCTGAAACTACACATAAGACGCTTCTGACTCCTATTATATCTAGGACCAAGTCTGACCAACTAATATTCACCAATGATGAGGAACTTATCTTTGGATTATCTAAGATAATCAGCCAATCAATATGTTCTTGGACAACTAGGTATATCATTTTATCCTGAGTGCTTCTCTGAATGATTTTGATATGACTTTTGTTCATTAATTCAGCAAATATTTTTGAGTGCCCAGAATGCCAACTACCATTCCGGGCACTGAGAATACAGCATGGACAAGAATTCCTGCCTTTGTGAAGTCCATATTCATGACAGAAAATGCAGTTCTGGTCTGTTATATACAGATTTCCTTCCCTAGAAAGGATAAGAACACTTGAAGAAATGCTGTAATTCATCAAATACAGAGTCACAAACACTCTGCTTCTTTCCAGTTCAATTTCCACATTCACAGAGTCTCCTCTCAGTATTCTGACTTATTTTTTATCTGAATTTTTACATCTATGATTTCTGTCACAGTAATTTTTCAATGGCTTTCTGATAAATATGCATGGGTTTTATCTCCCTAAATATGGTACAAGACACTTGGGGTGAATTGTGTACCATAGTTGTTCATTCTGACTGAAAAGCAGCTCAGAAATGATGCTGGCTGGATTTCTTGGCTAATTCACTCATTCATTCAACAAGTACTTAGGTAGCAGTTAGCAGGACAATTTTAAGTGAAAGTTGTTTAAGCTGTTTTATGACCTAAAACCAAACCTCCATATCATGAAGTATGAACTAACTAATCAAAATTTTTCTAGGAATGGGCAGAAAAATAAGGCAAAAAGCATTCCTTCTGATCGCTAAAGGGAAAAGTGTGTTAGCCAAAACTCTTCCAAGGCTTCCATGAAGTAGGAATAACAGTGAGAATATACTATGACCTGTAAATATAAGTGGTGCTTCCTCCAAATTAAAATGTGAAGAGCAAAAACAAAAACAAAAACAAAACAAAAAAGTGATGGGGCCACTGGTCGACTCAGTCGGTTAAGCATCCAACTCTTGATTTCAGCTCAGGTCATGATCTCAGGGTCTTGAGATCAAGCCCCACGTCAGACTCCACATGAGCATGGAGCCTGCTTAAGATTCTCTCTCTCCCTTTCCCTCTGTTCCTCCCCCCACCTCACTTGCTCACACACTCTTTCTCTCTTAAAAAAAGAAAAGAAAATAACAAGTGAGAAGATAAAAGAAATACTGATAAACCTGACTGTTAATAATTTTGTAAGGAATAGGATTAACATAATCAATAAAGGATTTACTGAGTCAATCAGAAAAAAAAAAAATATATATATATATATATATATATTTCTGTGTAAAACTTCCATAAAACTAGAATCTAGCCAGAGGGTAAAAAGGACAATTTTGGAGAAAAAGAAAATTAAATACATTTTTAAAATCAGAAAGGAAATTGATGGAAAGATGACGAAAAGGAAGACAACAGGAAATTGGGTTTTTGAATGCTGCAGGAGTCCAAGATGGTCAGTTAGAGGGAAAATTGTGGCAAACAGTAAGAAATGGCAGACTGGAAGCTCATTCAGATGTGCAGTCTCAAAAGTCCAGCAGCTCAGAATTGCTTCTTACTAGCATTAGAGTTGCTTTCTTTTTGACTAACACTGCATTCCCTAACTTTTGACTAACATACTGCATCCCCTAGTTTTACTTACATTGCTTAAGGGAAAGGTGCCATATTATGCTACTATAGACAAACAAATAAGTTACCAGATGGCTCTCCTTCGCTGAGATCTTATGTGGCAAGAAATGATGATTTCCACAATGAAGAAATAACTGATTCATTTTAAACCAGACTCATTACCCAAGAAGGATGAGCTTGGATTGGTTGCTGCAGAAGACAGAGCAAGAACAGGTGAGCTCAGGAGGGGAGAGCCAGACTCCAGGAATGAGAGCTAAATCTGAGAAGGATAAATGGGCCAAGGACAAAAGGTACCTACTTTACATCCCTAAAAGAACAAAAAAGCCAAATAATACAACTCACAAATGGGAGATCTGGAAACTTACCCAGGTCCTGTCTTCAACTATTCAACAGCTTCTAGAAAGAGACACTAGGTTCTGGGTGCTCAGGCACCTTGGGACATTGCAGACTTCCATGGAAACAGCACTGCTCCTTTAAGGCCATTGCCATTAGAAGATATTCCACTCACTTCTCTAGTTCTAGTCTAGCTATTACAATCAAGAATTATGACACGAATTACAGCCGTTCTTTATTTAGACCATGTAAATGATCATGGTATGCAGAAAACCCATATTCTGCAGCATTTAATGGAATCATCATTTATTTTTAATTTTTTTTTTAATTCAAGTTAGTTAGCATATAGTGTATTATTTGTTTCAGGAGTAGAATTTAGCGATTCATCAGTTCCATGTAACACCCAGTGCTCATTCCATCAAGTGCCCTCCTTATGGAATTATCATTTAAATGTCTTTATTTAGGGTCACCTGGGTGTCTCAGTTGGTTAAGCCCCTTCCTTTGGCTCAGGTCATGATCCTGGAGTCCAGGGACCGAGCCCCATGTCCATCGGGCTACCTGCTCAGCAGAGAGCCTGCTTCTCCTTCTCCCTCTGCCCTTCCCCCTTGCTCATGCACTCACTCTCTCTCCGTCTCTCTCTCTCAAATAAAGAAATAAAAATCTTTAATAAATAAATAAATAAGTGTTTGATTTAAATGGAATCAGAATTGGGGAACCCCTTAGAATAGATACATGGGAATTTTACATTTTAAAATGTTCTGAAAAAAAAGAAAGATGTTCATTATCCCCAATTAATAAAATCACTCAGTTGGAAGAGATATTGTTCTGACACAGTTCCTTTCTTTTGTTTCTCCATCCTGGACATGTCAGTTCCTCTACAGTTTACACGGTTTGAAACTGCATTTTCTTCCTTGGCGTCCCGCTTTTTATTAACATAACAGTCCAAAAGGTTCATCCTTACGAAAAGAAAATCTCTCATTCTTTCAAGTAAGCTGATGGCCACTTGATTCTTTCTCTGTGAACATAAAGACATTGTCAGCAACTCCCTCAGATAAATGTTTGATATCCTTGAACTTGGTAAAAGCAAATAACGATCACTTGTCTGTGCCCTCTAGTTTTAACCACCTCGATTCCTTTAGTCCTCCTTCATAGGATTATCTTCTATGCCTTCATCTTTGGCACTCGGCCTAACCACCCCCATTTCACCACCAAACATCTCACTGCAGTGACCTAGAAAAAATTCTAGCGAACATTTAAAGAACACAAAATCAGGAGGATTGATTACTGGTTGTGGAACATTACATATTTAGTTCCCTACTTTTTTCTCCATTCTTCCACCACCTAATTTTAACCTACACTACATTAGTTTACGTTAGGGTGAGTTAGTTCCCTAGATATTTTTCTTCTAAGCAGGTTTTAATTACACTTTCTCCATCGTGATCTATGAAATTGGAGTTTTATTTTTTTAATTCCACTTATCACATATACCTAATGAACTTTCTCTTTATTTCTTCGTTCCCTAAAGACAGAGGTAAAGTAAGCTTGTTATGATGGCACACATATTTGTATTTAATTTTAGTGCTAATAACTTCCCTAAAGATCCCTTGGTACAGTTAACAACCTAGCCTGCATCCTGGTCCTGACCACAGTGTGGACTCCAGACTCTGCAGTGTATCTTCAGTTGCATCTTTGGATCTCCAAGTCATTTCCAAGTCCTAGTTAAAACTTAAGGTTAATTCAGTTATTCATGTTGACAACCATTTGTTATTTATTCTCCTGCTCTGCTCATCATCTCCCCATCACCACCTGTTTCTTCCTGCCTCTGGGCCAAAACATAATTGAAAGAGACAAACAGCAAACCATTACATGAGTTTTCCTTGTCATTGAAGTTTATCTAGTTTAATACCTTCGTCTCTTGTCAACTTCACTCCATCCTTCCCTTGGAGCTATTCACAGACTATTATCTTGAACCCACAGAGGTATATAAAATGTTTCTAAAAATGGAAAATATAGCTAAATAACTGAACTGGATGACCAACTAATGCTGTTGTGAACTGGGGTTGCAAAACTGAAGTCATTTAATCAAGAAAATTGTCTCCTAAAAATATATTCACTTTGATTGAAGCAACAAAGGGAAGTATTGATAATGAGTCACAGGGGGAAGGAATGACACTAGAGTTTTTAAGAAAATTAATCTCAAAATTTTTTGCCACTTTAAATCCTATCATGAATAATAAAAACATCCCTGGATAATTTGGTAATACTCACTTTCCAAGAGATTTTTACAAATTATATGGAACAGCCTTATAAATATCGATTTTTCTCTAAATGTAAGTGAACTAGGCAAGTGAAAGAATGAGATAAAAAAACTTTTGGTAAAAAAGAGCATACAAAAAAAAAAGAGCATACAATATGACTCTTATAAATAATAAATTTACTGCATTGTAATAACCACTTTGAAGATACAGCTCTGTCTCACTCATATTTGCTTCTTCCAAAACAGCTTGTACACTGTCTTGCAATCAAGGGGGCAATCAGTGTGTTTGTTGAACTTCACCAAAAAATCCAGTCACTGAAATAATTCCATTGTCCCTTACTGTGCTTGTTATTTGAAATCATATTCCTATAATATGAATTAGAAACTTCACTTCAAAATATTAAGAGAAAGTAACAAGACTTGTGTCTATCTTTTTTAGCCTCAAGTGCAAGAGATTGAGGTAATCATATCCCTCATTTCATGGTACATTATCAGCATTGATTTACGGAGGGTCCCTCTCTTATTTTACTTACTTATTCCCATTAATATCCATTCTCTCTTTCTAATTCCTTTTCCTCAGAGGCAACCATTCTAGTATATTTTAAATGTAGCATGGTATTGATGTGGGAAACAAAAGCAAAAGAAATGCAGCTTAAACTAAAATCTCCTTGCAGGGTCACCTGTGTGTTTCAGTTGGTTAAGTGCCTGCCTTCGGCTCAGGTCGTGATCTCAGGGTCCTGGGATCGAGCCCCGCATCGGGCTTCCTGCTCAGTGGGAACCCTGCTTCTCCCTCTCCCTCTGCCACTCCCCTTGCTTGTACTTTCTTTCGCTCTCTCTCTCTCCCTCTCACTGTCAAATAAATAAAATCTTTTTTAAAAATAAAATAAATAAAATCTTACAGCTTGTAGCCCATTGATAGATACCTGAAGCAGGCAGAGCGTGACCTTTCTCAAGGAACTCGTGGCTGCCTTAATGTCTTAATGTTTAAAAGTAACCTTATCTTGGCAGAAGCTGGCCCCTCAAGGTCCTGAAAGCCTTGCTTCCAGATTCCTTGGAGACTGGTGCTATCCCTAACCCCCACTAATTAAAAAGTATACAATCAGTCACTCCTCACAGTCTCAGTACAGCTCTTTCTGCCCACAGGTCCTGTCCCATGAGTAGGGAAGAAGCTAAGGTATAGGCAGGAGAGATAGGAGGCTCCTGACTCCCCTGACTAGGCTCTGAAACTATTCCTGGCAGGTGGAGACTGAAACAGAGCAGAATAAGAGATAAGGGAACAAACCAAGACAGCACAAATATCTCAAGGCCACAAGCTTCCCAGTCAGTTCTCAATAAAAGGCTGGCACTTGGGCGCCTGGGTGGCTCAGTTGGTTGAGCGACTGCTTTAGGCTCAGGTCATGATCCTGGAGTCCCAGAATCGAGTCCCGCATCGGGCTCCCTGCTCAGCGGGGAGTCTGCTTCTCCCTCTGACCCTCCCCGCTCTCATGTGCTCTCTCTCTCTCAAATAAATGAATAAAATCTTCAAAAAAAAAAAAAAAAAAAGGCCGGCTCTAAAAGCCCTCAGTGGCAAGCCATTTGAGATCCCTCTCACTCCAGAGAGCTTTTTCTTTCCTTCCTGTTCTCACCCTCACTTAATAAACTTCACTCCACTTCACCTTTTTGTGTCCATGAGATTCATTCTTCAACTCGGTGAGACAAGAATCCTGCAATCCTACGACGGTATTCCATTTGCTATCATAAAACATGCAGAATGTTTTCTATGCACATACATATAAAATATTGTTGTATGTACCATTCTAAATATTTTATTTCACTTAGCCCAAGTTGCTATGTGGACATCAGGTCTATTATTCCCAGATATCACATAGTAATCTATGGTGGGTATGCACAACTTTTTGACTGTCTGATCACTAATACCTAATGGCAGACACCCGAGTTACCTCAGGGCTACTGCATATGATTATACAAGTATTGGGGTCACCTGCCACAACTTCTCCAACACCCATTTTCCAATAATGTTTATTTCAGCTGAAACACAGCTGTGTGATGAACATATTTGTTAAAATTCTAAAATATATGCACACTGGTTAGAATACAGCCACTGCCATATTTCCACTGGGGCTCTACCTGGCACTCAAGTTCTTTCTCCAGAATTCTTATGAATCAGATGTGAAAAGGGAATGCCTAGAATATCAGGGGTCTCCAGGATCTGGCTACTTTTGGAAACACTGGTGAAATCTGAACACAGTCTAGCATTGAGTTAATAGGAATGTACCAGTGTTGATCTCTCAGTGTACCACAAATGGACCGCAGAGATATAAGATGATAACATTAGAAGAAACAGTTGAAACTGAAGCTGGTCGAGGGCTGTATAGGAACTCCCTGGAATACCTTGGCAACTTCTTGGTAACACTAAAACTGTCCAGAATGAAAGCTCTATTTAAATGAAACAAGAAATCAGAAAAGAAATTTAAAAATAGGGCCGAATAGATTTATTAAGTGAAAATCATTCATGAACATTTGTTGAAGCTCTGCAATTTGGCGAACAGACATTCAGGAGACAAGGTGAATAATATACTGGTACCTGTCAGTGACAACTTAACAGCCCAATGGATACATGACACTTAACCACTGAGGAAATAAGATCTAAAGTGACAGAAGGCAGCAAAGGACCAGGAGCCTGGCAACCTAGACTCTGGATTTAAATCTTCCATATATTCCCTTTAGGATCTTGAGCAAATTAACTACTTTTCCAGTACCTGAAACTTTTTAAAATAGGAAAACTCTATGAGATGATTTACCTTAAAGTTAAAAAACCATGAGACCCCCCCCAACTGAATTTTAATAATTATCTAAGTAACTGTGTGGGCTCTATGAACTATTATCTTTCAGCTCTAAGCTATCCTTCTATACTCTGTCAAGAAGCAGGAGCTGACGCTCTGCAAACTCATTTCTTTTTGGCCAGCTCTGCCATTAGGGGGGGGCACTAGAGGGAGACTGCACGGCTGGAAGAGGAAGAAGGGACTTTCTTGCTGCCTGTGGGCTTCCTTTCTGCTCACCATGCCTGTGAGCATCACCCAACCACACTGTTCACCTCAGCAACCTTGGTTTCTTTCCTAGGCAGCAGCTGCGTTCCAACCTTAGAGGAGGTCACCTCATCACACCCTCCTCAGGAATACCTGTGTTAGCCTGCAGTACGCTTGCGACAGGGGTGGTGTCCCCGCCCTCCTCTAAGCTGAGAGATCTTAGCACCAGCCAAGCAGCAGTCCCTCCTCAGATATGTGAATTTCAACTCCACAGGTCCTTCCTCCAAGATTTTAGTAGCTTTTTATTTTTAAGTTTTAGTAATTCTAACTTCTTCCCTTCATTTTCCATCCCAAGGAGTGAGAGCTGCTTCCTACAAATACTATGTATGTATGTGATATCTCACATACATAGGATGTATATCTCATCCTTTTTCAAAATCTAGTTAACAGCTTTTACTTAGCAAACCATTCTTTACACCAAACTTTTCCTTTCAAATTAACTGGTTGATTACTCCTTAACTGGACCCTGAAAAACCAGATTAGCAAATAGAACAATGAGGGAAGCTAAGAGATAATGAGCTGCAAAGATAGAAAACAAATCAGCTATATAGTAAGACAAATCAGATGAAGTAAAAATTAATACTTATCTTTAAAGTAAGAGAGTCTCTTTAACATGGAGAAAATAGAAAATAAACAGTGAGCCACATATTGCCTTTCAAAAGGGATTGTTTCACATTTATACTAATTCTATTTGGCACCATATCGAGGTAAGACCACTGGTGAGATAAGAAAACCACGACCAGGGCGCCTGGGTGACTCAGTTGGTTAAGTGTGTGGCTTCGGCTCAGGTCATGACTTTGGGGTCCTGGATCCAGCCCTGCATCTGGCTCCCTGCTCAGTTGGGAGTCTGCTTCTGCCTCTCCCTTTGTCCCTCCCCCCACTTGTGCTCTCTCTCGCTCTCTCTCATAAATAAATAAATAAATAAATAAATAAACAAACAAACAAATGCAAAAAAAAAAAAAAAAAACATGATCTGTAAGTCTCTCACATAAGCAAAGCCCAAATCCTCTGCATATTTAAGAGACATTACTCTAATTCACAAACTGAGAACATAGTCTCCTCATTGCCACCTTCATCTCCTTATTTCTAAAAGTGTAGATCACTGGATTCAGAAAAGGAGTGATAACTGCATCAAAGATGGCAAGGAACTTATCCAGATGTGATGTGGGAAATGGCCACACGTAGAAGAAGATTAATGGCCCAAAGAACAAAACAACCACAGTGACATGAGCTGACAGAGTGGAGAGGGCCTTGGACATACTCCCCAAAGATTTTTTCTGAACAGTCACCAAAATAAAGGTGTAAGAGATGATTAGAATTAAAAAGGAGGCCACAGAAATAAAGCCACTATTGGCAGTAACCATGAATCCCAATTTGTTTGTCTCTGTGCAAGCAAGTCTGATAAACCGAGGAAGGTCACAAAAAAAGCTGTCTAATTCATTAGGCCCACAGAAAGGCAAGTCCACAACAAAGGCCAGTTGAGTCACTGAATGAATCAAGCCAATGATCCAGGAAGCAACTAGAAAAAAAATGCACCTCCGTGGGGTCATGATGGTAGTGGAGGGGCTTACATATGGCAACGTATCTGTCAAAGGCCATGGCGATGAGCAGCACCATCTCAGTGCCCCCAACTGCATGGATAAAGAAGATCTGAGCTACACAGCCCCCAAAAGAGATGGTTTTGCACTCTCTTAAAAGATCATAAATCATCTTGGGAGCTGTGGAAGAGCAAAATATCAAGTCGATGATGGAAAGGTTGGCCAGCAGGAAGTACATGGGGGACTGTAAATGAGGGTCAGAGGTCACAGTTAGCACAATGAGGAGGTTTCCCATCAAGCTGGCCACATAGAACACACAGGAAAAGAGGAAGAGAAGGAGCTGGATGTCAGGTGAGGTGGAGAGTCCCAGGAACACAAACTCCAACACCGCTGAGTGATTGCCTTCATCCATGGCCTGTCAGCAGTGACACCGCTCATACCACCTGAAAGAGGAGAGTAAGGAGAAACTGATGTAGGAGAAATGGCACGGATCTTAATCTTGGGCAATTCAATCATTGTCAGAAAACTAGACCAAGGCTGATGCGTGCTCTTGGAGACCATTTCAGTCACAAAGCAATTCAGATATCTTTGTCGTGTTTCATCACCAGAAGGCAAATAAAAGAATAAGGATCCTTTTACTCACTTAGATTGATAGTTCTGTTGTATTTTTCCTGTCATTGTTTCATAGTCATATCTCATAAATGACTATGAATTAAGAGGCTTTCAGAAAGTACCTAACTACATGAAATAATGCAGTGACAGTACATTCCATAATTTGGACATATCACAGTATAGTGTTACCATATCCATGACCACATTGGCAAGTTCTATGAAAATCTTTATAAGCTTTCTTTGAAGACCTGATATGTAAATATCTCATATCTATGAATTAGCAAGACAAGATGAGTTATTTAGAGGAAGGAAGGAAAGAGAGGCGTAGAGGATGCCAGAGCATGGCACTCACCATCCCATAGAAGGAGAATAAGTTCTAGTGAGAGGGACACAGTTATGGGTTCAGTGGAGGGGATTCTGCATAGGGGCAAAGAGAAGAAGGAATGTGAGACCAGAATGACAATGATAAATCATATATGCCAGTAAAAGAGAAAGAGTAAAAGTGAAAATATCGGTCTTTACACTTGGCTCTCTTGATATATATAAAAATACTTAACCGCATTCTGAATTAAGTAAATGTATGCTAAAATAGCAAGACACTAGTTTTTCTTATAACATTGGCAGGGATTTAAAGACTTGATAAAATGCAGGGTTTGAGAGGAAATGGGGAAACAGGTAGTCTCATAACTGGTGGTGGGAGAGTAAACTGATAAAACATTTGCCAAGTTGGTAATACTTTCCAAAATTGTAAATGTTCATATACTTTGACTCAGCGATTCTACTTCTCAGAAAAATATCTGGATATCTGTGTGTGTGCACAGAAACAAAGTGAACAAAGAAGAGATACAGATTGGTAGTTGCCAAAAGGTAGGGGGATTGGAAGGATGGGTGAAATAGGTGAAGGGGGTCAAACGATACAGTTAAAAAATCAGTAAGTCATGAGGATGTAATTAATGCACAGCATGGTGGCTAGAGTCTGTAGGAATGTATTGGCTATTTGTAAGTTCCTAAGAGAGTAAATCTTGAAAGTTCTTATTGTGGTGATCTTTTTGCAGTGTATACAAATATTAAGTCATTATGTTATACACCTGAAATTGATAGAATAGGTCAATAACACCTCAATTTAAAAAAGATACAAAGAGTTGTGCCTTAGTGGCACAGTGGGTTAAGCAGTAGACTCTTGGTTTTGGCTCAGGTCCTGATCTTGGGGTCTCGAGATTGAGCCACAGGTGGGCCACAAGCTCAGCACAGAGTCTGCTTAAGATACTCTCTCCCTCTCAGTCTGCCCCTCCCCACCCTGCACTTGCGCTCTCTCTCTCTAAAATAAATGAATAAATCTTTTAAAAAAGAGAGAGAGAGGGGAGCGCCTGGATGGCTCAGTCGTTGGGCGTCTGCCTTCGGCTCAGGTCATGGTCCCAGGGTCCTGGGATCAAGCCCCGCATCGGACTCACTGCTCGGCGGGAAGCCTGCTTCTCCCTCCCCCACTCCCCCTGCTTGTGTTTCCTCTCTCACTGTGTCTCTCTCTGACAAATAAAAAATCTTAAAAAAAAAAAAAAAAGAGAGAGAGAGAGAGGTACAGAAATGTTTACTGAAGCATTGTTGCTTGTAAAAGCAAAAGCCTGAAAATAATTTCAATGTGTAGAAATAAGAGACTAGTTGAATAATTTCTAGTAGATCCGATCTATGGTATACTACATAGCCATTTATTTTGCTAAAGTTCACCTAAATGTACATAGACAGGATAGACAGGTGGAGAGGGGGCAGTATCTTGCATTCATCTTATCCTATCTGGTTTTTTAATATTTATACAAATAAATTACATATATAAAATTAAATAAATTAAAAAATGGATTAACAATGCCTAGGTTGATATGCAAGAAGAAAAGTTAATAAAAATTACCTCTAAGGACTAGGAAATTATGCAGGAAAAGGGATCTTTTGCTTTTCACTTTATAAGCTCTTCCCACTATCTTACATTCTTGCAGTAAACATAGTATCAATTTCTAATGATGTATTTTATGATGACTAACATATCATAATAAAATTAAATTTAAAAAGAAGATAAAAAAATATCAATTTCACTTTTACAAAATGTCAGGGTATGTGGATCTGAAAAATTATACAATTTGTATCTTTGGGATTTAAATCTTCCAAAGATATCTTCATAATGTATCTTCCAATTTATAGCAAAGATCAGAGCTACACCTAAGATATTCACTAACTTTGTTGCTATACTCCTTCCTCTGCCTCCCACTCTAGCTGAACCACCTCCTGACAGGCACTCAAATGGTATTTACCCCTCCCTCACACACACACTCAAATATTCCAGCCCATGGCTTCCCTTCACGTTCTTCACTCAGCCTGCAATGCCTGGGCTTCATTACATCTCTCCAGTTCTTCCCATTCTTCAACAGCCCACTCTGCAAAACCCCTTCCTCTATAAAGTCCTTTTTGATACTCTTACTTTACACACATGGGGGAAGACAAATGTTGCTTACAATGTGGTGACAAAACCAGAAACCCTAACAATCATACGGTTCTGTTACTGCTCTAACAAAGACCACTATCTAATTCTCCATTGCTATACATAAAGGTTTCTAAATATATGTTTAAAATGTCCTTTTTAGACTTTTTCTTAATGCTGGTGTTTAATGATACCTACCTTAATAAAAAGCAACTCAGCTTGGAAGCAGTTAGATTCCTTTCACAGGGATAATCACCAGGAATCTCCCTACTGATGCAATTCATCCAAGCGAATGATTGATCCTGAGTTACCCTCCTGGAAGCTGCCACTTATTCCAGCAATGCTTCTAAATCCCACTCCATCCCAAACTCTTGGTAGTTTTAACACAAGACCTTATTTTATCTTCCCCCTGAAAATGGATGATACTTTTTAATGCATCAGATTAGCTAAACATTCAAAAAGTAGATAATTCCTAGTGTTAGTAAAAAGATGGAAAACAGGATGGGACACTTGTTGGTGGCCCAGCTTCCTAGCCAGTCTTTCACTTTCTGCCTACTGAAAACTTAAGGTCTCTAGGGGCCTTACTTGGTATCAGTCTCCACTTTTAAACAAGGGCAGAATAGTAGTTTAAATCTGATCTTTTCCATGCAGGCAAGTGAAACTGTCCCCTTAACTCCTTCTGCAAAAAGAAAACAGGATATCAGTTTAGACCAGCAACTAAATTCCAGGGAGCCTTTGTAGTGTCCTGAGTCTCACAACTGTTCATCACACAGCACTGACTGCTGCCCACACCCCCACCACAAGCCCATAATGTAAGAAATGAGAGATTCCTCAGAGATCATCTAGTGACCAGCTGACTCTCTTCTCTTCTCACTTCTGCTCATCCTTGTTCTGGCCAGCACAGATAGCAAACAAATTAGAAATAAGGTGGGTTCACCTCCAATTCAAGCAAGGATGACAATTCTGGAGTATTTTGAAAGTAGATCAATGTGGAGGTCACTCAAAGATTGGTAGTCCTCTACTTCTTAACCTGAGTCAGTCTCAAATTACTCACAAGGTTGAATTTACATTAGAGTTACTGGAAAATCATAAAATTCACAGAGAAACATCTCAATCTCATCATCCTATGCATTTCTCCCCTAGTTTGCTCCTCTGGAGATGTGTAGAGAGAGCTCAGGACAGGATAGTACAAAGATGTACAGAAATGGGCACTTTAGCTGCATGCTGTCAGAGTGGTTGTTTCTACTGCTATCAATGCAGCAAGCCCTGTAGAAAACTGCCATTGCTGGGACCTGAATGAAACTGCTAGTGATTGTAAAATCTGTTTATTTTAAAGTTAGGAAAACCCAGGTGCAGAGAGGATAAATAGCATTACTGAAGTTAAGGAACAAGCCGGTGGCCAATCCACAATCAATATGGTTGACTCTTGGTTTCTGGACAATCCAGCTCATGTCCACTCTACCACACTTCTTTTACTGGGATGGTCCAACCTGGGCCTCCTGAGTGTAGCCCAGGAAATGATAATATATCAAAGCTACTTTCTTCAGCACTGTCCAACATTCTTCTTGCTTTAGTCCCACTGGACTCAGATATTCTGCTCCTACTATATTCTGGAGACCGACACTCAAGACACATCTGCAAATGTCACTAGAATAACTCCTCCAATACAGGTCATAAAGTGGTGATTTGACTCCACTCATCTTGCTGTCTTCTCTGTTTTGGTTGTGTATTTATCTGCTATAATCTCCCTGTTGAATAACAGAATTGATTCATTTCTTCTAGTTAATTAGATCTCCCTTCTCACTGCTCTGTGTGTTTCCACTTGAAGCTCTCATCTGCATCAAAGACTGTGTCCACACCTCTGTAACTCACCTGGACCCATGTCGAAATGACCATGGCCTTAGAGGACAACAGAATGCAGAGCTCTTGCCTTTGAAATGTTCTTATCAGCTGGCATAAAAATCCCTATGTAATGCCTCCAAGCAGGAAACACAGCTAATTAGCAGCACTGGAAAGTTACTTGAGCACTGCTGTAGAGACCTGGGATTGCCACCATGCTACATTTAGCCAAGGGAGTTTTGTCCTAGAACCACAGAAATTTGGCCACAGCCACCAAAGGGAAAAGTTAGTAATAGGTCACTTGAGGGAAGAAGGAAAGGAGACTAGGGATTTTTGTGGAAATTACCTATTTGGTTTTCTTTCTTTTTTTTTTTTTTAAGATTTTATTTATTTATTTGAGAGAGAATGAGAGACAGAGAGCACGAGAGGGAAGAGGGCAGAGGGAGAAGCAGACCCCCCGCTGAGCAGGGAGCCCGATGCGGGACTCGATCCCGGGACTCCAGGATCAGGACCTGAGCCGAAGGCAGTTGCTTAACCAACTGAGCCACCCAGGTGCCCCCTATTTGGTTTTCTGATCCATGAAGGCAGAAACTCCATAAGAATGAAAAATATATACCTTCAAACAAGTGAAAATAATGCTAATCGTCTCCATAGGAAAAAAGAGAGGGAGAGAAGGAGGAAGCAATGCAGGGCTCCAGTGTGGCACTGACCATCACCTGTGTCCCATTAGAAAGGATAACTAGAGGTAATAAGACATGCAGACATTCCATCAAAAGTTAGCTAGTCCTTTATTATGTGTGTGATGTGGAGAGGTGAAGAGGGTGCTATAACAGCAACTCAAGGGGATGAACCCAAAGGGTAGTGGGGCTGGGATGAGGCAAATCACTAACAGTTTAATCTCTCATAGGTCAGCTTCTTAAAAAGAAACATCAACAAAACAGAAAATCTCCTCCAGTTATATTGTATATCTTTATATCAAAAGTATGCAGAGGGTCAGTGATGTGGCCATTGATAAACTATCATTATATAGAGCACTCTGTATCAGTTACCTATTGCTGTATGATAAAGTAGCTTAAAGCAAGGCCATTTTACTTGCTCCTGACTCTGCAGTTAGGGCTGAGCTCAGCTGGGCAGGTCTCATGCTGATCTCACCTGGGTTTTCTCACGAGGCATCAGTTATCTGGCAGTTTGGGATTGGAGGGTTTAAGAGGGCCTCGTTCACATGTCCAGGGCCTTAATGCTGGCTTCGCTGGGCCTCCCTCTCCAAGGGATATTTTATTATTCAGTAGTCTTGCCCAATTTCTTTACAGGGTAGTAGGAACTCTGCAGGACAAGAAAGGCAGAAGGTGCAAAGCAAACGATGCCTCAGTTCTGGAATTCATGCAGTATCATCTTTACCACATTCCATTGGTCAAAGCAAGGCAGGAAACCAGGCCAGATTTCAGGTTGGGAAATAGACTCTACCTCTTGACAAGAGAAGGTGTAAAATATTGTAACCATGTTTTTCAATTAACTAGAGGCTCCATATCTACTCATTGTGAGTTGTGTTGATTGGCTAAGTCTCAGTTAGCCTTAATATAAGGAACTGATATATGTCCTATAGAGTTCTATGGTGCTGTTGCTCCACATTTTACTAACTCAAAGCAGTTAACTCAGCAACTCTCTCCTGTTCCAGTATTTGTCTTCTATTTAACCAGTTTGTAATAATTTTAATTTCTTTTTTTTTTTTAAGATTTTATTTATTTATTTGACAGAGAGAGAGAGAGACAGAGAGAGCAGGAACACAAGCAGGGGGAGTGGAAGAGGGAGAAGCAGGCTTCATGCTGAGCAGGGAGCATGATGTGGGACTCGATCCCAGGACCCTGGGATCATGACCTGAGCTGAAGGCAGACACTTAACGACTGAGCCACCCAGGCGCCCTAATTTTAATTTCTTTTTTTTTTTTAAAGATTTTATTTATTTATTTGACAGAGAGAGAGAGAGACAGAGAGAGCAGGAACACAAGCAGGGGGAGTGGAAGAGGGAGAAGCAGGCTTCATGCTGAGCAGGGAGCCTGATGTGGGACTCGATCCCAGGACCCTGGGATCATGACCTGAGCCGAAGGCAGACGCTTAACGACTGAGCCACCCAGGCGCCCTAATTTTAATTTCTTTTTTTTTTTTAAAGATTTTATTTATTTATTTGACAGAGAAAGACACAGCGAGAGAGGGAACACAAGCAGGGGGAGTGGGAGAGGAGGGAGAAGCAGGCTCCCCGCTGAGCAGGGAGCCCGATGTGGGACTTGATCCCAGGACCCTGGGATCATGATCTGAGCTGAAGGCAGATGCTTAATGACTGAGCCACCCAGGTGCCCCCTTAATTTTAATTTCTTAATGAGTTTACATCCTGATACTATATATGAGACTAGGTTAAGCCACATGACCTTCTAGAGTCTCCTGTGTGCAGGACAGACCAGCCTCCTGTCAAAGAATATTCAAGAACACTGAGGTAGAGACACAGCCATTTTACTTGATTTGAAAGGAGCCTAGAGTTCCTGTGGGATAGAAATATCTCACCATCAAAGTATAAGAAATGGGTGATGAGTTTGAGTTGTCCAAAGGAGGGCAATCGAATGCATTTGAGAGAAAGTCATTATGAAAGCAAAAGATATCTGGCAAAGTAGGCAGGACTAAGCAAGCAAGTCCTGGTGTTAGAGCAGGCAGTAATCCCGGGCACAAAGCGAGCATATGCATGACCACCATCCCACACAGCCTCTCCACCTTTTCCCCACCCCTGTTCCCCCAGATCCCTGCTGTCCCTGTGCTCTCTGGAAATGAATGGGCTGTGATACAAAGAAAAGACCTGTGATACTAGAGCCCAGATCTCTTTTGTGGGAGTCCCTTCACAGAAGAGGCTGTGAGGAGCAACATAAAGCAAGCCAAGGCCAACAATCCAGGGCAGGCCTCCCGAGGTTCAGACTACAGTGTGGGCAACTGGCAACCAGCTGTTTGGGAAAGGTGGGCAATGACCCAAGCAGAGAGCTGTGTGCCAGAGTGACCTCTGTCCCTGAAGCAGAAGAATGCTATGGCATGGCCAACAGAACGCAGAGTCTGTGCTCATAGGAGAATCTTCCCACCAAGTACTCTGGAAAGAACACTTAGGGAGCAGAACCCAGGAAAAGATTTAATTTCTGCTTCAGAAGCAGGTCAGAGAAATGAGACTTGGAATGTCTTGGTAAATATGACACATTTGTACCAGGTGAGGTCCTGCACCTGGTGTTTTGATGGTCTCATTTCTACTTTGTTAACTTGATTGTGTGCCTGTTTATTGACGAGTGTGTGTAGACATAAAATGTTGGATGCCTAGATAAATATTTTACTTAAACCAAACATTGTCTTTTTACCAACCAAAAGATATTCAAGGCCTAGGTTTATGAAATTAATGAATCTCTTCCCCTTCACCTGGAGATAGTCTCTACAATAAATGATGTTGGGAAAACTGGATATCCATGTGCAAGAGAATGAAATTGGACCCTTAGCTTACACCATTTACAAAATCAACTCAAAGTGGATTAAGGACTTTAAACATAAGACCTGAAATTTTTAAACTCCTAGAAAAAAACATAGTGAAGAACTCCTTGACATTGGTCTGGGCGATGATTTTTTGGATTTGACACCAAAAGCACAGCAACAAAAGCAAAAGTAAAAAAGTAGGACTGAATCAAACTCAGAAACTCTGCACAGCAAGGGAAACAATCAATACAATGAAAAGGTAACCTACAGAATGAAAAAAAAAATACAAATTATACATCCAATAGGGGGTTAATATCCACAGTATGCAAAAAACTCATACAACTGCATGGCCAAATAATAATCTGATTAAAATGGGCAAAGGGCCTTAATAGAGATTTCTCCAAAGACATTAAAATGGCCAACAGTTATATGAAAAGATGCTCAAAATCACTAACCATCCAGGAAATGCAAATTAAAATTACAACAAGATATTACCTCACACCTACTAGAACGACTATTACCAAAAAGTCAAAAGATAACAAGTGTTGGGACACCTGGGTGTCTCAGTTGGTTAAGCTGCTGCCTTTGGCTCAGGTCATGATCCCAGGGTCCTGGGTTCGAGTCCCACATCAGGCTCCTTGCTCAGCAGGGAGCCTGCCTCTCACTCTGCCTGCCACTCCCCCTGCTTGTGCTCTTTCTCTCTCTCTGACAAATAAATAAATAAATAAAATCTTTACAAAATATATATATAACAAGTGTTGGCAAAGATGTGAAAAGAAAGGGAGCCCTTGTACACTGTTGATAGGAATATAATACAGTATTAATCACTAGGAAAATAGTATGGAGATCCCTCAAAAAATTGAAAATAGAACTACCATATGATCTAGCAAATCCCACTCCTGGATATATATCCAAATGAAATAAGAATCACTATCTCAAAAAGGTATCTGCACTCCCATGTCCATTTCAACACTATTCACAATAGACAAGAAATGGAAACAACCTAAGTTCATTGACATATGAGTGGTTAAATACACACATACTAAACACACACACACACACACACAGGAATATTATTCAGCCTTTAAAAAGAAGTAAATCCTGCCATTTGTGATAACATAGATGAACCTGGAGGACATTATACTAAGTGAAATAAACCAGACACAGAAAGACAAACACTTCATGATCTCACTTACATACAGAATCTAAGAAAATAAGCAACAGAGTGCCAGAGAATAGAATGGTTGTTACTAGGGACTGGGAGGTGTGCTGAAAGGGATATATTAGTCGAAGAGTACAAGCTTTCAGTTACTAAATGAATAAGTTCCTTAGACCTAATGTACACCATGATGACTACAGTTAATATATTGTATATTTGAAATTTGCTAGGAGAGTAGATTGTAGGTGTCCTCACATAAAAAGGAGGGGTTTAACTATGTAAGGTGATGGATATGTTAATTAACTGATTGGGAGGTAATCACTTCACAATGGGTACATAGATCAAACCATCACATTGTACAATTTAATGTGTACAATTTTTATTTGTCATCATACCTTAATAAAGTTGGGAAAATGAATAAAAATAAATCCCTGTCCACTAACTGTTAAAATATAGACATCTTTTATTTTGATACCTACTAGTGTGTTGCAGAAACCACCTCAAAACAACCTCATACTAGTTAACTAAGAGGAAGCTTTGTGTATGCCAGAAAGAGCTGTACTTGAAGTTTAGTGTTCTTTTTTTTTTCTTTAAGTTCTTGTTCAAGTACTTTGGAGGAGCCTAATGGTATAGAATCAGTAAATAGTTTATCATTTGTTAAGTTATTTTCAGCTTTCAGTAGAACAGTCTTATTAAAATTGGCTCATCCTCTGCCTGGACAACTGCAAAGTGTCTGGCTCTGTGAGAAGGAAGGAACCCCAGGAGGTGTCCACTCAGGCTTCAGTTTTCTCCTCAAATAACATGACTCTGTCATAGACTATCTTGGAGGAGTAGATGGTGCAGTGCCCTCCACTCATGCATAATTTTGTTTGAATATAAGGGAGTTATAAAGTTATTTTATTATATAAATCACCTCTGAGTCTCAGCCCCTTTGAACAGTAAATAGATGGATATTTTTAATGATAGATTTAAAAGACAGGACACAAAAACATATTTTATTGAATTGATGCATGTTTTATATTTATTTTGTTATTAAGTAGAGAGAGAAAAAATATGTTCAGATTTTAGAAGGACAGGTGAGAGACACCCACCAACTTGGAAGTGTGATTAAGAGCAGGGATACTGGAGAAGAAGCTGTGTGGTTTTGCAACCAAGCTTTACCACTTACCACCTCTTTGTCCCTGGGCTAGTTAGTATATCTTTCTGTGCCTCAGTTAAATCATCTATAAAATAAGAATGATAATATTACCTACCTGATTGCTGTATTAAATAAATTAGTGTATGTTAACAACGTAAGAGAGTACCCGCCACATAAATGCTCAATAAATGTTGGTGATGGTGGAGGTGGTAAAAGTAGGACAAAATGATGAATGGGCTTTAAAAAGCCAGTAAGAACATTTTGGATGAGAGAGGAGCTATGAAGTTTCAACCAGGCTTGTAAATGGCACAGTTAAGAGCAAGTAAGGTGATGATAAATCCTGTACTGAATTTTATTTGGAGTGATTGCACATCTAAGTTTCCATATATCAAATAGAAAGTCAAAGAATCACATAATATTTGCAAGGCTGATATCCAAAGGAGCATTCTATGAGGTCACGAGGAGAAAGAGAAGTATAAACAAAACTTATCAAGAGGGAAAAGAAACAATTTCATACATACAACAATCATAAGCCCAAGGCTAATTTTGACAAAAAGAAATATCTCTTACTTGGTTAAGCTAAGGTCTTAACCTGTAATTATCCTAATAAATATATATTTTACAAATAAAGAAGTCCAAAGTAGCATCGGAAGAAAAGTGAAGGTAGAAGAACAAAGTAAATTCCTGAATGAAGTCTGAAACTAATATAACACTCTATGTTAACTAACTGGAATTAAAATAAAACTATTAAAAAATAGGTAAACTGAAAATAAAAGAAGTCTGAGACCTGTTCGTGGTTTAAGACAGATTCAGGGGCACCTGGGTGGCTCACTGATCAAGTCCTGCATCAGGCTCCCTGCTCTGCGGGAAGCCTGCTTCTCCCTCTGCCACTCCCCCTGCTTGTGTTCCCTCTCTTGCTGTGTCTCTCTCTTCAAATAAATAAATAAAATCTTTAAAAAAAAAAAAAAGAAAGGAAGTGGGGGCAATGAGAGATAATACTTTATATTAGTACTTACAAGTGAATACAAAAGAAAAAGGTAAATTTTCTTACATCTAGGAAGAGGAAGTGAATGTTTGAATAACCTTATCTAATTTTTTGATATAAATTTCATGTTCAAGAATGTTTATTTAAAAAATAAGAGAGAATACTTATTCCAAAGAGTTTCTTTTATTAAATCTTTCCCTCTAACCAGCTCTAGAAGCATTAGTATTTTAATTTCACATTTCCTCTAAACCTTTAATAGATAGTTGGAGATGGGAGGAGACCAGAAATGTCTGTGAGATTTAAGAGTATAATTTTAAAGTGGGAAACACTTTGACAGAAAAACATATGTAAAAGAAAAACACAAGAATTTCAATTTTCCCTAGGTAAATCCCTAAATGTAATGTGATCTCAATACAGATATCATCAAGCCTTTTTCACGAGCTAGATAAATTGATTATAAGTTTCGTTTCAAAGATCAAAAAAAAAACAAGAATCATTAAGTAATCTTAAAAGGGAAAATCATGGGGAGGAGGAGGAGGAAAGACTCTCTAACAGATATTAAAATATATTAAAAGCCTCTGTAAATAAAAATTAAAGGAATAGACAGATAGATTAATGGGACCTAATAGAAAATACAGAAACATTCCCAACTGCAATTGGAAATTTAGTATTCACTAAAGATGATCTTTCAAATCAGTGGAAAATATATGGACATTTTAACGAATGACTTGAGGAAACTAGAAAACTACATGTAGAAATGGTTATGTTAGTCCCATTTCTGATGCTATATAGTAAGATAACTTCCAAATGATGCAGAGGTTTAAATATTTTTAAATGAAGACACACAGGTATTAGAAGGAACAAGAGTGAATTTCTCTATAACCTGAGAAAACATTTCTAATTATAACTCAAAATCCAAATGCAGAAAGAAAAGATAGCTAAATTTTACAATATAAAAATAAGAACCTTTGTATTGCCAAAACCACCATAAACAATGGGAAAATATTTGCTACTTAAATGACAAAGTTTACATATATCTAACATACGAAAGTTGTCTGAAATAGTTGACCATGTATGTGTGAGTTTATTTCTGGGCTCTTAATTCTGTTCTTTGATTTGTCTATTTTTGTGCCAGGACCATACTGTTTTGATCACTACAGCTTTGTAGTATATCTTGAAATCTGGGATTGTGATACCTCCAGCTTTGTTCCTTTTTCTCAAGATTGTTTTGGCTATTTGGGTATTTTGTGATTTCATACAAATTTTAGGATTTTTTTTGTTCTATTTCTGTGAAAAATACCATTGATATTTTGATAGAGATTTTCACTGAATCTGTAGATTGTTTTAGGTAGTATGGCCATTTCAACATTAATTCTTCCAATCCATGAGCATGGAGTGTCTTTCCATTTGTTTGTGTCATCTTTGATTTCTTTCATCAATGTCTTACGCTTTCCAGAATACAGGTCTTTCATCTCTTTGGCTAAATTTATTCCTAGGCATTTTCTTTTCTGATGCAATTGTAAATGGGATTTTTTTTCTTAATTTTCCTTTCTACTATTTTGTTAATAGTGCATAGAAATGCAACAGAATTCTGTATATTGATTCTGAAAAAATAAAAAACAAAATACCTGAAATGAAAATTTCACTAAGTAGAATAAACAGCAGATAAAAGATGTAACAATCCTAACAGTCACTAGTGAGATAAGAAAACCATGACCAGGGAACCTGGGTGGCTCAGTCAGTTAAGCGTCTGCCTTCATCTCAGGTCATGATCCCAGCGTCCTGGGATCAAGCCCCACATTGGGCTCCCTGAGCAGGGAGTCTTCTTCTCTCTCTCCCTCTGCCCCTCCCCCTGCTCATGCTCTCTCTCTCAAATAAATAAATAAAATCTTAAAAAAAAAAAAAAAACCCAGAGTAAGTGGTAAACAGAAATAATAAAGAAAAGAGTATTATTAATAGAAAAGAGAAAAATAAGGACAAAATCAGTAAAATCAAAAGCTTGTGTCTGAAAAGTTCAACAGAACTGATAAACTTCTCACCATACTGATCAGAAAAAAAAAAGAAAAAGGAAAGAGAAAATTACCAATATCAAGAATGAAAGGGGAAAAAAAAAATTAAAAAAAAAAATTAAAAAAAAAAAAAAAAAGAATGAAAGGGGATACATTACTGCAGATCCTACAGGTTTTACAAGAATAGGGAATATTATGGACAACTTTTTGCCAGTAAACTTAACAACTTATATGAAATAGATAAAATGTTTGAAAGAGAGAGACAGACAGACAGACAAACCAAGAAACAGACTCTTAACCATAGAGAACAAACAGATGGTTACCAGACAGGCGATGGGGTTGGAATGGATGAAATAAGTGAAGGGGATTAAATAGTGCAGTAGGATGAGCCCTGCTTTCCTTCTCAGTAGGGAGTCTGCTACTCTCTCTCTCACACTCTCTCTTTTTCTCTGCCCCTCCCCACTGCTCATTCATAACAAGTCGCCTAGCCCACACATGAATAATAATGCCTTCACTCAACACCCACTCCTATTTGGTAACACAGAAAAAATAGTGAGATAGTCTTTGGATAATTATTTATACCACTTCTGAACAGTATATTTATTTTTTAAATAATTATATGTAATATATTTCATCACATGGAAAGTTTAATACATTTCTTCATTATAGACAGTTCATTAATATATCTCTTCATTTGTAGACAGCTTTGTAATAAATTTTCTTCTGTAATGTCTACACTTTGTATTTGCTATTTATTTAGTTATAAACCTGATTCATATAATGTAGAAATCTTTTGCATTTTATTTATTTATTTATAAACCAGTGCCACCTATCCTTAGATCCAAAATATTCAATCCATTTATAATCTTTTAATATTCACATAGTTTCCTTTACCATATAAAAATTATTTAGGAAATAATTGGGGTAAAATATAATTATGATACACACTGAGTGGTATAGGAATTTACAACTTCTGGTCTCAAAACATTGGATTAAATAATAATATTAAAGTTTCCTGAGTTGTCACTCTATGATTTATCCCAAATTTGACCTTCCAATCCCAACTAAATCTAAAAACCTCAGTATTGGGGCACCCGGGTGCCTCAGTCAGTTAAGTGTCCAACTTTTGATCTCAGCTCGGGTCTTGATCTCAAGGTTGTGAGTTCAAGCCCCACACTGGACTCCATGCTAGCCATGGGTTCTACTTAAAAAAAAATTTTTTTTAAATAAAAACCTTAATATTAACTAAATCTGAGCGTGGATAGTCAAATCCACATGTTAGAAGCCTCAAATTCTGAAAGCTACCTAAGCAACTGTCTTCATTTTGTGTATTCCTCCAAGTATATAAACACAAGAAACTCAGAGGGCATGAATATCAATACACATATAGATTAGAAGAGATACGTCTTTGAGAATCACTACCAAAGAGAAGAGTATCCAACATTTTGTTTTAATGGAAAATGTGCCCAGTATGTGAGATTTCATATTCTTCTATAATAAACAAGAAAGACACTACATTTAAAGGCTGAATTCACTCTTCCTCAATACTTCCAGGATCCACAGGGTAAGAGTCCTTATGAAAAACTGACCAGATCAGAACAGAGTCCTTGAGAATCTTCACAGTGGACATTAAAATTACTAACTAAAGTGAAAGGATTTATGAAAAGTTTAATTAAAGAGATTAATTTTCAAGAATAGTCAAGATGAATCTGGATGGCTTTGATTGGTCATGAAAGAACTCTTCCTGAAACTTAGAATCTTACCAAATAGTCTCCTCATTGCCATTTTCATCTCCTTATTTCTGAATGTATAGATAACAGGATTCATAAAAGGAGTGATAAGGGCATCAAAGATGGCTAAAAATTTATCTATGGGTAAGGTAGGGAATGGCCACACATAGACAATAATGCAAGGACCAAAGAAAAAGACCACCACAGTGATGTGAGCAGAGAGAGTGGAGAGGGCCTTGGATGAACCACCTGAAGAATGTTTTCGAACAGTGACCAGGATGAAGATGTAAGACACAATCAAGATGAAGAACGTGCCCATGGAGATGAAACCACTGTTGGCAGTGACCAGAAATTCCAGTCTGTATGTGTCTACACATGCAAGTTTGATGAACCGAGGAAAATCACAATAAAAACTATCCATTTTGTTGGGACCACAAAAGGGCAAGTTTACAACAAAAGCCAGTTGGGCCACAGAATGGATGAGTCCAATGGTCCAAGCAACAGCCAAAAGAGAAATGCACATTCTTAGGCTTATAATGGTTAGGTAGTGGAGGGGCTTACAGATAGCAATGTATCGGTCATAGGCCATGACTATAAGCAGCACCATCTCCGTACCCCCAAAAGTGTGAATAAAGAACATCTGAGTAATGCACCCTGTCAAGGAGATGACTTTATGTTTTCTGAAAAGATCATAAATCATCTTTGGGCTTGCAATGCTGGAAACACCCGTGTCAATGATGGAAAGATTCGCCAGCAAAAAGTACATGGGGGAATGTAAGTGATGGTCTGAGATGATCGTAAGCACAATGAGAAGGTTTCCTAGCATACTTGCTATGTAAAATATAGTAAGAAACAAAAAAAGAAGAATCTGAATCTCCCAAGAACTGGTGAGTCCCAGCAACAAAAATTCAGACACCACAGAGTGATTTCCTCCATCCATCAACTTCTTGTGCTAGACCAATCCTGAAGATACCTGAAGAGCATAAGAGGGAGAAAAACATGATTTTTAAGTTGAAAGGGAAGCCTGGCTATAGGGTTACACAAATAATTCAGAAACAGATCCCAAAATATCTGATAATTTAGCGTAGTGCAAAAAATAGTTAAATTGAAAGAGGAAAGAATGGGTCATTTAACACACAGTGCCATTATTATTTTATTCACCTGGAAGAAATTAGAAGTGAACTTATATTTTAAAATATATACAAAAATAATAAAGCACAGTCCTAAATAGAAAATAAAACAAAGTATTGAAAGAAAATATAAGGTGTACATGTATGATCCAGGAGTAAAGGAGATCTTAAAAGCCGTATGTATAAAAAAGTAATAGCTGTGTTTTTTTTTAAGATTTTATTTATTCATTTGACAGAGAGAGTGAAAGAGCACAAGCAGGGGGAGCAGCAGAAGGAGAGGGAGAAGTGGGCCTCCCACAGAGCAGGGAGCCCGATGCGGGGCTTGATCCCAGGACCCTGGAACCATGACCCGAGCCGAAGACAGACACTTAACAACTGAGCCACCCAGGCCCCCCCTCTATTCTTATTTTAAAATAAGATGCCAATGGGGCGCCTGGGTGGCTCAGGCTGTTAGGCTACCAACTTGATTTCGGCTTTGCTAGTGATCTCAAGCCCCATGTCAGGCTCCAAACTGGGCATGGAGCCTGCTTGGGATTCTCTCTCTCCCTCTCCCTCTGCCCCTTTCCTCCCCCGACCCAAAAAATATAAAAATAATAATAAAAATAAATTTAAAATAGATAAAATAAGATGCCAACTATTTTCCCTACCAATATGTTCTATTTCCTTCCTGCCTTACCCCAACACCAATTAAGATAAGACCTTTAAAATACCTTTCTCCCCAACTTCTTACCTCCTTCCTTCCATTTAAATTAAATCAGTTCCTTTTTGTCTTTCTCGAACTTCTAATTATTTTATATATTATGCCTCCTGAGTCCTCCCTGTTTGGTTTCCCTTCATGATTTCTATCTCATTATCTTTACCCTATATGCTTCAAGATACCCATTACTCCTAATCTTCTAGTCTCAAATTTAGATTTCAAGAATAATCATCTTTTGTTTAAATTCATCTCAATAGTTCAGTTCCAGAGGGTCTTGTTTATATTTCCCGTGAATCCCTTTGCATGCTAATATTACTTTTTATTGAAATTAGCATCTGCTTCTTCCAACAGCCTTGTGTCCAACATCAGCCTAATATCACATATACTTAATATATTCTTTACACATATAAATTCTAATATCTGAGATGAAATTTCCAAAATCATCTATATCAATCTGTCTGATTTCAAGATTTATTCGATATATCCAGTCTAGTCTGGTACTGTTTTTACTTCTCTAAACTCTCAGGGATGTAAATGCCACCTAATACATAGTGTCCTTGTTAAGTATTGTTAGAATAATAATTTGACAATAGAGAAGTGCCTAAAAATCTGTGAAGTAAGTAAACATCATGTCACTGGGGTTTGAAGTAAACTATAACTCTGTTACAATATTCTTACGTATTGCTTTATGATAAAGTGATTAAAGAAAAGCTGACTTGAGAGTTTGATTTTTTTTTAGTTTGATTTTTTTTAAGGCTCCAAACTAAGAATTAATATCATCCCAAATATTTTCTGTCACAGTGAAGGTTGGTCTTGAAGACAAGTGAAATTTTCTTTACAAGGTAACAAAGAACTAGAATTTAAAATAAATATCCAATCCTGTTAATCTTTCTATGTATACAGATTTGGTTATTATGTTGTTTATTTAAATTGGTTAATTCATATTCTTTCTATGTTTCTTGTTCTGGAGAGACAGATGTAAAATATTGGTTAAAAGTGAAGAATCACAAACCAGACTACTGGGTTTAAACTTGCCTTATCCACTCCCTACCACTAACCCTTGAAAGAGGATTTCAACTCCCTCCATGTTGACCTCAGTCCGTACCTTCTAATTGATTAAATTCTTCTTTCTAGCTTATCTCTGAATTTAGACAACAGACCCTGCAGGCAAAGCATCCCCTGATGGAAACCAAACGTACCCCCTTGGAGCAACAGGGACTGCCCTGACACCAGCATGACCTTGCATGATTGACCTCAGGACAATGATTCACCGGATCTTTACTGCCCACTGCAGTTACACCCTGACCTCAGATAACTTACTTAATCTTAATTGTGTCTAAGTTTACTCATCTGTTAAATTGAAGTAATAATAGTCTGGCCTCAAAAATTGCTATGAGTAAAGAGCTTAGAACAGTATTGAACACATAGCAAGAATTCAATAACTGTTAGCTGTAATGATGTTATTTTAACATCCTTAGTTCACTAAACTCTTCTGGTAGTCCTAAGTCTCAGACTTGTCTCCCTCATTTTTGTCCTCTGTTCACTATATACATTATTTAAGACCTTGTCTTGTTCTCCTCCTAATGGGCTTCTTTTATATTCTAATTATACCCTCCCCAAAAGTTTGACCACTGTGTGAAAGACAGCATATATGAAAGGGTTTAATACTTTCATTAGAATACAAATGCTAGTTGAATCCAAATAGGTATATCACTCATTCCTTAATTCTATCCTAAACGGTATAGTCTAATTTCCCATAGTCTACTAAACACTGTCACTTAACACTTATATATCAGTCACTATATAAGTGTCTATATAAGTGTCACTTAACACTTATATATCAGTCTTGTGCTTGTGGAATTTCACATGACTACCACAAAGCTAATAATCATCACTTTCCTCCCCATGCAGCTTTTCTTTCAGATCTAGTATAACATGACAAGCATCTTACCCGCTCAGCTCTTCTCAAATCCTCCACTTGCTTTCACTAACCATTACCAAAACCCTACTATACAGGACAACTGATCTCTCCCTATCTAACCTGAATATGGCCATCAGATTACTCTTTCATTGCCTCTGAAAGTACAAAATCCTAATTTAGAAGGTGCTGCTACAATTTGGCTCCATAGCATCTTTCCAGGATGCTTCTATTTTCAAAAAATATTTATTCCTCTTTAATACTATCTGCTCTGTTGCCTATAGATGACTTCCTTCTTAAGTCCCTACATTCTGACAGCTGATGTGAGGCCACTGAGCGAATGGTCAAGAAAGAATTCTTGAGACATCTTCGGTGCAAAAATGTGCTTTTATTATAGCACAGGGATAGGACCCATGGGCAGAAAGAGCTGCACTGGTATTGTGAGGAGTAACTGATTATATACTTTTTAGGTAGTGAGGGTTAGGAATAACATAAGTCTCAAAGGAATTTGTGTATGCTGAAAGCAAGGTCTCCAAGACCTTGGAGAGCCAGCTATTATCAAGATAAGGTTATTCTTTGTTGTTTTAATAAAGCATTAGTCATGAGACCCTTTAGATGTGTGTTAGTGGGCCACATGTTGAAAGATGATTGTTATCATATCCTGGAGGTTTGCAGTTATCAGAGTGAATTTCACTAACCAAAGCAAAGCTATATTGATCGAACATTAAAGAAAATCTTAAGGGAATTGTAGGAGTGTTACACCCTGTATGTCTCAGGGATTTATCAGTGGGCTGCAAGTTGTAAGGAGACTTCATTTTAGCTACAATTCCTTTGCCTTTGTTCCCCTCATCATCACGAAGATCACTAAATACCTTGGAGTAGCTAAATCTTCATCCTTATGATCTCTCTGCATCATTTCATACTGTTCACCATTTCCTACTTTCTGAGAAATATTATAAATAGTGGGATGTATAGAGACTTTGTCATTTTTCTCCCTGTTGGTAATGTCTATTCTATAAACTGGACCTAGTAAGATAATCCCTCAAGTAAGAATTTTAACTAGTCATTAACATAGGAAAGGACCTAAATCCTTACGGATTTACATTCTCATTATGTTGTACACCTGAAACTAACATACTATCATATGTCAGTTATACTTCAGTTTTTAAAAAGACAAAAAGGGTTAGCCAAAAGGAATATTTAAACAAAGGACAGAGAAGAACTGGAGGTAGTAGATGGACAGTGCGAACATTAAAGGAGGCTTGAATTGTCACTCCACGGGGAAAAAATGGGTTAATTTTTTTTTCTACCTGGTTTACAGTTGGATAGAAAAATCAAAAGTTATTCCCTGTACAGGGGCCAGAGACATTTCTGTTCATTAAACTTACAGAAAGATTCGTAAGGAAAAAGTAGTGATCTAAGAACATAGTTAGTAGAATCTCTGATACTAATACAATATTATTTTAAAAGATTCACTTCCAGATAGTTAGGAAGATCATCTTACTTAATTTTCCTCTTTCTGACCATTCTCATGTGGGCACAATTGAAAAAAAAGACTTCTAACTAGAGTCATTAACATATGAAAGGACTTAAATGTCAAAGCTTAGAGGCCAAAGGGCAGAATGTGTCTAAACACACAGTGCATAACTTAACTTCAAATAAATGCAAATGTGTAAATTCTAAAACCTACTTTGGGCATCCTTTTGAGTTTCCTAAATGATTTTCTTCACTCCTCTCCAAACCCTCAGATACAATTTTCTTAGGATGATTATTTAGGAGCAATTACTTTTGCTGAATCCTCAGTATAGATGGAAACTATCATTATCCACTGGATATTGATCTTTTATACATGTGAAAAATGCCAAAGGGGCCATCAACTAAAACTGCTGATCAATGAGTCAGCCATATTATTTTTTTTTTTAAGATTTTATTTATTTTTTAGAGAGCGAACGAGAGAGAAACAGCATGAGAGGGGAGAGGGTCAGAGGGAGAAGCAGGCTCCCCGCTGAGCCGGGAACCCAATGTGGGACTCGATCCCAGGATCCTGGGATCATGACCTGAGCCGAAGGCAGACGCTTAACCATCTGAGCCACCCAGGCGCCCCCATATCATTTTTGTAAACTCTCACACCTCTTCTTAATCTTATTATATCCAGAATAAATACTTTAAAAAAAAAATTTTTTTTGAGTATAGGTGCCACACAATGTTATATTAGTTTCACAAATATTTTTTATTATTAATGGTGTCTTTTTTTCCTCAGCTCTCTTTAACATATTAATAGTTCTCTGATCCTCTTCACTGTCTACATATCATTTCCATTTCCTTAATGTTCTAATGAATCTTGGTTGTAAAACATTGGTAAGAGTCTAATTATAAATATAATACAATTATTTCCTAAATGTTACAAGTCAGACTTCTATTAATTCTGATCTCACATTGGCTTTAGAAAACCTTAATGTTATATATCATATTAGTATTATATATAATAGCTGTACTGCATCCTCTGGAAATAAAGATGCTGTATGTGAGAATATCATTAGTCCTCATGATTAGCCATATGAGTTATAAATTCATCTGAATTAAGAATGTTTCTATTCTCGGGGCGCCTGGGTGGCTCAGTCATTAAGTGTCTGCCTTCGGCTCAGGTCATGATCCCAGGGTCCTGGGATCGAGCCCCGCATTGGACTCCCTGCTAGGCGGGGAGTCTGCTTCTCCCTCTCCCACTTACCCTGCTTGTGTTCTCTCTCTGGCTGTCTCTCCCTGTCAAATAAATAAATAAAATCTTAAAAAAAAAAAAAAAAGAATGTTTCTATTCTCTCACATAATTACAACTAAGACAATTTCTTCAAGTTCTGCCCTACCAGGAATACTGCTATTTTTATTTTGTTTCATTAATCATTTCCTACAGGTTATGAATACCAAAATTTATAACATCATTTTGCTTTTTCTAAAAGTTTGCAACCTCTAAAAACCTTTCACATCTTTTGTTGTACAATACACAGGGAAGAGTGTAGGAAAGAGAATATGATCCATATTTTACAGATTAGAAAACAAGAACTCAAAGAGATTAAATGGACTGCCTAATTTTGCACAACTAACTGTCAAATTCAAGCCCAATTCTTGCAATTGTTGTAAAGATGCAAGTGAATAAAAGAAGTATGTGAAGAAAATGCCAAAATTTTAACAGTTGCTATCTTCCTATGAAGGGGCTGTAGGTGATTTTTTCCCTTCCTTATACTTTCATAAATTTTCTATTTTGCACATCTATTTCTCTTTTTAAAAAATATTAATTTAAAAAATAAGTTGAAGGTACCTGGGTGGCTAGGTCAGTTAAGCATCTGCGTTCGGCTCAGGTCATGGTCTCAGGGTCCTGGGATCAAGCCCCAGGAGGGTTCCCTGCTCGGCAGGGAGTCTGTTTCTCCCAATCCCTCTGCCCCTCCCCTCCATTTGTGCACTCTCTCTCTCTCAAATAAATAAATAAAATCTTAAAAAAAAAAAAAAAAGCAAGTTGACTCCAGAGTCCAGGCTTTCTTCACTACAGTGCTGTGTAAGTCATTGACAACCTGCAGTCAAAAATAAATTGAAGGGGGGGCACCTGGGTGGCTCAGTCATTAAGCGTCTGCCTTTGGCTCAGGTCATGGTCCCAGGGTGCTGGGATGGAGCCCCACATCGGGCTCCATCCCAGCCTGCTTCTCCCTCTCCCACTCCCTCTGCTTGTGTTCCCTCTCTCGCTGTGTCTGTCTTGTCAAATAAATAAAAATAGTAAATAATAATAATAATAATAAATAAATAAAAATAAAAAATAACTTCAAGGGCATGAGGAAGTAGCTTCTACTACTAAGGTACTTGATAGAAGTTCATAGAAGGCAACGTGGGTCTTTAGTGCCTACTTCCTCATCTCCAGCTCTTCTACCATCTACTGTCATACTGCCTTCTACACCTGTTCAGTTATCTACTACCCTCATGCTGTCTCTGGCTGTCCAAGACCTCCACTGTCATTCTTACCCAGATCTAGTCTCTTCTAAGTTCCCAGCCTCCAGTGTTCTCCTTTCCAGACCCTTTTCAATTAAACCATTTACATGCTGAGCCATATCCACATAAAGTGTGTTAAAAAGAACTCAATAGTTACCTGAATTTATATAAATTTAACTCTCATAAAATTTTCATTTTAGTTCTGTATGTCCATGCGCCATGCTTCCTAACTATTCCAGGCTACTCCCAACTCTTCCACTCTCAACCTGCCCTCCTTGAACATCAGAAAGAGACGTCAACAGCTTGGCACTCAACTTCTAAAATGTTGCCTATACCTAATCCTATATCCCTATGGTGAAATTTTCACATGAGAATTGTAGTTTACTGCATTCCATTGTCTGTTTCATCTATGTTGCATCAAAAAAACAACACAGATGAATCTTCTCTGAGCCCTAGAAATGGCTCACATTCAATGCTGAAAATGTCATTAATCCTATTTGAAAAGAAAGGCAGTGGGAACCAGACTCTTACCTGAGTTAGACCAAAGAATCTATTCTTCTCAAATAGTAGTAGATCAATTCCCTCCAAATTTTGTGACAAGATAGAGAGCTTCCATAATGTAAAAACTATAATTTCTAAAAGAGAAAAATAAGAATTAGTTTAATGGATACAGAGAACCAAATGACAGAAATTGGGAGTGTATAAAACAGAAACTGAAAATACCACTTAGGAATTTATCTACCACACACAAAAAAAAAAAAAAAAACTTAAAGAAAATACAGAATAGGGGAATAGAAAAGAATAAGAAATAGAAGAGATGAAATATGCTGTTTCCTCCTCCTAGAACATCCTCTTCTAGTCAAAATCCCACCCTTGATTCATGATCCAGTTTATTGTCCTCCAAATACCCTTAGCAATACCTTCCCCAGTACACTTAGCAAGAGCCATAGTTCCTTCATCTTGATACTCCTCCCCATGCCTTGCCCAGAATACATGTATCACAAATATGTGGAATAGCAATTAAACTGTGTATCAGGTTAAGAGGAAATAATTACTGAGCAACCATTGGAGAGAGACCCAAGAGTAGGTTGGATTAATGTTCAGTCTGCTAAACTGTAAAACATTTGTTTTGCATACATTTTACATGATAGTACTTGAGGTAGAAGCATTTTTCTAAATTCAGGGGAGGACAATTTCGCATTCTGACTGGACTGTAAACTTTTCCAAAACAAAGAGCTTAATATTGTTTTCCTCAAGTAAAAAAGATTCTAATTAGCAACCTTGAATACTAGTGACCAAAATGATGGTGTGAGTCTTGGGAATAGCCAACTTTTCCTTGATTAGATTTTCCTGGGAATTATTCCTTGGGCTCCACGCTGATTTCCCCCCTGGGGAATTAAAAAGGGCAAAAAGGACTGAAGAAAGAAAAGTAGCTTCTGGATACCAGATTTAATGGTGCTTTAGATGGATGTACAGAAATATTTTTGCTTTAAAATGAATCAGTAGAGGGGTGCCTGGCTGGCTCAGTCAGAAAAGTGTGCAACTCTTAATCTCAGGGTCATGAGTTCCACCCTCACATTGAGTCTATAAGTTACTTACATAAATAAATACATACATACATAAACTTTTTAAAAAATAATAAAATAAAAAATAAAATGAATCAGTAGAAGTATCTAAGAAATCCAACACACCAGAATGCTTGAGAAGCAGATAGAAAGGGAAACAGTATTACTCTACTATAGTACTAACAAAGATTTCATGGCAAAAACACTAATCAATGAGAATAAGGAGGTAACAGCAAATGAAAAACCACAAGACAAAAAACTATCTCTCACTTTAACAATTTTGGCTCTCTAGATGCCTTTTAGTCCCACAAAATTCAAAATCCAGGACCTTAGACTACACAAATTTTTCATCAGAGTGCTATCAAGTTATAAAGCAGTCATTACTGGAGTATAAAAGGAATTATGTCAGAAAGTTTTAAAATAAATACACCTTGGGGCTCCTGGGTGGCTCAGTCGTTAAGCATCTGCCTTCAGCTCAGGTCATGGTCCCAGGGTCCTGGGATGGAGCCCCGCATCGGGCTCCCTGTTCAGCGGGAGGCGTGCTTCTTCCTCTCCCACTCCCCCTGCTTGTGTTCCCTCTCTCGCTGTCTCTCTCTCTGTCAAATAAATAAATAAAATCTTTTTAAATTTTTTTAAAAAAATAAATACATCTTTTCCATAAAAGCCTTCCTTGACCACATTTAACAAAAGAGGTTATTATGCTTTTCTTTCATTGTCCTATAATCATTCCCTCTGCTTCTATTATCAGCATCTTTGGGTATTATTGTTTAGGAATTATTTCCTCATATTAACTCTTTTTTTTATTTAAATTCAATTAGCCAACATATAGTGCCTCATTAGTTTTTTGTTTTTTTGTTTTTTTGTTTTTTTATTTGAGAGAGAGAGAATGAGAGAGAGCACATGAGAGGGGGGAGGGTCAGAGGGAGAAGCAGACTCCCTGCCGAGCAGGGAGCCCGATGCGGGACTCGATCCAGGGACTCCAGGATCATGACCTGAGCTGAAGGCAGTCTCCCAACCAACTGAGCCACCCAGGCGCCCAGTGCCTCATTAGTTTTTGATGTAGCGTTCAATGATTCATGTATAATGTATAATGATTCAATGATTCATGTATAACACTCAGTGCTCATCACATCATGTGCCCTCCTTAAGGCCATGCCACCTCCTTAACCCATTTTCCACATCCCCTCACCCATCTCCCTTTCTGCAACCCTCAGTTTGTTTCCCAGAGTCAAGAGTCTCTCATGGTTTGTCTCCCTCTCTGATTTCCTCATATTAACTCTAACAAAGAATTACAATTGATGGGCTCCAACATCACACCCTGCCATAATCTGACCAGTAAAGTCAAGCAAGCAGAGGTACACAGTGCAGAACATATAGTCAATATTTAATAAATATTAATTTTAAAAATATTTGACTAATTTTTCTAATGTAGTTTAGAATAATTTTTTAAATTAATTAATGTATTCAAATGGTTAATCCCTCATAGACATAGCCTTTACAATGATCAGCTGTTAAAAGAATTCCATGAGGTAGAACTATTGTCTAGGTTTTACATATTTGTAAAGAATTTATGGAGAAAATGGACTTTAAAAATCCATCTGTGTGTTATTTAAAGACATAAAGGTATAGAAAACATATATATCTTAATGAAAGAAGATGTTACTTGAGCGATTTATACACAGTGTAGTGTCAATGAGCGAAGCATACAGCTAGTCCATTACACTTCTACACATACATTTACCAACACTTATAACTTAATGAAAGGAGAGGTTAGCTGAAGGGCACATTATACACAATGTGGTTTCAATGAGTTAAGAATATGGCTATGCCCATATGCTTCCACCCATCGGTTTCCAAACACTTGTATCTTAATGAAAGCAGATGCTAGGTGAAGGCCCCTTATAAATACAATGTATGGAATATTACTGAGCCATATAAAAGAATGAAATCTTGCCATTTGCAATGACATGGATGGAGCTAGAAAGTATTATGCTAAGCGAAATAAGTCAGTCAGAGAAAGACAAATACCATATATTTCACTCATATGTGGAATTTAAGAAACAAAACAAACAAGCAAAAGGAATGAAAAAAGAAAGAGACAGGCAAACCAAGAAACAGACTCTTGTTAATTTGATCAAGCAAGAGAAAATTATATACTTATATATCTTCTTTGGAAAAATGTGTGTTCAAGTTCTTTGCTCATTATTTTCAGAAGCCAGTATAACTTTTATTGTCTATAAATGCTACTTCTTTATTAAATATCATAAAAGAACTTTTCCATTAAATGTCATTAGTTATATTCCATTCATAACATGCTATATGCATAATGTTACAGAGTATATATGTAAAAGGCATTTGTATAATTGTTATAAACTTCACGTATTATTTGTCATGTAAATGGTATATGAATCTTAATATACTGTTTTTTTTAAAAAGTATAATTTAACAGTGCCAAAATTTGATAATGATATGTCTAAGTTAAATTTAAGTATGTTAAACAGAAAACTATGGGCAGAGAGAGTCTAGCCTTTCTTCTTAGAAATTTGGAACTTTTTAAAAAATTGTCTAAATAATCTAATTTCTTTTTTTAATTTAATTTATTTATGCTCATGAAGTGAAAACTCAAAATAATCTATGATGTCATCTACTTGTAATTGAATTTTTCCTACATCCCACTGTTTACAACAATGATTTCTTCCACAAAATCTCCCTAGAAATATATTCTCTTAGGACTTTGCCCATTTTTTAATTTGGTATTTGGTTTTTTGCTGTTGAGTTATTTGAGTCCCTTATATAGTTTATAAATTAACCTCTTATGAGATACATGGTTTACAGGTATTTTCTCCCATTCCACAATTGTCTTTTGACTCTGTTGATTGTTGCCTTTGCTGTGCAGAAGCTTTTTAGTCCCACTTGTTTATTTTTGTTTTTGTTACCTGTGTGCTGTTGATGTTATGTCCAGGAAATCATTGCCAAAACCAATGTCAAGAAGCTTTTTTCCTCTGTCTCCTCCTAGAAGTTTTATAGTTTCAGATGGACATTTAAGCTTTTATTTATTTATTTATTTCAGATTTTATTTGTCAGAGAGAGAAAGAAAAAGAGCACAAGCAGGGGGAGCGGCATGCAGAGGGAGAAGCAGGCTCCGCACTGAGCAGGGAGCCCGATGCTGGGCTTGATTCCAGCACCCCGGGATCATGACCTGAGCCGAAGGCAAACGCTCAACCAACTGAGCCACCCAGGCGTCCCAGACATTTAAGCTTTTAACCATTGTGAGTTGATTTTTGTGTATGGTGTAAGTTAGGGATCCATTCTTGTTGTTGTTAACCTTAAAAATAAAGCTGCCATTTATTTTACCAGCAAAAAAATGGGTTTATTTAGGAATAGCAGAGAATTACAATTAGGGACATGCAGTCTATAGCAAAGCCATAGGCGAAATCTGGAGAACAAAGGAGAGGAATACTTTTTTTCGGGGGGGGGGGGGGGGGCGGTTGGGAAGGGCTGTTATAAACCAAAAGTGCATTGAAGTAAACTGGGAGTTCAAACCATAGTGGCTTCTCATTGGCTGAATTGTGACAGTCCCTTGTAGGCTGGGCTGTTGCCCGGGAGGAAGAAACCTTCTTTCCCTCTGCTGAGATAATAAAGTACTATCCAGTGCAAAGACCTTCTTTTTCTGTTGTATTTGAAATTGGCAACAAGTGGTAAGACATGAGAGCTCCACCTATTGGCCTTCTTACTCCATTTTGGTGAGGTTTCCCTGCATTAATTTTCACATTTTGCATGTAGATATTCAGTTTTTCCAACACAATTTGTTAAAGACACTATCCTTTCCCCATTGTGTATTCTTGGCACTCTTGTCAAGGATCAGTTGACCATACACATACATGGGTTTATGTCTTGGCTTTATAGTCTGTTGCATTGTTCTATAAGCCTGTCTTTATGCATACCTTACTGTTTTAATTATTGTAGCCTTATAGTATTTGAAATCAGTAATTTGAAATTAGGAAGTGTGATGCCTCCAACTTTCTTCTTTCTCAAGATCATATAAATGGTCAATAGGGATATGAAAATATGCCCAACATTATTAATTATCAGGGAAATGCTATAATGAGATATCACCTCACACCTATTAGGATGGCTATTATCAAAAAAAGAAAAACATGGTAATGGGTATTAAAGAGGGCACGTTCTGCATGGAAAAAAAAAAAGTACATGGGAAACTATGCTATAAAGATACAAATAAAGTGGTTTGCTCCATCTAAAATGAAAAAGAAAGAAAGAAAAACGTAACTGTTGGTGAGGATGTGGAGAAATGGAATCCTTTGGCACTATTGATGGGAATGTAAATTGGTGCATTCCTTATGCAAAGTATAGTGGTCCTTCAAAAAATTAAGAATAGAGGGGCGCCTGGGTGGCTCAGTTGGTTAAGCCACTGCCTTCGGCTCAGGTCGTGATCCTGGAGTCCCGGGATCGAGTCCCGCATCGGGCTCCCTGCTCGGCAGGGAGTCTGCTTCTCCCTCTGACCCTCCTTCCTCTCCTGCTCTCTCTCTCATTCTCTCTCTGAAATAAATAAATAAAATCTTTAAAAAAAAAATTAAGAATAGAATTACCATATCAGTATCTCAAAGATATCTGCACTCCCACATATATTGCAGCATTATTTACAATAGCCAAGATATGGAAACTACCAAAGTGTCCACCAACAGATGAGTCAGAAAGAAAATCTGATACTCATCTTCAATGGAATATTATTTAGCTTTGGAAAGGAAGGAAATCCTGCCATTTGTGACAACATGAATGAAACTGGAGGACATTATGCTAAGTGAAATAGCCATCCACAGGACAAATACTACAGGATTCCACTTACATGAAGTATCTAAAATAGTCAATACAATACAATAGTGAGAATACAATAATGATTGTCATGGGCTAGGAAATAGAGAGTTGTTTTCCGTTGGGTATAAAATTTCAGTTCCTTTAGATGAATAAGTTCTAGATATCCACTGTACAGCATAGTGCTTGTAGTTAATAATATGGTATTGTACACTTTAAAATTTGTTAAAAGAGTAGACATGTTATGTGTTTTGCCACAAAAAAAAAGTAAAGTAAAATTAAAGGACACAAGGAAACTTTGGGAGGTGTTTCATATTGTCTATTACTTTAATTGTACTGATGGTATCATGAGTGTTTGCATATATCCAAACTCATAAAATTGTACACATTAAATATGTGCAATCCTTTATGTATCAATTATACCTCAATAATACACATAATACACAGAGGGAGGAATAGAGAGAGACAGAGCGGTAGAGAAAATCAAGTAAGAATATATCAACATGGTATAAATATATCATTTTTAAAAAATAAACTACTATAGAAAACTTTATGCCAGTATATTTTAGAACTGTAAAGATGAAATAGACAAATTCTTTTAAAAACATATTCATAATTCTTTTTTGAGTGAGTTCTAATAAGTTATATACATTTTTATTTTTTTATTTTTTATTATGTTATGTTAGTCACCATGCAATACATCATTATTTTTTGATGTAGTGTTCCATGATTCATTGTTTATGCGTAACACCCAGGGCTCCATGCAATACGTGCCCTTCTTAATACCCATCACCGGGCTAACCCATCCCCCCTCCCTCCTCCCCTCTAAAACCCTCAGTTTATTTCTCAGAGTCCACAGTCTCTCATGGTTCATCTCCCCCTCTGATTTCCCGCTTCATTTTTCCCTTCTTCTCCTAATGTCCTTATGTTCCACAAATAAGTGAAACCATATGATAATTGACTTTCTCTGCTTGACTTATTTCACTTAGCATAATCTCCTCCAGTCCCATCCATGTTGATGCAAAAGTTGAGTATTCATCCTTTCTGATGGCTGAGTAATATTCCATTGTGTATATGGACCACATCTTCTTTATCCATTCATTTGTTGAAAGGCATCTCGGCTCTTTCTGCAGTTTGGCTATTGCAGACGTTGCTGCTATGAACATTGGGGTGCATATGGCCCCTCTTTTCACTACATCTGTGTCTTTGGGGTAAATACCCAGGAGTGCAATTGCTGGGTCATAGGGTAGCTCTATTTTTAATTTTTTGAGGCACCTCCACATTGTTTTCCAAAGTGGCTGTACCAACTTGCATTCCCACCAACAGTGTAAGAGGCTTCCCCTTTCTCCACAACCTCTCCAACATTTGTTGTTTCTTTCCCTGTCCATTTTTGCCATTGTAACTGGTGTAAGGTGGTATCTCAATGTGGTTTTGATTTGAATTTCCCTGATGGCTAATGATGATGAACATATACAAAGATAAACTCAAAATAGATGAAAGACCTCAATGTGAAACAGGAATCCATCAAAATCCTGGAGGAGAACATAAGCAGTAACCTCTTTGACATCGGCCACAGCAACTTCTTTCAAGATACATCTTCAAAAGCTAGTGAAACAAAAGCAAAAGTGAACTTTTGGGACTTCATCAAGATAAAAAGCTTCTGCACAGCAAAGGAAACAGTCAACAAAACAAAGAGGCAACCCACGGAATGGGAGAAGATATTTGCAAATGACACTACAGATAAAGGGCTGGTATCCAAGATCTATAAAGAACTTCTCAAACTCAACACCCAAAAAACAAATAATCAAGTCAAAAAATGGGCAGAAGACATGAAAAGACACTTCTCTGAAGAAGACATATAAATGGCTAACAGACCCAGCTTTCTTTTGAGGTCTGTTGACATGAAAGATGGTTCTCCATCCCTTCACTTTCAGTCTGGATGTATCTTTATTTCTTTTTTTTTTTTTTTTTTTTTAAAGATTTTATTTATTTTTTTTAGAGAGCGAGCGAGAGAGAAACAGCATGACAGGGGAGAGGGTCAGAGGGAGAAGCAGGCTCCCGGCTGAGCCAAGAGCCCGATGTGGGACTCGATCCCAGGACCCTGGGATCATGACCTGAGCCGAAGGCAGACGCTTAACCATCTGAGCCACCCAGGCGCCCTGGATGTATCTTTAGGTTCAAAATTAGTCTCTTGTAGACAGTTATATACATTTTTAAAGAAGAATATATGCAAACATTAAAAATGAGCAAAAATTAAACAAGATTGTGGATATATACTTATTTATTTTTTTAAGTATTATTTTACTTATTTTTGCGAGAGAAAGAGCGTGTGCACATATGAGCGGGAGGAGAGGCAGAGGGAGAAACAGACCCCTCGCTGAGCTGGGAGCCCTACTCAGAACTCGATCCCAGCACCCTGGGATCATGACCTGAGCTGAAGGCAGATGCTTAGCCAACTAAGCCACCCAGGTGCCCAGATATATACTTCTTTAATAAAATTATTTTTCAAAAAAGCAAAAGAAATATAAAAATAAATCCAGAATAGTGATTGTTTCTGGGTGAAAAACAAGGTAAAGGGATAGGGGTTGAGAAAGTAGATGCAATGATAGATAGGCTCACAGGTATTTATTTTATTATGCTTTTTAACTCAAATATATGTTACATATTTTGTAAATACATAATATTTCATAACAAAAAGTAGAAAAAATCAATTAGATCAGTAGATAAAATTTTTTTCTTTCAGATTTGCAAAGATTCAATTAATTATATATCCTCTGTTTGCAAAGATGGGAGAAACTCATACTCTAATTCACTGCTGGTGATGGAATCTTAAATCAACCCAATCATTTTAGAAGGCACTTTTGCCATATTTAATCAAGCCTTACAAATACATATTGGCACAGCAATTTCATTTCTATTGTTATTATGAGGAAGTAACCAAAGGCATGTATATATAAAAAGGTACATCAATATCTTTCATAGCAGAGTTGTTGAAAACTAAAAATTGGTAATAACTTAAATGTCAGCAGTGAAGTATTGACTAAAGCAATATGACTATATCTGTGCAATAGATTACTATATAGTGACCGAGAACTACATGGTAGAAGTAGATTTATTAGCATAAAAAGACTTACACATTATATTGTTAAATGACCAATATCAGTATTGTTAAATGACTTACATATCATATTGTTAAATGGATTGTAGAACAATGTGGTCCTATTTTGTATGATTTTTCAAATGCATAAAGGAAAATCCTAAAAGAAATATAACAATATTTTGACAATTATATTTGAGTGAAGTGATTTTCGGTGATTTTTTTTTCTTTTCTTCCTTGTGCTTATTTATATGTAACCTACAAATGTACTTTAGATTGCACAAGTTTGTTTTCCTGAATAAGTTTAACATTTGTGCTAAATCTACTAGCTTTTTCCTATTTCTTTGCATTCCTTGTGATTCATAATGAAAGAGTTGTTTCTCTCCCTCTCAGCTTTTATTTACCATTTGCTCTTTGGACAAAAACAAATAATTATTGACTTCCCACTGTAGGTCCAGCATCTGTCTAGGTACAAAGATCAAAAAATCATATTTTCTGCGTTATGGATCTTCTTTCCATGTGGACAGAAACAAAAAATAATTAATAAAACAAAACAATCATTCAAATGGGGACAGTCAACAAAGCATATGATAGAGAATGACTGGAGTAGAAAGGCAAGAGGGAACTTCTTTAGATAGGAAGTTTCTTGGGGTTGACATTCACAAATTCATGAACTCCCTCTACTCAAACGCTTTTGTTCAGTCTGCCTTCCCTATCACACCCCTTACTTTCTTGCAGTGATTTTTTTGCCTCAGAGATGGATCGCCCCTTCCTACAATTAAGCTGTATATTTCTTTATTTTTTAAGATTTATTTACTTATTTTAGAGAGAGAGAGCACGCATGCACTCGTGGGGGGAGGGGCAGAGGGAGAGAATCTCAAGCAGACGCCACGATGCATGCAGAGCCCAACACCTGGCTCAATCCCAGGACCCACAAGATCATGACCTGAGTCAAAATCACAAATGGAACACTTAACCGACTGAGCCACTCAGGCACCCCAGGTTATATACTTCTAACACAATTTTCTACTGTGTTCTAAATCCTGTGTTCCTAGCACAGGATTTAGAACATAGTAAGTATTCAATACCTTTTTTGATTAATTGAATTTCTATTTATGAACTTTTTATAACTTACTCAGCTTGGTAACGTCTTCCAGCACATTAAAAAGCACCATAGATAACAAAAACAAGCTTCTTAGAACTAATGCATAGCCCATAAGAAGGCATTTGAATATAAAAGAAAGTGTAGAAAGTAAATTGAATTGCGGCATTTTGAAGTCTCTATATTCAAGGAATTTTATCATTTAAAATATTTTAGTCCTGGGATGCCTGGGTGGCTCAGGCGGTTAAGCATCTGCCTTTGGCTCAGGTCATGATCTCAGGGTCCTGGGATCGAGCCCCATGTCAGGCTCCCTCTTCTCTCTCTCTCTCTCCCTCGCTCTCTCTCTCTCAAATAAATAAATAAATAAATAAATAAATAAATAAAATACTTCAGTCCTGTTAGGAAAAGTGTATGTTCTTGATCAAGATCTGATGAATGGACTTAGAAAGGAAAGGAAATAATTTGTAGACAGCAGGGAAGAAGGTCATCAAAACTGAGAAATGGTTTTAATGTTTTATTTCATTTTACTGAGCAGGCACTTACATAACACTATAGATCAAGAATTGTTTAAGTACCTTACAAATATTAACTTGATCAATCCTTATAATCTTATGAGGAAGGTAACTTTACCATATCAGTTAAGTCAAAAACAAATATCAGAAATTTCAGACGGTTCAACTTACCTCTATTTTACAGATGACAGAATTTAGGCATATTAGGTTAAGCAATTTGTGTGTTAGTAAAATGCAAAGCTAAGTTTTTAAGTCAGGCGGTCTGGCTCAAGAGTGTGTACTTGTAACCCATGGCACTATAAAAGGAAAGAGTTTACCTAACTCTGAGGTATCATTGCTGATTTCAATATAATTAGGGCAAGAATTAGCACTACCTAGGACAGAATTATTAAGTAGGTCATTGTCTTTGTCCATTACCTGGCCCCCATTATTTAAATCCCATGACAGTACAGGAATACAGCTTTTGAAAGAACTGGAGTAATTATAAGGCTTAATTCATGCATTAGTTGAAAAGCTTAAGAAGCTATAACCCAGTGATCCAATTTCAGGTTGATGTTGTGATAAAACACACACACACACACACACACACGCACACACAAAGAGAATTCAAAATAACTTGAGCTCTTTGCTTTTTTACTAAAGGGCAATATATATTGAAAGGTAAGAGATAGGCAACAATATCTTTTTAAAATCCTCTTTTTGTCTTTTATCTATTTTTTCACACACTACGGCTACCCCCACACATCTCAATGTAGAACCTCTAAAGAAAAAAAAACACTATCTCTAATAATGGTAATTTTTTAATATTTCCAAAGCACTTTTCTTCAGATTCTGCATTACAAACCCCAAAAATAAATCTGACAAGGGAGGATTCTCCTCAGAACACAGAGTAGGAAAAGAGAAAGTCCTGTCCAAAATCCTCATCAAGGAGAAGTGAGAAAATGTGGAAACAATTGTATATTAATACTTCTTATTCTATCACATTACATAGGAAAGAATACCATATCCTCCTTGACTATGGGCAGAAAACTCATTAAGAAAATCCTGGAATTAATAATTAAACTAGTAAGTAGAGCATCCATGGTGCTGTGTTTCGCTGGATTCATGTCTGCAGCACAGTCAGGGAATGTTAGAGATGCTTGTCTTTCTTGATATCAAAATCACTTAAAACAGCTTCCTGGAGCTCAACACCTGACTGAATATCCTCCTCATTGCCACTTTCATCTCTTTATTCCTAAAAGTGTAGATGGCAGGGTTCAGAAATGGGGTAATAATTACATCAAAAATGGCAAGGAACTTATCCACCGGCACTGTGGGAAATGGCCATGAGTATATGAAAATACATGGACCAAAAAATAAGACCACAACTGTGATGTGAGCTGACAGAGTAGAGAGAGCCTTGAACAAGCCACCTGAAGAACGTTGCCAAACAATGACCAAGATGAAGATATAGGAAATAACCAAAATGAAAAAAGTTCCCAGAGAGATGAAACCACTATTGGCAGTGACCATGAGCTCCAATCTGTAAGTGTCTGTGCAGGCAAGCCTAATAAATCGAGGAAGATCACAGTAAAAGCTGTCCACTTCATTGGGGCCACAAAATGGCAGGTTTACAACAAATACAAGTTGGATCAATGAGTGGATGATTCCAATGGTCCAGGCTACCACCAAGAGTAAAATACAAGTTCTGAAGTTCATGATGGTCAGGTAGTGGAGAGGCCTGCATATAGCAACATAACGGTCAAGGGCCATGGCAATGAGCAGAACCATCTCAGTTCCTCCAATAAGATGAATGAAGAACATCTGAGCAATGCAGCCTTGGAAAGAGATTACTTTTCTCTCCTTGAAAAGATCAGAAATCATCTTGGGAGCTGCAATGGAGGGAACCCACATGTCAATAAAGGAGAGGTTGGCCAGCAGGAAGTACAGGGGGCAGTGTAAATGGGAGTCAGAGATCACTGTGAGCACAATGAGGAGGTTTCCTAAAATACTTGTTACATAGAACACAGAGAAAACTAGAAATAGGACAAGCTGCATCTCCAAAGAACTGGTGAGTCCCACCAACACAATCTCAGACACCACCGAATTATTTCCTACCCCCATGGTTTCAGTCACTTTGGGCTCCAAATTTGCCTGAAAGAACAGGAAAAAAATAACAAATTGGGATTACTGGCCATATCCATCAAGGTTCCATTAGAGAAGCAGACCACTAGGAGATAATATACTAAGGTATTTCTTAGTGATTTGACCTTGCATAATCATGGGAGCTGATTCAGCAGTTTCTGTAAGTCTATTGTCTTTGCATCTGATGACGTAGCTTGACGTCCACAGGACAGGCCCCCAGGAAGGGAAGATGGATGTAAATTGAAGGAATACAAAAATAAACTGGAACACACAAGCAAAAGCTAAAGTCCTCAAGGACAGACGAAAATTAGTGTCAGTGTTCATTGCCTCTAACCTCAATGGTATAGATGTACTGCAGAAGCCAGGGCCCTCCACCACAGAGCTAAACACACAGCGGGCCCACAAGTCAGAGAAGCTCAAGAAGGATCCCAAAGAGGGTGTGGCAGTTGTGGTCCCGGCCACTGCCTCACCCCAATGAGATAAGCCAGCAGAGAAATGACAACGTGTATGAGCTATAAATATGGCCGCTGTTCCACTTTAACCTAGAAATATTGCAAAAGAATATCCTTTACAATGTATTCTAGTTGGAAACATAGAGAAAAAGGAATTCTAGAGCATGTAACTCAATCTAGGCAAGCTGACACAATACAAAGCCACCATACTGTCTATTTAAAAGAATATAGGAGCGCCTGAGTGGCTCAGTCAGTTAAGTGTCAGACTCTTGTTTTCAGTTCAGCTCATGATCTCAGGGGCATGAGATCAAGCCCTGCATCTGGCTCGGCACTCATCAGAGAGTCTGCTTTCCCTCTCCCTCTGCTCCTCCCCCTGCTCACACACGCTCTCTCTCTTTCTCTCTCAAATAAATAAATCTTTAAAAAATAGATTTCTAAAAGAATGTACAAATTTTGAAAATTAACTACCACCTCTATTCATTTGGTCAAACCAAATTTAAGTGGCACTTAAGTAGACTTGACAAAGGCTCTAAATCTATTGGTCCTAATCTCACTTCATCTCCCACCAACTTCCCTTGTTATGACTGACTCTGTTTAAAATTTCACCACGGGTTCTCCTCTGATGTCAGGAAGCCCCTTCAAGAGAGAAATGGAAAAGAATTTAAATAGAGTTTTGTAGTGAAAGGAAAACAAAGGTACTAAGTATTATATGGCAATAAATTGTTGCTTCTACTAGCCCACAGGGACTTCAAAATGCCTAAAAACATAAAAAGAAAAAAACTGGCAGAACTACAAAAGAAATAGGGACATTCTGTATACTTGTGGAAATAGTCGGAGAGTGAAACATTTCCTTCAGTGAACAATAGAACAAACCAACAAAATAGCAGTCAGCATAATGAAGGTTTAAAAACATGATTAATCAAATTGAATTATATAGATCCCTGTCCCCAATATATGCAGAACACTCAAGTATTTATAGAGCATTACAAAACTTTACCATATCCTGTATTATAGAGCAAATCTTAACAAATTTCAAAAGATTGCTACCATGCAAACCATATTCCAGGCCCAAAGCAATTAAGGTATAACCACTAACCAAAATGTAACTATAAAATCTTCGTATGTTTGGAAATTAGGTAACACACTTTTAAATAACTCTTGGGTCAAAGATGAAATCACAATGGAAATAAGAAAACATTTTAAGCTGAGTTATAAAATATTTTATACCAAATCCAATAGGATGAAGTGAAAGCAGTAGAGGAAAATATATAGTCTAACTGCTTATATTAGAGAAAGAAAAAAGGCTTAAAATTAATCTAAAACTTAATGAGCTAAGTGTCCATCTTTAAAAGTAGTAAACACAGCCACAAAACAAAAACATTTTCTATTAATGAAAGAGAAACAAAAATAAACTATAGAGAATCTACAGAAACAAAGGCTGTTCTTTGAAAAGACAAATAAAACTGATAAGCCTCTGATGAAATGAATCAAGCAAAAAACAGAGAGATGGCACATAGAACTAATATCAAGAACAAAAGAGGAATATAAGTAGAGATGTTACAGACATTGAAAGCATAATAAGAGACTATAATAAACAACTTTATGCCAACATATTCCAAAATTTTGATGATATCAGCAAATATCTAGTAAAACATAACTTACCAAAACTCACTGTGCTGGACATTCTAGAGCCACTGTCCTTCTCCACCCTGCTCCACACCTCTGGAGAAGGCATTTAAGGACTGCATAAACTGGGCTCCCCTGCTCTCACTGTTGGCTGCTTCTGATCAATGAGAGGCACTAACAAGAAACAAGAGGCCAGGAAGAGAGAGTGAAAGATAAGGATATCAATCGCCTGACAGTCGCCTCCCGGCCCCGGGCTGGCAATGTCTGCATTTCTCTTTAATAGGGCAGTCCTCTCCTACATCTATAACTTCCTTTACAGATCCCAGCAACCACCCTGGGATGCTTCACCATGCCTTACTGGTTTCCCTTAATCCCATCCTCATCTTTCTAAATAGTCTACTCATTGTGAATCTTCCCTCTATTACTCTACTTGAGTGTGCTATTTTCTGTGGGGACCACAATTAATAAGATAGGAAACCTAAAAAATCTTATAACTGCATTAAAGGGATTAAAAAATTTAAGTTGAATTTTAAAAATCTTCCGGTAAACACAATTCTTTTTATGGCAAAATCTACCAAAAATTCAAGGAACCAATAACTATAATTCTACTGATATTGCAAAGAAAGAGAGAAAATTTTCTCCCCTACCTTATTTTTTGAGACTAACATAATGTCCATACTAAAATTTGACCAGGGCAGTATGAGAAAAAAAACTTCAGGGCAATATCACCCACGGATTTATTTTTTTTTAAGATTTATTTATTTATTTGAGAGAAAGAGAGCACACTCACGAGTGGAGGTGGGAGGCAGAAGCAGACAGAGAGGAAGAGAGAGAATCCCAAGCAGACTCCCCACTGAGAGGGGAGCCCTACTGGGGCTCGATCCCACAGCCCCAAGATCACAACCTGAGCCAAAATCAAGAGTCAGACACTTAACCGAAGGAGACACCCACGCGCCCCCATTACCCATGGATTTAGATGCAAAATTAATAAAAATAATTTTGCTAAAAGGAGGAAAAGTGGGGCAGTATAGCAGTCCAGGTTTCCCAAAAGCAAGCACTGAGGTGGAGGTTAGGGTATAAGATGATCATGAGAGATTAACACCTTTAAGGAGAAGTCAGAGGAGGCAGGATTGGGCAAAAGACAAAGTCTAACTGTGATGCAGACCCAACAAATCCCCACCCTACTGAGCCCTGGAAGGAGTTTTGCTCCATGAGATTGCCCCATGTGGGCTGGAAATAGCTGGGCACTTATACTTCCCTTCACTCAGTCATCCAGCACATGTGGGCTGCTCTGGTCAGGGTGTGACCTCAGGGCTATCTGCTGATGGCACTCCCCATGGCTGGGCAGCAAATCCCTCCTTGAAGGAAAACCCAGGTGGCAGGGAGGGCAGGAGATGAAGGATTCTAGTCTAGACATGTAAAGTGTTAAGTGAAAGGTGGACATCCAGTAGTATTCATCTTTAAACAATGCACATTTTTTTTTGCTTTTGCCTCCTTTGCATACATAAATAACAGAATAATAGGAAAAGAAAAAGCAAGGGATTTTTTTAAAGACTCTATTTGTCAGAGAGAGAAAGAGAGAGAGCACACGCAGGGGGAGAGGCAGGCAGAGGGAGAAGCAGACTTCCCGCTGAGCAGGGAGCCCTATGGGGGACTCCATCCCAGGACCCTGGGATCATGACCTGAGCCAAAGGTAGACACTTAACTGACTAAGCCATCCAGGCATCCCAAAGCAAGGGATTGTTAACACAAAAACCACATGGAGGTTAACTGTAGAAAGGAAAGAGAGGAACAAAAACAGAGAAACACGGGAACTTTATAAGGTACTAGAAAAACTCTTTTAACCTGAGTGATGAGTGCACAGGAATTCACATTATTTTTAATATACCTATGTTTATACACTCCTCTGTATGTAGAATATTTCACAATTTTTAAAAAATAACAGAAAAAGAAGATGGATAGGAATATTCCAGATGGGGGAACAGCATGTGCAAAGGTACAGCGGTGAGAGTGAGCAGCAGTTTTGGGTGGAAAACAATGACTTTTATGGCTTCTATGCAAGGTTGTGTAGGAGGAACATAGGAGATAAAAGGTAAAGATAAGTAGAAAACAGATTGCAGAGGCCCTAGAAAGCCAGGCTATGGGGGATGAAATACTCCATAATGGGGATTTAAGTTGAGGAACTTGATACCTGTAAAGTAGTGTTTTTTTAAAGGAGCTAAGGCTAGAGAGGTGACTTAGAAATCATCTGCATAGATATGATCATTGAAGCCACAAGAAATATATATATCTAGAGGAAAAGTCAAATATGCTATGAGAAAGGCCCAAGATTTAAAGTCTGGGAGAAAGGGGCACCTGGGTGGCTCAGTTGTTAAGCATCTGCCTTCAGCTCAGGTCATGATCCCAGGGTCCTGGGATCGAGCCCCACATCAGGCTCCCTGCTCAGCGGGAAGCCTGCTTCTCCCTCTCCCACTCCCCCTGCTTCTGTTCCCTCTCTCACTGTGTCTCCTCTATCAAATAAATAAGTAAAATCTAAAATTAATTAATTAATTAATTAATTAATCAATTAATTAAAGTCTGGGAAAATGAAACAAAAACAGGGAAAGAAAAGGTTCCAGAGAACCAGAGAGTTCAGAACTCTAGAAGTCAAGACATGAGATTATTTCAGAAGGTGAATAGTGTTGCAGTGGAATCAAGAGGAATAAGAATTAATTCAGCGTTTCTGGGATCAACAAAAGAAAACTGGTATTTGAAAGCAAGGCACTGCTAGGAATTCTTCACTAATGTATTCCCAGTGCCTAGAATGTAACACATCGGATGTGCTCCATGAATATTTATGGAATAAATGAATAATAGAGGGAGGAACTCAGACTGCCCAGGGTTAAGGTAAAAGTAGGCTGTTAAGAAAGTTAGTCTCTTGGGGCGCCTGGGTGGCTCAGTCGTTAAGCGTCTGCCTTCGGTTCAGGTCATGATCCCAGGGTCCTGGGATCGAGCCCTGCATTGAGCCCTGCATCGAGCCCTGCATCGAGCCCTGCATCGAGCCCTGCATCGAGCCCTGCATTGGGCTCCCTGCTCTGCGGTAGGCCTGCTTCTCCCTCTCCCACTCCCCCTGCTGTGTTCCCTCTCTCGCTGTCTCTCTCTCTGTGTCAAATAAATAAATAAAATCTTTAAAAAAAAAAAAAGAAAAGAAAGTTAGTCTCTTGAGAGTATACAATTTAAAAATAAAGGAGGAGAAGAATACATGGAGAGAGCCCAAAATAAAAGGACTTTTAATGAGTAAATAAACAGGAGAAATGAGTGTTTCATAGGAACCAGTGGGGGAGAATATGAAAGTGCACAACAGCCAGAGGTAACTGGTCATAAGGCTCTGGAGTAGCAGAAATGGATGAAATAAAAAATAAAGATAAGAAGGCTTAGCCTTGCAAAATACAAGGGCCATGTATTGTTCTAAGTCAGGAAGGGAAAAGGGAAAAAAAAAATTTGTGAAGACACAAACATGTTATAATAAGGCTTCTTGTTATAGCAAGAACACTAAAGTAGTAACAGGTGAATTTGAACTGTACTAGATCACAAGGTCTGTCTTTTAGTGGCTATACTGTCAATGAGGTTTTTGAACCATAGATTTTCAAGTAGATGTATAAAATGATTTCTGCCTATTACCGTCCCTTTTTTCATTTGATATCACCATCAAATAAATAAAAGAGGGATGCCTGGATGGCTCAGGTGGTTGAGTGACTGACTGACTCTTGATTTTGGCACAGGTCGTGATCTCAGGGTCCTGGGATCGAGCCCCACATCAGGCTCCCACTGAATGGGGAGTTTGCTTGTCTCCCTATCCCTCTGCCCCTCCCCCTGTTCGCACTCTCGAGCTCTCTCTCTCAAATAAATAAATAAATCTTTAAATAAATAAATGAAAAGCCCTCAAACTAAGGAAAAGATCATCCGACATCCTGCAGTTTTACTACTTGAAAAAGAAAAAAAAAAATCGGGGCGCCTGGGTGGCTCAGTCATTAAGCGTCTGCCTTCCACTCAGGTCATGATCCCAGGGTCCTGGGATCGAGCCCCACTTTGGACTCCCTGCTCCACGGAAAGCCTGCTTCTCCCTCTCCCGCTTCCCCTGCTTGTGTTCCCTCTCTTGTTGTGTCTCTCTCTGTCAAATAAATAAATAAAATCTTTAAAAAAAAAATCAAAATTTTCCATGATTTATCTAGAATCTGGTTGGGATGGAGTGGGATCCAGGGAAGCAGGGAAGAGAAACCAATAAGAAATAGAGGATGAACCAATAGACCAGAGCTTCAAGATGATACAGTAGTGAGGACTGATGAGCCGAAAAAGGAAAATACAAGGGTCCTGCAAAATCCAGAGTGTTCCTGGTTCCCAGTCTCTGCCCGCCCCCGCCTATTCGACAGCAAAATAATATTCCAGAAGCACTAGCTGTGCCTCTCTACTAATCCAAATTGGAGATTTCCCATTGACTGGAAAACAACCCAGGTATTCTAAGGCCTCTGTGTTTGGGCCCCAGCACCAACTCACCCTATCTTCAGCTAAACAAACCCTTCAACATCTCTGAAACTCTTTTCTTCCTTTTCTTCAGTCTCTCCCTTCCAAATAAAAAACGCTGCCTCATCTATCTTGAAATGTTGTTCATTTTTCACAGCCCCATTTAAGTGCCACCCATTTCATGAAACCTCCCCAATTATCCTAGCAGGAAAAAAAAATCTTGTTCCCTCTTTGCCGTAGCACTTCCTACTTAGCACAGCACCTTTTGTCCTACAGTATAGTTACATGTGCATGACTTGGTTCCTGTGTTTCCAAGCACTAGAGGGCAGGACCTCTGCATTATTCATCTCTATCTTCATCCTAGGAGAGTTTCAGAGGGCAGAATTGTCAATTCTAGGAAGTCAGTGTTTGCCAAATTAATTTGAATTAATTCCTTTGCAATTTCAACTTAACTGTTTAAAATAAGATATTTTAGAAGATGAAGATAAAGAAAACATACAAAGAGAAGAATGATGGTAAGGAGTAGAGAGAAAAAACAATTTAATGATAAAGAAAACAAAAATTAAGCAAAGGAGTAAGTAATAGGGAAAGAGTGATAAAAAGAATCATGGAGAAGAGAAAGCAAAAAGGAAACAGAGTGAAACTTCCCCCAAGTTCTGAGACTAGAGACTAACATGCCCAAATGGAAAAATACAGGAAAGGAATTAAAAACTAGCTTAAATATTGAAAATTCCAAAGCGCCCTAGCCACACACCCAGTAGAAGGCTTTTAGAAAGAGGCTAATCTCACAAAGACAAGGACCTGAGTTTTCCTTCTCAGAAAATATTTGACAGAAAGCCTCATCTGCCATGGAGAATGGCAGATCCTTAACTAGAAACCAAAGTTTTCCCCATTCTTTCCACTTCTTTTCTAATGAGACATTTCCCTAAATGGTATGCCTCCCTTACTTACCTCTCCATCTCTCAGCTGTTCCTGCTCCTGGCGCAGTGATGCAACATAACTTTCAGTTTCTATCTCCTATTCCCACTGAGTCCAGCTCATGAGGGGAAGAAGTTGTGTATTTTTCTCTGTATTCCCAGAACTCTGGCTAATGTTGAAAACATAACAGAAGCTGAGGAAGTACTTTTTGTTGAATGAAACAATGGATATACAAATAACCCAGATATCAAGGTTTTCTGAATCATTCAGGAAGATGTGCGTCCAATGAAATAAATTAGAATATTTGACCTCAGCAATTACTTCAGATTTTTTCTCCTCAGTCATTTATTATAATAACTAATTAAATGGTCAGTGTAGGAGGAAAGAACATGCAGTTCCTGCTTCTTTGGCAAACAGTGGCTAAATTGCATATTTCTGTTTTCTTGGTCCACATAGAAGTTGTGTTCCACCACCAAAACCAGATACTGTTACCAACTCTGGAGTGGATGTTTACTGCCGGACTAAATCTTTTTTTTTTTTTTTTAAGATTTTATTTATTTATTTGACAGAGAGAGAGAGTGCATGAGCAGGGAGAGGGGCAGAGGCAGAGGGAGAAGCAGGCTCCGGGCGGAGCAGGGAGCCCAATGCGGGGCTCGATTCCAGGACTCTGGGATCATGACCTGAGCCGAAGGCAGACGCTTAATGGACTGAGCCACCCAGGCGCCCCTGCCAGACTAAATCTGACCTAAATCTACATATTCTATGTGCATCCTAATGTCATTTACACTCCTGTGTGCCTCTTGGATCGTGCCTGACTCTTCCACAATCATGGTTCGTAACCTTGAATATGTGACACTGAATACCTCTCTATCCCTTTTTTTTTTTAAGATTTTATTTATTTATTTATTTATTTGACGGAGAGCATGAGTGGGTGAAGGGCAGAGGGAGAAGCAGGCTTCCCGCGGAGCAGGGAGCCCGAGGCGGGGCTCGATCCCGGCACCCCGGGATCATGACCTGAGCGGAAGGCAGACGCTTAACTGACTGAGCCACCCGGGCGCCCCCTCTCTATGCCTTTTATTTTATTTTATTTTTTTTAAGATTTTATTTATTTATTTGACACAGAGAGAGTGAGAGAGAGAGAGAGAGAGAGCATAAGCAGGGGGAGTGGCAGGCAGGCAGAGGGAGAGGCAGGCTCTGTGCTGAGCAAGGAGCCCGATGTGGGACTCGATCCCAGGACCCCGGGATCATGACCTGAGCCGAAGGCAGACGCGTTAACGACTGAGCCACCCGGGCGCCCCTCTCTCTATGCCTTTTAAAGACCAACATAGGGGCGCCCGGGTGGCTCAGTCGTTAAGGGTCTGCCTTCCGCTCAGGTCATGATCCCGGGGTGCCGGGATCGAGCCCCGCCTCGGGCTCCCTGCTCCGCGGGAAGCCTGCTTCTCCCTCTCCCACTCCCTCTGCTTGTGTTCCCTCTCTCACTGTGTCTCTCCCTGTCGAATAAATAAATAAAATCTTTAAAAAAATATATAAAGACCAACATAAGTTCCCTGCAGAATATTTTTCAAACCCTGCCCATTGACTCAACTACTCTTCTCAACTCTTTCTCTTCTGAGTGCCCTCTTCTCCTGGTCCACAACTAAATCGCAGTTTGGAATCTTCAGTGGTGATTTCAAACTCCGATTTAGTACCAGAAAACATCTTAGTCGACAAAACACAACAATATGATTGCATCTGTTTTGCCTGTCCTTCTCACCCACCTGTTTTCTAGCAGACCTGAAATAGCAGCATCCTCAGAAAACTCACATCTGGCATGTGGACCTATTTGAAATTCCCCCAGAGTGGAAAAGAGATAGCTAATTAGCAATACAGAGGGTAGTCAAAAATGGTACCACATAGCAGAGGGAAGACCAATATGATTTCAGTCTGTGCTGGCAATGGTCTCAGAATAAGACTGATTTTCCCAGAGCAATGTAAGAGGAGACAGTTAATGAGTCCCGTAGGGGAAGAACTCCCTCATGAATAAATAAGTTTTATCAGGTTGTTGTGGTTTTGTTTTTGTTTTTGTTTTGTTTTGTTTTTTACCTCGGGGCTTGAGATGAAGATGAAGTCCTAAGATTCATGAAAATATCTTTTGATTACTTTTTTTTAAGTAGGTTCTATGCCCAGCATGGAGCCCAATGAAGGGCTTGAACTCACAACTCCAAGATCAAGACCTGAGCTGAGCTCAAGAGTCAAACACTTACCCAACTGAGCCACCTAGGCGACCCTCTTTTAATTGCTTTTTTACTGAAAATCATCTTTACTGTTCTCCCATATGTATACATATAAGACAGACACAAACACACAAAACTGGATATTTATTTTCTAGATATATGCATTTGGACAGGTTGCAAAAAGAAAAACCAGTATATTCTGGGGTTTAGAAAATACAACAATCCAAGGGGCGCCTGGGTGGCTCAGTGATTGGGCGTCTGCCTTCAGCTCAGGTCCTGATCCCAGGGTCCTGGGATCGAGCCCGGCATTGGGCTCCCTGCTGGGCGGGGAGCCTGCTTCTCCCTCTCCCACTCCCTCTGCTTGTGTTCCCTCTCTCGCTGTGTCTCTCTCTGTTGAATAAATAAATAAAATCTTTTAAAAAAATTTAAAAATACAACAATCCAAGAAAAAGAGCCAACTAAAACATAAAGACTCTGTTTTTGACACTATTCTGAATCTACCTATTCATCTATCTAAGGGTCTCATCAATATTCTTACCTCTAAATGCCCGTTGCTCTTCCAAATAAATATTTATAAGATTTTTATGAATATGGTTATATTTCCTGTTTCACTTGTGACTTTTGTAGTATCTAATTAGTCCTCATGACAAAATATTTTTCTTTACATGTTCAAAGACCGTTGATCAGGATGGTAGAGAAAAGGGTGAAAATTTCAAGGAATTCACATCATTTCTAAAAACACTAATTGAGATTCTAATATACCAAGTTCTATTATAGATGATAATTATACAGAAGGAAGAAGAAGAGGAGACATGGCATCTCCCTCAAAGAATTCACAGTCCGTGAATGAGAGAAATGTAAAGAAATATTTTAAATAGAGGATAAATGTAGTATTAAAAGCTCCACATAGGGGCGCCTGGGTGGCTCAGTCATTAAGCTTCTGCCTTCCACTCAGGTCATGATCCCAGGGTCCTGGGATCCAGCCCCACATTGGGCTCCCTGCTCAGCGGGAAGCCTGCTTCTCCCTCTCCTACTCCCCTGCTTGTGTTCCCTCTCTCGCTGTGTCTCTCTCTGTCAAATAAATAAATAAAATTTAATAAATAAATAAAAGCTCCACATAGAAGATAAATAATAAGATATGAGTGGAAAGTATAAAAAGGCTTCATCAAAAAGGTAATAGTTGGTAGTTGGGTGATAATGTGACTTTGAGCAGTGACAGAAGGAGCTGCTCATATAAAGATATGAAAATCTAAAAAAAAAGATATGAAAATCTGAAACAGCACAGCATTTACAGAGGCTTGCCAGCAGTTTGCTCATGGAAGGCCATGGTTTGTGAACAAAGCTGAGAATTCTTGGAAATAACTGTGGGCACCTTGGCTTAATGAGAGAAGATGTGACCAAAAATCACAGATCAGCTTCCTGTCAAAGAGCACAGAAGGTGGAGGGAGATTGACCATTTGACAATACATAGCAAAATGGGATTGTGATTCCCCTTGTGTTTTGTTTTGTTTTTTAAGAAAAACAAAACTAGGGGCTCCTGGGTGGCTCAGTCATTGGGCATCTGCATTCGGCTCAGGCTCTGGTCCCAGGGTCCTGGGATCGAGCCCCGCATCAGGCTCCCTGCTTAGCGGGAAGTCTGCTTCTCCTTCTCCCACTCCCCCTGCTTGTGTTCTCTCACTGTGTCTCTCTGTCAAATAAATAAATAAAATCTTAAAAAACAAAAACAAAAATAAACATTTTTAATTGAAGTATAATAAACATACAATGTGGCATTAGTTTCAGGTATACAACATACTGATTCAACAATTCTGTACATTACTCAGTGCTCACGAAATAAGTGTAGTCACCATCTGTCACCAAACAACATTGTTACGATGTTATTGACTTTATTCCCTATGCTGTACTTTTCATCTCCGTGACTTCTTTATTTTATAAATGGAAGTTTGTACCTCTTATTCCCCTTTATCTATTTCATCCATCCCCCTCACCTACCTCCCCTCCCCTCACCTACCTCCCCTCTATCCCCCTTTATGTATTTCATCCATCCCCCTCACCTACCTCCCCTCCTACCACCTACAATAACCAGTTTGTTCTCTGTATTTAAGAGTCTGGTTTTTTGTTTATTTCCTGTTTCTTCATTTGTTTTGTTTTTTAGACTCCACATGTAAGTCAAATTATATGGTGTGTGTCTTTCTCTGTCTGACTTATTTCACTTAACACAACATCCTTTAGTTACATCCATGTTGTCACAAATGGGAGGATATCTTCCTTTCTCATGGCTGAATACTATTCCATCATGTCTTTATAACACATCTTCTTTACCCATTCATCTGCTGATGGACACTTAAGTTTTTTCCATATCTTGGCTACTGTAAATAATGCTGCAATAAACATAAGGGTGGGGCGCCTGGGTGGCTCAGTTGGTTAAGCGACTGCCTTCGGCTCACGTCATGATCCTGGAGTCCCTGGATCGAGTCCCGCATCGGGCTCCCTGCTCGGCAGGGAGTCTGCTTCTCCCTCTGGCCCTCCCCCCTCTCATGTGCTCTCTCTCTCTCTCTCTCATTCTCGCTCTCAAATAAATAAATAAAATCTTTAAAATAAATAAATAAATAAAAATAAAAAATAAATAAACATAAGGGTGCATATATCTTTGTGAATTAGTGTTTTCATTTTCTTTGGGTAAATACCCAGTAGTGGAATTACTGAATGGTAAGGTATTTCTATTTTTAATTTTTTGAGGAAATTCCATACTGTTTTCCACAGTGGCTTCACCAACATACATTCCCACCAACAGTGCACAAAGGTTCCTTTTTCTCCACATCCTCACCAACACTTGTTATTTCTTGCCTTTTTGATACTAGCCATTCTGACAGGTGTGAGGTGATATCTCATTGTGGTTTTTATTTGCATTTCCCTGATGATTAGTGATGTTGAGCATCTTTTTCATGTGTCTGTTGACCATCTATATGTCTTCTCTGGAAAAATGTCTATTCAGGTCTTCTGCCCATTTTTAAAATTTATTTATTTATTTAAATAATCTCTACACCCAACATGGAGCTCAAATTTATGACCCTGAGATCAAGAGTCACACACTCTTCTGACTGAGCCAGCCAGGCACTCCTGTCCATTTTTAATCAGGTTATTTGTGATTTTGGTGTTGAGTTGTATAAGTTCTTCATATATTTTGGATATTAACCCCTTATCAGATATATCATTTGCAAATATCTTCTCCCATTCATTAGATTGACTTTTTGTTTTGTTTCCTTTGCTATGCAGAAGCTTTTTATTTTGGTGTAGTCCTAATAGTTGAATTTTGTTTTTGTTTCTCTTGCCTGGGAAGACATCTAAAAAAATGTTGCTAAAGCCAACATGAAAGAGATTACTGCCTATCCTTTCCTCTAGGAGTTTTATAGTTTCAGGTCTTACATTTAGGTCTTTAACCCATTTTGAGCTTATTTTTTGTGAATAGTGTAAGAAAATGATCCAGTTTCATTCTTTTGCATGTAGCTGTCCAGTTTTCTCAGCACAATTTGCTGATGAGACAGTCTTTTCCTCATTGCATATTCTTGCCTCCTTTGTTATAGATTAATTATATAAGTATGGGTTTATTTATAGGGTCTCTAATCTGTTCTATTGATCTATGTGTTTATTTTTCTGCCGGTACCATACTATTCTGATTACCTCAGCTTTGTAGTATATCTTGAAATCTAGGATTGTGTGATACCTTCAGTTTTGTTCTTTCTCAAGATTGCTTTGGCTATTCAGGGTCTTTTGTGGTTCCATACACATTTTAGGAATATTTGTTCTAGTTCTGTGAGAAATGCTATTGGTATTTTGATAGGGATTGCATTGGTAGATTACTTAGTTTCTTAAGAGAAGCCATTTGTGGGGCACCTGTATGGTGCAGTCTGCTCAGGGTCTGACTCTTGGTTTGGGCTCAGGTTGTGATCTCAGGATCATGAGATCAGCCCCGTGTCAGGCTCCATGATCAGAGCAGAATCTGCTTAAGACTCTCTCTCCCTCTCCCTCTGCCCCTGCCTGCCGGGCTTGTGCACACTCTCCTTCTCTTTCTCTCTCCCTCCCTCTCTCTCTCAAATAAGTAAATAAATAAATCTTTAAAAAAAAAGTCATTTGCTCTCATTCTATATGCAATGAATCTTTTTTATCTGGTTGCCTTTAAGTTTTTCTCATCACTGGTTTTCAAAAATTTAATTGTTATATGCCTTGGTGAGATTTCACATCCTTTTCTGATATTTCCATCATTTCTGTCATTCCTGAATATGTTGATTTATTTTTCTTCTGGGGGTCATATTATTATGCTTCTTAGTATGCCTGAAAAAAAAATTTTTTTTTTTTTTTGCACAGTGTAGCTTTAATGAGTTAAGCACAGAGGTATTCCAACATGCTTTCCCACATATGTTTAGAAATCCTTATATCTTCCTTTGGATGCCTGGGTAACTCAATCCATTAAGCCGTTGACTCTTGGATCCTGCTTGGGTCATGATCTCAGGGTCCTGGGATCCAGCCCTGAGTCTGGCTCTGTGTTCAGTTGCTCAGTGGGAAGTCTGCTTGACGATTCTCTCTCTCCCTCTCCCTCTCCCTCTGCCTCTACCCCTGCTCATGTGCCCACTCTCTCTCTCTCTCTTTCTCTGTCTAAAATGAGTAAATATATCTTTAAAAAAAAAATACTTATGTCTTCCAGGCACATATCCTAACATCAAACTGCTAAACCCTAAGCGCTAACCTTAACTTTAACCCTAACCCAAACACTAACCCAAACCCAATGCTAACCCTAAAACCAACCCTAAACAAAACCCTAAAACTAACCCAAACTCTAATCCTGAACCACAAATCCTAACCCTCTGGAGAGGTTTCTGAATGGCAAAACACCAGGCACATACCCTCACCCTGAAACAAACCCTAAGCCTAACTCTAACCAGAACTCTTACAGTAACCCCAGCAGAAGTTTGGGGTTTTATTGTCTGTGATACCTCTGATCTGAAAATACCAGGCACATACCATACCCAAAACATAACTGACTCCTACGTCTAACCATTAACCCTGAATCCTATCCCTAAAATTTACCCTATCCATAACCTTAACACCTAACCTAACCCTAACCCTCTGGAGAGGTCTCTGAACTGTAAAATTCCAGGCATGTACCATAACCCTAACCCTAACCCAAACACTAGCCCTAACCCTAACTATAACCCTAATCCCTAACTTTAACCCTAACACCTAACCTTTAACCACTAACACCTAATACTAATCACTTCCTTTATAATTTTTTCTTTTTGTATTTATTTAGTTAGATTTTAGTTTTTATTTAAATTCCAGTTCATTAATACAGTGTAATATTAGTTTCAAGTGTACAATATAGTAATTCAACACTTCCATCAACACCAGGTGCTCATCACAAATGCACTCCTTAATCCCCAGATTTTCTCCTTACTTATTAGATACTTGGGTTGACAAAAAGAGGAGTAAGGGAAGGAACCAATGTAATATATGGAAGGAGACTTGGACTGAGGGTCCTAGCTCTGTCACCTGTGTTCAGTGTAACCATGGGGAAGTCACTGCACCAACCTGAGACAGGTCTCTCATATTTAAATTAAGGGGAAAGGGCAGAGAATTGGACTAGATAAGCATTGACAGTCTCTCCCAGGTTTAACATTCTGTATTGTACATAAATATATTTAAGGTATCTGATGAAATAGAAAACAAACAACAACAACCAAAAAAGGGGGGGGGCGGGGATTTTTTTTTTTAAACCTTCAAAAAGGGGACAATTAACTGTTGAGAACTACTACCATGTGCCAGCCCTGGGAATTTAGCAATGAAAGAAGCAGATATGTCCCTGCCCTCATCCACTCTAATGGCAGAGAGGAGGACAAAGAGTAAAAATATAAACATGATTCCTTTCACGCCATAATTAATGAGTAAACTGATTGATTGTATGAGTTATGAATACTTTGACTAGAGCTACCTAATCTAATCTGGGCATTAGAAAAGTTTCCCTGGGAAACTCATTTAAGCTGAGACCTGACTCAAAGAGATTTTCAGAACATGAAGCATTTTTTAAATAAGAAAAGTGGGAAAAGAGAGAGAGAAACTATAATGAAAAGAACCCTAGAAGAGTTGAAAAAGAGAAAAAAAATTAAAATTATATAAGCGTGGCCAAGATTTTATAATATCTACTTTGGTGTTAGAAATCCTAAAATTTAGCCAAATGTCAAAATTATCCTGGACATTGATTACTACATAGGCTTCTATTCTGATAGGTAAGGTTGCTAATACAGTTCTAGATATAAATAATAATATATTGTATGGAGACTACATTATGTATGTCATCGACCTAGGTTTTTATTTACTTGGTCATGAGGTACACAGACAACAAATACCTTCTGTGTCTGAGATGAGCTAGGACCCTGGCTATCAGGAAAGGGACAAGGAACAGCACATCTGCTTGGAATGATAGAGACTGGATTGAGATTCCCTTGCAATCACAAACAGTTCTTGTCAACCTTATATATACTCACAGAAAATAAACTATCTAGGAGAGAAAACCCCCAAGACACTCTATGTGACACCAGTAAGCTTAACAGCTAGTCTACCCCCTTCCAGCCTGTGGCTAGAGCTGACTCTCCTTCTTTCCTGGTTTGAGGGTCCCAAGGGATTGTGGGTCTCCATGGTACACCAAGCCTCCCCTTTGTTTCAAGTTGTCTTCAAAAAGTAGAGTATCTTGATTAGGAACTTGAGACTTACACAAAACTATGTCTTTCAGAGCTTCCATTGTACTCTACATTTACCTAAAACAAACCAACGACTAGAAATAAGTATCAAACCAGAGGAAAGTTAGGAGGTTTTAGAGTCTGTAGCTAGTTGAATACTTGTGCCAATGGAAGTAATTTCATTTTGTGGCAAAATAGCATATGGTTGGTGTGATTTTCCTAGCCTTGAGTAGGTAACAGAAGATTTCAGATGTTTAGTATGTGATCTTTCAGGAGATTCTCTTGTGAGTAAAGATAAAGACAGGTGTAAAGATGGTCTCTATCTTGCTCATTGCATGGTAAATCCATAGACAGAAATATGGCTCTTGCTGTTTACATGATAAAGAAAAATCATTCAGTAATACCAGTGAAGCCATAATTTGACTGCAGAGTTGATGGACAGATCCATCATCTAAGTACTAAATTGGGACAGTTAGTAAGACAGTAAGAAAATTGAACTGATTTCTTGAACTATCTGGAATAGGAACTGAGCCTGAGAAAATAACAAATTAAGTTTAGGAAACCAAATGAATAAATGAGTCAGCTGTTTCCTCCTATTGCCACGGATCATCCATGCCTTCCTATTTCTCTCCTAAAAGAGGCTCTCAGCTGCTCATTAGAGCCTGTTAGAGAGAGGCAGTGTAGCACAGTAGTTTACAACATAGACTCTGGACTGAGCCTACCCGGGCTGAAACCCTGACTCCATCACTAGTTGCATAACCTTAAACAAGTTACTTAAGCTCTCAATGCCTCAGTTTCCTTCTCTCCAAACTGAGGGTGACAGAAGGGAGGGGGGTAGAGGGATGGGATAACCGGGTGATGGGTATTAAGGAGGGCATGTGTTGTGATGAGCACTGGGTGTTATACGCAACTAATGAATCATTGAACACTCCATCAAAAACTAATGATGTAGTATATGTTGGCTAATTGAACATAATAATATAAATAAATAAGTAAATAAATAAATAAATATAAATAAATAAGAGAAGATACTAGTGTCTACCTAAGAAGACTGTTACAAGTCTTAAGTGAGGTTAATATTGGTAAAGATCTTTGAAAAGTACACAGCAAATGTAGTGAGTTCTATAAAGTATTCATTGAAGAGTTAAAGGGCCATAACAAATCCAAAAATACTATATTTCTTTGACTTTATTAGGTAGCTTTTTTGTTTGTCTCTATCATTTCAATTATATCTGTGAAAAGTAAATATCAGTACCTGGAGATACTATAGGATCTCAAGCCTAATTTCTGACTGTTCCCAAGAATCTGTCATAATAGATAAAGGAATTCAAAGAAACAAAATGAAATAATTAAAAGTAATGATATAGTTTTGTTTATTAGTAATGTATACAGGCCTTATTATGTCAATTATATTTCAATTTTTTTAAAAAAAAAATCTATACAGGCAAAAGAAAACTGACCTTCAAATAGCCACCTAGAAAATTTTATACTTATTCTAATGATGCTAGCCTTGTTCAGAAAATGTGGGGCACTCACAGACCTATAAAACATTAGAGATAAAAAGTAAATATGGTTATTTTAGAGACAAATATCCAAATATCTGTAGTGGGTATGACTCTAGGGATACAGAAATAATGTGTTGTTTTATTTTCTTTTAATCACCTTAAATCTGACTCTGAGCCCCATTCTACCAGGCTGCTGGGGATAAGCACTTCCATCCATTATTTGGGTTCCCAATTCCAAGTTGCGCCAAGATCTTGGAATCTTTTGGCACTGAAGCATTAAAGAGTTTCTTAGTCATCTATCCAGACTGCCAAGAAGTCCATTGTCCCAGTGGATTATGATTCCTTCCTGTCCAGCATCCCACCTCTTCTGTGCATACTAAGAGCACTGGAAGGTTAGGCTGGGGATCCTGTGCCAGGGGCCTAGGTTTCTAACAAGCACAAGTTCCAGTGACTTTTATCTCCTTCCCAGTCTCTAGTATCTTTTATCTCTCTCTGTCTATTCTGTTCTTTTTCTACCCATCCGGGACATAAATTATATTCAGTGGAGGTAATACTCTTTCAAGATCAAAATTTGGATTTCTATCCTATAAAAAAATATCTGAAACAAGGAATTTCTCAAGGGCCTGGCTACACACTTGGATTGGAGGAGAAGAAATAAGCATATGGCAAAATACAAATTAATACTTCCAAAAATGATCCTTCTACACATCAAAAAACTCAATTCAATGGCTTTTCTTATTTGAAAGCCTTAGCTCTGAACAACTTCTATTTCATTTTTTTTTAAGATTTTATTTATTTATTTGAGAGAGAGAATGAGAGAGAGAGAGCACAAGGGGGGGGGCAGGAGAGGGAGAAGCAGACTCCCCACTGAGCAGGGAGCCCGACGCGGAACTCGATCCCGGGACTCCAGGATCATGACCTGAGCCGAAGGCAGTCGCTTAACCAACTGAGCCACCCACCCAGGCACCTGAACAACTTCTATTTCAAAAAATAAGATCTACTAACAATGAATTCCTTCAACATGTTTTACAAATATTCAAAAGACTGCCAACTCCAAGATAAGAACCAACAGGATTCATTCTTAAATAGCCTAACTTAGAGGCTTTGCCAAGTGAATCTGGGACTGATTATTTGTGTCCCCCCTCCCAAAATTCATATATTGAAACCCTAATCCCAACGCGATGCTATTTGGAGGTGGGGTCTTTGGGAAGTGGTTAGGTCATGAGGGTAGAGCCCTTATGAATAGGATTAGTTTCCTTGAAAGAAAAAGCCAAAGAGTACTCTCATTCTCTCCACCATACAGTGAGCACTCAGCAGTCTGCAACCCAGGAGAGGGTCCTCACCAGAATTTAACCATGCTAGCACCCTGATCTTGGACTTCCAGCCTCCAGAACTGTGGGAAATAAATTTCTGTCATCTAAAAGCCACCCAGTCCGTGGTACTCTGTTACAGAAGCTTAAACAAAGGTGGTGTGATTTCTAATGGGACATTGTAAAAATTGGCTAGCTCCTTAATAGAACTGCTGTGGATGGAGGTTGATTTTGATAGAGTGTGTCTGCCACCTACTGTAATTTTTGTGAATGACCAATCAACAAAGTGCTTTGTTGGTATTAAGGATATTAAGGACGGCACATACTGTGATGAGCACTGGGTGTTATATGCAACTAATGAATCGTTGAACACTCCATCAAAAACTAATGGACATTCCCCACCCCCACGGTGTTGGGTGAGTGTAGGTCCATTCACAGGGAAGGAAATGTCAGGAGGGAAGAAAGAATGACCCTCCCACCTCCCATCCTACCACACTCCCTGCTTTAAAAAGGCCAGGAAATTATGAATGGTTGAGAATGAATAGGTTACATAAACAGTAATAATAGCAAGGACAAAGAACTGAGTAAAATTAATTTTTAAAATTTTTCACCAAGTCCACCAAACAATGGATAATACAATGTTAAAGCTCTTGGTTATGAGAATTAAATTAGCTAATACATAAAAAGCACTTACCACCTGCCTGTTTCCACCCTTGCTCCCCTTGTGGACTGAATTTTTTTTAAAGAGTAGAACAATGTCTCAACTCTGCTTAAAACCCTCCATTGGCTTCTGATTCTGCTCAGAGTAAAACTTAAGGCTATAAAATGACCTATAAGGCCTTGTGTGATCTGGCCTCTCAGGATCTTCCCCACCACATTTCCTGTTAATCCTCCCATCACTGCACTCCTTGCCCATCCTCCCACATGCAGGCAGCCTCCCTCCTCAGAGCCTTTTGCATTTGCCCATCCCTCCATTTGGAATGCTCTTCTTTTTTTTTTTCTTTTTTTTAATTTAAATTCAATTAGCCAACATATAGTACATCATTAGTTTCAGATGTAGTGTTCAATAATTTATCAGTTCATATAACACCCAGTGTTCATTATATCACATGCCCTCTTTAATGACCATTACCCTTTTACCCCATCCCCCAACCCCCTCCCCTTCAGCAATCCTCAGTTTGTTTCTTAGAGTTAAGGGTCTTTCATGGTTTGTCTCCCTCTTTGATTTCTTCCCATTCAGTTTTCCCTCCCTTTCGCTATGATCCTCTGTGCTGTTTCTTAGACTCCATAAATGAGTGAATCCATATGATAATTGTCTTTCTCTGATTGACTTATTTCACTCAGCATAATACCTTCCAGTTCCAACAATGTCGATGTAAATGGTAGGTATTCATCTTTTCTGATGGCTGAGTAATATTCCATTGTATATATCATATCTTCTTTATTCATTCATCTGTTGATGGACATCTCAACTCCTTCCACAGTTTGGCTATTGTGGACATTGCTGCTATGAACATTGGGGTGCAAGTGCCCCTTTGGATCACTACATTTTTTCTTTGGGGTAAATATCTAGTAGTGCAATTGCTGGGTCACAGGGTAGCTCTATTTTTAAGTTCTTTTTTTTTTAAGATTTTATTTATTTATTTGACAGAGAGAGAGAGCACAAGCAGGAAGAGTGGCAGGCAGGGAAAGAGGGAGAAGCTGTTTCTCCCTCTCCCTGCTGAGCAAGGAGCCCAACGTGGGGCTCGATTCTAGGACTCTGGGATCATGACCTGAGCTGAAGGCAGACACTTAACCAACTGAGCCACCCAGGCACCCCTATTTTTAACTTCTTTTTTTTTTAAGATTTTTTTTTTTTTTAATTTATTTGCGAGAGAGAGAATGAGAGACAGAGAGCATGAGAGGGAGGAGGGTCAGAGGGAGAAGCAGACTCTCTGCTGAGCAGGGAGCCTGATGTGGGACTCGATCCCGGGACTCCAGGATCATGACCTGAGCCGAAGGCAGTCGCTTAACCAACTGAGCCACCCAGGCGCCCTATTTTTAACTTCTTGAGGAAGCTCCACACTGTTTTCCAGAGTGGCTGTATCAGCTTGCATTCCCACCAACAGTGTAAGAGGGTTCCCCTTTCTCTGCATCCTCGCCAACATTTGTTTCCTGTCTTGTTAATTTTAAGGAATGCTCTTCTTCCAGATAGCTTCATCGTTAACTCGTCTCTCCTCAAATGTCACCATCTCAGTGGGTCTTGCCTGATTACAACCCCAATCACCACCACCCCAACCTGTTCCTGGGGCACTCTATGCCCCATCCTTACTTGTTTTCTCTCTAGCACTTAACACCATCTAACAATAGATATATAGTTTTTATGTTTTTTTGTCTGTGTCTTCTGTCAAGTGTTTTCTCTCTATCTCTCTATCTCTATCTCTCCTCCAGGAGAACAAAGATTAGTCCATTTCATTCATTACCGTATCTCCAGAATCTACAACACATAGCAGAGTACATAGTAGATGCTCAATAAAAGTTTGTGGACTGATTGACATAATAAATGAACATCTCGCCCGGTTGACTATTAAGTATGGTGTAGAGACTATTTGTTCTTAAGTTACCTGTTGTAATTATAGGGAAAATACAGATTCTGAGGCCCACCCCAGACCTCCTAAACTAAAATCTCCCAGGTTGAACCAGGAAAATTTTCATCTACCTGTAAGCACACAAAAGTTTGATAATTACTGATCCAGCCCAGCCAGTCATTTTAGAGGAAGGGTACGATAGTCAAGGCTACAGAGCTAGTTTGCAAAAACAAGGACTACAACTCCATTCCATATTCTTTCCATTGCAAATTGTTTTCATTTGTATCATCTACAATGGGGATAAGTTCTCATGAAGAACTTGGAAAATGCCACTAGTCTTTGGGGTTCCTACAGGGAGGCCATGCAACACTAATTAAAATACTCATTTCTGACAAATAGTTGCAAAATGAAAAAAGATAACCAAAAAATATGTAGTTCTAAAGATTATTACAATTTTCAAGAAAATGTAAGTTTTAATAATGTAATTTTATTTTATTCCTTTGACCCAAAATTTCCACTACTACATTTCCCTGCTGTATTAAAGAATAATTCATTCCAGTGATTTTTATCAAGTGCCACTAGGAGCTCGGTTCTAGAGCAGCAATAACAAAAGAGACAAAGTCCCTACCCTCATGAAGCAGACGCCAGGGAAACAGGGAAATGGTAAACAAAAAGGTAAGTATGTACTTTTAAAAAGTAATTACTGCTGTGAAAGAAAAATAAAACAAGTTACTGAGATGGAAGGCAACAGGAGTAGGACAGAAATGAAGGAGTGGTGCTATTTTATATCTGGAGTTCAGGAAGGCCTCTCTGAGGAGATGGCATTTAAATAGAGACCTCATGGAGGAAGGAAGGAAGCCAAAGTAAAGTCAAGTGCCCTGAGTCAGAAGCAAGCTTGTTGTGGGCCTTAGGTCATGAGGTGTAGCAGCAGACTGAGACAAAGATTCATATTCAGGTGACTTATTAAGAAAATGCTCCCCAGGCGCCTGGGTGGCTCAGTTGGTTAAGCGACTGCCTTCGGCTCAGGTCATGATCCTGGAGTCCTGGGATCGAGTCCCGCATCGGGCTCCCTGCTGGGCAGGGAGTCTGCTTCTGCCTCTGACCCTCCTCCCTCTCGTGCTCTCTGTCTCTCAAATAAATAAATAAAATTTAAAAAAAAAAAAGAAAGAGAGAAAGAAAATGCTCCCCAAGTGTTGATGAGGATGTGGAGAAAAGGGAACCCTTGTGCACTGTTGGTGAGAATGTAAATTGGTTCAACCATTATGGAAAACAGTGTGGAAGTTCCTGAGAGATTAAAAATAAAATTATCATGGGGCACCTGAGTCGTGCAGTTGGTTGAGCATCCAATTCTTGGTTTGGGCTCAGGTCCTGATCTCAGGGTCGCAGAATCGAGCCCCATGTCAGGCTCCATGCTCAGAGCAGAGTCAAGACTCTTTTTCCCTCTCCCTCTGCCCCTCCCCAACCTACTCTAATGTGCTTTAATAAATCTTTTTTAAAAACAGAATTATCATATGGTCCAGGTCAAAAATGGCGGCGGCGGCGGCAGCTGTGTCCCGGCTGTCTGGGCTGCTAGGTCGGCCCGGGGCACAGCTGGCGCGGTCCACGGCGAGCGGCGCCCACGGCGAGGAGGGCTCAGCGCGCATGTGGAAGGCTCTCACCTACTTCGTAGCGCTCGCTGGCGTGGGTGTGAGCATGCTGAATGTCTTCCTGAAGTCGCGTCACGGAGAGCACGAGAGACCCGAGTTCATCGCCTACCCCCATCTCTGCATCAGGTCCAAGCCCTTTCCCTGGGGAGATGGTAATCACACTCTATTCCATAACTCTCACGTGAATCCACTTCCAACCGGCTATGAAGATGAATAAAGAGAACCTGGACCACCACCCAGTGGGGACCACAGCCCTGGTTTGGACCATGACTCTGCACACCGACCAGAAAAGTCTATGGGACTTTAAGCTCACCTTCCTCACTTGTATCAAATGATGACCAGTATACTGATCTTCCATCCCTTTGCTTATGGCAGGAGATGGCTTAAATAAATAACTTAGATTGGTCCAAAAAAAAAAAAAAAAATAGAATTATCATATGATCCAGCAATTCCACTTCTAGGTATTTATCTGAAGGAAAAGAAATCACTATCTCAAAAAGATAACCACACCTCATGTTCACTGAAGCATTATTTACAATATCCAAAACATGGAAACAACCTATGTCCACAGATGGATGAATGGATAAAGAAAATGTGACATATATAGATACACACACACATACACACAATGGAATATTATTCAGCTATTTTAAAAAAGGAAATCTTGCCACTTGTGACAACATGGATGGACCTCAAGGGCATTATGCTAAGTGAAATAAGTCAGAAAGAGAAAAACAAATACTGTATGATCTTATTTATATGTGGAATCTAAAAAAAAAAATGTAGGGTTCATTGATACAGAGAACATATTATTAGTTGTTAGAGGCAAGGGAGGATGGGAAAATGGGTGTGGGTGGTCAAAAGGTACAAACTTCTAGTTATAAGCTAAATATATCCTGGGGATGTAATGTACAGCATGATGCCTATAGTTTACCTCAGCATATATTTGAATGTTGCTAAAAGTAGACTTAAGGGGTGCTTGGGTGGCTCAGTCGATTAAGCATCCAACTCTTGACCTCAGTGCAGGTCTTCATCTCAGGGTCATGAGTTCAAGTCTTATGTTGGGCTCCATGCTGGGTGTGGAGCCTACTTATAAATAAATAGATAAATAGATAAATAAATGCATAAATGTAGAACTTTAAAATATAGTTTACTATACAATATTGTATATTCAAATCTTTCTAACAGAGCAGATCTTAAAAGAGATCTTAAAAAAAAAAGTAGATGGGGGCACCTGGGTGGTTCAGTCGGTTAATCCAAGGACTCTTGATTTCTGCTCAGGTCATGATCTCAGGGTTGTAGGATCAGGCCCCGCCTGGGGCTCTGCGCTCAGCGTGGAGTCTGCTTAAGATTGATTCTCTCTCCTCTGCCCCTTCTCCTGCTCACGCTCTCTCTGTTTCTCTCTAAATAAATAAAATCTTTAAAAAAAAATTAGATCTGGGGACTCCTGGGTGGCTCAGTCAGTTGAGCATCCCACTCTTGGTTTCAGCTAGTGTCATGATCTCAGGGTCCTGAGATCGAGCCCTGCATTGGGAATCTGCTTAAGGATTCTCTCCCTCTACCCTCCCCTGCATTGGCACACATGCTTGCTCTCTTTTTAATAAATCTTAAAAAAAAAAAAAAAGTAGATCTCATCACAAGAAAAAAACTTGTAACTGTGTGTTGATGAATGTCAATTAAGTTTATCATGGTGATCTTTTCACAATATATACAAATGTCAAATCATTATGTTGTGCTCCTGAAACTAATATGTTATATGTCAATTATACCTCAATTGTTTAAAAATACAATTAAAAATAACTATGTCGTACATCTAAAACTAATCCAATGTTATACATCAATTTCTCAATTAAAAGTTAAAATTTCAGAAAAATGACTCACTGGAGCAGTATTTCCTGAGTTCCTGCAAAAAAAGAAAAAAATTGCTACCAAGAGAAACTAGTAAGGGAGTTGGGGAAGCTGGACAGGGAAGGGAGAAAGCCAAGAATGGGCACAATCGCATGCAAAGTCCAGCCGGATCCTGGAGGGGATCTGGAATGTAGATAATTGCTCAGAGTTTAGAGTTTATCCCAACTGGAGTTAAAGGAGTTGAGCTCTCATGCTTCTGCAGTGGCTAAGGACTGGGAGTGTTGGCGAGGAGGAATGTAAACTCCCGGTCACTTCCTTTGGCCTTTGCCTGAGCAAAGCAGCTCTGATACTGATTTCATTTCCTTTGGCTGTATACCCAGAAATTACACTAAGTGAAATAAGCCAGATACAGAGAGGCAAATGCTGTATAATCTCACTTATATGTGGAATCTAAAAAAGTTGAATTCATAGAACCAGAGAATAGAACGGTGGTTGCTAGGGTTTGGGGGCTGGGAGAGATGGGAGGAGGTTGGTCAAAGGGTACAAACCTTCATTTATAAGATGAATAAGTTCTGGGGATAAAATGTACAGCATCGTGACTATAGTTAGTAGTACTACCAACTATGTTATATACCTGAAGTTTGCTTAGAAAGTAGATCTTAAGTGTTCTCACCACAAAAAAAAAAAAAAGAAAGAAAAAAAGAAAAGAAAAGCTAGGGACACCTGGCTGGCTCAGTTGGTAGAGCATGTGACTCTTGATCTTGGGATTGTGAGTCGAAGCCCCATATTGGGCGTAGACATTACTCAAAAATGAAATCTTTTTTTTTTTAAGCTAACTTTGTGAGATAATGGATGCATTAATTAATTTGATTATGGTAATCAGGTAGTCATTTCACAATGTATACATATATCAAATCATTTCTTTATACATCCTAAATATAGAGGGTTTTTATTTGTCAGTTATACCTCAAGAAGACTGGAGGAAGGGGAGAGAAGTTGTAATAGCCCAAGGACAGTCCTCCTAAGAGAGTTGCAGGTGCTGGCTATTAGCAAGCATTAAGAAATGTTTTACTAAGGGGTCCAAGAGGATCTAGGTGGAGCACAGACAGGGTCCACTACAGTGTGTTCAGGAACTAAATGGCTAGGAAGGGCAGAGGGAATTGTTAGAAATAGGATTGTGATAGGTCTCCTGTATTCTAGAACACTGTTCTATTTTTTTTTTTTATCAAACAAAAATGTATTGAGTACCGAAAATGTGCCAAATGCCATGCCAGCCCTGAGGATACAGTGATGGACAAGGGAGACACAGTTATTTTGTCCTCTTGGCACTTATAGGCCAACCATGAATAGAAACATTAAGTTAGTTTTGAGCACTACAGGACACAAAAAAGGAGAACATAAGCCAGTTTGGGAGTCGGAGAAGGCCTCTCTGAGGAAGTAGGATGTGAGCTGAAGCTGAAGGGTGAACAAGATATAGTCAGGCATAGGCTGGGCTGAGGGGGAGGTGAGGAAGGGAGTGTTTCAGGAGATGGAACCAGATGTTCAAAACCAGGAGGCATGAAGAGTGTAGTGAGTTTAAGGAATTGAAAGAAATCTGGTATAACTGAGGCAGAAAGAGTGAGTGGCTAGAGGTGAACTTGGGGATGATAGGAGTGAGCAGACTGAGGAGTAGTTAGGAGCCAAGTTCAGGATGATATACTGTAATCCAAGGACAGTGACAGGATTTAAATGGGGCTAAGTGGATGTGGAAGTGGTGATTGGTCATGTTGGATTTACAAAACCTATGTCAAAGGAAAACTAAGATTCTGAGAGGAAGACCAAGTTTTGGGAAAGTGTTTTGCCACTTCATTCTGTTTTTAAATATTAGTATTTTTAATAGTGTGAGATGTTCATTATGGTATTTCAAAGACATCTGAAATCTGAGTGTTATGTGAAGTAAGATCTCATTTTTGTTTCATATATGTATTATATGTATGTTTATATATGAGACAATATGTTAAAAATTGTAATAATGGGTCCCTCTAGAAAGTAGGACTACAGATTTTTTATTCCTGTTTTGCATGTTTCTATATTGTTTGAATTTTTGTGAGCATATGTTTTTACATAATTTTTATATGTAATATAAATATATTATACATATTATATATAAATATATTCTATTTATATTTTACATAATTATTAAAATGTGCCTATAATAAAAATTAAATAATAAAATAATAAAAAAGAAGAATAAAGGAAGATTGTGTGTGCTGTAGTTACTCTTTTTTTAAATCTTTTTATTTGAATATAGTTGACACAGTGTTACATTAATTTCAGGTGTACAACATAGTGATGTGGCAAGTTTATACATTATGCTATGGTCACCACAAGTGTAGCTAACACCTGTCACTGCACAACTACTACAAGATCATTGACTATAGTCCTTATGCTGTGCTTTTTATTCCCATGACTAATTCCATAACTAGACACCTGTATCTCCCAATCTCCTTTACCTATTTTACCCCCCATACCCCTCCCTTCTAGCATCCATGAATGCATTCCTTGTATTTAAGAGTGTGGCGGGGTTTGTTCATTTTTTTGTTTCTTTATTCATTTCTTTTTTTATTTTTAGATTCCACATATAAGTGAAATCATATGGTATTTGTCTTTCTCAGTCTGATTTATTTTACTTAGCATCATGCTCTTTAGGTCCATCCATGTTGTCACAAATGGCATGATCTCATCCCTTTTTACAGCTGCATAATATTCCAGTGTGGGCTCTGTGTGTGTGTGTGTGTGTGTGTGTGTACACGTGTATATATACAATATCTTCTTTATTCATTCATCTATCAGGGGACACTTACGTTGTTTCCATATCTTGGCTACTGTAAATAATGCTGCAATAAACATTTAGGGGCACATATAAGTTTTCCAATTAGCATTTCTTTGGGTAAATACCCAATAGTGGAATTACTGGATTATATGGTATTCCTATTTTTAGTTTTTTGAGAAAACTCCATAATGTCTTCCACAGTGGCTGCACCAATATACATTCCCACCAACAGTGCACAAAGGTTCCTTTTTCTCCACATCCTCGCCAAAGCTTGTTATTGCTTGTCTTTTTTTTTAATATTTATTTTTTTATTATGTTATGTTAATCACCATACATTACATCATTAGTTTTTGATGTAGTGTTCCATGATTCATTGTTTGCATATAACACCCAGTGCTCCATTTAGTACGTGCCTCTTTAATACCCATCATCAGGCTAACACATCCCCCCACACCCCTCCCCTCTGGAACCCTCAGTTTGTTTCTCAGAGTCCATAGTCTCTCATGGTTCGTCTCCCCCTCCGATTTCCCATCCTTCATTTTGATACTAGGCATTCTGACAAGCATAAGGTGATATATCTCACTGTGGTTGTAATTTGCATTTCCCTGATGTTAGTGATGTCAAACACCCCTTCATGTGTCTTTTTGGAAATATGTCTATTCAGGCCCTCTACCCATTGTTTGGGTTTTGGTTTGTTTTTTTTTTTTATGTTGAGGAAGGCTCTTTTTACAGATGAATGCTATCTAGAAAATATAGGAGAATGGTTGAATTAAGAAATCACCCTTTTTGCAGTATTGTATCTCAACTACATTTCAATAAAAAGAGAGAAGAAAAAGAAATTACCCTTATGTTACCACAATGTGATAATTGACTCAGGTGAGAATCATCAATGGATGCCAAAATCATCAGGAGAAATTGATAGGCAACATGATGCCTGTTGTAGACTAATTGTGAAGAATAGTCTCACTTCTTCTCCCCTCTCTAGCCATGTCTTTTGCAATGTGACTTTGTAGCTCCCCTATCAAGAGATGGAGCCTATTTCTCTCTACCCCATGAATCCCAACTGGCCTTGTGATTTGTTTTGACCTATGGAATATGGAAGAAATGACAGTGTCAGTTCCTAACCTAGACCTCATGCACTTCCCCTTGCTCCCTTGGAATCCTACCACTTTCATGAGAATAAGCCCAGGTTAGCCTGCTGAGGAGATTCGAGGTGCCACAGGCAAGAGTGAGTCAGCATCCAGCAGCAAAGCCACCTAGCCAATCCACTGCTGACCATAGATGCATGGGGAAGTCCAATTGAAACCAGAACTGCCCTCCAAACTCAACTTAAGGGGAGCCTGGGTGGCTCAGTTGGTTAAGTGTCTGTCAGGTCATGATCCCTGGGTCCTGGGATCAAGCCCTGTGTCAGTCTCCCCACTCCCCCTGGGGAGTCTGCTTCTCCCTCTGCCCCTCCCCCTGCTTGTGTGCTCTCTCTCTCTCTCATGAATAAATAAAATCTTTAAAAAATTAAATAACGTAAATAAATAAACAAAGTCAACTTAAATGGCCAACCCTCAGAATCCTGAACTGAATAAATCATTATTTTAAGCCACTCAGTTTTGGGATGGTTTGTTATGCAGCAATAGCTAAATAATCTAAAACCATACAGATTAGTTACTAATCACTAAAGGTGAAAATATGCGCCATTCAGTGGAGTGATCTGGTATTCACCACCTTAGCCCTCACTAGTGGGGGAACAACCTGGCATTGTTGTTTCCTTAGGAAATGCAATAGCAAATACACCGCACTAAGTATGATATATTCTCACCAAAGTTGTTTAAGCTGAATCTAATCAAGTCTCTAAACCTCCAATCCTGTATAGAGGAAATAGAGGGGAGAGAAAAAACAAGTGATATGGTAGCATGAAGAAATAAACAAATTAAGCATCTGGGAATTTTATAAGATGGTTGGCCTGGGCTTTTTAGGAAGGAAACATGTGTCATTAAGAAGAAAAGCTAAAGAGATATAACAGTTCTGGAGGCTGGGAAGTGCAAGATCAAGTCACTGGCAGATTCAGTGTCGATAAGAAAGACCCTGCTCCCTGGATCATAGGCAGCCACGTTCTTACTGTGTCCTCAGATGCGGCAAGCAGCAAGAGAGCGTCCCAGGATCTCTTTTTTTTTTTTTTTTTTTTAAGATTTTATTTATTTATTTGACAGAGAGAGACACAGCGAGAGAGGGAACACAAGCAGGGGGAGTGGGAGAGGGAGAAGCAGGCTTCCCACAGAGCAGGGAGCCCGATGCGGGGCTCGATCCCAGGACCCTGGGATCATGACCTGAGCCGAAGGCAGTCGCTTAACCAACTGAGCCACCCAGGCGCCCCCAGGATCTCTTTTATAAGGGCACTGATCCCATTCATGAGGGTTCCGTCCTCATGACCCAATCACTTCTCAAAGGCCCCACTCCTAACACCATCACATATGCTTCAACATATGAATTTTCGGAGGGACACAAACATTCAGTCTATAGAACCAGTCAACCCCCAGAATCATGAGAAATATTAAATAATCCTCGTTTGAAGCCATCAAGCTTTGGGATGACATGTAACACAACAGATAACCGAAACACACAGAAAGTCTTCCTAAAAACCCTAGAAGGTAATTGCCATTATTATTCTCATCTTGTATAAGAGAAAACTAATGCTTAGTTTAAATAACTCGTCCAAGATTACAAAGTTCAGAAATGGCAAAACCACGAATTAAAGTCTATATTGATTTGAAAATAGAGCCTAGGGGCCCCTGGGTGGCTCAGTCGTTAAGCATCTGCCTTCAGCTCAGGTCATGATCCCAGGGTCCTGGGATCGAGTCCCACATCGGGCTCCCTGTCCAGCGGGAAGCCTGCTTCTGCCTCTCCCACTCCCCCTGCTTGTGTTCCCTCTCTCGCTGTGTCTCTCTCTGTCAAATAAATAAATAAATAAAATCTTAAAAAAAAAAAAAAAAAAGAAAGAAAGAAAATGAGCCTAACTCCTGAGTATTACATTACAAAGCTTCTGAGCAAGGCCAATTTGTGCCCCAAGATATAAAATAAACTCTAAAATCCCATGATTGGGTGCCTGGCTGGCTCAGTAAAGCATGCAACTCTTGGTCTTGGGGTTGTGAGTTCAAACCCCACATTGGGTGTGGAAATTACTTAAAAATAAAATCTTAAGGGGTGCCTGGGTGGCTCAGTCTGTTAAGCGTCTGGCTCAGATAATGATTCCAGGGTCCTGGGATCAAGCCCCACGTTGGGCTCCCTGCTCAGCGGGGCTTCTCCTTCTCCCTCTTCCGCTCCCCCTGCTTGTGCTCTCTCTCTCTCTTTCTCAAGCAAATAAATAAAATCTTTAAAAATAATAATAAAATCTTAAAAATAAATAAATACATAGATTAAATAAATAAATAAAATCCAACTGTAGGGTAAAAAAGTTCTAGAGATAATATATTCAGAACACAAATAAATGACTTTAATGCAGCATTTTTGTCACCTGTGGGCAATGTCTCCAAACACAGGGCTTCTATTCAAAAAATACTTTGTCATAAACAGCCTTATTAGTGTTCACTCCAGGCAATACTAGAGCACAGGGGAACATGGAGTTTTTTACAAAAAGTAAGCACCCTCCCACAGAGAGTAAAGGGAGGGAAGAAAATTAGGATCAAGCATGAACACTAACATGTGGTCTCAGCTGGTATCATGGTTAAGAAGAAGAAGTCTTTGAAGAAAGATTAAAAACCGATGACAAAAAAGATGTTCAACATCACTAGCCATTATAGGACTGCAAATTAAGACCAAAATGAGATATAACCACACGCCTATTAAAACAGCTAAAGTTTTAAAAGTAGTAACTATATCAAATGCTGTTGAGAATGTGGGGCATCTGGACCTCTCACATCTTGCTGGTACAACTGTAAAATGGACGGCCGTAGTTTGGCAGTTTCTTATAAAACTAAACATGCAATTACTATACAACCCAGCAATCACACTCCAAGGCATTTATCCCAGAGAAACCTGTGCATAAATGTTCATCACAGCTTTATTTGTAATAGCCAAAAGCTGGAAACAACCAAAATGTCCCTCAATAAGTGAATGGCTTGATAGACTGCTACACCCACTGCATGGAATACTAATCAGTGATAAATAGGAATAAATCATGAGACACATAACTTGGATGTATCGCAAGAGCATTACATTAGGTGAAAGATGCCAATCTGAAAAGGTTTTATTTTTTTTAAGATTTTATTTATTTATTTGACAGAGAGAGAGAGCACAAGCAGGGGGAATGGCAGAGGGAGAAGCCCGATGTGGGGCTCGATCCCAGGACACTGAGATCACACCTGAGCCGAAGGCACTCTGTCAACCGACTGAGCCACCCAGGCGCCCCTCTGAAAAGGTTTTTTTTAAAAAAAAGTCACATGCTGTATGATCACACTTATATAACATTCTCTATGTGACAAAATTGCAGTGATGGAAAACTGTTAGCAGTTGCCAGGAATGAGGGATGGTGGAGAGGAGAGGGGCAGGTGTAACTTAAAAGAGGTAACACAAGGGAGACCTTTGTGATGATGGACTAGTTCTGCATCTTTTTTTTTTTTTTAAAGATTTTATTTATTTGACAGAGAGAGACACAGCGAGAGAGGGAACACAAGCAGGGGGAGTGGGAGAGGGAGAAGCAGGCCTCCCGCGGAGCAGGAAGCCCGATGCGGGGCTCGATCCCAGGACTCTGGGATCATGACCTGAGCTGAAGGCAGACGCTTAACGACTGAGCCACCCAGGCGACCCTAGTTCTGCATCTTGATCGTTGTGGTGGCTACCTGAATCTACACATGAGATATAATGGCATAGAACTATATACACACACTCTATCGATGCCAATTCCCTAGTTTGGATATTGGACTATAGTCATATACGCTGTAACCATTGGGGGAAGCTGAGAGAAGGGTATATGGACCTCTCTGTACTATTTTTGAAACTTCCTGTGAACTGATAATCGTTTCAAAATAAAAAGGTAAGAAAAAAAAATTACAGTGTAAAATAGACCTCAATAAAGTCCATTTTAAAACTAACCAGAGGAAATGAATATAGTATCTTGTTTATTCTCACTGATCTTTTCCCTGGTTCTAATTCTTTGATGTTGTTTATACCCTATTTTGTGTGTTCTAATTGTGAGCCAAAAGAGAATTTGTGAAATATGGCAAGAAAAAGCAATATATGTTACTTTGCATTTAGCCAACAATGATGAAGGCACTTACTTTCCACCAGGAACTGTGCTAGACCCCAAGCACATGACTAATACCTGAACACATGCTCTGCTTTGCCTCTTTGCACATCCCACCACCACCACCTCCACTCCTCCCCACCTCCACACACAGTCCCTGACCTAGTTCTCTCCCACATTTCATTGCTTGTTCTTGGATTGTTCATCAAAACTTAAATGGTATTTCTGAGGAAAGAAAAAGGCAGGAAAGAGAACTCTTTGGTTGCCTCCAGAAAGGGGGAGAGCTCAGGATAAAGAGGGAAGAGGGAATGGCTGCAGAACAGCTAACATTAGACAGGGGACATGGGGAGGGTGGGTGGGTGTGCGCCCCAAGCAAAGGAGTTACTGAACAACAGTCCCATGAGCTATAGGTTGTGGTGCCAAATTCAAGGCTGTTTACTTTATTCTGTACTGACCTCACTCTGACAACTCAAATTCATACCATTATTCCCAGGAAGGATTAGTGCAAATCTAATACCAAAGCTGGAAGAAATAATTCAGACAGGAGTGGTGTCTTCATAAATACCAAAGACATTCTTTTATTTAGTGCCCTAGTATTCTATAAAGAACACTGAGAATGCAGATCTCAGAGCAGTGACTCGGGTACTGTGATTAATAGCCATTATTCCATGCCCCTGGACTTGAGGAACTCACAAAGGAACAGGGGACATCTGAGATCTACATCAGCTATTGTTTTTTTGTTTGTTTGTTTGTGTTGGGGGGTTGTTTTTGTCTTTTGTTTTGTAAATGAGACTCTCAAGCACCAGAAAACATTTATTAAACATAGCTACATTCAGCATTATGGTACACTGAGGGCCACAGAGAAGGAATTGCCCCCTCCTTCCTTGCTCACATATGTCCTTAAGCAGTAAACTCCTCTTTTAAAACTTTTTTCCTCAGGGCACGTGGGTGGCTCAGTCGTTAAGCGTCTGCCTTCAGCTCAGGTCATGGTCCCAGGGTCCTGAGATCAAGCCTCAGCAAGAAGCCTGCTTCTCCCTCTCCCACTCCCCCTGCTTGTGTTCCTGCTCTAGCTATCTCTCTCTCTCTCTATCTCTGTGTCAAATAAATAAAAATCTTTAATAAAAAAAAAAAAACTTTTTTTCTCATCTCAAATCTACCTTGTGTATTTTTGAAAATGTTGAAGTTTAACTGTGATTTTTTTCCCCCTAATTTCTAATTCCCCCAAGGACATCCTTGGTAAACCTAGAATGAAGGCATAAAATCTATGCTAACCCTACCAAGGAGAAGTCCAGCCTCTTCGCTCCCCTCAAAAAGAATCTGGCTTAGTAATAAATGAACTTCTTGCTTATTGAGATTTCATAAAAATGGTCCAATATCAATCCTGGCTCAAGAATAAGATGGAATGAAGAAGCTGGAATTGAAGTTCCACAACCATAACAGAGACTGTGTCCAACTCACCCTGAATGTGTGTGTGTATATATATATATATTCCCAGCATTTACTATGGTGTCTGGTACATAGGGATTGCTCAATAATCATTTTTTCATTAAATTGAAAACAGACAAGATGGTTTGTCAGAATTCCCTCCTGCCTTAAAGCACCTCTGAAACAAATAGAAATACATTTGATCCCAAAAGCATGTGGGAAACACACTCCTGATTTTTTATTTTTCTACCACATGCACAGACTTCTCCAGAATCTTTATCTCCATCCCCAAGCTCCAGATCCACATTTTTAAAGGCCTACTAGACAATCTCACCTGGATCTGGCTGGTGCCTCCCAATTAATATGTGTAAATCACGTCAACCCCAAATCTTCCTAGTCTCCCAAGCTAGACCAGTGGTTTCCAACCTATGAAGCAAGCACCTAAGAGATCGTGGAGTCAGCAGGGTACCAAGGACAGGTTGATGAAGGGGTCAGCCCCAGGTACAGGGCAATAAAAATGTGTGTTGTCCATAGAGAATATAAAAACAGTAATTAAATGGGCTAGAAATCAGTCAGCATTTTATTATCACTATGCATCAGCAATTCTGAACAATGCCAGTGATCAAATACTCCTCCAAACAAAATATCCTATGAGTCCAAGTTTTAAACAATTGCTATGGTTACTTTTGAGTTTTAATAATATTTATTTAAGCTTCGAGTTGGACATTTTTATTACTGGCCCTTTAATAAACATTGTAATCTGCATGGAATTTAACTCAAAGCACTCTCAGTTGTACAACTGCCCCCAGACACAAGCGGATTCAGTAGCTATTCCCATTCATTTAGAAAGTCTGCAAAGGTCCAGAATCATTCCAGACTACTTCAGGCATCCTTCATGTCTCCAGCCTCTGTGGTACTCCGTATCCCTACATTTAAACAGATTTGACATAAACAATGATAACATAGTGATAGTGTCTCAGTCAGCTGACAAAATACCATGGGTGGCTTGAGAAACAGAAATTTATTTTCCCACAGCTTTGGAGGCTGGGAGTCTGAGATCATGGTCTGTTTATAGTGAGGTCTTTTCTTCCTGGCTTGCAGATGTCAGCCTTTTCACTGTGTGCCCACATTTCAGAGAGAGAGAACACAAGCTCTTTGGCATGAGGTCCCCCCCAAAGGGTCAAATATGCTAAGCATGCTACTGCATGGAGTAATTCCCAGGGGCCTAGAAATCAATAAAACGGCCAAATATTATCTGCAAGCTGAATAAATAACAGAACTCACATTATATACATAGCCACATGCCTGGTCCCTAATTAGTTGACTTTGAGTTAATCAAAAGTGGTATTTTCCAGGGTGGGCCTGACCTAATCAGGTGAGCCCTGTAAAAGAGTCTGGAGGTTAGACTCTCTCTGGTGCTGGCAGTAAAATCAATCTACCATTAATCCTCCAGCCTCAAGGAAATGAATTCTGCCAACAACTAAGGAAGCTTGGAAGAAGATCCTTCCCTAGTCAAGCCACCAGAAGAGAACATGGCCCTCACAACTCCCTCACTTCAGCTTTGTGAGACCCTAAGCAGAGGACCTAGCTAAGCTGGACTTCTGATCTGGAGAAACTGTGATAATAAATAGAGGGTGCTATAAGCTGCTAAATTTTTTTTTTTAAGATTTTATTTATTTATTTGACAGAGAGAGAGAGATCACAAGTAGGCAGACAGGCAGGCAGAGGGAGAGGGAGAAGCAGGCTCCCCGCCGAGCATGGAGCCCAATGTGGGACTCGATCCCAGCACCTTGGGATCATGACCTGAGCCAAAGGCAGCCGCTTAACCGACTGAGCCACCCAGGTGCCCCATAAGCTGCTAATTTTAAGGCAAGTGTTATACAGCAACAGAAAACCAAAGTGGTTTTCTGCACATAGCAGAATCTCTGACTTAAACTGGCTTAATGAGCAAAGAAATTTATTTTCTCATATAACAGGCAGGCCAGAAGTACTTCAGACTTCAATTTGGCTTGTTCAGAGGCTCAATTCCATCATCAAAGACCCAGATTCTTTGCATTTCACTACTCTATCCTAAGTGATGCTTGATCTTCAGATAGTTGCAAGATGGTTCCAACAGTCATAGGTGTCACATTCAGAAACACCCACAGCATAAAAAGCTAGAGTGTTCTTTTGTAAGGCACTTTCAGGAAGAGTAAGGAAACTTCCCAGAAGTTCCTCAGATTTTCATTCATGTCTCATTGTCCAGAGTCACACACCCATTCCGAATCAGTCACTGACCAGGAGAAAAGGACTTCCTCAGATAGGTTCCACCCAACCTGGCTGCCCCTGGGCAAATAGGTGTGTGAGGCAGCTAAGTACTTGAACTAAATTAGGGTTCTGTTAAGGAAAAACAGGGAGAACGGACCAATCAAAGAGTTTACAAAAAAGACAAAGTATGAAACCTTTAGCCCGTCAGTCCAGCACTGGCAGAATGAATTATACGAGAGCATCTAAATTAGAAAAAGGCAGTGAGCAGAGGGGCAAAAACAAAAAAGCCATACCTTGGCAATTAGCCCCTAATAGAATTAGCAGCTAATAGCAAGCACATTTGCAGAACATTTTCGCAAAAAGTTAATGAAGATTTATTTAAGATGTTAAAAACTGCCACAAATACCGAGATTGCTCTGCAATCAGTGATAAGAAATCTGAAACAACGAAGTAACAGCATGTCAGAGCGTAGCAAGGAGCAAGAACATTGCAAGAGACATAGCAGGTGAACAGAACAAATGATGGAAGAATCTCCACACCAGACACATTGCCTAAGGGTTTTCATCAATTCCACAGAATCAGAAATTAGTAACAAAATTTTCTCTGTACATCATTGATAATATGTGGTTATGCTTAATTTAATTATATAATAATTTGCATATAATCATTATTACTCTATGGGTTTGAGTTTTAAGTTTAATAACTCCTCCTGGTATGGTTATAGATAATTTATGTTAAAATACTAGAGGCATAAAAAGCAAGCCATGTGTAACTATGAACTTAATGGATTGCTTTAATTGAAGAAAAAGAAATTATAAAAATATCTTAACTACCTTGGAAAAATAGTTAGACATATAGAAACCCACTCTCCCCTAAATAGGAGGTAGATGTACATGTATCTAACCATCCATCACATTAGACACCTTCAACTTATATGTATGTAATTAATAAAGCTGGAAATGATTTTTAAATTTTTTAATAGTAAGTGGGTTACTGAATCTCTTCTAAGAACGTTTAAGAAATAAATCGACTAGGACATTCCTTTGTTTCTCTGAGAATGCTGATGCTCTCAAGAATACAGGTAGGAATTAAGTGAGTAAATTCTGGGGCAGGGAGGGAGAGGAGAGGATCTAGACAGAAGCAGAGTGACTTCTGGCTTTTTTTGCGGGTCCCCCTTCCAATGAAAGATTAATGGTATGCAGCAGCCCATTGATCTGCCATTGTCCCCACTGCCCTCAGGAAATGGTGACTGACAGGAATGCTTAAGAGAGAAACCAAGGTAAAAAAAAGAGAGCGCGAGAATGAGGTGAACTGAAGGCAGCTTCTTTCCACAGCAGGTAGGCTCTCATCCCCTTTTTGTCGTGCGTATTATCTTTCTGATCGTGTTACTAGCTGTGGACAACTTCTCTGACCTCGCCATCGCCTGACAGCCAGGTGCTGACCACTTCTCGAGTTTTCTAGGATGGTCTGGAGCCTGGGCGTGAAGGGCAGAGAGACAGAAGAGGGGCAGACGGAGAAAAAGAGACTAGGAGTGAAAAGAGAGCCGCCTCTGCGGTCGCCCGGCCTTCCCGACTTCCACTGCCACTCCCCAGCCAGGCCTTGCCGGGTTCACGGGAAGCACGCGCGCCAGCGTCTCAAGGGCTGCTGGCGCCAGGCCGACGCCAGGTGCACGCCGCCGAACAGGAGACCCTGTTGAGCACCGGCAGGACGCGGACGCGGAGAGGGCTGAGGCACGACACGGCCGCCAGAGGGCACGAGCGCCCCAAGTCCCCCCGCGATGGCGTCGCCGCGACCAGGAAGGGAAGGTGGTCGGCCTGCGAGGAGGGGTGGCTGGGGCCCGCGAGCACGCGGGGAGAGCGGGGCCCCACTCGCCCCCGAGTTGCGGGCCTCGGCGCACCGCGCACGGCTCCTCCATTCCCAGCCGCCCGAGGGCCCCGATCTGCGCTCGCAGGGTGACCTCGACGCCCGGGCGGGGTCGAAGGACGCTCTCAGCTCCACGCCCACCTCGCGGCCCCAAGCCCGCTCCGAGCCGGAGGCCTGCGGGGAGGCGGCGGCCCGCTGTTCCGAAAGGAACGCCCGGAGGGCCAGGCCCGGGGTCAGCACGCCCCGGCATCCGGCCGCCGCCGCACAATGGCCGGAGGGGCAGCGGCGGGCACGGCGGGCACGGCGGGCGCGACGGGCGCGGAGGTGCAGGGGCGCCCGGGCGCTGGAAGCCCCGCCCCTCGGCCGGCTCCCTGACAACGCGGGCCGGGCCGCGCCGCCTGCTCCCCGCCCCTCGGCGCCCGGCACCAGGCGGGGCCCCGGCCGGAGCGCTGCAGCCGCAGCCGCTGCTTTGCAGAGCGGGGCCCGGGGTCGGGGCCGGGGCACCCTCGCGCCCACCTTCTTCCGCCGCTATGAGCCAGGGAAGTCCGGGGCACTGGGCCCCCCTCGACCCCACCCCCGGGCCCCCAGCGCCCCCCAACCCCTTCGTGCATGAGTTACATCTCTCCCGCCTCCAGAGGGTTAAGGTAAAGTGTGAGCGGGGGGCGTCGGGAGGACTCGTGGGGGTAGGAAAAGGAGGCCGTTTAGAGCCCAGGCAAAGATGGGGATGCCTATCCGGAAAAGAGGTGGGCGAGAGGCTTGCGGGGAGGGTGTCCGGGGGAGCGCACGTGGGGGCGACAGGGGTGGGCGAGAAGTCCTTGGAGAGGGCCCGGGCTTGGGCGATGGATAGCTCTAAGGTGTGGAAGAATTGACTAGATGAGGATAGAGGACTGCAGGAGACGCAGGGGTAGGGGAGATGGAAGATACTGGGAAATGCGGTTTACATCCTGCGGAGACCGATGAACTAGGATGGAGGTGGAGGCTACGGAAAGCCGGGGGTGGGGGCAGGGGCGTGCTGAGTGCTTCTTCGAGGCTCTGAATTAGAGGGAAGACGTCTCTAGACCCATAGCCTGCGCCCCTTTGCCGACCCAACACCCCCCCTCTTTCCGCTCCACCCCCCTCCCCGCACTGCAGCACCTCCTGGTGGGGGTAGGGAGGCTGAGAAGGGGGCTGGCTACAGGAAGTGGAGAGCCGCACTAGCCTAGGGGAACTGGGGAAGGGAGTGTCCAAGGTTTCTGCCACCCTCACCGCCCCTGAGGCTGGCTCGTGGGGCTCAGTTTGTTTACCTGCACTCTCCCCAGGGCATCCCTAGCAGTCAACCTGGCTCCTGGCAATCCCTACCCTGCGGAGTAGGGCCGCGCTCTTCTCCCCCACCCCACCCCGCAGGCCTAGGGGAGTGCTGTTGAGTGGAACTAGACTGGCCTGGGCCTAAAAAGTGGACCTCTGTGTGTTCCAACTCTACCACCTCCCAGGGCCAAAGTAGAAAGAACTATGCACCTGGTTCCTCTTGGACATAGGAGCTATTTATGGAATGCGAGGTGGGGGAGGGACTATCTCCTGCCTACTCTCCCATCAAGCACTGTGCTGGGCGCCTCCACAGGGGTTATCATTAAAAGCTCTTAACAGCCTCACCAAGTGATAGATGCGTTTTATGATTAAAAAAATCAGGTCCGATCCTAATAATGAGGCCCCTGATCCTATTAATCCTTTATCCTCTCCCCTTGGATTCCCGCCCCATCTTCTGTTCCTACACCACCTGTCTCCTGATCCACAGGGGGTGATGGCTCTCTGCTTCATCCTTGTGGGAGAAGGGAAGCAATGGAGAGTGTCTCCCAATCCTGAAGTGGTATTTTCTCCCACCCTCTGCAGTTCTGCCTCCTGGGGGCACTGTTGGCCCCCATCCGAGTGCTTCTGGCCTTTATTGTCCTCTTTCTCCTCTGGCCCTTTGCCTGGCTGCAAGTAGCTGGTCTTACGGAGGAGCAGCTTCAGGAGCCAATTACAGGATGGAGGAAGTAAGTGGGGGATCAGCCCCCAGAGACCCTACTTCTCACTTCTCTTCCCTATTACCCATTCTGCTCCCTCTTTGAGAAGAAACGGAGGGAGGGTTCTGAAGCTCTGCTACCCAGCCTAGGTAGGTGAGATGAGTCAGCCAGGCTCAGACCTGGTACCCAGGACCTTAGCTCGAAGTGATGCACCCTGATATGTCCCAAAGCAGGCAGACTTCAGCCCCTTGGCAGAGGAATAGAGGACAAGAGAAAGGCAGCGCTTTTCTGGGTGCCTAAGCCTGGGGGGGTGAGTGAGGGACGGAATCACCGCCTCTGCTGATGCCCAGCCTTGTCCTGCAGGACTGTGTGCCACAACGGGGTGCTGGGCCTCAGCCGCCTGCTCTTTTTCCTGCTGGGTTTTCTTCGAATTCGCGTTCGGGGACAGCGGGCCTCTCGCCTTCAAGCCCCTGTCCTTGTTGCCGCTCCCCACTCTACTTTCTTTGACCCCATTGTTCTGCTGCCCTGTGACCTGCCCAAGGTTGTGTCCCGAGCTGAGAACCTTTCCGTGCCTGTCATTGGAGGTGAGAGAGCATAAAACGGGTGAAGGGGAGAGATGACAACTGAGCAAAAAAGGCAGGAATCAGGGATGCTCTGGAAAGAACTGGCCTCAAGGGGGAAGGGAGAGGTTAGAAGGGAAATCAGCGGTTGCTGGCAAATGAGATGCAAATGGATACTGTTTGTGAACCAACCCCTTAGATTCTGAGGGCTGGTGCTTAGAGGTGTTGGAAGGACCTCTGATCACTTGCCTAAAAGGACCAACACACAATAAAAGGAGGGTCCTCAGGGCAGAGAGATCACTGCGAAGTATCTCCTACTGTTGAGGAAGGGGAGGCTGCAGGTATTAATGCCTCTGGGTAGGAACCAAGTGACTCCTTGTATCCTCTCTGTACCCCAGCCCTTCTTCGCTTCAACCAAGCCATCCTAGTATCCCGGCATGACCCGGCTTCTCGGCGCAGAGTGGTGGAGGAGGTCCGAAGGCGGGCTACCTCAGGAGGCAAGTGGCCCCAGGTGGGTAAGGGTCGCAAGATCTCACCTTTTATGTGCTCCCAAAGAGGCTTCTCTTTCCTCTCTTCCCTTCAGGCAACCCCACCTCATTCTGGTCCCTCGGGGTTTTTTTCCCCCCAGGTACTATTCTTTCCTGAGGGCACCTGTTCCAACAAGAAGGCTTTGCTTAAATTCAAACCAGGTGAATAAAATGATAGTGGGTGGTAGGGCTGAAGGAAAAAGGAGCCCCAGATTTGGAGGGGGACTCTGGAATAACCCAAGAAGTGGAGTGGGGATCCTGGGGAAGAGAGACAGGGAACTTCCTAGCTGACACTGAAAAGTCTCTAGGAGTCAGAAAGAAAATTACAAATGAAATGGAGCCAGGCCAGATATCATTTCAGAACTGTCCCAGACCCTGACACTTGGTGCCTTCTAGCTACCTCCATGAACTAACCTCTGCCTGGGGGGTGGGGGGTGGGGGGTGGAAATGGGATTCAGGAGCCTTCATTGCCGGGGTTCCTGTGCAACCTGTCCTCATCCGATACCCCAACAGTCTGGTGAGTCTGAGTCCAAGAGAGGAGGTGGGGGAGCCCAAATCCACCCTAAATCAGTGAAAACTTCTAGTGTCGCCGTGGGATGTGCACATGGGGCGGGGGTGGGGTCAGGGCCTCTGCCCAAAGAGGATTGGCCAAGCTCCAGGGAAAGAGAGTAATGCCTTTCTCCCCTCACCTCTGCTTCTCCTCTAGGACACCACCAGCTGGGCATGGAGGGGCCCTGGAGTGTGAGTCTTGGTGTTCCTGGGGTGAGGGTGGGGGGCAGGGCCCATCAGAGATTTCCTGGCCCATCTTCCAATCTCCAGACAAGGCAAATGGACCTTCTTCACTGTCAGATTGAGAGAACTCTAGAGAAGAGGGTGCCTGTTTCCCTGTTTTGTTCTCATTTCCCGATGTAATCTGGAAGTGCTTTCAGCCATCCCACCTCATCATTCCTGCTGTGACTATAGCTCCTTTGAACTCAGCGTCCAGTGTTTCTGAGCGATCTCCCTCAGTCCTCCCTTGAGAGCCAGCACGGTTGCCTCCCCTTGTCTGCGGTTACTCATACCTCTTCTCTGGCAGTTCCTCCTCATGCCTGTCCCTGCCATGTTCTCACTTTCCCTACCAGCTTCGGGCCCTTCCCTCTGTCTCCCAACTGCATATTTTACCCAGCTCACTGTGTGGTTAGGGGTCCCTTTTTATGTGAATGGGCAGAACTCTCCCACTCCCCTCCTCAGGGTGGGGGGCCCCATACTTAGGGATTGGTGAGCATCTGAGGTCTCTCTTCTCTTAGACTGAAAGTCCTCTGGCTCACAGCCTCTCAGCCCTGCAGCATCGTGGATGTGGAGGTATGACACCTCCCCCACCTCCCCAACGCCACTGTGGGTGGGGAGGGGAATGGGCATTAGCTGATCCCTGAAGGGAAAAGAGGGTGGGAGTGCTCACCCATAGCTTGAGGTCCTGATGAGGTGTGTGTGTTTGTTTCAGTTCCTCCCTGTGTACCACCCCAGCCCGGAGGAGAGCAGGAACCCCACCCTCTATGCCAACAATGTCCAGAGGGTAATGGCACAGTGAGTATCCCACAAAATATTTCCTGGAGCAGATACACAGGACATAGGAAGCACAGCAGTGGGTGGAGGGCTGAGGTTCCAAGGCAAAGATGGGGGAGTGGGCAGTGGGATGGGCTCTGCACAGCTGAGACGGGGGGTGGTTAAAGGGGCCTGATCTCCTCCCTGTTCAGCAGCCGACTCGGTAATGAGCCCTCAGAGGACTCTTCTTCCTTGTTCCCCCACTCCGTTCCATCGCTCTTCATCCTGTAGGGCCCTGGGCATTCCAGCCACTGAGTGTGAGTTTGTGGGGAGCTTGCCCGTGATCGTGGTGGGCCGGCTGAAGGTCTCACTGGAGCCGCAGCTCTGGGAACTGGGAAAGGTGCTTCGGAAGGCTGGGTAGGTGACCTTGAATGTAACGGTATGGGCAGTGTCACGGATAGAAAAAAAAGAGAAATGGGAAGAAGGAAGGAAAGTCTTAAAAAAGAAATAAGTGGGAAGGTAGAGGATTTTTTTTTTAAGATAATGGAGTAAAAGGAAGGAGGTAAAAAGAAAGGGAAAGATATATAATAAGCCCAGTGAGAAAAGGAGGAATGGCTCTCAAAGGACTGTGAGTTAGAGTCCATCTTAGAAAAACACCAGATATACCTGTGCTGGGGGGACTCTTGGGGCTGGGGCCAAGGCCCAGGAAGAAGCTGAGTAAACTCCCTGCCTTCAACAATTCCATTGTAGGCTGTCCCCTGGCCGTGTGGACACTGGGGCAGAGCCAGGCCGGAGTCGAATGATCAGCCAGGAAGAGTTTGCCAGGCAGCTACAGCTCTCTGACCCCCAGACGGTGGCTGGAGCCTTCAGCTACTTCCAGCAGGTAAAGGAGCTGGGACTCATAGGTCAGAACCCAGGCCCTGCTCTCCAGGCTGATGTGCTCAGGCTTTAAGGATACTATCCAATTGGCCACATGGGTGGCCAGTTTGGAACCTGCCCTGGATGTTCTAACAGCCATTGTTGGATGGTCATCTCCTGAGATCCGCTGGGGGATTCTTTTTTTATAGAGTATCCAGTGCACTGAAGAGCAATGTTATCATTGTTGTGGGAAGGAACAATGGAGAAATAATTGATCAGTGAGGTCCATAAGTTTCCGAAGCCACTTTAGAGATTAGCAAAGATGGGGGGACCGTATAACCTTGTGGGGCACCTCCGAGTGGTGGGAAGATGACATACAGAGAACATGGGACGGGTTAGACGGGTTTGAGACTCAGAGATCTTTGCAGTACTTTTTAAAAATAAACCATAGCTTCTCTAGGGGATTCCTGAACTATCTTAAGAATTTTGGCACTCCATAGATTTCCTGGAACTTAACCAAGTTTTCCTGTTGAATTATAATAATCCCAGAAGATTCTTAATGTTCGCAAACAACCACCACTGGCCCCAGAGAGCTTTTCTTGGTTTAAGATACTTAACATCATGGCTCTCAACATCCTCTAAAGGGACAGAGAGTGTTGATTCCTTAGATTGGGGCCGACTGTGTCTGAAAGGAGCTTCTCCACTTAGCCTATAGCAGAGCAGAACCAAAACTGGAATAGCATGGTTTCACCAGGGCAGGCATCCTCCTTGGGGTTTTTTTGGTAAGAAATTACGCCAGTGGGCCCTTTTTAGTCTGTTGGACCAGTTCTCCAGCATAGGCTGAGTCAGCTGAGAACCAGTTTTTCCAGCTTGGGGCATATCAGAAATTTGATGGTAACTTCAGCATTCCTGAGGGATTCCCTAACATTAACAGGAGATCCCTTTCAGGAGAGCTTCGTCACCAGGTGACATGGAGAGAGCTTGAGCGAACCCATGACCTGAGCGAAATCCTGGGAATCCTGGAAAGTTTAGAGCTCACAGCTCTGAGGGAAGCAGACACAAGGGTCATCCCTGTGCCTGCTGAGAAGAGGGAGGAGCCAAACCCTGGTTTCTCCCTCCAGGATGCCCAAGGTTTGGTGGACTTTCGAGATGTGGCCTTGGCCCTGGCAGCTCTGGATGGGGGCAGGAGCCTGGACGAGCTGACCCGCCTGGCCTTTGAGGTATCAGAGAGGTGGGGGGGACATGTGGTGGCCATGCCTACCCCACCCAGAGGCTTCTGTGGGGTGCTGCTCCCAGTAGCTTCTAGATAGTAGGTGCTCAGTATCCACCCCAGTGCCCCAGTGTTGAGACCTGCCTGAGAACAGGGCAAGGGCAGCAGCTGTGAGTTTTTAGTTCTGCACAAAGGGCTGAGTGGGGTGGCAGGGAGTCAGGGAGGGCCTGTACTCCGCACTCTCGGAAGAGGAGGAACCCGTCAGGCAGACCTGCAGGGCGGTATGGGGCCATGGCAGGAAGACAGGGCTTGACTTGCGTCCCTTTCTGTGCCAGCTCTTTGCCGAGGAGCAAGCAGAGGGGCCTGGCCGCCTGCTGTACAGACATGGCTTCAGCACCATCCTGCACCTACTGCTGGGCTCACCCCGCCCTGCTGCTGCGACTTTGCATGCTGAGCTGTGCCAGGCGGGACCCCACCAAGGCCTCTCCCTCTGTGAGTCACTGCCTTCTCTGCCAAGAGGGCTTGGGCCACCATCAGCACTGGGCTGGGAGGGGACAAGGGCTGGGGAGCGGGGCGGGGGGGGGCAGGGTTCATCCTCTGAGAGGTGAGGACGGAAGCTTGGATTTGAGAAGTGCAACAGGGATGAGAGGGACAGGACATAACCAATTCTGAAAAAGAACAGGGCCGCCCTCTTCCCCTCCTCCTTAGATCCTCTGGCCTTTTGCCTTCTCACTCTTGCCTGTCCAGGTCAGTTCCAGGCCTTCTCCCTCCACGACCCGCTCCACGGGAAGCTCTTCAACACCTACCTGCGCCCCTCCCCGAAACCACAGGCCTCCGTCCCCGGCAGCCCCATGGCTCTGGCCAATGGGACTGTGCCAGCGCCCAAGCAGAAGGGCGACTGAGCACCTCGACGTCCCCAGCTCACCTCCGGCCTACCCCGTGCCTCAAGCCCGTTTCTGCTCCTGCTTGATTTTTTTGTTATTGTTGTTGTGTTTTGTTTTGTTTTTTTTTAAGTTGATTTTCGTTTTTTGTTTGTTTGGGTATTTTTTTTTTGTAAAAAACTATTTTATATATAAATCTAAATATATATCTATTTAAAAAAAATAAGGCTGTTACATTGATAGTATCAGGTGGGACCCAAAGGGATTAATGGTTGCAGGCTGCCCATTGGACGATCCCGGAGGTTCCCAGAGTCAGTCCTCTTGGCCACTGCTGGGTGAATCCTCACTTCCAGCTGGACTAGATGGGACTCTTTCCTGCACAGAAATCATGCCGATGTCAAAGCCTCCCCTTCTGTTGTCATAACCCTATATATGCACGTGCACGCACACACACACACACCTATGCACATTTTAACAGGCTTCCTCATGAACCTTTTCAGCCTATTCCCTCCTGTTCTGTCCTCATTAGAGATTAAAAAATAGCTAACTACCATTTTATATTTAATAATTCCACTGAGAATGATTCCCCCTCATGGTGGGAGCAGAGAGCTGTGTCCGCAGCTGCCAAGAGTCTGCCCTGCAGCTCAGACCAGCCTCAGGAGGGTGTTCTTTTGCCAGGGGATGGATGAGTGGAGGACATTTAAGTCCTTTCTGTCCAGCCTCTTCAAGGAAGGGGGAAAGAAAACAAGCCCCCCCCCCCAAAAAGGTGCTGTCTAGACAGAGTTATGGAAAACTAATTAGATTTAGGAAATTAGATCTCTAACCCAGAGATCTGACAGGTTAAAAAAAAAAAGGCATCTTTCCATCTTACAGACTTTCAAAGGGAGACATAATGTGGCCTGTCCCGAGAAGCACTCCCCAGCATCAAGTCTAGGCTTTTCCTGACGGAGAGGGATAAAGGGATCACTGGGGGCTTCTCAGGACAGGAGCTCATCAGGGAGCATGGATAAGGCTGGAGAATGGAGTGGTATTTAGATCCAGGGAATCTGGAGCCCCCTCCACCTCTTTTTCAGCACCTCACCCCATCTAGCAGTGAAGACATGAATACGAAAGGGCACATTGCAAGCATTTTCCAACAACCAGAAAATCTTTATTTTTCTTTGCACCATACAACTTCCAAAGGTACTCCTCCACCTCCCACCAAGGGGACCGCCTCCAGCCTAGCCAGTGTGACCTCCCCACAGTCACTACTTTTGCAGAACAACAAAATAACATGGGGTTGAGAACCAGTCTCTGCTGGTGTGCAGCTGGGATGAAATCTACCCTGGGGGCCCCCACATTTAGGGTCAGCAGGTGGGGTAGGAGGGTCCTGCTGTCCCCTACTGACTACGCCGACGTTTCTTCCTTCGGCCAGTGACAAAAGTGTCACGCCGCCTTTTACGAGGCTGTGAGGCTCGAACCACTCCCAGAGCCAGGGGTTTCTCCCCAGAGATGCCAAGGTCAGCTCCCTGGTAGGGCCTCTTTTCGGCAGGAGATAGACCTCCACTGAGAGTTCTCTTCCCAGACTTGGCAACAGGATGTGGAGACTGGCCAAGGCCTCTCGCCTCAGCAGAGAGGGAGTGGGATGCTCTCTGGACCCCCTGCCCTCCTGTCGAGGGCAGGCCTGAGGCAGGGTGAAGACTGAAGGGAGGCCCCCTTGGTGGCGACAGGCTAAGTTTTGAGGCCAAGAGGTAGGCAAAGCTGGAGAGTTCCTCATCCTCCCCCTCCTCCCCCTCCCGTTCCTCCTCCTTCCCTTTGGCCCCGTCCGTTGAGCTGCATGTTTTACTGACAGGAGAGCTTTCTGTCAGAACTAAGGCATCCCTGGCCCCTCTTCTAGAGGAAGTGCTTCCAAGGCCCTGGCGAGGAGATGTTGATTTGGGGGTCCCATGTGCGTAAGGCTCTTGATTCCCTGGTAAGGGAGCAAGGTCTTCAGGCTTGGATAAATCAGTATCCTCCCTGCCCTCTCCTTGGGGGTCATAGGAGTTAAAATTTGGTGGGTGGGTATCCTCACAGACCGCTAGCTGGAGGCCACAGGCATCTCCAATATCTAGTATGGTGACATGTTCTGTGGTTTCCAACAGAGGAGAGACAGAATGGCCTCTGCTTCCCACCTCCAGGCTGGCCTGAGGGAAGGGGGACATACCCTGGGTCCCCAGCACAGGGATATTGCCTTGACAGGCAGGCTGAAGGGTTTCTTTGGGAACCCCCGGTGTGGGCACGCGGATACCACTTTCCAGCAAAGAGGGGCAACCTTCAGCCCACAGATGGCTGGGATCCCCTGTAGCCTCAGGGCTCTGTTCTCCAGTTTCCTCAGGCCTCACGAATGGGCCGCTGGCCCTCAGAGGTCCCGGAGGGCTGCAGTGGTCCGCCTCCTGCAGGGCGGCCGTGCCCTCTGTGCCTCCGCAGGGAATGGCACTGCGCCCCCCATCCCCAGGCGCTGCGGTCTCTCCAGGACCCAGAGGAACGTTGCTTCTGGAGCCCAGTACCTGCCAGCCTCCCCGATGCTCAGTGACACATTCCGCATCGTGGAAGTTCTCTATGACCTCCTCAATTTGTAAGGGCAACTCCAAGGCCACAGCATCCAGCTCACTGCTCAGCCAAAGTCCTGGACTGAGAGAGGCTCCGTCCCCCTCCCTGTCACCAGCTGCTCTAGGGGACAGGTTCTGATCATAACCCTGAACCACGGGAGGACCTTTGTCATCTCCCCACATGGCTCCCGAAGAGCCTTCCTGGAGCACTGCTAGTGGCTCAGTCCCTTGAGGAAGCTCTCCAAGACCCCCCAGCTGCTGGCCTGTCTGCAACCCCAGGACCCGCTTTTCTAACCCCTGTCCTTGCAGGGGAGCCAGCTCTTCGAGTCCCACATCCAAACGGGGAACTATCTCAGGCTGGGGGCCTTCCTGCCAACAAAGGGGCAGAGTCTCAGGAGTTCTGTCAGCCACCAGGGGGTGCCCGGGAGACCTAGCCCCTCCCAGGTGGTCGTCCTGAGGTGGGGATATTTGATTTGCTGTCTTCCCGGCCCCTCTTTCCTCTGTATTTAAGGACCCTCGAGTTCCCTGTGGAGCTGTAGGTTCTAGCTGCAGGTCCCAGCTGCTGGGGGACGGCACGGTGTCCCTGTCTCTGCGCACACCCCTCGGGCCATCTAGGGCCCGCTCCTGCCCACCATGCTCTTCTCTCACCCGTTTTCCTGGAGAAGTAGCCTTTCCAAGGCGAACGGTGCCCCCAGCCACCCGCGGCCCAGGTGAGGGCCGAAGCCGCCCACCCCCATCTTCATCCTCCTCAGAAACAGAAGGACTGGAGTCTGATTGAGCTCCACTGCAACTAGGAGGGGCCTCTGCATCCTCCTCTTCCAAGGCCAGGAGTCTCTTCTGGACCAGCTGGAAGGAGAGTGGACAAACATTGTCCGATACATGGCCGTGAGAAGGGGTGGCTGAGGGGGTGGTGAGGAGATAGTACTTGGACAGGGCAGGGAATGCAAGTAAGCGGCCTAAGTCACGGTATCAGAAACAGATACCATAGCTCTTCTCTTCCGCCTTCTTGGGTCTTATTCCCATGCTGTGACCCCTTATGCTTGCTCCCCTTTTCCTGTGTTTCCACAGTCTCTTGCCTACTTGTTCTGCACCGGAATCCCAATCCTCAAGCTGTCTGTCTCCAGAAGTCATACCAACCAAGACAGCGTAAGGTTAGGTAAAATCACGCAAAGCTGCTTATTCTGACATTTCCTACCTCCCAGGTTTACCTGGGCAAGACTGAGTCCTTCCTCTTGCTCCAGCTCCTCAGTTAAGGCCAGTGGGTCCCTCTGCTGTTCTGGGGACAGCAGATCTGCCAGAAACCGAGGATGAATGACGGCCTCCACCTGGGGAACAGAAGAAAATGGTGATCGGAGTCCCTACCAGGAAGTAACCTGGGAATCAAGAGGCTCTAGAGAAGAAGCCATGTGTCCCCCTCCCCCAGCCCTTCCCCGGGGTTGTTATTAACCATGACCACCACCAGCTGTACACATTCACATGTGTCCATGCATGCACACACATTTCTCAGTAGGAAGACAGCCTAGTTCCTAACTGCCTCGGGAAAAACCCTAGGTCGTTAGTCCCCTGGAGTTTCGAACCCAGGATCTGCTAGAAACCAGACAGACACCCAGGTCCAGCCCACCTTGGAGACAAAGATCTCCTGAGAACAAAGCTCATCGATGTAGCTTAGGAGGCCTGGATCTGGATACATCCCTTCCTCCTCCCGCTGCTGCTGTTCTTCCTCTTCCTGTTTTCCATCTGCCGCCCCGATGGCCAACTGACTCCCCACCAGCCCGTCCATGATGTCAGCATACTCCTTCACAGCTTCCGGGGGGATCTCCTTGGGGGCCTCAGGAACCGGAGGCCTCTGTGTTTTGCGCTGCCGCCGGCGGGGGGCCCGTGACTTGGAAGCCGCCTTTTTGGGAATGTACGCTAAGGGAAGAGACGCAAAGGAGGAATGGCGGGTGGCACAGGGACTGTGGCTTCTGCCTCCCAACCCTGGGTTGGTCAGGGCAGCAATCCGGGTACGCTGGAAGGATGACAGGCTGGATCAGGCCTGAAACGGGACCAGCCGTGGGAGCAGATTGTGGAGCTGGAGGGTCCAAGACAGTGCCTGCATGAGGCATCTGGAAACCCCTGAAATTCCAAGCAGTCCTCTGATCCAGCCCCCATTTCTTAGGCAGATGAGGTATTATGCCCTCCTGTACAGCCTGTTAGAGAGTAGTCGGTTTACCTGGCCAAGATCAGTTTGGGACAAAGGGAACCTGGGAAGCCAGCCTCCTATGTATGTCCGGCTCAGAACATCACTGCCACCCCCCAGAGGGATAGTGACAGAAGCAGGGCCAATGCCTTCCCTAGTGCATGACTGCCTTGCGTACACCTCCCTTTGAGCCTTGGGCCCCAGGCTCCGGTTGGAATGAGGTAGTCTTACCTGGTTGCTGGCTAACCTCAGGGGCAAGGAGCCCTGGAGGGTCGAGTTTCAGGGGGGCTGCGGGAGGCAGGCACTGGGACCCATTCGTCAGCTGTGTGTTCTGAATTTGCATCTCCTCTTCGGCCTCAAACTCCATGAACCTGCAGAGGGTGAGGGAGGCCTGGACAGTGCCGAGAAGGCCAGACACTAGGAGGGAGCTGCTCACAGACAGCCCAGTAACCATTCCGGGGAAAACTCACAAGGTCACGACAGAGTCCCTCACGTGCAGTCATCCCTTAGGAAACTTGTTGAGAAAATGAATGCTGAGCTTCTCCAGGACAGAACCATCACTTTCACTTCTATTTCATCCCTGATCTCACCCAGCATCATGGAGGATGTACAAGAGCAATTCATACAGCCCTATGCCAAAGCCTAGCAGGATCCTACCAGCCAGCCCTACAAGGCCTCATCTGCCTCTACCTACAACCCTAAAGGAGGACTGAAATCCTAAAGCAGGGCCTGGGGTTGCAGTTCAAGGCAGTTCCGACCAGGGGGCAGTGCTGAGATCCAAGTCCTGAGGCTGGAACTGGGTGTCAGGAAGAGTAATTCTAGGAGGTATGGGTCCAGAAGGGAGGAAATGGAAAGTTAAGTTTTGGAGGAAAGGGTTCATTTTCCCCAGAGTTACTTCTTTAACCAAGGCGATGGTCATGGAGAAATGAGGGATAAGAGCCAGGAGACCACTCTGGGCATCCAGGACCTTCCCCTGACCAACCTCTTTAAGTACCAAGCCCTCCTTGGGATAACAGGGTAAATGATTTTCTGTGCGACTCTTTCCAGAGGAGGAGTGGTCCCAAGGTCGGCATCAGTAGCCACCTGCTACCTGGTCAGTGAGATAGGAAAGAACCTGCCCAGTAGGGCTTACCTCCTCATTGCTAGGTCCCTTTACAAGGAATTTTTACACCAACTGGGCTCCAATCCCATTCTAAGAGCTTCAATATCAAGGACCTGTATGTATAATTCAGGATCTGGGGGAGGGAGAGCTTTCAAGGTGAGAGGACAGAAAAACCCAAGAGTCAAGGTGGTGGAAGCAGTGAGAATCCGGGAGACCCCATTCTAGTCTACACCACTCCTCTTAGTATCCCTTTTAATAAGTACCCACACACCCCGATCCACGCCTCTTACCTGCCCCCATCCATCCCTCCACTACACAGCACCCCTCAGGAGAATGAGGGTTGGTTAAACTCACTTTTCTGCCATCTCATAAAAGATCATCCGGTCAAAGTTGCTGGTGTGTTCCCACTCCTGCACAGCCCTTGGCAGTCCCTCCTCCAGGGTCATAGTGGGCTTCAGCCGGGCCAGGGAGCGAAGCACTGGGCTAAAACCCCCATTGGGTCAGTCACGTTCTACAATGTGCCCCCCATCCACCTGTCCCGACAAACACCAACACGCACCCCCTTGTCCCTCAGCAGAGCTAACTTGCCCCCCAATCCTTGTCACATCCCACCTCTGGTTAGACTTCCAGACCCCCAACCTCCCATCCACCCATCTACCATACTGGACTGTCTTCTGGCTGAAATTTTCAAATCTCACACAAAATCAGATGACTGTTTCTGCTCCCCACTTTTGAAATCAACCACCCCTAATTCTCACAGTTCTATCCTCAACTAAACATGAGAAAGAAAGCACTCATGTTATTAAATTAATGGGTTCATTATACAGTAGGCTTAACCCTGCCCAAAGGCTCTTGCTTTTCAAAAAAGGCACTACCTAACCCAAATGAATCTCTAATTAAAGGTTGTGTGGTGTTTGTGTTTGTTGGTTTTTAAGTGGTTTTTTTTTTTTTTGCCTCTGGGATACCCTTCACAGAGTCAAATATCAATACTCTTTGTATTGATATTGAAATTAAGTTCTTTATGATTCATTTTTGCCCTTCTGACTTGCCAGAGTCCTCAAGCACTGTGCCTAGAATCACCTGCTGACGCTTGTTATAATTAGGGGTTTCAGCACCCCAGGATCTTGGGACTGAGTATTTTACCAACTTCCTGGGCGACTGTTACAGAGAGTCTGGGTTGCATTTTGGAGGAGCCCCTGGGCATTGAAAGCAGGAAGAGGCCAGGAGTTAGAAATCCAGCCTGCTAAGAGAACTCAGAGCCGTCTGGAGAAGGCAGGGAGCTGGTAAGGGGATCTACACCAAGGACTCCGGGGGAGCCTTTTGATTTATTCACTCCAGAGTCGGGGTGGAAAGGGAGATTCCTTTAGGAGCTCAGAGACTGGGAAAGCAAATGCACCTGTTTTTTAAATCCAGTAAAATGTGGTATGTTACATAGTGGTTTACACAGAATGCCAAGAGTGCGGTGCAGTTAAGGGAAGCAGTGGGTCTGGGGGAGAAGAAGAGAAAATTCCCCAGATGGCTGGCTAATGACTTGGCTTTATAGACACAAAAGACAGCCCCTGACCCCTGGGGTCCTGGGCTAAGCATCCACTCACATAGACATTCTGGCCTTTTGTGAATTCTCTTCCTCTTCTCCGTTGCCTTTTTTAGAATAATAGTAATAATACTAGCAGCTGCATCTAAAGGAGGCATTCTCTGTGCCAGGCGCTCTGCTAAGCACTTCACAGGTAATAACTCATTTCACCTCAGCAACCCACTGAACTTGGTATAATCATCCCCTTTCTAGATGAGAAGACTGAGGGCAAGGTAGTAAATGTGGGGCCCAGGGTCACCAATCTAGCAAGCAGTGGAACCTGGGCCATCGGTCACTAAGCGAGCTCTACCACCTCCCTATCTCAACTTGAACTCAGGAAGAAATAGCGGGTGGTGGGGCGGGGTGGCACATCCTTTGCCCGGCCCCCCACCATCCTCCACTCCTACACAAATGGTCAGGGCCCAGCACTCATGCCGCTGGTGTGGACAGCTTAACTCGATGTCAGACGGTAATAAAATAGAATGGAAGGCCCCCGTACTTGGTGTCAGAGACCTAAGCTCTACACATGGCCCCTCGCTTAAGTCACAGGAAACCTCTGGGCTTCGGTCTTCTCACCTAAACATGAGGATTACATTAATATGCTTGCCTGAACTCACAGGGTTGTGAGGATCACTTGAGAGAAGACCCCCGAAAGCTCATTATAATCTGGGAAGTGGGTAAAGAGGCTTATCACCATCATCATCATCGTTATGCTTTTGTGTTCTCATAGCCTCGCTAGCTCCCTCATGACCTGCCCTCAAGTATTCCTAGAGAGCCCAACCTCCTGTCCGGCCCAAAGTCCCCTTGTTTAAAAGCGCTAGGATAATTAATCTCAGATCTCCCCACTTACATAAGAAAGCAGGAAAGGGCTTCCGCATCAGGACTTTGAGACAAGTGCCTCCGAGCCAAGGCTTTGTAGCGCTGCCAGCGGCGGAAGTTCTCATAAACACCTTTGGAGGTATAGGAGAGGTCACCCAGTGAGGGCTTAGATTGGGCGGCCAACGGACCTCCTTCTCCGGTTGCCCTGTGTAGCCCTGGCCAAGCCTTTTCCGGGGGCACAATGGGGGCCAGCTGGGTAGCTGGTGGTAGAGCCTGAGCAGGAAAGCCTGGGAGGCCCTCCTGGCTCACCCCGACAGCCTTCGTGGGCAGAAGGGTCTTCATGTTAGAAGCTGTCATGAATTGAGGGGGAGGCCCCTCAGGGGCCCCGCAGGGAGTGCCTGAGGCAATCCAACTGAGGGCTGGCTGAGTAAAGATGAAGTTCTGAGTTTGAGAGGGCTCAGCTGGCCCCCCTTCTGTCTTGACTTTGACAATGATTCCAGCCCCATTGGGGCCAGGGCCCCCATCCCCCGTCACCAACAATGGGCTGGGGAGAGCAGAGAGCACCAGAGGGTTGCCTGGAGAGAATGCTGAAGGCATGGGAGGCTGTGGAGGCGGCTCCCAGGGTGGCTGGTCTGGTGGGCCAGCAGCAGGCTGGGGAAAGGGAATTGCAGTGAAAGGAGACAGGGCGGCACCAGGTGTCATGGTCATATCCGGTCCCGACAGTGGAGATGCTGTTGAGACGAAGAAAAAGAGGGAATGGAGTAAGAGAAAAGGAGGTCAGAGGTTAGGTCATGGGAGTTCTATTTCGTCCCTGAACAATCAGAGCACTGCTTCTCAACAGGTGAGGGAAGGACTAGGGCGGGGGAACCTGCACAGTTTGCAGGTGTCCCCCAAGAGATTTTGACGTCCCTTACTCCTAGGTGAGAATTATTGCCCTAGAGAAATTGCAGTGACCCTTGGGCCCGTGAGCTCAGACTCCCTAACACATGGCAGCTAGCACCCAAGTACCTCTCTTAGTCCCACCCACTCCAAACACGTCCACACCACCTGAACCCTGCCCCCAGCTAGTCTGTGGTCCCTGCCACGGCTCACACAAGTGCTGTTCCCTGGAAAGTGTGTGTGGATTAGATGTTTGGTTTCCAGAAATTTTGCTATGTAACAGCCAGGAATGACTAAGAGATAAGGACCAGGAAATGGCTGAGGGGAGGGGTGGCTAAGAAAGGAGGTTTCCGGAGCTCTAAGTAGCTGCTGGACATGTTAAAATTTGGTGGTGTAGATTGTCTGTAGTCCCTCTGCTTGGAAGTCCTAATAGCAGAAATTTAGGGTCCACTATGAACAAGGTACAATGAAGTCTGAAACACAGAAGGTGCTGAGAAGGAGCTCTGTGGCCTCTGGGCCAAGAACTCAAGGAAAAATACATAAAATGTGCACTTAATCAATCAGGACATGTGTCTCAGGAGTTTTAATTACCATAATAGAAGATCATTTGCCTAATTTCATACAAGTCTCCCCCCGCTCTAATAAAGAATATTCCCCTGGCAAACTAACAACACTCAGCTTCCACTTCCTGACCACGAAGGAGACATGGAATATGAGCAAACTCATTATCTCAACCACAAAGCAGAGGGCCAGGCGGATTCTGCGAAGTGAAATGGGTCTGAGGCCCGAGTTCCACAAGAGGTAGAAAAACTGAGAGCATCTCAGGGAAGCCCCATCTCGCATTCCAGTTGGAGCTATCCACCTCCCCTGGCCCTGGGAAATCAAGGGAAACTGCTCCGGGAACTGGAAGAGAAGCCCATTCTGGGGCAAAAAGGAGCCATCAGGCTCTGAGCAGAGGCACTTAACAGTACCTTCCAGGCTAGCCTTTGGAAGGACATTTCTCTACAGACTAGGCAACGGATAACCCAGCGGAACAGTTTTGCAACTACGGTCTCCACCCACTCCACTCAGTAAGATTGAGAGTGGCTCCGGCCCAGTTCTCTCAGGGCATAATTCTAGAGCAGGCTCCACTTGCCTAAAGAAGACACAGGAATTTGGACCTTCCCCCTGAGCCCTCTCTGTTCTGCTCGCACCACACACACCCCTGCCCATGCCACACAAACATATGTTGAAGGGATTCCTCTTCCAGAGAAACAAGTTGCTAACTGCCATCCCTTTTCTATACTTAGACTTTCCCCTGAGGGGCTTTGATCTGCCTCCCAGGAGGCTCTCTTCATTCCCTAACCCGGTGTTAATGCCACAATCTCCTTCCCCAGCTTTCCCAACACTCATGACTTTGCTGGGGTCTAGTGTTCTTACAATCTCTTTAGGTCAGCCCCAAAAGCTGGTCCCCAGGTAAAGTGTCAAATCTGAATTCCCAAGGGTGTGAGCAGGTAGCCAAGAGCTTCCCCACCACTTGCAGACTTACCTCCATCTGAAGCCATCCTCTCAGGTTTGGGCACTAACCGTGGCTGTCTGGAAGACTCCAGAATGAGACAGTCAGGTCCAGGACCCAGAGAGCAACCTGGCCCCAGTAGATACACAGGGATCCAAGGAAGGAAAGATAAAGATCAGATCAAAACAGAATTAGAATCTAGGACTCAAGGCATTCTGCAGTGGGGGAGGGGAGGGGAGCAGGGGCAGGGGTAGAGAGAGATGCCAAAGGGCTCTGGTAAGTAAGCAGTAACCAGGAATTCCCTCCAAACCAGAGTATGGCAACACAACTGTTGAGTGTCTTTTTAGGGCAATTTGTAAATTCTTTCTGATTCCTAACATGACATTTTTACATCTCGGTTACTTATACATTTCTTTATATATATTATATATATATATATAATATATATAAATAGTTTTATGCCCTTCAAACCCACCCAGTTCTGTAACTGACTTCCTATTAATAGCAGGTTGTGACAGACCCTAGGCTTAATTCAATGTTGTCTATATTTTCCAAACCAAATTCAGAGCATATAGTCCCTGCACTTAAGGATCAAAGAAACAGAATGTTTGAAACTAAGATTGTCTCAGAAAATCAGGGTGTATGATTGGCTGTATGCATATCATTTCCTTAGAAAGCTGTCCTGCAGGGGCGCCTGGGTGGTTCAGTTGGTTAAGCGGCTGCCTTCCGCTGGGGTCATGATCTCAGGGTCCAGCCCTGCCAGGCTCCCTGCTCAGCTGGTGGCCCTGCTTCTCCCTCTCCCTCTGCCTGCGGCTCCCCCTGCTTGTGTTCCCTCACTCACTCTCTTTCTCTCAAATAAATAAATAAAATCTTAAAAAAAAAAGCAGTCCCAAATAGTCCAGTACTATCAGCTCTGCAGTCCACAGAAGGTTCAGCCTACCCTTGGCTGAAAAGCACCATTCTACCAAAAACTGCCATTCAGCCTAAAATTCCAAAATCAAAAAAGTCCTTTTTGTTAAATTATTTTGTTGTTTAAAATTTTTGTTAAATAATTTTAGTTTTTGAAATGGCAAGTACATTAACATGGTTCAAAAGTTCATATGCAAAACGGAATATACAGCAAGGGTCCTTCCCACTCCTTTCCTCTGGAACTGATTTCTCTCTCTCTCTCTCTCTCTCTCCTTTCTTTTTGGATCCAGTTTCTTTATCCCAGAGGAAACCAATAGTATGTTTCTTGTGAATCCTTGCAGAGATATTTTATGCAGCTACAAGTAAATACAGACTATATCCTTTAAAAAAAGAAAAACGTTTTCAGGCTTTTCTTGGTTATAAAATTAACGTATGTTCCAATGTTTTTGCCATTGTAAATAATACTGTAACGATCGTCTTTGTAATATCTGGGTTCCAATTGTCATTTTTTAAAACCCAGAGTTCTATAAAGAGAGTTTCTACGTTCTTTTAAAAATTCGAAATAACCTTAGGAGGTGCATCATATTATGCTATTATTAGCTACTCACCACTATAGGAAAGAGCGCTGGATTTGTGGTAAAAAGACCTGAGTTTAAATCTTGGTTCGACCACTAAAATATGCTTCACCAGTTTCATAAAATAACTTCACGCTCTCTTCGCTGTACCTAATATTGAATACCCATCATGCACCCTTTACCGCCAATACTTTGAAATAGGACGGGGGAACTGGATGTAAAAGAGGGGAGGGAAGAAAACTTTCTTCTTTATACCCTAAGTTAAAGGGGCTCTGAATCCTGGAGCCTTTGTTTCTCCAGGCACTAGAAACCCACTGCCTGTGAAATGGGTGTGCATCTCGAGATAAAGACAGGATTCTATTCATTAATGTTCAACTCATATCCATTCCTACCCCCCTCTAACTCCTAGCAGTGTCTTGCACACAGTGGGCACACTCCACGTGTCTCCCAACGCCAGCAATGTTGCAACTGGAAGCCAACGCCTGCAAGGTTGCAACTGGGTTGCAAGTGGGCCAAATCCTTGCACTAGTCCGCCCCCTTCTGGCCTGGGAGAGAGGCCTAAATGGACTACATTTCCCGGCAGGCCTTGAGAGAGACTTCCGGCTTTACCGGAAGGAAATTAACAAAAACGTGAGACCATCCGAAAGAGCAGCCGACGAATTTAGAACTTCTGGCTTCGGTGTGGTCATGTTTCTCCAGTATTACCTCAACGAGCAGGGAGACCGAGTCTATACGCTGAAGGTGAGAAAAAACAAAACAAAAAAATGGGTTGTAAATGGTCATGGCAAGAAGTATAGGTGGGAGAAGCGGCTGAGACCCGCCCCCGAATTGCCTGGGTGGGTGAGGGGAACTAGCAAGCCCAGAAGCCACGAGTGGTGGAAGGAGTGTATGACTTGTTGATCTAACCGTCGCGTGTCCTGTTTTCCTGGTTACCTTTTTTCGCGCAGCCTCCTCCCCATCCCAGACTCTGTCTCCCTGATGACGCCAGTGATTGAGTTTTCCCATCACCCCTGTACTGAAATTATGTCTCTCTCTCTTCCTCGAGCAGAAGCTTGACCCTATGGGACAACAGACCTGCTCGGCGCATCCTGCTCGGTTCTCCCCAGATGACAAATACTCTCGACACCGAATCACCGTCAAGAAACGCTTCAAGGTGCTCATGACCCAGCGACCGCGCCCTGTCCTCTGAGGGCCCCCTAAACTTCATGTCTCTTCTGCTACCCCTCAGAGACTTTCCGAAACCAAGCTCTTCAAACTGTGAGCGTGGAAGCCTTCTTACCACCCTTGCTCTTTGGAATCCGGTTTCATCGTTGCCCTTGATCATGCTTGTGTAAATCGATCATGGTAGCATCCTTCTTTTGAATCTTCTTTCCATATTTTGAATCACTGCTAGGTTATTAAAATGATTTGAAAAGCTCTTATTTTGTATGTTGTGGGGAAAAAGGAGGGGTTTAAAAACAAAAAAGAGGGAGATGAGAGGGAAGAGCACCCCAGGGGTACAACAGCCCTTGGAAGAAAACCTTCAGTCACTGGGGCACCTGGGTGGCTCAGTCGTTGGACGTCTGCCTTCGGCTCAGGTCATGATCCCAGGGTCCTGGAATCGAGTCCCGCGTCGGGCTCCCTGCTCAGCGGGAAGCCTGCTTCTCCCTCTCCCACTCCCCCTGCTTGTATTCCTTCTCGCGCTGTGTCTCTGTCAAATAAATGAATAAAATCTTCAAAAAGAAAAAAAAACCTTCAGTCACTGCTATGGCAGTAGTGCTGTGCGGGATACGGTGTTGGGGAACCGGAAAAATGGTTCAGATTCTTCCACAACTGTCCCCATTCACTAAAAAATGCCCTTGTTCTCATTTAAGTAATTTCCTGCCCCTTGAAATGACGTTTTGACTCAAAATGGGGGAGTTGCTTGAAAAATAATAGCAGGGGCGCCTGGGTGGCTCAGTTTTTAAGCGTCTGCCTTCGGCTCAGGTCATGGTCCCAGGGTCCTGAGATTGAGTCCCATGTTGGACTCCTTGCTCAGAGGGGAGCCTCCTCCCTCTCCCACTCCCCCTGCTTGTGTTGTCTAGCTCTCTCTCTCTCAAAATAAATAAAATGTGTTTTTTTTGTTTTTTTTTTTGTTTTTTTTAAAGATTTTATTCATTCACTTGAGACAGAATGAGAGAGAGAGAGAGCACACGAGAGGGGGGAGGGTCAGAGGGAGAAGCAGGCTCCCCGCCGAGCAGGGAGCCTGATGCGGGACTCGATCCAGGGACTCCAGGATCATGACCTGAGCCGAAGGCAGTCGCTTAACCAACTGAGCCACCCAGGCGCCCCAAATAAAATGTTTTTTTTAAAAAAAGAAAAAGAATAGCAGCTATATTGTAGAGGGAATGCAGTGAATTGGAAGTCAGGAGACCAGGATTTCTGCATAACTTTGAGAAAGTAATCAGTGTAGTCTCATTTTTCTCATCATTTCTAAGCCTTATTCCAACTTGAAATTTGATAGGATTCAGTGGTGGATAACAATATATCTCACTGTGTTGCAAATAGAACTGTTGTGAATACAAATGCCTTGATATTTATTTACTCCCCCTCCGAAAATATTCCCAGGTTTTTAGTTCTCTCCATCAAGGAATTGTCTTCTCACATACACCTAACTTTATATTCTCTTTGGCAGCCAGCTGCTTTGTGGAACTCTACATGGATCTTAATTTAGAAGATGAGGTATGAGAGATTGAAGCAGGGATTTTGCTGTTTTTTAAGCTACTGTTGGGGTTAATTAAAAAACAAACAAACAAAAAAACCCCTGGGAGATTTCTTAGGACAATTCATAGTAGAATGATGAGACAAAATACTGTATGTAAGCTTTCAAAAAAATGCTAGCTTGCTTCTTCCTCTCTTTGCTAAGTTAATCAACTCATTATTTTCCAGTCTTCCCGTTTGTGGCTTTTGACATTGGATTTGAATGTTTGCCTAGTGCCACTGATTTAAAAACTGCTTTATGGAGATTGTGTTCTAATTAAACAATCTTTTTCTTTTCTTTTTTTTTTTTTTTTTTTTTTTTTTTTTTTTTTTAAAGAGTTTATTTATTTATTTGACAGAGAGAGACACAGTGAGAGAGGGAACACAAGCAGAGGGAGTGGGAGAGGGAGAAGCAGGCTTCCCGCGGAGCAGGGAGCCCGATGCGGGGCTTGATCCCAGGACCCTGGGATCATGACCTGAGCCGAAGGCAGACGCTTAACGACTGAGCCACCCAGGCACCCCTAAACAATCTTTTTCTACAGCATCAAGATTCTAGATTCTAGAAGCAGATGTAACTTAAATCGGCATAAATTTAATTTATCAGCACAGGTCCTGGAAAGGGATAAACATTTCTCTTGGACTCTGATGTCTGACTGTCTTAGCAGAAAAGTTGAGGATAGTTGCTGACTGCTGGAAAAAAAAAATCTCTCGACTTGAGTGATAATTAATAGAAGACAAATGATTTTTTAATCACTTATGGGAATGGTAAAATGAAATTCTTGTTTCCTGTCAAGCAATTTTTAATTTCTTAGCATGTTCACTTACAGGGATTTTAAAGTGTTACCCTATCTTATTAAGGGGACAGTGATGGAAGAAATGTTAATTCTGCAATAACTGGAAAAAGGATCTGCTATGGAAACTTCTTAAACACCAAAGTCAGTAAGTGAACTCTGCTAGCAATGTTTTGTAATTTGCCTGTAATTTTGTCTTTATAAGTAACCCACTACCTGCCCCCACCCCTCCCCAAAAAGGATTACTATTGTTCCATGCTACCTACCTGCTGTGTAAACTGAAATGAAAAGACTTTGATCTGGAAATATTCCTAATTGAAATAGAAGAGAAAAGGTAGACTGGTTTAAATATACCAAGGACTTTTTCCTTAAAAGGTTCTCTGGATATTAACATCTGAGATATGCTCAGAAACGGAAGAAGAGAGTTTTAAGAGGTGTAGTATATTGGTATTAGGTAGTATATGTAAGTGAATGAAAATACACTGGTATGAAACAAAATTGGATGTTGCAGAAACCCACCATTTCCTTATAAATATGAGAAAGCCTATGAGAGCAGTGGGGGCTGGCCGAGCCCAGCAGGGTCAGCTGTGGAGAGTGCAGGAGCCTTGGCCACCTGGCGTCGGGTTGCTCTGCTGTGCTCCATCACCTCTTAAACATGCATCCTGACTTATCTCCACACTTGCACACTGAAGAATGCAGTGTCTTGATAAACTTGCCTCAGGAATGTCACAAACACCACAGCATTCTGAAAATTTTTTTTAAAAGACTTTATTTAGTTACTTATTTGACAGAGCATAAGCAGGGGGAGCTGCAGGGAGAGGGAAAAGCAGACTCCCACTGAGCAAGGAGACCCGATTTGGGGCTGAATCCCAGGACTCTGCGATCATGACCTGAACTGAAAGCAGACGTTTAACTGACTGAGCCACTCAGGCGCCCCTGTTTTATTTTATTTTATTTTAGACCTGGAGGAAACAATGAGGTACTTTTTTACTCCATTGCCAGTGTTTTCCCTACTACTGCTACCAGAATATTTTTCTTAGCATGTTTAACATACAAATAGAAGTGTTAAGTAAATTTTGACTCATCAATATTTTGTTTGAAAGTTATTTCCTATAGCTTTGATCGAGACATTTAAATTTAACAATCTGTGCCCTGGCTTTGCCTGGGTCCTTACGCCTCACAAGTGGAAATGTTTACACATCATCCTTAGCAATAGATCAGAACTGTATTGAAAACCTGAGCCAGGAAATTCTCTTTTATCAAATGACACATAAAATCCAAAGTCTGGTTAAAAAGATCCAGTAATAAAAATTAAAAAAACAAAAAACTTTTTTGAGATATACAATGTGTAAATAAGGACTAAAATGTTTAAAAAACAGAAACAAAACAAAAACACAAAACAAGAAAGATCCAGGTAACAAAATGAGAAATAAATTCCCATTTAAAATGTGAACTACCTGGGGCACCTGGGTGGCTCAGTCAGTTAAGCACCTGCCTTCTTTCGGCTCAGGTCATGATCCCGGGGTCCTGGGATAGAGCCCTGTGTCAGGCTCCCTCTCCTTCAAGCTTGTGCTCTCTTTCACTATCTGTCTGTCTCTCTCAAATAAATAAATAAATCTTTTTTAAAAACAAGATAAAATGTAAACCTCCTTAAAGTTTGATTCTTTCTCTTTAAAGCCTATGATTAACAACTCTGGCTCATAGCTTCCTGAGGAAGCAGGAAATTCACTTCCTGAGGTATTAATGTTCTTCTCAGGCAAGCCTGTTGGTCATTCAAATCTGAGGCTTTCTTTCTTTTTTTAATGAGGTATGCCTGTAATTTATTTTTCAGATTCCTCCACCGGATTAAAAAGTCTTTTTCGCATTGCATTGTCATGCTCCCTGTTCTTGGTCCTCTTTTCCATGTACTCATTCTTCAAGCATTTTCTCATCTCCTGACTGAGGTCATTGCAATGACCAAAAAAATAGCAGAATGCAGGGGCACCTGGGTGGCTCAGTTGGTTAAACGTCTGCCTTCAGCTCAGGTCATGATCCCCAGGTCCTGGGACTGAGCCCCTTGCTCAGCAGGTAGACTACTACTCGTACTACGCTTGTGTGTGCACGCTCTCTCTCTCGCAAAAATAAATAAAATCTTAAAATTTAAAAAAATTTCTTTAATTGAACCTTCAGTCTAACTAGAAAATGAAAATAGCGTTTTTCTCCAGCCTCATTGAGGTATAATTGACCAAATTGTATATATTTAAGGTGTACACATGAGTTGATATAAGCATACATGGTAAAAGACATTTTAAGGACAGGAAAAAGAAAAATTTAGCACAAAATGAATATAATTTGACAATACGGTGCTTTAAAAACAGACATCAGCTTAAAAATTTCAGTAATGGTCATACCTAGGTATATGGTATGGGAGGTTGGTGATTTTTAAAGAAATTATGAACGGTATTTTCAGAGACGCTTTTATTAAAAAGAGATGGTTTTTGAGGTTCTGAGGGCAAGGGGCATCGTCTGCTCCCCCAGTGCCTCCAGAGTGAGTTCGTGCAACACAGCGGGACCCAGAAGGAAAGGGGTTTGTTTTCTCCAGTGCACGCAGCTCAGGCCCCAACACTCAACTACAATTCCCATCTTCCTCCGGGCCTCGCACGTTTGGCTCCTCGGTCCCGCTGCGACCCCGGCAGCGCATGCGCGCAACCCTTTCCGTCACCTTGCAGACTGCAGAGGCTGGGCGGGGCTCCTCGACGCTCGCGGGACGGTACCGCCCTCCGACCGCTCCCCGAGGCTTCTCTTCGGACCGTTAACCTCGAATGAGGAACGAGCTGGGAGGGAAGGGAGGGGCTGCGGCGGCGCTGGCACAGCCCGCCGGGCCCGGGGCCGGGGGCGGCGAGGTCACGTAACGGCTGCTCCGGCGTCTACCCGGGGAGGGGGCGCCCTCCCCGGCAGCCGGAGCCCTCCTGAGCGCGCCGCGGCTCCGAAACAGTTACCGGCTCGTAAACAACAGCTGCGCGCGCACCCGCATCAGCTGGCGCCGGTATCCCGCACCTGCGACCTCCTCCTCCCCTCCTCCCCGCCGCCCCCTGCTGCTTAACCCGGGCCAGCCTGCGAGGCCATCTCCTCTCTTGCTAGGACCCGAAGGAAGAACGGCGAGGGGCTGACCTGCGCCGCGGCCCTGGTGGGGGAGAAAGCGTCCTCCGGCAAAGGGGTGGCCCGTCCTGTCACACGCAGGAGAAACCCAGCGAGCCGACCGTGGGCTCGATGGACTAGCGACGACCTGCCACGACCCTGAGCTGCAGTCCCAGGGATCTTGATCCGCTCGCCAGCCGCCTCCTTCCAGATCCTAGGGACCGTTCTGCCAGAAGAGCGGGTGGGCCACCCCCGCAGACCTCTTGGAGACGGGAATCCGCTCTGCCCCTGCATCCTCTGCTCACCCTTTTCATTCTCCTCTATCCTGTAGTGTGGGGTATTTTTCCCGTTATGCATGCGCATCTCTCCTACCAGACCCAAGTGGATTATTGGCCTCCCAAATATCGGCTGGCTCTACACACACCACCCAGCCAGACCTGTGGGGTATTCACCTGATACACAACAGGTGGCCGGTGTACACCGTTTCGCAATCTGATCTGTGCTATATTCGCCTGATAAGGGTGGGCCTGCGCGCACTTTGTTCAACTAGAACCGTGGGACATTTACCAGATAAAAGACTTAACTACCTCGGCAGAAACCTGGGGGTCGGGGGGAGAAAGGCTTCACCTGCTTCTCTGAGACCATGGCACTGAGCCCGCAGCCCTGGACCAGGGGAGACAGCTAAATCACTCTTCTTTCTGAAGGAACGACGTTCCACGAGATTGGCATCGTTTTGTCTTTTTTTTTTTTTTTCCCTTAAATATTTACTGGTTGTGCACTTTCCAGGGTAGTCCGTTTGAATTCTGAGTAGAATTCTTATTTGGGACTTTTTGTGTGGTGTAAATCAAGGTTATTGAGGGTTTTTTAAAAAGTTTTCTATTTTTGCAATCAAAAGTAAGCGTAGGAGGAAGGATTTTGCGGGGTTTTCCTTTTTTCTTTGTTCTTATAAAGGAAAAGAGAATAATGCATCCTCCAGAAACCACCACCAAGATGGCTTCAGTTCGGTTCATGGTGACACCAACGAAGATCGATGACATTCCAGGTTTGTCAGATACCAGCCCGGACCTCAGCTCCCGATCCAGTTCCCGAGTAAGATTTAGCTCACGGGAAAGTATGCCTGAAACAAGCCGTAGTGAGCCTATGAGTGAGATGTCTGGAGCCACCACTTCACTAGCAACTGTTGCACTGGATCCAGCTAGTGACCGGACTTCTAACCCCCAGGATGTTACCGAGGGTAAGTGGGAACACAGATGACAGGATACTTTAATTGCTGGCTTATTTATCTGATTGATTTCCATTATACAGTAATCATCAGGAACTGAGCAATCTCTTTGAGATGCCTAGGAACCCTTTGGAACAATGGTTAGCACGATGACTGTCTGTAGTAATAACTTTGGCATGGGGGAAAGAAAGTAGATTTCTATTTTTACTTCATTTTTGCCTCCTTGGAATTGAAATGAGTGGTTTGGTTAAGGGTGAATATCAAAGAATTTAATAGTTTTTCAGCGCAGAGAATCCTAAATTGTGAAATTTAGTGGAGAGCGAGCTTTGCGGCTCTAACTATTACAGTCTGCTTTTAAGGCTAGTTACTAGCAGTAGTTATTGATCATCTCTTAGTTATTAGCTTTCCTACAAAGACTTCAGATATTGTATCACAAAATTCTTTTTAAAAATGTGTATTTTACAGAGACAGTGGTTCAAGAAGCTAAGTTCACAGTGAGGCTGGTGGGTCTATTGTGCTATACTGTGGAATGGAGAAATTCTGAAGAGGCTTTTAGGGCCTGATTCCCATATAATTTTGTAAAGAGGCTTTTAGGGCCCGATTTCGACATAATTTTTTCACTTTGAACTTTATATGGGATGTATTGAGTCTCTGTAGTCAGGAAGTAGTGGTACCCAAGCCACTTCTGACTTACTTCACCACTGCAGACCTTTAGCTGCCTAAACGAATTTGTGTTAGCTGGTTTGGAAGTTTTTACTGGATTTAGTGGGAAGAGGTGATGGAAGAGAGAAATGAGATAAAATGGAAAGGTCATAACATTTTTCAGACTGTGGGATAGAAAAGTTTGAGAATTGCTGTACTGATTTATATGTTTAGTTTTGTGCTAAATTCTGACGTAGATATGTCAAGTAATGAAAATTTCTCTTAAGAATCTTAAAGACTCAAAAAAAAAAAAAAAAAAAAAAGAATCTTAAAGACTCTTAAAATGGTATTCTACCCAAATTTGAAAACCATAGCTTCAGCTACTGACTTGACATTTTCCGGTGTCAGGAAATACTGTTCCTCTTAACCTAAAGGGTGCAGGAAACCAGAATGATTTTAGTTCCTTATTTCGGTTTGTGTTTTTGAATGTTTGGAAGCAAGGTAGAGTTGGTAAAGTTTGTAGTCCTCGAATTCACTTGACTGACTTATGGAGATATGGACTTATCTATTTACAACTTCTTGACAAACTTTATACCATGTACCATGGTATTAAGGTTACATTATGGAATAAAAATAATTTATCATTTTCTCTTCCTCAAATTCTAAATTGTTGTTTTAGTTTATATCCATCATACTATATTTAGGTTGTAGAAATACCAGGTATAGACTATAACAGTGTTATTTTTTTTATTGCTGTAATTGTCGCTAGACAATTTATGGCTAAATGTTGTTAGACTTGTGACTTATATGTTATGGAACTGTATTTTTAATCTGTTTAAAAAGTGGACTTGAGTAATGTGTTAGCCTTCTGGAACAGGTTCCTGATCCAGGCTGCTGTTCTTACCTTATTTACAAGCATTCTTTACAGGATAGAGCAGTGTCATTTTACATGATAGGGGTAAAACTGGGACATGTCTAGGTGAAATCTATGCTGTCTAGGTGGATATAGAAGTTAAAGCTTGGCTCTCTTTCTAACATAGTCCTTAATGTTTAAATACTCTGGTACCAAATGAAAGAGAAATCAGTAGTCCAGCCATTAGATTGCAATTTCCATTATATTCTCAGGAAACTAGAGATAGAAAACTATTTTCCAGTATATTCTCAGGAAACTAAAATAGGAAACTATTTTACTAATGACCTATTTTTTTTCTCTTTCTATCTTCTAAAAGAAATTCTTATGACAACTATAATCTTATGATATATTTTCCCCACTATCAGAGGGACTGGTCAAAAATACAATTATTTCGTCTTTGGCTTCATAATCTGTGGATACCCTTGTTAGATCTTTATAGGATGCTGTTGTCAAGAAAATCAAGGACATAGTGATCTACACTTGTCTCTGGGCTGGCATTATTTTAGGAAGACAACACTGCGTTTTCTGCAATTGATTCTGTCTTTAAGCTCATAGTGTATTTCAAAATTGTGTTTGCTATTTTAATATTTAGAATTCTGTGACTTTTTGGCCTTTTATACATCCTTCTGTGATTGTGATTGTATGATTATCTCTCCTTTCTCCACAATTCCCATGCCTCCCACATTTCTTCCACATTTAAGCTTCCCATCTTAAATTTCTTGTCATATGCTTTTTACATTACATTGCACAGCAGGGGGTGGGGGTTGGGGGTGGTGTGAAACAGGAAGTTTTAAATACTTATTCTGTTTTAATTTTTTCTACTGTTGGCCTTTTGAGTAGATAATTATTTTTCTGTTATCAAAGTATTTTTTTTAAGATCTTATTTATTATAGAGAGAGAGAGCACACAAGTAGGCAGAGCAGCAGGCAGAGGGAGAGGGAGAAGCAGACTCCCCGCTGCGCAGGGAGCCCAACCTTGTGGGGGCTCCATCCCAGGACCCTGGGATCATGGCAGACGCTTAATTGACTGAGCCACCCAGGCGCCCCTGTTATCAAAGTATTTATAATTGTCTTTTCGTTTTGTCAAGGTTCCCTTAGAATTGATGGGACTGTGCAGTTGGTAAATAAAAACAAGAATCTTAGTCTGTACTTGCTTATACATGAACAGTGCCTTAAAGATACCAGGAACTGGGGTGCCTGGGTGGCTCAGTTGGTTAGGCGACTGCCTTCGGCTCAGGTCATGATCCTGGAGTCCCGGGATCGAGTCCCACATCGGGCTCCCTGCCCAGCAGGGAGTCTGGTTCTCCCTCTGACCTTCCTCCCTCTCATGCTCCCTGTCTCTCATTCTCTCTCTTGCAAATAAATAAAAATCTTAAAAAAAAAAAAAAAAAGATACCAGGAACTGTTGAGAGTGGATAGCTTTGGGGAGTTATGAAAATAGAGTGGAGGATGGGAACTTCCCTTTACCTAAACAGTTCAGAAGGGCATGTACAATTTTTTATATTGAGGGTATATCACTTTTATAATACAAATTTTAAGAGGCATAGCATGTTAGGGAACCTCAGATGATCAAAAATTGAATTCTGAAAAAAAAAATTGAATTCTGGTCAAACTCCTTTTTAAAAACTGAGGAAACCAAGGCTCACAGTGATGGTTATTTGTAGCTCACAGAGTGGCAAAGCCAAGACTGAAGCACAGGCCTCCTGACTTATATCCAGTGCTTTCCATATATCATTTTGTCTCTGCCATAATGAACATTTTTTACATTTGCCTCATAACCATCTGGCTCTCTTAAATGATTGTTGAAATAATAATTCCCAAAAAAGAGCAAGGAACATATTTTTATATGTCTTACACAGTATCTAATACATTTCATCCTTTTACAATTTAACACATGCTCCCTGAGGCTCTGATATTTGTGAGGCACTCCAGTAGGAATTATAGGAAATCTGTAGATGAGATAGTCTCTGCCTTTGTAGAGCTTGTAGTCTGGTGATGAAAATGACAAGAACCCTTTATCCATTCCTTCACCATTTACTGAACACTTTTTTAAAAAAGATCTAATTTATTTATTTGAGAGAGAGAGAGAGACAGAAAGAGTACAAGAAGGGGGAGCAGCAGGCTGAGGGAGAAGCGATGCGGGACTCGATCCCAGGACCCCTGGATCATGACCTGAGCCGAAGGCAGACGCTTAACCAACTGAGCCACACAGGCGTCCTTACTGAACACTTATTAGGGGTCTGGTCCTGTTGTCAGTGTTAAGGATGCAGGACCAAGAAAAAGAATCCAATAATTGTTCTACAGAAAGTTACGATCTAATAGAGAAAACAAATGTTCATATAAATTATGCTGTATGATAAGTGCAACAATAAAGATACAGCAAAATACAAAAAAAAGGAAAAATGCAGCACGCTGTAGAATAATATAATAGATACAGCAAAGGAAAATGATGAACTGAGGTAAAAAATGGAGACACTTAGAGACTGGAGGACTTGGTGGGGTAAGGTGGTAGTGAAGGAAGTAAAAGGTTTAAAGATTGTGGTCAAACAGTTGGATGTTGGAATTAATGGTTTCAGAGTTGGGGCAATTCCAGTGTTAACATGATCTAGTGTGCAGCCTTGGGAGTGGGTTTTTGAAGTGGAGTAAAAATAGAAGCCATTTAAGTCAAGGAGCTCTAAATATACCAACTTCAAGGGTGGTTGTTACCAAGTTTTTATTGGGGGGTGTTAGGTGGTAGAGATCCCTATATCCCTCACTATAGCACCTATTTCACTTAATTTTGTTGTTTTTGTTTGTATGTTATCTTTCTCAATTAGGCAATAGGGTTCTCATGGACAGGGACACAAAGTTGTCTCTGTATCATCAGCACCTAGTATGGTGTGTGATGCTACATATAATTTGCACTCAGTAAAATATATATTGAGTTGAAGATCTTCTAGACTAACAAAGATAGAAAAATAAACAAAAATTAAAAACATACTATGATAAAGGCAAATGAAATGTACCCAATAGAGCAGTGATGCTTCATCTGGCTGCATGTTGGAATGATCTAGAGATCTTTTTAGAAAATACTTCTGCCCCTTATCTAGGGATTTCTGATTTAATTGCATCAGTAGTTTTTAAAAGCTTTTCAAAAATCTGATTTCTAACAGAAAGCCAGAGTTGAAGACCAGAGCCCCAAAGGAAAGAGTGATTAATGCTGTACCTATGGGAAGACCTTTCCCACCTGATTGGGATTTCACTGAGTGGATAGGCACAGCAGGCTTTTCCTTAAATGTTAGTAGGTCTAATAGAATAGAATATTTATCTTCCCTTGGAGCCATTACACTACATGTGTGTTTAGCCTATTTGACTGATCTACCAATTCTGTGTGTTATTGGTAGGTCTCATAAATGTCTCTCATGCTAAGGTTAAATCAGAATAATGATTGACTATGCAACTTTGAAAGCTATCTAGTTTTTTTTTTTTTTTCCATAAGAACATGTTTCAAAGTACTAAGTACTTTTCTATACTTCTCCAAAAAACTTCTAATTTTTTGCCCCAAACGAAAATAAGTGAATTACATTGTTTTGCCAATCAAAGGTGAATATTATAGTTGGCCCTTGAACAACACAGGGGTTAGGGGTGCCAGCCCCCATGCAAGAGAACATTTGAGTATCATTTTTTACTCCCCCTGAACTGTAACTGCTAATAGCCCACTGTTGACTGGAAGCCTTACCAATAATATAAAGTCAATTTTAACAATTTTGTATGTATTCTATACTATATTCTTACAATAAAGTAAGCTAGAGAAAAGGAAATGTTACTGAGAAAATCATAAGAGTGGTGCCTGGGTGGCTCCATCGGGTAAGTGTCTGCCTTCGGCTCAGTCCCAGGATCCTGCGATCATGACCTAAGCCGAAAGGCAGACACTTAACCGACAGAATATCCAGAAATAATACTTATTTTCACAACTGGGTAATTTATATCTAAGATGCATGTAAAAAATTTACTTAATTGATTTATTTTTTTGTAGTTGAGCAGTGTGCTAATTTCCAAATAAAATTCTAAGAATTATTAGGATATATATATAGAAAACATTCTTCCCTTGAGAGGTTAATTCTTTCCTTTCCTGAAAAATCATGTTTTGATATTTTTTCATTTTAAAGATTTTGTCAGAGAGAGAGAACACAAGCAGGAAGAGGGCAGGCAGAGGGAGAAGCAGGCTCCCCACTGAGCAAGGAACCCAATGCGGGACTCAATCCCAGGACTCTGGGGTCATGACCTGAGCCGAGGACAGATGCCTAACCAACTGAGCCACCCAGGCGTTCCAGATACTTTTTCATTTAAAAAAAGTCATTTTCTTAGGAGCTATGATGGCATTTCTCATCCAGACGAAAATTGAAACTGATAAGGTTAAGTAACCTACTCAAGGTCATACAAATAATAAACTGAAGAATAGTGATTTAAACCCAGGTGTGTGTGATTTTATTTTATTTTATTTATTTATTTTTAAGATTTTATTTATTTATTTGACAGAGAGAGATAGCAAGAGCAGGAACACAAGCAGGGGGAGTGGGAGAGGGAGAAGCAGGCTTCCCGTCGAGCAGGGAGCCCGATGTGGGGCTCGATCCCAGGACCCTGGGATCATGACCTGGGCCGAAGGCAGATGCTTAATGACTGAGCCACCCAGGCGCCCCGGTGTGTGTGATTTTAATATCAGTATTCCTGTTATTACACTTCCTCTACTATACTACCATTGGTTGGCTCTGTTTAAACATTTAGTAAGAAGCATAAAAGAAATGCAATTTTTATGTTCAGTGTACATTTTTGCAGCTTTTTGCCTTGCACTGGGGACATGAAAGGAAACAGTTTATTGTTTTTATTATTCAAAAAGAGGTAGTAAAATGACATGTTTCCTGAATCATTTTAAGGTTCTATGTTCCTGAAAGGAAATCTGGCCTAAAAATATGTATTTTAAAGTTTTTATTTTTAAGTAATCTCTACCCCCAACGTGGGGCTGGAACCCACAACCCTAAGATTTAAGAATTGCATGCTTCACTGATTGAAACAGCCAGGTGCCCCTCTTTCAGTGTCTTTTAAGTAAATGGTCTGCAAATACCCAGGGCAGCTTAGTAATGCTGAATTATACAGTTATTGATTTAATACAGTCATTTCTCCTAAAGTTAATGAATATTCTTATTTTGACCCAAGTTTCAGTAGATCTATTTGTTTTGGTTTTTTTTTTTAATTTTTCTTTTTTTGTTTTAGTAATCTCTACATCTCTACCCCCAACGTGGGGCTAGAACTCACAACCTGAAATCAAGAATAGCATGTTATACTGACTGAGCCAGCCAGGCACCTCACAGCAGATCTATTTCAAAATGGAGTTTTGTTGCAAGGGAGGAAAGAAGCAATAACTTATTTAAAACCATAACAACAACAATAACAACAAAAAAACCACTTGTTCTCTGAGGTGAAATTAACAAGAAAATTTTGTTTTGAATTGTGTTTTTATTTTCCTTTCTTTACATTTTTAGAAATATGTCTTAAGTTTTGACCATGTGTTGCAGTTTCATTTTCTAAGCACTGTTTGTAGTGTTGCTTAGAAGCCTATCTAGCAAGTATTTCATAATAAAGAATGAAATGTCATACATCAGAAATGAAATTCTGAATGAGTTACTGAGTAGTCCATGTTCATAGTGCCAGTGTTGTTTTTGGTTGGTGATTCTTGGGTCCTACAATATCTAGGCTGTAATGACATTCGACTAATGAAAGAGATGCGCAGCCTTATTTAGGGAGTTGTAATGTTGTAGAAAAGGAAAGAGTGGAAGCTGAGGACTCTTGAGTACACAGAGGCTTTTTGATAATGCCTTCTTTAATATTTGGGTCAGCAGCCAAAATGGGCGATATAGCTATCAAATTAGTTAGCCATCAACTATCCTTCTACTACATTCTTTCCTTCAGTGAAGACTCACAGCTTCAGTCCCTGAAGAAATAACTAGGCAAGGTAGTAGTATGTTGTGCTCTAAGGGTTCTGTCTATGCTTACACCATATTGTACATACAGTCCTGGTTTAAGATTGCCTTTTATTTTATAGTGAAGTAGATAATGTGATTGTGAGCTCCTCGAGGGCAGGAACAGTGCCTCCTTCTCCATTGTATTCCTATTTCCTGGCACATAGTGGGCATTCATATATGTATTGAATACATGATTTCTTCAGCTTCAATAAAGCATGAGATTTTCCTGATGTTTTGATTTGGAGAAGTCTTTGTCTTCCTTGCAATACAATACGTTGAGTCCATCAGACAATAAGGTCTTTTATGTATTATCTTTCAGTTGTTAGCCCCCTAATATGTCATATATTCATCACTGATGCCATTTTATAAAAATCTGTTTTCATAGACAATTTTTTATAATTCTGAGATTTAGGAATTTTAAATTCTTACTATCCATGATAGTTGGTCTTCACCAAAGTAATTGATTAACTCATTAAATTATTTCTGTAATTGTTCACATAATGCATAATTTAGAATTTGTGATCATTTTGATATTTTAAACCATTATTTACTGTCCAGTGTGTGAAGGAGAAAAAGGGTTTGCCGATATGCTAAATAAGGAAAATATATATACATTTTCTGCTTAAGAATGAAAGTCAGTATACTTTTACAGCTATAGCTCTAAATTTAAGTACTGAACTGCTTATTCTCTGCCAGTAAAATGTTTACAACGTTCTGTAGCACAGCCATTTGGAGTGTAGTATGTAAATGGTGCTGGTCCATGAGCTGTTTACTTAACCTGTCTGTGAGGAGATAAGTTCAGAAATTGAAAGTTTTTGGGGCGCCTGGGTGGCTCAGTTGTTAAGTGTCTGCCTTCGGCTCAGGTCATGATCCCAGGGTCCTGGGATCGAGCCCCGCATCGGGCTCCCTGCTCGGCGGGAGGCCTGCTTCTCCCTCTCCCACTCCCCCTGCTTGTGTTCCCTCTCTCGCTGTGTCTCTCTCTGTCAAAATAAATGAATAAAATCTTAAAAAAAAAAAGAAATTGAAAGTTTTTAAAAACTTGGATAGCAATTTGATAGAGCAATTTTATGTCAAATCTGGATATAAAAATTAGAACTTGTGTTTTGTATATTTTCCATTTTTCTAGTATTTCATATGAATTGTGAATATAAAGAAAAATAATCCTTTACCAGAGGTAATTTGCAAAGCACTGTTCTTTTGACTGCCTAACCTTCTGAATGATACCACATGAGGTATTGTTTCCCCACCAGTGGCCCTTTGAAGCTTGAGTAAATGAATGGGGGTCAGGGAGTGGGTTAGTCCTTCAGGCAAGTCTGATATTTTCCTTAAGAATCCCTGCTCTAACACGTGACCTTTTTCCTCTCTTAATATTTGAAGATAAGAAGTTAAAAATTTTTGGAACTCCTGTACCTTTTTAGAAGTTCTATAATTCAGACATTTTAAAGAAATTCTATAATTCAGATCTTTTTCCTGTCAAACAACATCCTCTTAATAAGATGAATTATTACAGATCTGTTGTTAGATTTATAGAATAAAGAGTATGAAGGGTTTACAACTGAGAATAAAACATAATTAACCTTTGTTGCTCAAAGTTTATCATAAATTTACCTTGATCAAGAAAATTAAAGCATAATGTAGTTTTCTACTTATATTTAGTTGCTGGCTGGTGGTTATAATGATTCAATGAAAATATATATCCTAAATATTTTGAAGTAATAACTTGCTACATTAGAAGCAACTGCTTGGGAAAAAAAACAGAAAAAGCAACTGCTTGGAGGTAGATTACACTTTCTTTACTATCTTTTGTAAAAATACCATTTGTAATAGACCAAATACTATAAGCACAAAGCTATTAATTGTTTACAATTTTAAAGGTTCTCTCAACTGTGGCTGGATCTTAATAGTAGATAAAGTACTCTGAATGGATCTTCAAATTCAAGAGTTTAGGAGAGATTCATAAGATTTTAATCTGTTTCCAAATCAGAATCCGTTGTTCTTTGCACACTGCTCCCACCAAATTTATGTGTGTGTGTGTATGAGAGAGAGACAGAATTCTATGAAAAGGTGTAGACAGATGAGTTAAGTCTACATTGTGTGTATGTCATGGAACTTAGTCTGCTCTATTTTATACCTTTTCAGCTTTTTAATAGCATGCTGGTACCATTGATCAAGCTCTAGTTGCATTTTTTATTAAAAAAAATACTATTTAATGTGTTACTAAAACCTTAACATTATATCTGCAAGATGCTCTCAGGAATGAGCAGAATGACATTTGGTAAAACTCATGTATTCAAAATGTATGTGGCTTTTTAATTCCAGGAATTTGCTTACTGCTCACTTATTATAGAAGTTTTCTTGCATTGGGGATCCATTTTTAGCATGAATTACTAAATTCTTAAGAATCACTTCAGCTGGGCACCGGGGTGGCTCAGTTGGTTAAGCATCTGTTTTTGGCTCAGGTCATGATCTAGGGCCTGGGATCGAGCCCCACATCCGATTCCCTGCTCACCGGGGAGTCTGCTTCTCCCTCTGTTCTTCCCCCCTGCTCATGATCTCTCTGTCTCTCTCACTCTCTCTCTCTCACTCAAATAAATGAATAAAATCCTTTAAAAATAAAACACTTCAGAACATAGTGTGGTTCTAGATTATTTGTGTATGGCTTTTGTACAATACAGTTCTCAGGTTCTGAAAACGAATAAGAAATACATATATGATTAACTCTAAAACTGAGTGGTTAGTATAACAATATAGTACAACCTGAAAGAATCCTTATGTTGAAAATAATTTCCCACTGACTTTTCCTTGTATAAGTCTTTTCACTACATCTAATTTGTCTTTGTTTTTTTTTAATAAATGGGTTGAATAAAACAAAATGCTAGTGGTCATGAGCTGTTAGCTGTGATTAAAAAGAAGCAGTTGGGTAGTGTAGCATGGTAAACTATACTTTTAAAATATTTACCATAGTAGATCCATTCTTCTAAAGAATGGGTAGGCATGCTTTTTTAAAAAAAAACAGACATAATGGGGCGTCTGGATGGCTCAGTCAGTTAAATGTCTGCCTTTGGCTCAGGTCATGATCTCAGGTTCTGGGATCGAGCCCCACATCAGGTTTCCTGCTCAGCAGGGAACCTGCTTCTCCCTCTCCCTCTGCTGCTCCTCCTACTTGTTCTCTCTCTCTCTATGTAAAATAAATAAAATCTTTAAAAAAAAAAAAAAAAAAACAGGGCGCCTGGGTGGCTCAGTTGGTTAAGCGACTGCCTTCGGCTCAGGTCATGATCCTGGAGTCCCTGGATCGAGTCCCGCATCGGGCTCCCTGCTCGGCAGGGAGTCTGCTTCTCCCTCTCCCACTCCCCGTTTGTGTTCCCTCTCTCGCTGTGTCTTTCTCTGTCAAATAAATAAATAAAATCTTTAAAAAAAAAAACAGACATAATGTAGTCACAAAGTTTTACTGAAACTGATTAGTAAAATAAATATAATATGTATAATATTTGGCCTAATGTACAAAGCACTATGGGAGTAGTGCCATTATAAATGCCCTTTTTGCCTTAGCCTGCCCTATGTCTTACTATTTAAAAATACCATAGTTTTTTTTTTTTAATGTAAAACTAAGTATTTCAAGTCTGTATAGTGACTGATTTCAAACAGCTTTCAACACTATAAAATCGAAGTACAGGACTACCATTTATGTAACTGCCTAAATTTTATGTGAAATGGAATTTGACTCATAAGTGATTTGCTTTATACTTAGATCTAAAGATCTTTTATAAAGCGTTCAGTGAACTTCAGTTTATTGTATTTTTTCCAACATTTTATTGTGACAATTTTCAAACATACAGAAGAATTGAAAGAACACACCTGTATCTTTATCCTCCAAATTCTACAATTAACATTTTGCTATATTTGTTTTACCACATATTTATCCCTTCCAGTGGATCCATCTATTTTTGAAGCATTTTAAAGTAAGTTGCAGGCATCATTTATGCTTCAACTCCAAATACTTCTGTATGCATATAATTAATATGTAATATATAACTTAAAATGTTTTTGAGATTCATCCACGTTGTTGAATCTATCAGTAGTTTATTCCTGGTTATTGTTGAGTAATAGTCTATTGTATGAATATACAACAGGTTCTTTATCTTATTGATGGATAACTGGTCTGTTTCCTATTTGGGCTGCTATGAATGAAACTACTATAAACATACTTGTTCAAAATTTATTTTAAAAAACCTGCCACACCAGGGTTCCTGGATGGCAGAGTCAGTTAAGCTTCTGACTCTTGGTTTTGGCTTGGGTCATGATCTTGGGGTCTTGGGATACAGCCCTTCATCAGGCTTGGTGCTTGGAGTGGAGTCTGCTTGGAATTCTCTCTCTTATTCTCCGTCTGCCCCGCCACCCTGCGCAAGCGTGTGTGTGCTCTCTCTCTCTAAAATAAATAAACCTTTAAAAACAAAAACTGCCAGACCTCTTTCCAAAGTGGTTGTATTATTTTATATTCCCACCAACATTTGCTCTACATCCTTGCCAACAGTTGTTGTTTTCTTTAAGATTTTTTTATTTATTTGACAGCACAAGCAGAGGGGGCAGCAGAGGGAGAGGGAGAAACAGGCTCCCCGAGGAGCAGGGGACTCGATTGAGTTCTGGGATCCAGTCCAATGCAGGACTCGATCCTAGGACGCTGGAATCATGACCTGAGCTGAAGGTGGATGCTTAACCAACTGAGTCACCCCAGGCATCCATCCTTGCCAACAGTTTTAATGATGATTTTAATTTGCATTTCCCTGAAGGCCAGTGATGTTGAGCACTTTTTCAAGTTTATTAGCCATTTATATAACTTCCTTTATGAATTGTCTACTTAAATCTTTTTTCCACTTTTTTTTTTTCCAAGATTTTTATTTATTTATTTGACACAGAGAGAGAGAGAGAGAGAGAGCACAAGCAGGGGGAGTGGCAGGCAGAGGCAGAGGGAGAACCAGGCTCCCCGCTGAGCAGGGAGCCCGATGTGGGGCTCGATCCCAGGACCCTGGGATCATGACCCGAGCCGAAGGCAGTTACTTAACCAACTGAGCCACCCAGGCGCCCCATTTTTTCCCCCACTTTTTATTGAATTTTTTTGTCTTTTAATTATTGAGTTGTAGAGGATTTTTATATATTCAAGATACAAGTCCTTTGTCAAATACATGTTTTAGGGGTATTTCCCCCCAGTCTCTGACTTGTGTGTTCATTTTCATAATGGTGTCAGTTTGTTGTATTTTTTCACAACATTTTATTATGAGAATTTTCAAACATATGGAAAGTTGAAGGACTTCTATAGTGAACACCTATACACCCACCAGAGTCTGTGATTAACATTTTACTCTACTTTTCCTAACACGTATCTGTCCATCTATCTAAGTAAGTAATCTCTACACCAAATGTGGGTGTAGAGATTACAACCAGCTTACGACCCCTAGATCAAGAATCGCATGTTCTACCAACTGAACCAGCCAGGTGCCCCCATTGTCATAGTTTATTACACTTTAAATAGCTATTTCTAATTTTTAAAAAAGATTTATTTATTTGAGAGAGAGAGCGAGAGAGAGCACGGGGGGAGGGAGGAAGCAAAGGGAGAGGGAGAGAAATCCAGGCAGACTCCACACTGAGCACGTTGTTGGGAGGGGTTAGGGGGGGACTCGATCTCAGGATTCTGAGATCAGAACTGAGCTGAAACCAAGAGTTGGATGCTTAACCAGCTGTGCCATCCAGGCATCCCTAAATAGCTATTTCTTACATTCTACCTTCTCTATCTAATCACTCCCCACACAGCACTCACCTCAGCTTTACCAGTCCCCCCCAAACTTTTTCTGTATTACTTTAACTTTGCCTTCAATTTTTTATGCTCCTGCACTTTTATCTACAGTCCACCCTAAAAGAGAACTATTTTAAAGTTGCTGGGCACTGTGGTATCAAAGCATCAAGTTGGTAAATGAATTCTCCTGTCACAGATTAACAGGAATGTGTTACCTTCTTACTTCTTTAGTTTGAGGATTTTTTTAGAGGGGAGAAGTGACAGGGTAACATTTGTACATAGGCTTATATGCACAAGCTGTACACAGATTTATAATCTGTCATTGTTCGTGTCCATCAACTGTAGATGATTAGCCATAGTTCAAGTCTCTTTATTAAATAAATATGAAAGGCCAGATCCTATTGGAAATATCCCGTGGCACTGAAGTATTAAAGAACTTGGAACCCAGGGGCGTCTGGGTGGTTCAGTGGTTGGGCGTCTGCCTTCGGCTCAGGTCATGATCCCAGGGTCCTGGATCGCGCCCTGCATTGGGCTCCCTGCTCGGCGGGAGGCCTGCTTCTCCCTCTCCCACTCCCCCTGCTGTGTTCCCTCTCTCAGCTGTCTCTCTCTCTGTCAAATAAATTAAAAAATTAAAAAAAAAAGAACTTGGAACCCAGAATTTGATATTGAAATCTCTGACAATTTGGTAGTTAAGTTCCTTTGAATAAATTAGTAGAGTAGCTACCTGAGTTGTTAAGTATGGAAAAGTCACTAAGGGCACACCACACCTGACTTAGTTCATTTCAAAGATAAAATAGTTACAAAGGTAAGAATAGTTACAAAGATTTCTTAGGTAATAAACTTTTCTCTTTCCCCTATCTTAGTAATTTGCAACTTTGGCTGCTTGTTAGAACCATCTGGAAGGTAGGGGAGCTTTTAAAAAGTCTTATTGCCCAGGCTCTATTCCAGAGCGACTAAATCAGAATATCTGGGACAGGACCCAGACATCAGTAGTTTTAAAATCTCCCCAGTTGATTCCAGTGTGCAGCCAAGATTACAAATCAGTGCTATACAGGAACCCATGAAATTAAAGTTGGGGTGTGTCTGAGTTTTCTTTCTATGAAACTTCTATGCCACCTACTAACAAGGGTACTACAGGTTTTTAGGTTGGGCTTCGCTATTTATAAACTCTGTGACTGGGCGCCTGGGTGGCTCAGTCGTTAAGCGTCTGCCTTCGGCTCAGGTCATGATCCCAGGGTCCTGGGATCGAGCCCCGCACCAGGCTCCCTGCTCAGTGGGAAGCCTGCTTCTCCCTCTCCCACTCCCCCTGCTTGTGTTCCTGCTCTCGTTATGTCTCTCTCTGTCAAATAAATAAATAAAATCTTTAAAAAAAAAAAAAACTGTGACTTTGAGCAAGTTCCTTAGCCTAATGTTTCTGTGCTGATTAAATGAGATCATAATGAAAAGTTCCTAGTGCAGTGCAGAGTACAAAGTAGGTCTTGAACAACTATTGGCTTTCTTTTCTTTTAGAAATAGTATAGGAATAAATGAGGATTGTAAACCATCATTCCTTCTGTTAAATTTAGTGCAGTCTTACATGTCAGGTGTTACTAACAACAAAGCCCTTATATTACATCATCAACATGGAAGTTAACACAGGGCTCAATTTACTGAACTCCCTTATCTAAGTTCAGAGATACAGCCTCAAACTCTATAGTTAGTTATCAACTGAGCACTTGATACAGTTATCTGATAAAACACACCAAGAATTAAATATGTTAAATGTTTGAGGGAACTATACAACTCTTAGTGGGATTTTCTTGAATTTTCTTTCTTTAAAACAAGATGTTTAAACTCTCTGTATAAAAAAAAAAAAGTCTGAACTCTTTATAAAAATATTTTGCTCTTTTAAAACAAACTTGGACTTTTGGGAATATTACTGTCTCTTTTTGGATTCGTGGTATAGTCTACAGTGTCTAGAACTATGCCTTGTATAAAATAAGTAGATGTTCATTGAATACTTGTGGAATTAGTGTTCTCATCTGAACAATAATTACTATTTTTCATATACTTTAAAATAAAGCAACAACAGAAGTTTACAAATAATTTGTTTCATTTTCTAAATTGATGTAGTGCCAGTTTTTCTTTAAAAGTTTGTACAATGAACTGTTCCCTAATCTTTCTCGTGTGAAATATAAGGGCAGAGGTTGAGATCATGACGTGCACGTAGGGTTGGAAATAACTTAAGTGAAGGAAATGAGTGGGTGAGTACACAGTGGGCGGTAGTTATGAATTCTGCCCACTGTCAGCTTTTGGCCGTTCTGGGAAAGCTGCCTAAACAGTTCTTGGGATTCTTGAGCTTAACAACCATAAGCAAGGGGTGGGGTGCTTACTCCTTTTGAGTGAATGATAAACACAGTGGAAGGCGTGTCTTCCAGCGTTCCACTCCCTTGGGGCTGTAGGTCACGTGAACAGAAAGTACTTCCCTATTCCCAGCCTCGGTCTCCTGTAAGGCAGTGATTTGAGTCTGAAAGGGGCGCAGCAAGGAAGAGGTAGTCAGGGAAAGTAGACTGGAAGGAAGTTTAAATACAGCGAGAGCAAGGATTCCTAACTATAACAATGCCACACTTTACGGTGACAAAGGTAGAGGACCCAGAGGAGGGGGCAGCAGCTTCGGTCTCCAAAGAGGGACAGCCCAGCTTAGCAGAAATAAAAGCCCTGATTCAGCATTCGGATGAACCAGGTGAGTACTCAATTTAGGAGCTTTTAGAACCTATGGGGTCTTTTGTGAAAGAAATGGTAACTAAAATTTTAAAAACACCTCCTTAAGGATGGAGAGAAAGTAGTGTGGTTAAAGTCTTTTTCAGTCAACTGTTTCACTCCCTTGTATATCTGATAACTTCTCTCTTTTCACATTCTGGTTTGTTTTCCCCACAATGAGTTCTGTGTTCCTTACCTACAGGTGAAATTGAATCAGTGGCAATATATGAAAAGTTTTCAAGCGAAAAGGAAGCACAGTAAAAGTCAATTTACGCGGAATTTAAACTGCACCTTTTGCTGGGACAATTTAAATTATATCTGGAAAAGTACATAAAGGGGAAGAGTATGGTTCAGTAGTTTTGTACAGTGGACTCTGCACTTGTGACTTCTCAGGTTATTCAGTATTTTGCCTCAGTTTACCAGTTAAACATTAATTCAGTAGCGAAAGGTCTAAGAACTCTTTAATGAAAGAAGTACAATAGATCATTTTGGTGACTAGCATAGCATCAGGTTTAGTAAGTTTGATGAATGTGATTATCCCTATTATTTTCTCTAAATGGTAACAGTTACACTTGCTGGGGGAATTGTGGTTTTGAATTTTTAAACATGCAATTAAAATGTTAGTTAATATTGCATTAAATATAGATGTAGTTTGAAGCCCTTTATTTTTCAAGTCTATAAGTTTCATAAATTGTCGAAAAACTTCTCTAGTATGTGAATATAGGCTAAGAGAATAAATAATCTCTCAAAATTCCTTTTAATTCCATGACTCTAACTTTTCTTTATAGCTAGTAACACATCATAATTACTTTCTGTAAACTGCTGTTTACTGTCTCTTGTCTTTATAAATTTTTAAAAATCTCTAACTTACAGAGACTACAAAAAAAATTCCTTTTATTTTTTCCTTCTAGTGAGAGAATTTACCGGGGGAGATAAGATTTTTATGGAAAGTCTTTGTCTGCCAGGTTGTTTTCATTTTGCTGAATAGTCAAGGGTGATAAGTTGAAGTGTTTAGCCTACTTTGAACTTGAACCTGGTTCTCCACAACTTTAGCTCAAAGAAGTTAAGGTTTTATTTTCCTGATTGTGTGTGTTTGAAGTTAATACTTTCTTAGTTGCTTATGTTTGCTGCCCTTAGATTTTAATCCCTTTAGGCTTTGGCTTTGGCTTTACTGTTGTCTTAATTTCACACAATGCAAACAAGTGAAGTCTATCTGTACCTCATTTCACTTGTCATTGGTTTTTTATTTCCTTTCTTCACCACCTCTGCTCTGTTTTATTATTTCATCTTTACTGGTCCCATCATGTTTGGTGAAATCTGTTTTACTCAAATTGCAACAGTGTTGAAGTCATTTAATCTATTAGCAACTACCTAGAACTGTAAAAATTTTTTGATAGTAGCCAACTTTGTAATAAGTGACATGCTAGGCTTAATTTATGTTCTTCCATAGTTATTGCTTTGGGCAAAGAAGTGACAGATATAATCTAACTTGAATTTAATAAGGCTTTTTATTTTGGCGTTTTCCATGACAGCCCGAAAGTGGCCACTTGAATGAACTATTGTTTGGTAAGTGAACAACTGATGGGAATATATTATCTAAATTGTATTTTCTTTATCGTAAGGTTAAATTAGAGGGGAAGGAGGGAAACATATGGGGAAAACTTAAAAAGTTTTTTTGTTGTTGTTTTTTTGGTTTGTTTTTTAGGATTATGACATTTTTGAGGATAGATGTTGTTTGGGGAGCAGTTGCTTAAAACGTAGTAAGTTTTAGCCCCCTGTTCTTCTGAGTTAAAAATCTAGATTGTGGTTTTGTGGCAAGCACTTCTAACACTAGCCAGTTTTGTAACCAGTTGCTTTTTTTCATGTTTTTCTGTCAGTATCTGTGAGGAGAAAAAAATACATACCGTCATATAAATGGAACATATTTCGAAAGCAAATCCTTCTTTAAAATGTGTTCTCTCAAAGGTGAGATTTATTTGAACTAAGACAGGTAATTTGAGATAAAATAGAAATATGAATATAGACATAATCTAATTTTAAGAAGTACATTAATCCCTGCCATGCTAGCTACTAAATGTCAATCTAGTATAACCCTGCTTAATTAGTTTTGAAGGGAAAAGCAGAAACTCAGACTTCCTAACACCTTTTTTTTTTTTAACTTTATTTATTTGAGAGAGCGAGCACACGAGTGCAAGCGCACAAGCAGAGGGAGCAGCAGAGGGAGAGGGAGAAGCAGGCTTCCCACTGAGCAGGGAGCCCGATGTGGGGCTCGATCCCAGGACCCTGGGATCATGCATGACCTGAGCTGAAGGCAGACGCTTAAGGACTGAGCCACCCAGGCGCCCCTCTTAACATCTTTCTTGACTGTTTTCCTCCTTCCCCATCCAGTTTAGGTGCCCCATCCTATGTTTTCCCAGCAGCCTGCCCATGGAAATCCTATGAAACACATCTGTATTGCAATTATCTGTTAACTTGTCTCTCTTCCCCCAGCCGACTCACTGTCGGTCCTTGAGGATAGAGACCTTATCAAATCATTTGTGTATCTCCAAATCCAGGTGAATTGCACATAAGAGGCTATTCAGTGAATAGACTTTTTCTCTGCCTTTTAAATTCATTAAACACGCGTTCAGTGCAAATGTCATGCCAGGTGTTGGACTTTTTTCTTAAGGCTACAAAGGCACAGAAAGTGTAAGTTCCCCACCAAAGGCAGCAGAATGGCTTTGGAGCCAGGGACCTGGCTTTGAATCCCAGTCCTACTGGGATTAGTCCTACTAATTATTACTAATTAAGAGTAGTGATAATTTGTATTAATTATTACTTGAGTGACTTTGGGCAAGTTATTTAACTTCTCTAACCTTACTTTACTCTTTGATAAAAGGAATAACAGTACCTACTTTACATGGTGGTTGTGAATTACATGGGAAAATGAATATAAAGCACTTAACACATGTGTGACACAGCATTCAGAAATAAGAGCTGCCTTTTACTTATTGTGATTAGTGGTTTAATAAGAACAAAAAGAAACAGCTTTGGGTAACAGGTGTTGGAGAGAATAATAATATTGCCTAGAGGGGACCCTAGACAGGTATCTCAGAGGTTGGGATATACCTGATTCTTGAAGGGAAGTCTGGAAAAGATTATAAGTAATAGTAAAACAATAGGAGGTATGAGAAGAGGGTACAGCGCATGTGGGAAATAAAAATTTAAGGTAGCACATTGGACATGTGGTGAAGAGAGCTAAGAGATGAGGCTACCTAATGAAGGATTAGCAATTTCATCTTCTCTTCACTGTGGGATAATGGTGTTTAATGCCTTTTTAGAGATAAAGAAACCAAGGCTGTGGTCAGTAAGTACTTGCCTAGGGCTACATGGTGAGTAAAGCAGAGCCAGTGTTCAGACTTCTAAATTTTATGTGCTTCCCATCACACCCTGATGCCACGTCATAGTTTTTTTTTTTTTTGTCATAGTTTTTTTTAAGAGTAAGTTACTTTGTATCTTGATGTTCATGGGTCCCCAGGAATTGATGTGAGTGTTACCAAATCTGTGATGGTTTTTATAGGAACAGTGCAACTGAATGTTACTGTTTATTGCATTTACTTAATCAGGTATAAATGTTTCATTCTTTCATTTATTTAAATATTTATTGAGTTTGTTGAAGTATTTCTCTGGAATAATTATTCCAAATCTTCTCCCTAACTCCTCAGATCTTCTTATAGTGTCTATGGATTAGGCAGATTTCAGCTGCTGGATTTACCTTCACTTGATACAGATAGCAGATTGGAAGATTTACCCTTCCTTTGAAATAGGATTCTAAGGAAATTTTCAGAAACAGACCTGTAACAGAAAAGAAAGAAACCTGTACTGGTATTGAACAGCATCTCCAGACATTAGCTGTCAAGTAATCCAAATGGTATGAGAACATACTATGAGAGAGATTTTGTGTTAAATAGAGTTTTAGTTTTATTAAAAACCCACAAGCTGTTAGACTGCTATTAGTTCTGCTTGTTACCCATGAAGCTTATGTTCTAAAGAAGGTGATAGGACTACTTTCTTTTACTGACTAACATTGAAATAGGTTGAAGTAGACAAAGAGTTTCTTGGTATTGATTAAAAATATATATATATGGGCGCCTGGGTGGCTCAGTCGTTAAGCATCTGCCTTCGGCTCAGGTCATGATCCCAGGGTCCTGGGATCGAGTCCCACATCGGGCTCCCTGCTTGGCAGGAAGCCTGCTTCTCCCTCTCCCTCTCCCACTCCCCCTGCTTGTGTTCCTGCTCTCGCTATCTCTCTGTCAAATAAATAAATACAATCTTTAAAAAAAAAAATTATATATATTTTCAGGGAGCTCTTGGCTGGCTCAGCTGGTAGAGTGTGTGACTCTTGATTTCAGGGTTGTGAGTTCAAGCCACATGGTGGGTGTGGAGTCTACTTAAAATTAAAAATCAGGGGCTCCTGGGTGGCTCAGTCGTTAAGTGTCTGCCTTCAGCTCAGGTCCTGATCTCAGGATCGTGGGATCAAGCCCCGCATCGGGCTGCCTGCTTGGCGGGAAGCCTGCTTCTCCCTCTCCCACTCCCCCTGCTTCTGTTCCCTCTCTCGCTGTGTCTCTCTCTGTCAAATAAATAAATAAAATCTTTAAAAAAATAAATAAAATTAAATTAAAAATATAAAAATTTAAAAAATATATTTTCTAGTAAAGATGTAAAAGTTTTTTTTGTGTGTGCCCTTTTAACTATTCAGTGGGTTTTTACCAACCCAGCTAACAAAAATTCAGATCTGCTGTTTTAAAATATGAGAGTCAAGAGTTTTCCTTAAATATGACTCAGTGAGACATGTTTTTCTGCCTCCCTTCCCAGCCCCTAATATTCCATCATTGTCAGAAAAAACATCTCCCTGAATTTCAGTACTCTTTAGAATCTTTTTTTTCTAGAATCTTTCCCCAATTTTCCTTGCTTTGTGTCCACCCTCTGTGTACCATCTACTACTTTTGCCCCATAGGGGACATACCATATTAGAACTCATTTAATGCTATAAAGATAAAATTTCTCCAAAATATATATATACATGCATACTGCTTAATATTCTTATATTCTATACTCAAAGCAACATTTAGTTTAGGATTATAAAAATATTAAGTGTAGTTTTAGCATATTGCAAAATACAGTTTCACATTTCAGACTGAATTTAGACATTTGGCATAAGTTACAAAATAGATTGTAAGCTAATAAGCTTTAAGGAATTTAGCATGTTTGGTTTTGCCAGGTGGAAAGAGGAAATGACTTTACATTACAAAATGTCATCAACATTGTAGTAGTAATTGTTGAGTACCTGGGGTGTGCCAGGCATGTTACAAATACTGGTTTATTTAATCCTTACAACAACCAGGACAGGTGACCATTATCTCCATTGTAGAGCTGAGGAAAGTTCGGTGCCAAGAAATTAGGTAGGCTGTATAAGTGATAGACACGGAACTCAGACAAGGGTCTCTGTGACTCGAAAGCCTTTTTTCTTTTCACCACACCACACTGTCCCTCTACTTTAAACAGTCACACAAATATTTATTGCTCTGGTGTCTCAGTATTTACTAGTTCTTCTTAGGTTCTACTTCTTTTGTTTTGCGTATTTCTCAAAATTAATTGGAAGTTAATTGCTGCTTCTATCTTTTCATGTGTTAGATTTTTTAAAATTTGTTGTAGAATATTTCCACATGTAAAATACTCTTTCAAATGATGCTGAAAATTGAGAGATCTGAACAAGCAATGAACCTGGTTAACTCTGACAATCCTTTACTAGCCCTCTGCTTCTGAAATTCCTAGGGAGATGTATACTTCTCAGTGAGATAGGAATAGAGGCTTCATTAAAGACTGAGTGTTAATGATGGGCATATGGAGTAAGTGAAAGAATGTTAATACAACTTTTTTAAAAAATAAGATTATTTGAGAGAGAGAGAGAGACAATGAGAGCACAAGCAGGGGGAGAAAAAGAGCGAGAGGAAGAAGCAGACTCCCGGATGAGCAGGGAGCCCGATGCGGGACTCGATCCCAGGACCGGGAGATCATGACCTGAGCCACCCAGGAGCCCTCTTAATACAACTTTTAAGAATATATATACTACTGGACGTATGAAAGAGGTGTTTATTTTAGTGTATTAGAAAAAATTGTATTTTCATGGATCTTATTCTTAGAATGAAGCTAAGTAAAAACACAAGTCTGTTTAGAGAAAAATACTAATATAAGTAGAGCAAAGACATGGTCAAGACTGAATATGGTTGCATAAATAGTGTAAATGATTTTGATCCATTCCATACCCTCACATAGTGAATTAATTACCTTTCCTTTCCTTTCCTTTCTTTTCCTTTCCTGTGGGTTCCTTCCACTGCAACATCTAGCTTTTTGGTCACAGGAGATTTCAGTGGTTGTATTAAGAATGGTGAACCTATAGTAAGAGTCCTTTTCAAAAGCTGTCTTTTTTTTTTTTTTAAAGATTTTATTTATCTGAGACAGAATGAGAGAGACAGAGAGCACATGAGAGGGGGGAGAGTCAGAGGGAGAAGCAGGCTCCCTGCCGAGCAGGGAGCCCGATGCGGGACTCGATCCCGGGACTCCAGGATCATGACCTGAACCGAAGGCAGTCGCTTAACCAACTGAGCCACCCAGGCGCCCTCAAAAGCTGTCTTTATTTCCTCCGCGGTCACATTGCCTTTGTTCATATATTTTTCATTGAACTCTTTTCTCCTCTGCCTACTTCCTGTGTACCCCAAAAAATTGTACAGACTCATATCATCTCAAGGCCAAGATGACTTGCCTGATCCTCTACCCCCACTTTGATTATTGCATCAATCCATATCAGCACATATATTTTGCAGTATGGTCTGAACTTGCAGTGGCTTGTAATTATATTCATATCTCTTCAACCATATTGTGAATTATATGAGGGCTAGGGATAGTGTTTTAATATTTTTTGATAATTATCTATATTTTACTATGGAAAATTTCATACTCACAAAAGCTCAGTGACTTTCTGTTCATACCTCTTAAAACCTGTTGGTGTTTTTCTTTATATTTAGATGTTCCTTATATTTAGGGATATTAGTTCTTTGTGATTTAAATTGCAAATATTTTCCCCAACCAGTATTTCTTTTAAAGTTTTACTGAAGTATAATTGATATAAAATAGATTGCACATATTTAAAGTGTGCATTTTGATGAGTTTTGACATCTGTATATACTCCTGAAACAGTTATCATAATCAAGATAATGAACATTTTCATTGCCTCCAAAAGTTTCCTTGTACCCTTTTGTAACCCACTCACCTAACTCCCTGGTCTCCAGGCAACCACTGATCTGCTTTCTGTTACTGTACATTAGTTTGCATTTTCCTAGAATTCTATATGAATAGAATAATAGAGAATATACTCTCTTTTGTCTGACTTCTTTTATGTAACATAGTTACATTACGATTCATTCATCCATCTAGTCAATATCCTTTAAGTCCAAGTAACATTAAGATCTTCCTTATTTCTCAGAGCTTAACATTAAGGGCAGTAGTTGAAAATGATAGAACCCACAGATATTTGGACTTAACAGAGGCTTTTTATTTTTTTTATTTTTATTTTTTTTTTAAAGATTTCATTTATTTATTTGACAGAGAGAGAGACACAGTGAGAGAGGGAACACAAGCAGGGGGAATGGGAGAGGGAGAAGCAGGCTTCCCGCAGAGCAGGGAGCCTGATACGGGGCTCGATCCCAGGACCCTGGGACCATGACCCGAGCCAAAGGCAGACGCTTAACGACTGAGCCACCCAGGCACCCCAACAGAGCCTTTTTAAATTTTTGAACTATTTGCCAGGATTTGAATGTTTTTAGTATTAGTCTGTAAACAGAATGTACTTTTCAGAGTAGGTTCCGGGAAGGTGAAATCTCACTATCCCTCTGTTCCTGACTCCAGCCTGTATCTGCCTTATTTGAGCCAAATGGCCCCTGGATCCAGTGAACAGTTAGGTGCAAGTGAAGCCTGGGCTCTGTGGGAGATCTGTCAGGGAAAGATGGCACAGGACTTGTTCCTCAAATTTATGGGAGGAAAAAGAGGCAAAAGCTTTCCAGATGGAGATGAGGAGAGAAAGTGCCAATAAGCACATATAAAGCTGTTCAGCATCATTAGTCATCAGGGAAATGGACATCAAAACCACAGTGAGATACCACTTTGCATCCATGAGGATGGCTCTAATATAAAGATGGACAGGGGCGCCTGGGTGGCTCAGACAGTTAAGCGTCTACCTTCAGCTCAGGTCATGATCCCAGCGTCCTGGGATCGAGCTCTGCATTGGGCTTCCTGCTCAGCTGGAAGCCTGCTTCTCCCTCTCCTACTCCCCCTGCTTGTGTTCCCTCTCTCTCTGTCTCTATGTCAAATAAATAAAATTTTTTAAAAAATCTAAAAAAAAAGGATGGACAATAACAAGTGTTGACAAGGGTATGGAAAGATTGAAGCACTCATATACTCATGGTGGGAACATAAAATGGTGTAACCACTTGGGAAAATAGATTGGCAGTTCCTCAGAAAGTTAGAAATAGAACTAGAGTTACCATGTGGCTCAGTGATTCTATTCTTAGATATATACCCACAAGAAATGAGAATATATGTCCACATAAAAACTTGTATGGGAATGTTCATAGCAGCATTATTCACAATAGCCAAAAAGAGAGAAATAACCCAAATGTCTACTAATTGATGAATATATAAGTGAAATGTGGTATATCCACATAACAGAATATTATTTGTCAATAAAAATCAGATGAAGTACTGATACATCCTACAATATGGATGAACCTTGAAAACATGTGAAGTGAAAGAAGCCAGTCACAAAAGACCACATATAATATAATTTCATTTATATGAGATGTCCAGAATAGGCAAATTTAGAAACGGAAAGTCGATTAGTTGTTGCTTTGGACTGGGTAAGGTGGGGGAGTGAGATGGAGATTGACTGCTAATGGGTATGGGGACCGAAATGTAAAATTAGATTGTGATGACAATTGCACAACAAAGCAAATATATTCAACATTGAATTGAACACTTTATGGGTGAATTATATGGTATGTAAATCATATCTCTAAAAGTTTTTAAATAAAGGGACTAAGTACCAATACATGCAAAACTTGCATGAATCTCCAAGGCCTTATGCTCAATGAAAGAAGCCAGTCTCAAAAGGTTATATACTGTAAGGTTACATTTATGTATTTTTTAAATTATGGAAGATCATGACACATTAATAATCAAAACCTGTTTGTGTGCATGTGTATATTCACATACAGACTAAAAATGCTTTTTAAAATTTAAATATACAACAGTTACAGCAGTTGTTTCCATTTTAACTTCTCTGTGTTTCAAACTTTAGAAAATGTTAAATTTAAGCAATTAACCTTTGACCATGACATGAAATCAATATAGGTTCTTAAAATATCAGAAATGTTTATTGTATGCTCTTAGTCCACATAATACAAAGCTTTAGCTCCTTAGAATTTGGGTATTAAGGTCAATTTCCTACCCTCCTTATTAAGGAGGTGGTCTATATGGTGGTTAGGCCTCTTCTTCCAAAACCATCTTTTAAAGTGAAGGAAACCTGGATGGCTCAGTCAGTTGAGTGTCCAACTCTTGGAAGGGAGGGAGGGTGAGAGGGAAATATAGAAATACATAAAGTGAAGGAAACATGAAATATATTTTTCTACAGTTCATGAAAAATAATTTGGGTCATCCACAATGCCAAAGAAGGATATAAGGTATCAACAGTCTTCTTGAATGTTTGCAACTATCCCCAAATCCTAAGTAAGGATTATTTCTTGGTGAGATTGTCCCCCAGTGCCATCAGTTTCACGTCTACCAACGTCAGGCTGTCCCCTTCCCTGCACTACAGTGGGCCCCTGTAGATAAGACTCACGACTGGCCCTGGTTCTTGGTCTACTCCAACTTAAGCTACTTGCCTGCTGGCTGCTGTTGTCTTGCCACCTTTTCTTCAGGCCAAGTCTGATGGATCCGAAGGAAGATTGCTAAATGAACTCTCCTAAACTTTCTCAGGATTTGTGTATAGTGTTCTCTGCTCCCATTGACTCTGCCTTTTTACTACTTCCCACCTTTCTTACCTAAAAGGTGTCTAGTTTTCTGGGGGAAAATTGGCATGACAGCTTTGCAGTCATAGTTCTTTCAATGATTTTTTCTGTTTCCTTCTGTGTTTGCACTTTGTTCTATTAACTATTATTTCCAGGACCTGATCTCAGTTCCTCTCTCTTTACACTGACTTCTAGGGAAGTTTATCCTTTTATCTTCAACTCTGTGTTTTGATGATGTCTTTAAATTTTTTATTTCCATTATTAACTTTTTATTGAAACTCGTCCTGAATTTCTATCTCTGAGTATTTTTCTTTGAAATCAGTTCATCATCAATTAACAAGCATGTATGGAGTATTTTATAGCATGTACAAGATACTGCTATGTTACAAAGAGCTATATTTGTCACAACAACACTAATACAAAGTTCTTACCCTCAAAGCACTTAAAATGGCAGATAGGACCCTGACCCTGCCCACCCCCCGACCCCCACCCCTGGATTGACTTACTGGGCCTTCTCTCGTTCTCTTTTCTTTAAAAAACTTTTTTCGTTTTTTGTTTACTTTTTCCTCTCAATTTTGATAGCTGTGTTGCTCGGGTAGGGCCACGGGGCTGGTTATCTCACAGCTATGAAAATTGGTGCCACCAAAAATTCATTTCCAACTTCAGCTGTACTGTTAACACTATTCAGACATTCTTCTAAGTAATCCTAGTTATCCTCCTTTCTCTTAAGTTCTTCACAAAACTTAAAATGTTTGTTAAGCTCCCAATCCTCCATTCTCTTATATTCAGCACATGACTGAACTTCTGCTCTTCAGAGTAAACTGTAATTCCAAAACGCCTCTTCCCAACATCCATATTGACACCTATCCTTTACCTTCTTCCTTCTTATGTAATACTCATCTGTACGCCTGTGCTCTAGAGCTTTTCTTGCCTCTCTCCTGTGTTTTCTATATTGGCTCTTTCCCCTCGCTGTAGTAAAACATTCCCCCAATCCCTTTCTTTCCGTCTCTTTCGCCAATTGTTGACCCTTTGGTCTCCCAAATATTTCTCAAATCTGTCTCCCTCTCCCCATCCTCATTGCTACTACATTAGTTCAGGATAGTTCCTTGTTGCTTCTTGTCTAGCCTCCTAAAGCCATCCTTATAGTAGCTACCAGAGGAATTTTTCTCAAATATAAATCTCATCCTTTTACTCTCCCATTTAAAACACTATTGTCTCCCCATTGCCTGCAGAATAAAGTCTGTTCTGCTTAGCAGATCATACATGTGCCTTCACAATCTAGAACATTCCAACTGAACAGTCTGAGTTCAAACTTCACTTCTCCCTTGGTGGCTTCTCCATTACATTCTTCAGAGAATGTAATGTATTTTACACACTCCCATATCTCTTTGTCTGTATCTCTACTATATAGTGCTTTAATCACCATGATGTAATTGTTTTACCCATATGTGCTATAAATCCCCAAGGGTAGCTACTGTGTTCTGTTCTTTTTGTATCCCCAAGTGCCTAACATATAGTATTTTTTTTTTTAAGATTTTATTTATTTATTTGACAGAGAGAGACACAGCAAGAGAAAGAACACAAGGGGAGTGAGAGAGGGAGAAGCAGGCTTCCCGCTGAGTAAGGAGCCCGATACGGGGCTTGATCCCAGGACGCTGGGATCATGACCTGAGCCAAAGGCAGACGCTTAACAACTGAGCCACCCAGGCGCCCCTGCCTAGCATATAGTATTGACACAGGTGCTTAGTAAATATTCTTTGAATTAATAGGTTGATTAATGAAAAGATAATACAAGGCGGTATATGCCCAACAATTCAGAGGAAGGTTAAAGCTGATAGAAAATTAAATCTCAGGGTAGGCCTAAACAAAGAAGCAGTTGAGTTGGCCCTTTAAAGGACGTAGAACTCAGATAAGTAGGAAAGAAAGAAAAGGAAATTTTCAATGAAAAACTGAGGTAATCAAAGATACATGGGTCTATGGCATGCCTGGATGGCTCAGTTGGTTAAGCGTCCAACTCTTGATCTCAGCTCAGGTCTTGATCTCAGGGTCGTGAGTTTAAGCCCCAGCAAATGATATAAGGTTAGAAGTAAGCTAGTGCTAGATTATAAAAGGACTTGAAAGACAGGTTGAGGTTTTTGGAGTTCCTCCTGTAAGCCAAGAGATCCAAACAAGTAAACCAGTGTTTACTATAGGTGTTGAATCCATTAGCCTCTGCTACCACCAGCACCCCTAAGCCCAGCCTGAGAATTCACAGTAAGGATGGAGGCAGAACCTACAAAGACAGTCCTTTCCATTCCTTAAAGGAACTTGAACCAGCACCCACATGTGATGTCCGGATATAAGTAAGTGAGAATGATCATGTCTTCACAAAATGGTTGGGGACTCCTGGCACTGTCATCGGAGACCTTTGAAAGTGTTTTGTTTTTTAAGCAGTGAAGCAACCTAATAAAGGCAGAATTTTAGGATTATTAATATGAAGGAAAATACAGGATTGTTTGAAGGTGGGAGATTTGGTGACAGGGAGAATAATTGAGCTATTTCAATGGTCCAGGCTGGAAAGGACAAGAATCTAAATGATGGCAGTGCAGTGGAAAAGAAGAGGTGGGTATAGAAGCCACAATGGACTGGATTTTGTGAATGAGGGAAGGGGAAGAATCAAAAGTTGGAAACGCATATGCTGACTGGTTCTTATTACCCACTTTTTTTTGGTCAATGACAAATTCTTTGTGTCTGTCAGTTTAAGTGTACGTTATATATTAGGTACAATGTATTTGTAGGTATGATACTATAGACTAATATATAATATTACATTATATATCATTATATATTAGTTGTAATACATACCTGGCATTATATAAAGGCATATTATTAGGTATAACTATTCCTTTTATATCTCTAGAACTTCTCTATTAGCCATGTCCTGTTAATCCCTCTGTTTAGAATGTCTCCCCTTGGGGCGCCTGGGTGGCTCAGTTGGTTAAGCGACTGCCTTCGGCTCAGGTCATGATCCTGGAGTCCCAGGATCGAGTCCCGCATCAGGCTCCCTGCTCGGCAGGGAGTCTGCTTCTCCCTCTGACCCTCCCCCCTCTCGTGCTCTCTCTCATTCTCTCTCTCTCAAATAAATAAAATCTTTTAAAAAAAAATAGAATGTCTCCCCTTCTCCATTTCTCTCACCCTTCTGCTTTTTGATAAACTATCCATCCTTCAAGATTTAGCTCAGTTATTTCCTTGATACCATTCTTGACTGCTTTATTTTGTTTTCTTTCCTTTTTGATGCCCACAATATTTGTACCTATACTGTAACAATTATTTTTATTGTTTCATAATTGTATAATTCCTCTCCCAACTTCTTGAGAAGAAAGAGTAACTCCTTCGGTATGTGTAGTGCCTAGCCCAGTACCTGACATACAGTAGGCATTCAGAGTATCGGTTGAATTAATGATAATAATCCTAGAGACCATCTTCGAGGTGGTTGTTAGCATATGGACACATTACAGTGGTCTAGTAACGATTATGCCTGCCTGTCTCTAATAACTCTGACATTCATTTCATTTTGCATATTGCCCTTGTTTCCTTGCCTAAAACACTGCTTTTGTTGTTAGACTTTTTTTTTTTTTTTAAAGATTTTATTTATTTATTTCACAGAGTGAGAGAGGGAACACAAGCAGGGGGAGTGGATGAGGGAGAAGCAGGCTTCCCGCTGAGCAGGAGCCCAAGGCGGGGCTCGATCCCAGGACCCTGGGATCATGGCCTGAGCCGAAGGCAGACGCTTAACCAACTGAGCCACGCAGGCACCCCCGTTTTTAGACTTCTATGTAGAGAATTTCAGTTGTTTTCCATCTGCTTTAGACTCCAAAGACTTTTGCTAATATGACCCAACCCTTCTAAGCAAACCATCCCAGACATGTGCCATGTTTATTCTACTCCTGTGATTTTGAGTTCTCCATGATTTTTAAGGTTTTTAAAAGTTCTGCTTAAAGCTCATACTGCCTCGATCCATGTTGCTCCTCCCCTTCTTTGGACCCTTAACAACAGCACTAAAGGCTGTACCACAGGTTATTGGCTCTGCCACCTTGGACAAATCATTTCAGCTTTCTCTGGGCTAGTTTCTTCTGGAACGTGGGAAAAATTCTTCCTCACAGGGTTGCTGTGCAGATTTGGTATGATGACAGTAGGACATGTTCCCTAAATTGAGTCATTTAGAGACTGCCTTTATAATCTTTCCATTTTTATGTATCTTTGTGTTTAATATTTTTTTCTTAAATTGAATCACTGAAAGGAACTTTATCACTAAATGAAATACCAGCATGCTTACTACTCTATAAATAGAGAATAAACTAAAAATAGCTATAATATAAACGGTATTAATCTTGCTAGATACTGTTGCCAAGCAGAGGCTTTTAGCCTGTTAAAAAAAGAGATCAAGAGGCAGTGTGTCTTAGTGGGATATATATCCAGGAAACTCACCAGAGGTTTTTTTTTGTTTTTTTTTAAGATTTTATTTATTTATTTGTCAGACAGAGAGAGAGAGAGGGCACAAGCAGGGGAAGCAGAGGGAGAGGGAGAAGCAGGCTCCCCGCTGAGCAAGGAGCCCAATGCAGGACTTGATCCCAGGCCTCTGGAATCATGACCAGAGCTGAAGGCAGACGCTTAACTGACTGAGCCACCCACGTGGCCCATAAGTGGTGTTTTTAATGATCCCTGTTAGTTCCACACATTATTTTGCTGATTTGTAATTTAATTATTTCATACATACCTTTTTGTTATTTCCTAATATATTTTCCTGGATAATGAAGAGTTAACTATGTTATTAATATTCATTCTTATACTTATATTTTATGATCAGCATGGTGTAATAGAAAATCAGAATCCACGGGCACCTGGGTGGCTCAGTTGGTTAAGCGACTGCCTTCAGCTCAGGTCATGATCCTGGCTGGAGTCCCTGGATCGAGTCCCGCATCGGGCTCCCTGCTCGGCAGGGAGCCTGCTTCTCCCTCTGACCCTCCCCCCTCTCATGTGCTCTCTCTCTCTCATTCTCTCTGTCTCAAATAAATAAATAAAATCTTTAAAAAAAAAAAATCAGAATCCAGGTTCAAGCCAGTCTTTGAAATTTACTCTCATTATACCCTGGCCAAACCATTGAACCTAACTTAGCTTTAGCTTCTTTATATATGTCCTACCTGTATCACAGAGTTATCGTGGGAATCAAATGAAATATGTGAAAACATTTCAAAAACTGTAAAATGTTATTGAACATGAAATCCCATTATTACTACCATTCTTTTTTAGTTTCTTAAGTTGAATTTGACTCTTCAACTAGTTTGTGAGCTTCTTAATGTCAAGAAATACCTTATTCTCATTATTTTATTTCTTACAGTATCCAACATAGCTTTATTTGTATTTAAAACTTAATTAAGTTATTGCTTATTTGAATAGGAGTCATTAATAAACTTGTACTGGGAATGTAATACAGACACTCCTGGACAATTACTATTGTAATTATTTTATCAAAAAATCCCAAATCATATGTAAATGCATATTTAGTCCAAATTATCAGTGTATCAAATTTCAAAATAAGACGAGTTACTTAAACTATTAATATCACGTGACTGTACAATTTTAATCAATGTGTATATTAGTCCAAGTATTCACCCATATTACTTTTGTATTCTTCTAAGTATGTTGTACTGCAAAACGTTTAAAGTTCTAAAAAATATCCCCAGCTACCTAATTTCTAATTTAATCATGATTATTTGCAGCACTATAGTTTTTTTTTTTTTCTTAAGGATTATTCCATGGCTCTTCTCAGTTTTCTTAATAGTTACCGTTTAATGAATATCTACCATCTGTAATCCTGACAATAATTTCTGTGGTGTTCCTGTTGCATAGATGGTAAATTAAGGCTAAGAAATTGAAGCATTTTCTCAGAGTTACACAAATAGCGAATATAGAGCTAGGATCGCACCTGAGCTCTATCTGCTTCCAGATCCTGTGTTCTCTTTTCACTGTGCCTCGCATTTGCTCCAGGACAGCTGCACAGCTGTCACAGTGTGCCTTCTCTCCCACTCCATTCATCATCACCATCATCACTCTTCTCCCAGACACCCACAGCTCAGGAACTTCTAATTGCTCTTGGAAAAACCTTTTACTCGTTTCTTCCCACCCCAGCCCCCCAATCTCCAGTCAGTCGGTGTGCTAACCTTGTGAAACCAGCCTCTGACCACTACTCAGCAGCTCTGGTACTTCTGACCTGATCCAAACTACCATCCCCTTTTCTTGGACCCATTGCAAAAGCCTTCTGTGTCCTACGTCCTCACCTGCCTCCTGCAGTCTATTCTCCAGACAACAGCTAGAGTGATCATGTTAAAGCATAAATCAGAACCTTCCAATGGCTTCCTTGCTCACTCAGAGTTAAAACCCAAAGTCCTTTGTGTTCCACAGGGAACCCCACATATCCATCTCTTATCACTTTTACCCTATTCCCTTTGGTAACCTGGCCTCCTTGCTGTTCACTGAACATGCTAACCTGCACCTGCTTCAGGTTCTTTGCACTAACCATTCCCTCTGCCTGGAATGTTCTTCCTGCAGGTATTTGTATGGCTAGATGCCTCACTTCAAGTTTCTGGTCAAATACCACCTTATATGAGAGACCTTTTTTAGACTCAGTATCTAAACTAGCACACAAACCATCCCCCTACTAATCCTCTCCATTCTCTTATTCTGCTTTTTGGTTTTAGAACTCATCACTCTTGACAAATATGTTGCTCTTTGATCATGTAAGCTCTTTGATGGCAGGGATTTTGCTACTACATTTCTATTAATTAGAATAGTATTTCACATGTAGAAGGTGCTCAAAAAATTTTATTGAGTAAATAAATGCATGAAAGAAACTATAAATTTAGAGTAACATGGACATGACCTCTGAAGACAAGCTGAAGAATTCTCCTCTGGAAGATCTCATCACTCTCTCCACCATGGATTCACCTTCTTCACTACAGCTATTACCGTGTCTTCCTAAGATTCCTGCAGTAGACTCCTAATTGCTTCCCTGTTTCTGCTCTTCCTCCCTCCACAGTGCATTCTTCAGCCATTAACTAAAAAGTTAATCAAACCTCTCTTACTGCTTTTAAAACCTTCTAATTGTGTCACCTCACTTTCATAGTAAAATTTACACTCTTTACCATGGTCTGCAATACTACAGCATGTATCTGCTACCTAGTTTGAGGACTTTTTTTTTAAACCACTTTCTTCCTCATTATGCTTTAGCCAAATTGATATTTCCTAAACATGCCAAGCTTATTCCCATCTTAAGGCCTTTGCATGGCTACTTCTCTGCCCTGATCAGTCCTCTTCAAGATCCTCACATGTCTGTCTCCTTTACATGCAAGTCTCATCATAAAGGTTACCTTCTCAGAAAGGCCTTTACTGTCTACCCAATCCAAAATAGCCTCTCTATTCACTTTTCTTAATTTTGTCTTATGATGTTATAAAGAAAATAATCTTGATTATTAACTTTCTTTTATTCTTTATCTCCCCATATCTGCATGAGAACAGGAAATTTGTCTTTCACATTAATTTATTGCTCTGTCCCTAGCACATAGAACAATGCTTGAGACTTCTTAATCACTCAACTAGTTGAATCAATGAATGAAGATATATAATAGTCATCTGGGAACTTGATAAACAGCAGAACCTCAGGCTTTTCTCATGAGATCGAGTCAGTTAGGGCTAGTTATATGATCCAGGAATTTGTAGTTTAACAAATAACTCCAAAAGGGGAACCCTCCTACACTGTTGGTGGGAATGCAAGCTGGTGTAGCCACTCTGGAAAACAGTACGGAGGTTCCTCAAAAAGTTGAAAATAGAGCTACCATATGACCCAGCAATTGCACTACTGGGTATTTACCCCAAAGATACAAATGCAGTGATCTGAAGGGGTACGTGCACCCCAGTGTTTATAGCAGCAATGTCCACAATAGCCAAACTATGGAAAGAGCCAAGATGTCCATTGACAGATGAATGGATAAATATATATATGGATATATATACACACATACATACATACATACATACACACAATGGAATATTATGCAGCCATCAAAAGGAATGAAATCTTGCCATTTGCAACGACGTGGATGGACCTGGAGGGTATTATGCTGAGGGAAATAAGTCAAAGAAAGACATATATCATGATCTCACTGATATGAGGAATTCTTAATCTCAGGAAACAAACTGAGGGTTGCTGGAGTGGTGGGAGGTGGAAGGGATGGGGTGGCTGGGTGATAGACATTGGACAGGGTATGTGCTATGGTGAGCGCTGTGAATTGTGTAAGACTGTTGAATCACAGACCTGTACCTCTGAAACAAATAATACATTATATGTTTAAAAAAAAAAAAAAGAAGAAGATAGCAGGAAGGGAAAAATGAAGGGGGGGGAAATCGGAGGGGGAGAGGAACCATGAGAGACAATGGACTCTGAGAAACAAAATGAGGGTTCTAGAGGGGAGGGGGGTGGGGGGATGGGTTAGCCTGGTGATGGGTATTAAAGAGGGCATGTACTGAATGGAGCACTGGGTGTTATACGCAAACAGTGAATTATGGAACACTACATCAAAAACTAATGATGTAATGTGTGGTGATTAACATAATAAAATTAAAAAAAAAACAACTCCAGGTGATTCTTTTGACTGGGCAAATTTAGAGAATACTAGTTTAATGGTAATATTGCTAAGTGAAAGAAATGAGTAAATGGGAATGATGATTCAGGGAGTTATCATTTAACCTTGGCATATTGAAATGAATGAGTTGAACATTTCCCAGCATGTATACAATATGAGGTATATCTAGATAATATACACTAATCACATAAGATGTGTGGTGATAAATGAGTTATCTCTTCTGATCTATTTAAGAATGCCAAATACTATATTCTTTTGGAGATTAGTTCGGCAGCCATTAGCATATTGAAACGTCTGAGAAATTAAACATTATAGGAATATACTTGAGTGTTAAATATATTTGCCAAGTTTATTTACCACCCCTACCCCAAATCATTTTCTCAACAAATCTCTATTAATATACTAAAGAAAATGCATGGTACAAGGACAGTCCTTGGTTCACTGCTACGATAGCTTATTCTCTCCATGGTTAGCTGTCTACACAAATCACTTGCATGACTGATGGTTTGGACTAGACACTGTCCTAGCAGAAATTGTTTTTTGGCAGAAGTATATTCTAAGTATCCTTTTAAAAATATGTTACAATAAAAATTCAGGTAAGGATCTTTTGACTCTCCTTTGTTGGGTAGGCTAGAAACATAAAAAACTAGTTAAATTAACTTCTGTATGCATTGCTTTACATTTCCATCTTACAGCTAAATTATTTTGCCTACAATTGCCTTATGTTTTTCACCCACTTATTTATTTAAACCCAATTAATCACATGTAAATTTTTCTAGGTCTTTCTGGTCTCATTGCAATAAGTTCAAAATGTATATAAAGAAGATAGGCTTTTTCAGATTTTACCTTATTTCAGCTTGTTTTCCTTCTTGGGTTTCCCACTACAATAGGTACCCATTTAGAGAGGCAGAATCTAGTAACTGTGAACGTTGGAGTAATTGTCTTTGATTCCATTTTTAATCCGCTTTGTCTAATTCTGAGTCAAAATGGTTTCTTATGATAATGCTACTTTGGTTTTTTAAAAGTTGGAGTCCAGAAAGTTAGGAATGTGTTAAGACTGGTGATTTCAGGTATTTTGTACCCTTGTATTCGAGGTATATCTAGATAATATACACTATAATGAGCTGATTGTCCTCATGTATATGCACTTGGTCCTGCCTACTTCTTTTTCTAGATAATTAGGCCTAATAGTTTCCACTATTGATTGTGTTACTTAATGAAATTACTGATACTATCTTTAATGAAGACTAAAACCTGCTACACTGAGTTTTACATGCAAGGTACAAGCTAGCCTTTATTTGCTTCAAATTCTCTACTAAGAATGGTAGACAAGTAATTAGCAAAGGAAATTCAGAAAAGGCTATTGCTGTGGGCAAACTAAGGGAGATAATAAGGCTCTTCAGAAAAACTATTTACAGAGGCAGTTTTACAAGCAGGTACCACCCACAATCATTTTTCTCTCTATTCTCCAAGGCACATGGCAAGAAACTAAATAAAATCTCCATTCTTTACCATTTACCCAGGATAAATGAAATATATTGAGAAAGTGCCCATTTGTAAAACCACTGTATCATTACTGTAACAAGGAAATACTTTCAGGTCATTTTTCTGATTGTATTTACATGTGAAAAGATGCATGATTCTATTTGAACTACCATTTTGACTGGTAGAGTATCATAGGCTTTTGAGTATAACCTTTTGGTATAACCTTTTGAGTTATAACCTGTGGGTAGCTTAGTTTATAAAGACCATCAAAAGTAAAAATAGTTACGTTATTGGCAAGTTGTTTTTATTACAGGAAGTAATTTGGTTAAAATAAACATTTTGAGTAATGTTTAGGACAACTCCGAGGCTTCGGCAAACTTGGGTGTGCCCTCATCAGTGACATAAGCAGGAAAAATGTTAAATGGGAGAGTTAGACATAAGACAATAGAAAGATGCCCAGACATATCTCAGAGCAGTGTTACCATGTTGATTACACAATTTGGACTGCATACCCAGAAACACTCCTCAACTTAAACCCATTTACCAATTGTGATTTTTATAGGCATGGCTAATTTTCATTCTCATGGGTTCTGAACCTGTTTACTCCTAGATTTGCCCTTGTTTTGGGTTTTATGTGTATCAGTGAAGTATATGCAAGTTCTTGGAGGTTAGTCTTCAAATTACCAAATAAGTATTAAGTAAAGGTTGCCCTGCATTCCTTCAATTCATAAAAAATGAAAAAGAAATCTAAGTTGAACTTGTAGGGAACTACACAAAGACTTATTTCTACTCATCTCAAATACATATAGTAGGAGGGTGTTCAAAGGAAGAGGCCTGGCTTGACTAGAAAATGTACGACGGCATGTGGGCACAGCTTAGAAGGCAAGGGAGTATATAGTATAGAAGGAGGTAATTTGTAAGGAAAAAAATCATTTCTATTTCCCCATCTAAAATCATACCTATTCTGCCTGAGTTATCTGAGATGTTTTTCTAAAACTCATAGATTGCCTGGAAATTCCAAATAACTTGTTTTAGGCTATTCTTCATTTTAGGACAAAAAAGTTAGAATTACAGAGTACCAAGAATCATGAAGATAGGTCCTCAAAAGACTAAGATTATCTCTCTTTTGAAAATAGTGTGCTGTGTCTTAGGCCACTTATTAACAGCATTCATCTTTTGAACTATAACTATTTTTTAAAGATTTTTTATTCAAGAGAGAGAGCAAGTGAGAACACGAGCAAGGGGGAAGAGCAGAGGAAGAGAGAGAAGCCAACTCCCCGGTGAGCAGGGAGCCTGATGTGGGGCTCGATCCCAGGACCCCGGGATCATGACCTGAGCCGAAGGCAGACACTTAACCAACCACCCCTCAACTATAAATGTTAAGAGATTCTAAACTTTGCCCCATCCCAACATACATAAAAGGCATTCCCATTAATGGCAGTATCTTGGAATCAGAATCTTAAAAAGGGATGTTGGTATGATTTTTAGGGAAAAAAATAGATGATGGTAATTTCTCCAACTTTTCCTTTGGAATCACTAGAGTAGAGCTAGATGATGACCACAGTTCTTCTGGTTCTAAATTCTATGATTCTTTCACTACTCTTCCTTCCATGCTACCTATATACCTGCTTCTCTATAATGATAGGGCCTAATTTATCCCCTGTGTGCATGTGTGTGTGTGTGTGTGTGTGTGAGAGAGAGAAAGAGAGGGGGAGAGAGAAACAGATGAATCTAATACACAATGTACTAAAGAACTGGTATTCCTACTTTGTCTTACGCACAAACCCATATTGTTTATTTAAATAGGAAATAAGATGAGTTTAAATTTAAAAACTAGGTATCCGTGTCGTGGTATGTTGGGGAAAACATCTGAGAATATAAAAATTTAGAGTATCTTTTAAAAACCAAATTAAGGAAGAAAATCTAAAATTATATCTTAAAATGTTCACATAACGTTGAAAACTTTAGTTGTATCAACCAGGTTTCTACCTTATTTCCTCCTTGATTAAAGTATGTAAAGTATACTATAATATGTACTGTACATCAGAAACCAGAATTTGTTTAGTATTCTGATTGGTTCTTTTTGTATGGGATGCTTAAAGTGTTAGATTTATTAAATTATGTATAAAAAACGTTTATTATAACACCATGGAAATACTGTTTGAATTTTGTTTAAAACAGTAATTCTAAATTTTTTTTGTATCTGGGACCTCTTTGGCAGTCTGAAGTCTACAAATTCCTTTTCAGAGTAATGTTTTTATATTTATTTAGTTAGTTAAGGATTTTATTTATTTGACAGAGAGACAGTGAGAGCAGGAACACAGCAGGGGGAGTGGGAGAGGGAGAAGCAGGCTCCCTGCTGAGCAGGCAGTCCGATGTGGGTCTCGATCCCAGGACCCCGGGATCACGACCTGAGCCGAAGGCAGACGCCTAATGACTGAGCCACCCAGTCCCCCTTTATTTTTATTTTTATTATTATTTTTTTAAGATTTTATTTATTTGACAGAGAGATAGAGCACAAGTAGGCAGAGAGGCAGGCAGAGGGAGAGGGAGAAGCAGGCTCCCCTCTGAGCAGGGAGACCAACGTGGGGCTTGATCCCAGGACCCTGGGAACATGACCTGAGCCGAAGCAGCCGCTTAATGACTGAGCCACCCAGGTGCCCCCAGAGTAATGTTTTTAAATGTGTAAAGTATTACACATGCGTATAAATACATATATATAGGATTAAAAAGAACCCTATTATATTAAAATACAATTAGCAAAATTATTGTTTGTGATCTAATAATATAAGTGCTTTTTTTATCAATACATTGAAGACCTAGCAGCCTTTTAATTACTACCATAATTTCAAAGTAGTATTGCACCTAAATGGTATTATGAGATATATATAACAATTACAATGTGATATGAAAAATCATTTATTGTTGACAAAGCACAGGTACTTTTATGTAGTTTGTTGCTGACATCATTCTTGGAGAAAATACTAAACTTCAGTTAGAGGTTAGTGAAAATAAAGATGCAACTTTTTTCCCATTGTTCACAGACCCCCTCGTCTAAAATTATTTTTGTTCCCCAGACACATTCAGGGAAGCCAGATGTAATCCTCAGTATCTCAAGAGACTTAATCTTAGAGGAAACTGGAGCTCAGAGTCTTTTCCATATTTAGCCCTTAATGCTTTTCAAGCCTTTAAAAAAAAAAGCAGGTGGTTAGTTGTTAAATGATGATTGTCAATATCTCTTGCATTAGGAACTTGGCTTATTGCCACTAATTTTATTATAGATTAGAAGAAGTAGATATTATAAAAGCCAGTTTAGTAATTTTATCATGAAGTCAAATCAGAACATACCTGCTAGTAGTAATGAGTGCTTTACTTATGTCTTGACTTTGAGCTGCTATGGCCATATGTTCCTTTGCCATTAAAGAGAAAATGTAACCCATGTGGTAAGCCCCAAATCATACTACTTTATGGAACTAGTATTGGTTAGTCAAATTTGTGTGATTATCTTTTTAATTTGGTTTTTTCTCAAAATTTCATTTAAATGGAATTATACAAAATATGTCCTTCTGCTTCTGGCCTGTTTCCCTTAGCATATTTTCAAGGTTCATCCATGTTGTAGCATATATCTGAACTTCATTTCCTTTTTATGGCTGAATAATATCCCATTGTATGTATATACTACATTATTGTTTATCCATTTATCTATTGAAGGACACTTGGGTTGTTTCCATCTTTTGGCTACTGTAAATAATGCTGCTGATGTTATGTAATAATGTTTTGAGTCCCTGTTTTCAGTTCTTTTGAGTATATGCCTAAGAGTGGAATTGCTGGGTCACATGGTAATTCTGTTGCTTAACTTTTCAAAAAGCTGTGTGATTATTTTTTATAATAGTTTATTCTGTTTTTATTATCCTTTTATTAATGTTTTTTGAGCATTAAAAAAACTTTTTTTTTTTCTTATTTCCTTGGTTGACTTTTGTTGCTGATTTTTAAGAAATTATTTGTTTTGGTCATTCATTTTTTTCTTTTCTTTTCGATTGTTTGTTTTTCAGACCCGAGTCAGAACTCCATCACAGGGGAACACAGCCAGCTGTTAGGTATAGTATTACTGTGGGGATTGACTTTCTCTAAAGTCACCCTTTTCCTGCCTATACTAACAGACATTATTCCCACTTCTAATTCTGTTTTCCATCCCCTCCTTTTCTGCTATTCACTCCTCAACTTTTTTTCCTGCTGTTTCCATTCCCAACTTGGTAAGTTTTAGGAAACGACTTCTGCAATTGATTATTAAGTCCCATTGTAGTTATATTTAAAAGTAATTTACATAGTCTGTGTTTAAAAATAAAATCTGTAAGAATTAGAGCTGCTTTTTTCCAAGATAATTTTGTCAAGAAGATACTATAATACTCTGTAGTATCTTGGGCTTTGCAGCTACTTTGCCCTTATTATTATTTTTCTTGGTCTTTTAATCACCCTCATTTTTTAATTACTGAAAGTACTTCATAAACAGCATGAGCTTAAGCAAGACGTAGAAGTTGATGTTCCGGGGCGCCTGGGTGGTTCAGTCGTTAAGTGTCTGCCTTCGGCTCAGGTCATGATCCCAGGGTCCTGGGATCAAGCCCGGCATCAGGCTCCCTGCTCAGCGGGAAGCTTGCTTCTCTCTCTCCGACTCCCCCTCTGTGTGTTCCTTCTCTCGCTGTGTCTCTCTCTCTGTTAAATAAATAAATAAATAAAATCTTTAAAAAAAGAAGAAGAAGAAGTTGATGTTCCAGTTCTTCATATGTTAAATAAGTGATTATTTAACATATAGTTTCTTCTAGGGATCACATGTTTAAATTTCAGTAAGCTTGTTGTTTAACAGAATTCCACAACATCTCAGAACTTATAAAATTTAAAATATAGAAATAAAACATACTCTGGTGAGGAATTCAGACAATACAAAAAGTATATGTAAAGAAAGTAAAGTCCTCTAAAGTATCTCTTCTCCCCACCACCTCCTCAATCCCCCAAGGTACTTATTATTGACACTAACTTGGGAATTCTTTTAGAAATTTTTAATTGTACATTTTCTTATTATATGTGACTGTCTTCTTTCCTTTTTCTATCCATGGGGTTATACTCTACAGACTGCGACTTCCTTTCTTTCACTTAACATTTTATCTTAGACACATCATTTCAGTACATAAAGATTTGCCTTATTCCTTTGTTTGTTGTAGAATAGTATTCCCTTGTATTCCTGTGTTCTAACTTCACACAGCCAGTTCCCTGTTCTTGACACCCTGTTCAGGTGTTTTACTGTTAAAAATTATGTTACAGTGAACATCTTGTACATATACTCTTGCATTTTCATTGCCAGTAATTTTGAAGGAAAAATTCCGAACAGTAGAATTCCTTGGTCGAAGGGTATACATATCTTCAAAAAGATACATCCCTATCATAAAGAGCAGATACCAATCTTAAAATTTTTTCTTTCTCTAGTAGATGAAGATGGCATCTCTAGTTTTTACTTGTACTTCTTCAATCATTAGTGAGGTTAAGTGCTTTTAAATATATTAACAGCCATTTTGTGTGTATGTCTTTGGATTTGAGGCTTATTTTTTGTTGGATTTTTTGTTTTTGTTTTGTTTTTGAAGTACAGTGTGTTATATTAGTTTCAGGTGTATAGCAGATTGATTGGACAATTCTGTACATTGCACAGTACTCTCACCACAATAAGTGTAGTCACTGTCACCATATAGCGTTATTACAGTATTATTGACCATATTCCCTATGCTATACTTTTCATCTCCATGACTTACTTATTTTATAGCTGGAAGTTTGTATCTGTCTTTTTTTCTATTAAGAATTAAAAAATTTGGGGCGCCTGGGTGGCTCAGTTGGTTAAGCGACTGCCTTCGGCTCAGGTCATGATCCTGGAGTCCCTGGATCAAGTCCTGCATCGGGCTCCCTGCTCGGCGAGGAGCCTGCTTCTCCCTCTAACCCTCCCCGCTCTTATGTACTCTCTCTCTCTCATTCTCGCTCTCTCAAATAAATAAATAAATCTTAAAAAAAAAAGAATTAACAAATTTATTTATAGTTCATATGCATTGTTAAATTAGTTTGAAGTGTACAACATAGTGATTCAACTTCTACACACATTATGCTGTTAACCCCCTTTATCTCACCCACCCCACCCATCCACCTCCTCTCTGCAAACCACCAGTTTGTTCTTTGTATTTAAGGGTTGTTTTGTTTGTTTGTTTGTTTTTCTTTTTTATGGGGAGGGGCCGAGGGAGAGAGAATCCTTTTTGTTTGTTTTGGTTTTTTTGGTTTGTTGTTTTTTTGTTTTGTTTGTTTTTGAGAGAGCGAGAATCCTAAGCAGGCTCCATGCTGGGACGTGGGGCTCAATCTCACAGCCCTGAGATCATGTCCTGAGCCGAAATCAAGAGTTGGTTGCTTAACCAACTGAGCCACCCAGGTGCCCCTATTTTCTTTTTATATACAACATGTAAGTGAAATCATGTGATATTTGTCTTTCTTTGCCTGACTTCACTTAGCCTAACGTACTCTAGGTCCACCCATGTTGTTGCACACGGCAAGATCTCATTCTTTTTTATGGCTGAATATTCCATTGTGCATATACCACATCTTTTTATCCATTCATTTGTAGGTGGACACTTGGGTTGCTTCTGTAGTTTGGCTGTTGTAATAATGTTGCAATAAACACAGGTTCATATGTCTTTTCAAATTAATTTTCTTTGGGTAAATACCCAGTAGTAGAATCTTTTGATCATATGGTAATTCTATTTTTAATTTTTTGAGGAACCTCCATACTGTTTTCCACAGTGGTTGGTCCAATTTACATTTCCACCAACGGTGCGTGAGGGTTGATTTGAGGCTTTTTTTAAATTTGTACATTGCTGAACATTTTGCTGTTTAAGTATATGCAAAGCAGTTGTGGAAAATGTAAGCTATCAAAAAGTAAGGAAAATACTTGACATGTTTGCTTATTATAGGTTCAGAGTATTAGTTGATACTCCTGCTCTTTCTTTGTTAAGGACATAAGTTTCTGATTTTTTTTTTAAGATTTTATTGAGAGAGAGGGAGTGAGTGAAAGAGAGCACAAGCAGGGGGGAGAGGCAGAGTGAGAGGGAGAAGCATACTCCCCACTGAGCAGGGAGCCTGATGCAGGGCTTGATCCCAGGACCTTGAGATCATCACCTGAGCCAAAGGTAGATGCTTAACCAACTGAGTCACCCAGGTGCCCCATAAGTTTCTGATCTTAATTCTCTTTTCTTTGAGAAAGTTTATGTGCTGGAACAGTAACTGATATCCTAAGCACTCAATAAATATTTGTTAGGTAAATGGTTTGACATAAACATGTAGCTAGAACTCTGATCACAAGGGTCCTAGCCTTGTGATATTGGGGGGTTGTCACTATTCTCTTTTTTTAGACTTTTATATTTGATAGCTTATTTAGACTGTTCAAAATTATTCTTTTCTATATAAAAATTTCATATTTGGACCAGGAATGATTAAGATTTCATTGAAAGATTTAGGCAGACCATGAAAAGTAAATTTCTCCCCTAAACTATTAAATTGCTTCTGTCTCTGATACATGCCAACAAGTAGAGAAATTTGAAAGTAGTTTATCATCTGGCCGGGAACATGTGTGTAATGGAGGTAGGGAAGGACTTAGCTAATGAAATGGACAGTCAGGGGAGTTGGTACCATTCCAGTGTAAGCTGGATTTTGTTTCCACTGAAGCACTTGTTGTAAAAGATAGTAAACGAATTATGTGCAAAAAGAAATGGTATATGATTGTGAAGAAGACTTCTCTTAGTATTAGCTAAAAACCCAAATATTTGCAAAGAGACTACTCCAGCCATTAATCTCATTTAGCATCCTATATTTGCATTCAGTTTTAAACAAGCCTGGGAATTTATCCAGAGTCTTCTGGCTAGATTCATAAGTAAGTTCATCCTGCTACCCTGGGTGCTCATTCTGAAGTTCGTTAGATATGATTATATTCTCCTTTTTTCTCATGCTCTTAATAACTACCATCTTCTGGGTCCTATCCTGAGCACCTTCCTTTTCTTTCTTTCTTTTTTTTTCTTTTTAAAGTAAGCTCTACACCCAACATGGGGCTTGAACTCACGACCTGTCAGGAGTTGCATGCTCTACTGATTGAGCTGGCCAGGCACCCCTTTGAGTATCTTTGTTTAAGCTATAGCCTCAAAAATCCTTAAAAGGCTGGGTTATTTAAAAAAAAAAAATTTGTAAAAGACCGAAAAGTGGTTTTTTTATTATATTTTCTAACCATCATACAGAAGGGGCATTGGTTTAGCTTGAATTAAAATCTTGCCAGCTCTTGAGGCGCCTGGGTGGCTCAGTTGGTTAAGTGTCTGCCTTGGGCTCAAGTCATGATCCTAGGGTCCTGGGATCTAGCCCTGTGTGGGGCTGCTTGCTCAGGGGGAGCCTGTTTCTCCCTCTCCCTCTGCCACTCCCCCTATTTGTGTGTTCTCTCTGTCTCTCTGTCAAATAAATGAATCTTTAAAAAAAAAAAATCTTGCCAGTTCTCTATAAAAATCTTGCTTAGGGGCACCTGGCTGGCTCAGTCAGTGGAGCATGTGACTCTTGATCTAGGGCTGCGAGTTTGACCCCCACCTTAGATGTAGAGATTACTTAAAAATCTTGAAAAAAAAAAAATCTTGTTCAGCATAATTTGGCCTGGTAGGTTAGAAACTGCTTCGGTTGCCTTGCGTGCTGAATGGAATTTATAATAGCATCTTTCAGACCTTCTAAATGTTCTTCCTGTCAATAGGGCACAGTTATTTTAATGTACCTATTGCTCCCACTGACTCATCAGCTCTCTCATAAAACTCAGGATTAGGTGGAGGCGCTGTATGGAAGAGTGAAACTGCTGTTGTGGTAAAGAATTAAGCTGTATACTTATGATTTATGAACTTTTCTGTGTGTGTATGTGTATAATTTTTAATTTAAAACATTTTAGTAAGCAAGTAAGCAAGTGAGCAGTGGGCCCTAGCATTTTTACAACAATTTTTACCAAACATTCAAGGAAAAATAATAATTCTTCTACAGTTTCTCTCAGGGAATAGAAAAACAAACACTCCCCAACTCAGTTTGAGGATTGCATAACTTCGATACCAAAACTTAGCAATGACAATGAGAGACAAGTATAGGCCAGTTTTACTTATGAATACAGATGTCCTAAATGAAATATTTGCAATCTAAATCAAGCGATACATATTTTTTAAATTACCCCTGTGACCAGTTTGGGTTTCTGCTAGAAAAAATGGTTGGTTTACCATTAAAAATCAATGTATATAATTCCGTGTGTTAACCAAAGGAGATTAGGGGCACCTGGGTGGCTCAGTCAGTTAAGCGTCTGACTCTTGATTTTGGCTCAGGTTATGATCTCAGGGTTGTGAGATTGAGCCCCGCATCAGGCTTGCACTGGGCATGGAGCCTGCTTAAGATTCTTTCTTTCCCTCTCCCTCTGCCCTTCGCCCCCGCCCCTTAAAAAAAAGGAGATTAAAGAATGAATCATCTTAACTGATGCAGGAAAAGAATTTCATTTGAAATATATCCAATATTTAAATTCATGAGTTCGTATTGATACTTTATTTATTTATTTATTTTTTTAAAGATTATTTATTTATTTATTTGATAGAGAGAGACATAGCGAGAGCAGGAACACAAGCAGGGGGAGAGGGAGAAGGAGGCTTCCTGCTGAGCAGGGAGCCCGATGTGGGACTCGATCCCAGGACCCTGCGATCATGACCTGAGCCGAAGGCAGACGCTTAACGACTGAGCCACCCAGGCGCCCCTCGTATTGATACTTTAAAGAACCAATTGGTCACCACTGTAGTATTCTAGTGAACCAATTCATTATTCTGAGAATTGGTTAATAAAAGGAAAGAATGAAGTATTTATCTTACCTTTAACTATACAAATGGGTAACCAAATAGTATATTAGAGGGAGTGTCTCTTTATAAAAGTATTTCAGCTAGTAAATTAAGGAAGAATAATAGAAAAGAGTATCACCACTTTGTAATCCCTCATAAATTAATGGATTTAGTCATTAATCGCCAACAGTTGTTAGTATCTCAAAAATAAAGAAAATCAGATGACGTGTACCTCTTGACAGAAGATCAAAATACCACTGTGAAGGAGTTTTCCTACCTCTCCCCTAAAAATACTGAATATGGATAAGCCTCTAGACCTCATTAGCAATAGATAGGAAATACAAAAAATCAGAACAGCATTTAAACAGTATTACATGGATGTCATCATTAAAATCAGAAACTCTAGAGGCGCCTGGGTGGCTCAGTCGGTTAAGCGTCTGCCTTCGGCTCAGGTTATGATCTCAGGGTCCTGGGATCAAGCCCTTTGTCGGGCTCCCTGCTTCTCCCTTCCTCTACCTCCTTTCCGCCACTTGTGCTTTCTCTCTCAAAATCTTTAAAAAAAATCAGAAACTCTACTGAACATATGACATGGTTTCTTCAAATAAAAGAAAAAGAGAATAAGCTATTGACTTAGATATAGCAGTTATAATGTCTGACTCTTGACTACTTATTCAAACACTGTAAAATCAAAAACATAATTTATAACATTTGAGACAACCTTTCATGTTCACACAGTTACATAGTTCAGGCCCAAACGTGCCAAGGGAAATTAAGTACATTTACTGCTCTTGTCCTTCCTAGCTCAGACCAGCAAAGACCATTTGACTAGATCAGGAGACTAAGGGAGGAATCTGAGATTGATTTATCTTAGCCCCAAATTGTAGTATAAGTGGCAAATTACAAAAGCAGCAATGTAGAGATAATAGCACCACAACAATAAAGTTTGTATAAAGAGCAAGACATTCGAAATACCATTTTTCTATTTACAAAAAAAAATGTATGCCATAAAAGATGGAAATCTGAAATCTGTGGTAGAATCAATGGCACTTATATCAGTTTTTGTTTGAATTGTGCAGTGAAACACCAGTTAAGTTCCCAGTAATGTTAGCATTATCTGGATAGTAAAATGAGGTTAAAAAACCAACATAGTGATCTGATGGACTGTTTAATTCATAGCATTATTGAGACCAGTCTCAGTAGGTATCCTCCAAAGGAATTATTTTAGGATTCTGGATAATCCTAAAACAGCCCCAGGATATGGATTTGGTTCTTAGTTCCTGCAGAGTAAAACTAACTTACTATTCAGAAACTAGAACTTCCATTCCATTTGAGATTTCCTGAGGTCACAGTAGTGACCCAGACTTCTGAAAAGCTCTACTGTCTGTCTATCTATCTGTTTAATATTTTTAGAGAGAGCATGTAAGTGGAGGGGCAGAGAGAGAGGGAGAATCTTAAGCAGGCTCCATGCTCAGCACAGAGCCCAACACAGAGCTCGATCTCACGACCCTGAGATCATAACGTGGGCCAAAATCAAGAGTCAAACACTTAACCAAATGAGCCACCCAGTAATAAGGACAAAATGCAGACAGTTGTTGCTAAATAAAAGCCAAGAACACTTTTCACCACGAGACTTGCTCTAAGCTAGTGGTTTATGACTGAGGACAGTTTTGTCCCCCAGGGGATATTTGGAAATGTTTGAAGACTTTGATTGTCACTACTGGAGATGCTTCTGGCATCTAGTGACTCACAGCTAGGGATGCTCTTAAACAGTGCACTGGACATCTTCCACAACAAATAATTATGTGCTGAGTTTGAGAAACTCTCCTCTAAAGGAATTCTCAAGAAGGTGCCTCAAGTAGAAGTGAAAAGATCCCAGAAAACTAGTACTCTGAAATGCAACAAAAGTATTGAACAAATAAAATGGTAAACATGGACCTTCACCCAAGTCAGTGTTGTCTCCATGAAATATTTTTAGTGTCTTATTTGTGTAATAAAATAAGCTACTAGAAATATTGGACAGAACAGTAATACGTGAATCAGAAGAGAGAGAACGAAAGTCTTTGTTGTTTGGGAGGATGACAGACTTGTTTAAACTCACTTAACAGTTTGGGTTTTTTTTGTTTTGTTTTGTTTTTTAAGATTTTATTTATTAGAGAGGGGGAGAGAGATCACAAGCCAGGGGATAGGGATGGAGGGAGAAGCAGCCTCCCCGCTGAGCAGGAAGCCCGATGCGGGACTCGACCCCAAGACCCTGGGATCATGACATGAGCTGAAGGCAGATGCTTAACCGACTGAGCCGCCCAGGAACCCCTCTACAGTTTAAGTAAAATATGTGGTAAAATTTCAAACGTAACTACTGAAAGAATAGATATAGAATGTGGAAATTCCAAAAGAGGAGAGAGAACAAATGGAATAAGGGAAAAACAAACCAAAAATCCAAAGAGAAGAAATGAGAATGAATCCTAAAGAAAAAAGACCAAATAGAAATTTTAAAGTGGTAGAATCCAATCTAAACATATAAATTGCTATGGTTGATGGACTGAACTTGACAATTAAAAAGACAGATGGTCAGATTTTTAAAAATACAGCTATCTGCTATTTACAAGAGATCCACCCAAAACATAAGGACCCAGGAAAAAATGGACAGTTGAGAGAAGAGGACATTGAACCAAAGGAGAGCTGTATAGTTATTGTCATATTTTCTACTGTCTTAGAGTTTATTCTGCTCTCTAACTTGCTAAAATAGGTACTTAGCTCAAATAATTTTTATTCTTTTTACTTTGCTAATGTAAAACTTTAAGACAACTTTTCATTAAAGTGCTACTTTTGGTGAATCCTATAAGTTTCAATAGATAATCTTTATTGTCACTTAATTTTTTAAAGTATTTTAATCTTTGATCCTTGTTTTGTTTTGCAGTGTATTTTCTCTAATTTCTAAATTTGGAAGGATTTAAAAATTTATCTTTTCACAATTAAATTCTAACAACTTTTGTTATAGACCAAGATCACAGCCTCTGCCCTTTGAGTGAGGGCTGGACTTCTAATTAATAGAAAATGGCAAAAGCAATGTCACTTTCAAAATGAGATCACAAAAAGACTGTGACATCTGTCTTGTACTCTCTCTCTGGCTCTCTTTGATGACTTGCTTTGAGGGAATCCAGCTGCCATGCTGAAAACTGTCCTATGGAAAGGCCCACGTGGCAGGGAACCAAGAGAGGCCCTTGGCCAACAACCTGAAAGAAAGTGAATCCTGCCAACAACTGTGTCCGTGAGCTTGGAGGTGGCTCTTCCCCAGGCCTTCAAATGAGACCATAGTCCTGGCAGAGCTTTGATTGGAGCTTCGTAGACTGAAGCAGGGGGCTCAGCTAAGCCTTGCCCATATTGCTAGCCCACACAAACTGTGAGATAAAAGTGTGCGTTTAAGCCACTAAATTTGGGAGTAATTTATTATACCGAAAGATAACTCTAAACCATAGACGTATGTTTAAAATACTTTCTTGCGGGGCCTGGGTGGCTCAGTTGGTTAAGTGTCTGACTCTCGATTTTGGCTCAGGTCATGATCTCAGGGTCGTGAGATGGAGCCCTGCTTAAGTTTCTCCCTCTTCCTCTCCATGTGCCCCTCTCCCTGTCTCACGCACTCGTTCTTTTCTCTCTCTCTAAAAAAAAAAAAAAAAATTATAAACTGCTTTCTTGGTGAATTCACCCTTTTGTTATTTGGTTACCCTCTCATCCAAAATAAAGTTTTCCCCTTAAAGAAAAATTTATCTGGTGATAATAAAACCATATCAGCTTTTTTTTGGTTTCTATTTGCCTGATCTCTTTACTTTCAGCTTTTACGTGTCATTATATGTCTCTTGTAAACAGTATATGCCTGGATTTTGTTAGTAGTTTAAAATTGGCATGTGTGAATATTTACACCATGGAAATTGGCTAATACTATAAATTAGTTTTGTATGTGTGTGTATGTGTTTTTAACAGTCTTCTGTGACTTCATTATACACATATACACACAATGAAAGCAACATCTTTAACTGCTTTGTCTAATGCTATATCCCCAGGACCTAGAGTGCCCAGCACATCGATGTATACAAACTTAATAAATGCTTGGTGAATTAATTGAATAAATGAATTACTCCAAAGTGGTGATAATTTTAAGCTGTGTCATTCTCTTTAGAATTTTATGGAACCAGTAGAGAGAAGAAAAAAATTACATTTTCCTTTTTTTTTTTAAATAACTTTTTATCGGGGCGCCTGAGTGGCTCAGTCGTTAAGTGTCTGCCTTCGGCTCAGGTCATAGTCCCAGGGTCCTAGGATCGAGCCCCGCATCGGGCTCCCTGCTCAGCGGGAAGCCTGCTTCTCCCTCTCCCACACCCCCTGCTTGTGTTCCCTCTCTCACTGTGTCTCTCTCTGTCAAATAAATAAATAAAATCTTTAAAAATAAATAAATAAATAAATAACTTTTTGTTGTGGAAATTTGCAAAGGTCTAGAAAAGCAGATAGAATAGCATAATGAACCTCCATGAAGCCATCACTCAGTTTTAACAATGTTGAGAATCTGTTTTCAAGCCCTACCTAATTTTTTCCTGGAATATCTTAAAGAAAATTCCATCACATGATTTTATTTACCTTTTTTTTTTTAATTTATATTTAAATTTCTCTCTTTCAGAATTGTCTTTTTTTTTTAAGATTTTATTTTTTTATTTGACAGAGAGACACAGCCATAGAGGGAACACAAGCAGGGGGAGCGGGAGAGGGAGAAGCAGGCCTCCCGCGGAGCGGAGAGCCCGATGTGGGGCTCGATCCCAGGATCCTGGGATCATGACCTGAGCCGAAGGCAGACGCTTAACGACTGAGTCACCCAGGCGCCCCTCAGAATTGTCTTTTTACAAGGCGCCCGGGTGGCTCAGTCGTTAAGCGTCTGCCTTCGGCACAGGTCATGTTCCCAGGGTTCTGGGATCGAGCCCCACATGGGGCTCCCCACTCGGCGGGAAGCCTGCTTCTCCCTCTCCCCTGTTTGTGTTCCCTCTCTTGCTGTGTTTCTGTCAAATAAAATATTAAAAAAAAAAAAAAAAGAATTGTCTTTTTACATTTGATTTGAGTCAGGATTCTAACAAGTTTCACACCTTGCACTTGGTTGATGCATCATTTTGAGTCTTAATTTATGAAATCACCTTTTTTAGTTTATGCCATTTATTTGTTGAATAAGTCAGATTATTTAGCATGTAGAATTTCTCACATTTTGAATTTGATGATTGCACTATCTTTGTGGTGGTGTTTAACATGTTCCTCCTCTGTTTTTCGTGAACTGGTCGTTAGATTTAGAGGTTTTTTTTTTTTTTTAAAGATTTTTTTAAATTTATTTATTTGACAGAGAGAGACACAGCAAGAGAGGGAACTCAAGCGGGGGTAGGATGGGAGAGGGAGAGGCAGGCTTCCTGCAGAGCAGGGAGCCCGATGCGGGGCTCGATCCCAGGACCCTGGGATCATGACCTGAGCCGAAGGCAGACGCTTAACGACTGAGCCACCCAGGTGCCCCAGATTTAGAGGTTTGATTAGATTCAACTTCCATTCTTTTGGTAGGAATACATCACAGGTTGTGCAGTTATATTGTTGTCCACTTTTAGCGATGTTGAGATTGATCATTGAGTTCAGATCATCCTGACCCATCCATTATAAAGTTACATCTCAGCCTTTCATCTAATGGGTTTATAGCAACTATCGATGGTGATTGCCTAGACCCATTATTTCATTGGGAGTTGAAAATTGGTGATTTTTTTTTCCTAATTATTCCATATGCATTAAACATTTTTTTGTTTAAATTCCAGTTATTTAACATACAGTGTTAAATTAGTTTCAGGTGTACAGTATAGTAATTCAACAGTTCTGTACATGACTCCGTGCTCATCATAAGTGTACTCTTCATCCCCATCACCTGTTTCACCCATCCCCCTACCCACCTCCCCTCTGGTGACCATCAGTTTGTTCTCTCTAGTTAAGAAACATACAGATGGCTAACAGACACATGAAAAGATGATCAACATCACTCATCATCAGGGAAATACAAACCAAAGCTACAATGAGTCAGCGAAGTTAAGCTTAGAAGACAAAGCATAGCTCTCTGGGGTGCATCTCTGTTCTAAAAGTTGTAGTTATGAGTGTTGAAGAAATTGAGGAACTTATTTAGGGATAGCAAGTGTTAGGACTGATATGAGTTCCAATAAAAGTTAGGATGAAGAACACATTGGGATCTTAAAAGGGGCATTGTGTCCGGTGGTAGAACTGAGAAGAGTAAGACTTTTCCATCAATTCAAAAGAAATATTTTAAAAATCAGTTTATGTAGGGGATGGGGCTGCCTCAGTGGCTCAGTTGGTTGAGTGTCTGGCTCTTGGTCTTGGCTCAGGTCTTGATCTCATGGTTGTGAGTTCAGGCCCTGAGTTGGGTTCCATGCTGGGTGAGGAACCTACTTAAAAAAAAAAAAGAAAAAAAAAAATCAGCTTATGTGGGGTGGTTAAAAAGTTTGGAAAACAGATAGTGGTGATGGTTGTACAACATCGTGAATGTAATGCCTCTGATTTGTACATTTAAAAATGGTTAAAATTGCAAGTTTTGTTTGATTTTACCACATTTTAAAAAATTAATAATGTAATATACCCAAAACTCTAATAATGTATACTTTTAATCAATGAATTGTTTGATGTGTAAATTATATTTTAATAAAGCTGTTAAAAAAAACTATATAGAGCTAAGCCAGAAATTTCTGAAGTCAAGTTAAAGGGAACTGGTCTAGTCCTTGAAAACTGGCTTAAGCATCCTGTTTGACTGCTTTGTCTCTAGTACTCAGTAAATATTTTTAAGTTAAACAATAAACAAATGAAAAACAAATTTAAAAAACTACAATGAGATATCACACCTGTCAGAATGGCTAAATTTAACAGTACAGGAAACAGCAGATGTTGGCGAGGATGTGGAGAAAGGGGAACCCTCTTACACTGTTGGTGGGAATGCAAACTGGTGCAGCCACTCAGGAAAACAGTGTGGAGGTTCTTCAAGAAGTTAAAAATAGAATTACCCTACAACCCAGCAATTGTACTGCTAGGTATTTACCCCAAAGGATGCAAAAATACTGATTCGGAGGGACACCTGCACTCCAGTGTTTATAGCAGCATTATCAACAATAGCCAGATTATGGAAAGAGCCCCAGTGTCCACCACCTGATGATACACAGAATGGAATATTACTCAACTGTAAAAAAGGAAGCTTGCCATTTGCTACAGTGTGGATGAAGCTAGAATGTATTATGCTAAGCGAAATAAGCCAGTCAGAGACAAATATATGATTTCACTCATATGTGGAATTTAAGAAACAAAACACATGAACATAGGGGAAAGAAAAAAAAAATACAGGCAACCCATAAAATAGACTCTGACCTATAGAGAAGGAGGGAGGTGGGCAGGGTATGGGCTAAATGGGTGATGGGCATTAAGGACGGCACTTGTGATGAGCATCGGGTGTTATATGTAAGTGATGAATCACTAACTTCTCCTGAAACTAATATTACACTATATGTTAACTAGACTTTAAATAAAAACTTGAAACAAGAGAGTCTGTTTGTTGGTTTGTCTGTCTTTTTCCCCCCTATGCTCATTTGTTTTGTTTCTTAAATTCCACATTTATTAGCTAGAATGTTTCTATAATGAAAAAATTTTCTTTAACTTTTTACCTGAGGTATATATAATTATAATCTCTTAAAGTCACTAAAACCTAGAATAAAATTTTTAACAAGTACTTACTGAGCTATTTTACTTTTGAAATTTAAATTCAATTAACATATAATGTACTATTTGTTTCAGGGGTAGTACTTATTGAGTCCTTACTCAGTGTATCACTGCACACTTTATACACTATTGCTGTTGATAATGGTAGTAAAAGCCCTCTACCTCCAGGTCTGTACAACCTTTTGTAAGTGAGAGTAGGTAAAAAAAAAAAAAAAAGACTACATTAGGTCATGTAACCAAGCATTATTTTTGTACAAACCCTTGCCACTTTTTTTTTTAATGTTGAAAGAGGCACCTATTAAAATATATGGGTATATTTTATATACCTATAAAAAGGTATAATTATATATACCTTTTTACCTTGTTACCCTGAAATATAGTTGATACAAGAAAGGCAGGATAATTGCTTGATTCTTTCCATTTATTGTTTTTCAAATACGTTGTTTCCTTAATAACTCTGCAAAGGTGACTAGTTTTTTTTTTTTAATATTTTGGATATTTCACATATTTACATTTCAGTTCAATGCATTATTTATTTTTAATGTTCGTATTATCCCATTTTTAGCTGGTGGGGACCCTATCAGGTTGGCCCTTCCGTCCTTTGACGTGATCCAGTTATTTTGATAGCTTGTTGACTATTCCTAAACTGGTATTTAAGGTTATAGGACTTTAAATTAATTTCTTTAACTTTTATATTAGTATCTATTTCCTGAATACTTAAAGTGTTAGTTCTTTTTTTTTTTAATTTTTATTTATTTATTTGACAGAGAGCACAAGTAGGCAGAGCAGTAGATAGAGGCAGAGGGAGAAGCAGGCTCCCCACTGAGCAGGGAGCCCGATGTGGGGCTGGATCCCAGGACCTTGAGATCGTGACCTGAGCTGAAGGCAGACGCTTAACCAACTGAGCCACCCAGGCGCCCCTAAAGTGTTAGTTCTTAATGACATTTACATAATTTTTTATTTTCTCTCTCCTACAAGGCGATTATAACTATATATAACTTTTTTTTTTCTCAGTACTCATTAAGTATATTCTTTTTTAAGTTCTTATTCAAGTTCCAGTTAGTTAACATACAGTATAATATTAGTTTCAGGGAGACAGTTTTTGATTCAGCACTTCCATACATCACCCCGTGCTCATCAAAGCAAGTGCCCTCCTTAATCCCCACCCCCTATTTCACCCATCCCCCTGCCCACCTCCCCTCTGGTAACAATCAGTTTGTTTTCTGTGGTTAAGAGTCTGTTTCTTGGTTTGCCTCTCCCTCTCTCTCTTTATTTTTCTTTTGTTCATTTGTTTTGTTTCTTAAATTCCCCATTTGAGTGAAATCCTATGGTATTTATCTTTTTCTGACTGACAGATTATAATTATATATACCTCTTAATACAACAAAGAACCAAAGCTAAGGAAGTACACAGACTCTACTGTCTGAGGGAACCTAGTCTCTTATTTTTTCTGCAGATCTGGTTCACCAAATTCTTGTGGGGTGCCTCTTTCAACATTAAAAAAAAAAAAGTGGCAAGGGTTTGTACAAAAATAATGCTTGGTTACATGACCTAATGTAGTCTTTTTTTTTTTTTTTTACCTACTGTCACTTATAAAAGGTTGTACAGACCTGGAGGTAGAGGGCTTTTACTACCATTATCAACAGCAGTAGTGTATAAAGTGTGCAGTGATACACTGAGTAAGGACTCAATAAGTACTACCCCTGAAACAAATAGTACATTATATGTTAATTGAATTTAAATTTCAAAAGTAAAATAGCTCAGTAAGTACTTGCTAAAAATTTTATTCTAGGTTTTAGTGACTTTAAGAGTAGAGTCCTATAGGCTAGAATCCTAAAAGAATAGTGTTTCCAGAGGTCTTTGTACTGTTAAACCTTCCTCTTGTTTACCTCTTAGATTTATTTTTGCTCCTGTTCTGGAGGCAGCCACATTCTCTAAGCCTGGCTAATTTGAGTTCTCCCACTCTCAGATTAAAATTTGAATATGAAAATGGATTCTAAAAGGCAAATGAAGTTATTTGGTGCTGATACTTCTTTAATACCAATGAGAAACTAACTTGATTTCCTTTTTTTCTTTTCCAGATGATGGGCATAAGAAAGCTCGAAATGCTTATCTCAACAATTCCAATTATGAAGAAGGAGATGAATATTTTGATAAAAACTTGGCACTCTTTGAGGTAATATTTGGGAGAAATCTAGGGCAGAAATTTCAGGAACAGAGATTTCAGGATAGCGGTTTTCTATCCCATTTAGTTTTAAAACAGTACAGGCTGGATAATTTTAAGAACTGCTTGTTAAAATATAATACTATAACTTGTCATTGTAGTTGATTTACTCTATATAATCTAATTATCACTAACTAATAAGTAGCCTTTAAATCAGATTTCTGTGAATTGAGGAGGAATGTTGACATCACAGGCATGGAGAACCTTGCTGTCTAATTCAGCTAGGATTTAAATATTTGCATTGGAATTATCTATGAAGTATAAAATAGAGTATTTTTCAACTCTGTGTTTGGGAAGACCATCATTTACCTTAGAACTACTAAAAGAAAAATCAGTGTAGGAAATAGGCTGCCAGATTAAGAGGGCCTGTCTGTATGTCTTACCCAAGACCATATGGACTCTGACGGGCTCTGCAGTCGGATAGTTGAAAGGAGCCTGCTTTGGTCCAGCACTGCCTTTGTGTCTGGCTTTGGACAATGATGCAAGTTCCAGTTCTCTTAGTGTACCTGTTTTTTAAATGGTATCTTCTTTCAGTTTCCTTCAAGAAAAGATCTGAGATAGATATTTAGTTCAGTCACAAAAGTTTTTTATTGAGCTGTCTGTGCTTGGTGCCATAAATAATAGCCATAAGTGTTATTAGAATGTTAGTAGCCTAGCCTAGGGATGCCAGGGTGACTCAGTCAGTTAAGCATCCGACTCTTGACCTCAGCTCAGGTCTTGATCTCAGGGTTGTGATTTCAAGCCCCACATTGGGCTCCATGCTGGGCGTGGAGCCACTTAAAAAAAAAAAAAAAAAATGTTAGTAGCCTAAAGAAAAGGGCACTATAGTTAAAGGTAATATTATCAATGCTTTTTTCAAGGTTACAGCTGTCTGTAGGTGCCAGTGTGATTTTATTTTTACTGTAAAGTTAAGCCATTAGAAAGAATGATAAAGCTTTTCACTTAAGAATTTTATAAGGATTTGTATAGTCCTGATTGATATTTTAATGTGGGAGGAGAATAAAACCTCATTTATAAATTTTCTTAAAATATTTACCTGTGATGTATTTTCTCATTTAATTTGCAATTTTCTGGTAGAGGGCCACATTGATGCTTATTTCCAGTGTTCTTTATTACTCATTTCTTCCATGTCTCTGGCTTTATAGGAAGAAATGGACACCAGACCAAAGGTATCTTCTCTCCTCAACCGTATGGCCAATTATACTAATCTGACACAAGGAGCAAAGGAACATGAAGAGGCAGAGAACATCACTGAGGGGAAAAAGAAGCCCACTAAGGTGAGGCCTTCAAATAACAAGGATAAATAAAAAGAGTCCCATATATAAGAAAGGAGGAAATATCCAGGGCATCACTTTATGTTCAGTAACTATTGAATGCTTGATATATGCCAGGCACTGTTCTGGGCAGGTCATAGCAAAAACAGAACATACAATGTCCTGCTCTCATGCAATCTAAATTCTAGTATGAGGAGATAGTTGTTAAACTGTATATTACGTATTGACGATGGCCTAACAAAAATATAAGCAGGGACAGATGGTAGCTACACTTGTGATGAGCATAGCATAACATATGCAAAGACTTGTCAGATCACTTTGTTGAACACTAATGTAACATTGTGTGTTAACTTCAATAATTAATTCATTTTTTTTAAAAAGGCAGGATAAAGACACTGAAACTGGCCAGCAGGAGAGCCAGGGCAGAGGGGGTTGCTGTTGTAGAGAGGTTGGTCAGGGAAGGCCCTTTCTGACAGGGTGATGTTTGAGCAGAGGCCTAACCAATGTGAGACAATGAGCCCCCTAGTTGGGAGAAGAGCATTCCAGGGACAGGGAATAGCACTTCAGAAGAAGAGGGTTCACACCCATCTGCTGATGCCATCTCTCTGTTGTCAAGTGATGGGGTTTTTCAAAGACTAAATTTCAGTTTTTCTCAAAATGAAAATATGGAACCATATTACAAGTTAGCTTTCTGGTTGTTCAGGGATAAAATGATCCTCAGATCTTCATTTTACCAACTGCATTTACCAGCTACCATGAGGATTTATGCCAAACTCTGAAGGAAGTCCATCAAATCATTATTCAGTTTTTAAATGAAAAGGGAAAGCTAGGGGCACCTAGCTGACTCAGTCAGTGGAGCATGCAACTCTTGATCTCAGGCTTGTGAGTTCGAGCCCCACGTTGGTTGTAGAGATTACTTAAAAATCTTAAAAAAAAGGGGCACCTGGGTGGCTCAGATGGTTAAGCGTCTGCCTTCAGCTCAGGTCATGAGCCCAGGGTCCTGGGATCGAGCCCCACATCGGGCTCCCTGCTCAGCGGGGAGCCTGCTTCTCCCTCTCCCACTCCCCCTGCTCATGTTCCCTCTCTCTCTCTCTATCCCTGTGTCTCGAATGAATAAATAAAAAAATCTTAAAAAAAAAAAAAGGAAAAGCTAATAGCTGCAAAGAACAGAACATTTTAATTGTTGGGGGTACACTTAAAAGTTTGTGGTCAAATGCCCATGTAAAAACATATGGGGACCTGTGTAAAGTAAAAATGTATAGCTCTAGGAATAATGTGATCATTTATAAGATGGAGATTTTATATGTGCCTCTTTTAAGATATTGATTATACTAATTATGTGTTTTGTAAGTTAAGATGGTAGTTAGGGAGCAAGTTTTTATATACAAATAAAGGGATAAAAGCATCTCATCTAGATGACTATGTAATTTTTCTTTTGTCAACATCTTTCTTTGCAGACCCCTCAAATGGGTACTTTCATGGGTGTCTACCTCCCATGCCTACAAAATATTTTTGGAGTGATCTTGTTTCTACGCCTTACGTGGGTCGTGGGCACAGCTGGAGTTCTTCAGGCCTTTGCAATTGTCCTTATCTGCTGCTGCTGTGTAAGTCCCCAGTTGGCTCTTAGAGATCACCTGGAACATTGCAGGAGCTCAAGATTATATGCACTTGACTTAATTGAGAATAACACAAAGACTATTCGGGAAAGACTCATGATCTCAACAGGAGACATTATTTTGATATTAAACTCTGAAAGATTTTCAGTTATTTAGTGTCCAGTCTTTGCTGCTTATATGCGTAATATGATGTACTAGAAATTACAAAGGAAGACTTTTAGAGGAGGTGGAAGATGTAGTCCTTGATTCAAAGAATTCAGAATACAAACCATTGGAGTTTGATAGTACCAAAGTTAGAAAATGATGATGTACTACTCCAGTATAGTATTGAGGAACAAAACTGATTGTTGTTTGGGGCGAGGGGTATTTGTTTTGTTTTGAAGTCTCATCTGTTACCCCTTCCCCAGAAATTCAGGTGTGCTTTCCAGGTCTTCTCCCCACTGTACTGAGAACATTCTGATCTTGTTTGAATTTAAACTCCTCTTATCCACATGTCCCAGCCACATCTATCAATTTTATTATAAGTTGATTATTATTAAAATTTTTTATTTTTTTATTCAACTTCTGGCCTCTTTAATTACTATCATTATTATACCCTCCTGGTACATTATGCTCAGCTGAGTGCTATATAAAGCAGGATAAGAAGACATAGTTTGTATCATTAATAACTTAAAATTAATAGTACTACCTTTTTCTTTTTTTTCTGTTTCTTAGTCTTAAAACTTCAGGGCCATGTTTGGCTCCTTGATTGCCTCTCACATCTAATCAGCTACCAAGGTCAATCATGTCTCCCTCTGAAATCTCTTACATACAACCCTTCCTTTATATTTCTGTTACTAGCACTACAGTCCTTACTTTTCACTGAACTATAATAGCCTACTAACAAGTCACTCTGCCTTCATCTGCTCCCTATCTGCAGTCCATTCTATGCTGCTACCAGGTAATGTTTTCAAAATACGGTTTTTATTATTTCAGAAGTCTGCAGTGGTTCCCCTCCTTACTGAATATTGTTCTTGTAATTGTAGCTAGTCCTTAGTTTCTAATCTGTTTTCCAAGTGAACTAGGAGACCAGGGTGAGATCAGTGGCTCCTACTAGCAACTAACCTACTGCTTATGATATAGAAGCATTTTAACAGAATACTCAAGATAACAGTAATGTGACTAGGGCAATGAGTTGAACCACATCATCTCATTTCCATAATATTAGGAATGGCCGCCAACTCCCTCCATAAAGGTAGGAAGAGTTAATTTTTCAGAAAGTGCTCTGAGGTCCACAGACAGGAAAATAGTACAGAACTACAGTAACAATCTTCTCCTTCACTTCCTTTACAGACAATGTTGACTGCTATCTCCATGAGTGCCATTGCCACAAATGGAGTGGTGCCAGGTCAGTAGGCTGGATTTCAGGGATTGTCAACAACTACTGTATGTTTATGCTATCAAGTCAGAAGTGCAAACTTCCGAGGACTAGAATACTATTTAGTCTCTTGGTCATAGACATTCACACTGTTTGACTTTAGAATACATTCTTTAAAAATCTCTTTATGTTGTAAACTAGGGGAACCCTCACTCACTGTTGGTGGGAATATAAACTGGTATAACCACTTTGGAAAACAGCATGGAGATTCCTCAAAAAATTAAAGATAGAAATCCATACAGTCCAGTAATTTCACTACTGGGTATGTATCTGAAGAACACAAAAACAGTAATTCAAAAAAATACATGCACCCCTCTGGTTTTTACTGTATTATTTACAATAACCCAGATATGGAAGCAACCTAAGTGCCCATCAGTAGATGAATGAATACAGAAGATGTGGAGACACACAGACACACACACACACTCACCAGAATATTATTCAACCATAAAAAAGAACAAAATCTTGTCATTTGTGACAACACAGGTGGACCTAGAGATCCACTTTATGCAAGTGAAATAAGTCAGACAGAGAAAGACAAATACCATATGATTTTACTTATATGTGGAATCCAAAGAAATAAACAGACAAAAAAACAGACTCATAAATAACAAACTGGTGGTTGTCAGAGAGGAGAGGAATGGGGGGAATGGGCAAAATAGGTGAGAGGGAATAAGAAATACAAACTTCCAGTTACAAAATAAGTCACAGGGATGAAAAGTACAGAATAGGGAATACATTCAGTAATATTGTAATAACATTGTATGGTGACAGATGGAACTACACTTTTGTGGTGTGCAGAATGTACAGAATCGTCAAATCACTATGTTGTACACTTGAAACTAATATACCATTTATGTCAACTATACTTCAGTTAAAAGAAAAAGGAAAAAATCTCATTGTGTTCTAAGCTAGAATCCTTAATTTGTATCACCTTCCTAGCTTCTTTTTAGTTAGAATATATTTTATTGGGCTGTCTCATGCCTGTAGTAAATATTCTTTGATGCTTCTCTAACTAATACTGACAAATTGTGCTACTTCATGAGGAGCATTAGATGTTCAGCATATTCTACCATAAAGGTTTTATCTTTTACTTCCCATTAGCAAATCTACTTTTTATCACATTCAGAGTTTTGAAAAAGTTGAAACATTTATCCTTCTTATTTATGACTTGTTTACATTCTTCTTACTGATGTACTTTCTTTATCCTGCTTACATTCTGTTTTGTCTTTTAGCTGGGGGCTCATACTTTATGATTTCCAGAGCACTGGGCCCAGAGTTTGGTGGGGCTGTTGGCCTCTGCTTTTATCTTGGTACCACATTTGCAGCTGCCATGTATATCCTTGGTGCCATTGAAATTTTTCTGGTGAGTAATAGCTTAATTGTGGTCTGCAGTGTAGAAACGATAGAGATTTGGATTTATTTTGTTGTTTGAAAGAAAGCAAAACTTTTGAGAGATCCATTATAGAATCAATCAAGTGATTGACTGTTAACCTGTTATTGACTTCCTCTTGTGAACATAAGTCAGAAAGGTTGAGAGTATCCTTTGCCTGCATACTGCTTCCCTACCACCCATTCACCAACACCCTACCACTTCATCCAAGAAGTTAAAGTCTTGATCAAGGCAAGACTTGCATCGGAAAAAATAAAAGTTTTTATCTTTTTTGATATCTTCATCCCAGTGAAATAAAATGTTTTTCATTTCTTTATTCATTGGAATATTTTTTTTACTATTTAAAATAATCATAAGTAAGTAGGAATAATGAGATAGGAATCAAGATAATCATTACAATTATTTTATATAACCCTTTGAATAAATTACTAATGCTTTTTTTTGCTGTTTCTATTTGGAAATGTAGGTATTCAGAATAGCATGTAGCCTTAAAAAAAAAAAACATAAATGATACCCAATTTCTGAGGGAATTAGGTTAAGTCTCCAGTCATTTTCTATCTTAGCTTTGCTTTGCTGTGTGAAAGCAAATGCAAAGTACAACAACCCTTTTACTTGAAGACTTTGAAATGACCTCATTTTCTACTTCTTTTGCTTAACAGGTATATATTGTCCCCCGAGCTGCGATCTTTCGTAGCGATGATGCACTCAAGGAATCAGCAGCCATGCTCAATAACATGCGTGTCTATGGCACAGCCTTCTTGGTCCTCATGGTATTGGTGGTGTTCATCGGTGTACGCTACGTGAACAAATTTGCCTCACTTTTCCTGGCCTGTGTCATTGTGTCCATCTTGGCCATCTATGCTGGAGCCATCAAGTCTTCTTTTGCCCCTCCACACTTCCCGTACGTGTCTGTCTCTCTGACCGGCCATCAGTTACTGGGTAGTCCGTGACAGTGTCTGGTGATGTGATCACTTCAAGTACAGTTTCAATCTCCCGGAGATTTCTCTCGTGGATGAGCTCATTTAGCATCTAGGCAGGAAGCCTCCCAGCAGACTTCTCATGTTGATCCTCTTCCTTATGTCCCAAGCATGGAACTGGCAGCTCTAAACATCATTTGGATATAGATACTAGGTTTTTCTCAAAACCTCCTTATAATGATTGTGTATATTTGAACAACTATTCATGAAGAGCTTTACGATAGTATAGTTATTACCAGCAAGCTTTGTAAAGTACAAATGTTGGATTCCTCTTATTAATAAAATATCAAGAGAATCAAAGAAACCTAAATTCCTACCTAAATATTTGTAATTAATTAAACTTTTTAACCTGCTGTTAATACCATAGCAGACTTTCTGGTTATAAAATAAAGAGAAAGAAATGTCACATTTTTACATATATATATATTTCTATATAGAGATTGTATGATATACCATAAGTAATGCAGGTACATTAAAGTGTATTTTTTTAAGTAGTAATGGATTTGTACAGATAGGTGACTCTCCGGTCACCTGTTCTCTGTTTGACTAGTGGCATAATGATTAGCTAGCACTGAGAGGTGTTTGTAATCTTGTTACAGAGATTGTCTTTAAAAAGTCATCTGGAGGGCACCTGGGTGGCTCAGTTGGTTAAGCGACTGCCTTCAGCTCAGGTCATGATCCTGGAGTCCCAGGATCGAGTCCCACATCGGGCTCCTTGCTCGGCGGGGAGTCTGCTTCTCCCTCTGACCCTCCCCCCTCTCATGTGCTCTCTCTCTCTCATTCTCTCTCTCAAATAAATAAAATCTTTTAAAAAATAAAAATAAAAAATAAAAAGTCATCTGGATTATCTAGGTATCAAACTCCTCACTCCTATGTCGATTTAACCTGATTACAGAAAAATAGTTTTTTTGAGATGAAAAAACCAGATCTATAGAGATTAAATGACTCGCCCCAAAGTTAGTTAATGGCAGAACAAGAATATGAACGCTTTGATTTCCTAACTCCTGGTCCAGTATTTCTTCTTTGCTAAATGATGTCAGTGATAGATTCCATCATCAACTTTTAGTCTGCTTATTTAGGGACTGCAGACTAGCCGAAAGTACTGAAGGCTATATTCTGGATATCTTAACTTGAGAAATTCCATTTTGCCTGAAGTTCTCCTTTGATGCTTCTCTTTTTTGGTGGGTAAAAGGTCATGATATGTGGTATTTTCTTTAAAATATTCCAGCAGAACAAGACCAAATTCGCTAGAGCAATGCATGAAACAAGACTGGGCAGTATTGAGTTGTTGAAGCTGAGTAATGGGTACATGGTTCATTATGTATGTATGCTGTCATTTTTGCAGATTTAAAAAGTTCTTTGTTCCTCTTGAGAGGTACTTTAACTGTGGGAGTATTATTCTTTTGTTCATATTTATAGCTCTGGGTTAAAGAAAAAAATAAAATCAGCAGTTATTATTTGTAATATCCTTAAATACCTTCACTCCCACTGGGTCTAGGCTTACATTCAAAAATAGTTTTCTCTTAGGCCATAGTGGGATGTGCTTTTTATTCCAGCCAAGCTGTCTTTCTTGAAACAGTAGCCAGAAGATTTGACCTTGAGTATAACATTTTCAAAGGGGTTGTTATGAACATAGGCTTTTCTAGGCCAAAAAATTAGGAGAATTTTTTTTTTTTTTTTTTTTAGAAAGAACAAAAGGACTGTAGGATGCTTTTAGACCTAACAATTGGTTAATAATCTAGAAAATTTGGAAGATGAGTAAGCACAGTGTCTTCAGACAGTTACTCTGTTTGAATTCTATCACCCTGCTACCAGTATGACTCGGGTAGACTACTTTATTGCCCTAAACTTCAGTTCCTCCATCCACAACATAGAAATACTAATGCATATTTTGTGAGATGGCTGTCAGGATTAAATTGCAGAAAATGTAAATAAATCTCCATCTACAGAACAAGTCAGTTAAGTATTAGGTCCTTTCACGTCCTCTTAGAGATGAGGGTTTTTTGTTTTGTTTTGTCCATTACTAACCTATTTCTAACCTACCTACCTTTTTTAAAATTTTATTTATTTATTTATTTATTTATTTTTTACCCTTCATCTTTCTCTCTGTTTTCACTTAGGGTCTGCATGCTGGGTAACCGCACCCTTTCGTCAAGACACATTGATATTTGCTCTAAGACCAAAGAAATTAACAACATGACAGTACCGTCAAAGTTATGGGGCTTCTTCTGTAACTCAAGTCAGTTTTTCAATGCCACCTGTGATGAATACTTTATTCATAATAATGTCACTTCAATTCAGGGCATTCCTGGCTTGGCTAGTGGTGTCATTACAGGTAAGTCAGGAGGTTTTTGAACAAGTTTTTTAATCTGCTCAGGAAAGCAGGCTTTTCAATCGTAGTGTCTTCTATTGTCCACGATGTCTCACTGCCACAGTATCCCTACCCTCCTTAAGCTCAGCACCCCCCTCTACATTCAACGTCTTTCTGCTTTTCTGTTAGTGAACTTATCCTTTTTCAAACTCTCTTGTGACGCTTTCTGCTAAAATATTCCTCCTTTGGGGGCGCCTGGGTAGCTCAGTCGTTAAGCGCCTGCCTTTGGTCCTGGGATCGAGCCCCACATCCGGCTCCTTGCTCAGCGGGGAGCCTGATTCTCCCTCTCCCTTTGCCTGCCGCTCCCCCTGCTCGTGCTCGCTCGCTCTCTCTCCCTCTCTCTGATGGATAAATAAAATATTTTTAAAAAATAAAATTTCCCTCCTTTTGAGAGCAGAGCTAGGCAGATCACTTTTTGAAGTCGGATGTAGTAATACAGTACCCTGTGTGTTACACTGTGAGACTGTGGTGTTCTTCCCACAGTGACAGCCAGATGGAGCTTGCAGTGTCACCACATCCACACATGCTGTTTTCCTCGCTCAGCCCAGTTTCTGAAACTCTTGCCTTAAGTGACTTCTATCTTAAATGTTTGGTCCACAAATGTCTTTGTGCGTAAGCAAGTTTACACTAAGGTGTTAGAAATAGCACTGATTACTAATTTAAAAGAAAAATAAGCTTTTCTGAGCATTCATCTTTAGTCCACTTAACTTCTACTAATTTGCATTTGTAAATTTAACTGCATTTGTATGTACCAAAGCATTCTGTCAAATTACATTTGAATCAGATGAGAAAGAGCATTAGGTTTTTATTTATGTGTTCTTTATTGTATGATATATATGTGTTCATGTAGAAGCAAACATACCTTTAAAAACTATATAAATGAGGAATCTGATTTAGAATATTGTTTAGGTAGAAAATTACCTAGTTATCTTCTTTCCATACTTCTGTTGCTTATATACCTTTTTCTTCCCACTGCAGAGAATCTTTGGAGTAATTACCTACCAAAGGGAGAGATCATTGAAAAGCCCTCAGCCAAATCTTCTGATGTCTTAGGCAGTTTAAACCATGAATATGTCCTTGTTGACATCACCACCTCTTTTACTCTTCTGGTGGGGATCTTCTTCCCCTCTGTCACAGGTAAGCAGAAGGGCTGTTGTCTGTTTTAGAAGTTAGGAGACCAAAGGAGTGATTTTTCTTAAGAGACAGAATTATATTCTCAGGCTTTTCAGATTTGCTTCCAATCTTTGGTATCCGCATGAATATCAAAGTATCCAGGAACTAAGAAGTTAACTTGTTCTTTTTTCCCTCTAAAGGTATCATGGCTGGATCAAACAGATCTGGAGACCTGAAGGATGCTCAGAAGTCTATTCCCATTGGCACTATCCTTGCCATCCTGACCACCTCCTTTGTCTGTATCCTTTTCATGGATCCAGCCTGAGTTTTAGTCATAGGCACATCTGTGGAATGAGGCTGATCAATATTTTTATCCTGCTAATAAAGATACCTGCTTTCTACCAGCTCACTTCTCACCAGATAATCTATCCACCTCAGCTCTAAAATTCAAGAAAGAATTGACAACATTAGTGAATCTAGCACCTCATTTTACTGATAGAAGAAATATCCTGAGTGTTTACTTTCTATCTCAGAGAGTTGTAGGTCAGCTTCCTTGACTCTCAGTATGGTAGATTTAAGCAATGTTGTCCTTTTTGGTGCCTGTATTGAAGGTGTTGTTCTTAGAGACAAGTAAGTAGTCCATCTCTTTGTAACATTTATGTGTCTGTCTTCCATTATATCTCATCATTCTACATTGCCCCACAAAAGTCATAAACTCAAAACCCAACCTGAGGTATAGATCATGACTAACAATTAGAAAATATATGTATATAGTTCCCAAAAAGGTTAGTGAATAATAAGTACCAGTTATACTGTTACAAATATGTGAGATGCAATGAATATAGCGCTTCAATAAAGTAGTGAATTTGTTTGCATAAGGGCTTCCCTACACATGAAGAGCTGTTGGAAACTAAAACCAAAAGTGAAGGAGAGCAAGTTAGAAAAAACAAACAAAACAAAAACTTTCAAGTGTCTCTAGCATCTCTATGAGACATGGAAGTATGTATCTGTTTAGCATTCTAAATACAATTTTAAAACTTTCTTCTTCATTCATGAAGACCGCTGGGTGTTTTTCCTGTCCTCTCACCTATGAACAAAAAATAAGTTTTTGTAAGAGATTCCTAGAAAAATCTTTCCCCTAAACCTGCTAGATCTCTTCCCATTTTCCCCATCTGGGGGAGTTACTAGCCTCACCATTCACCCTTTCTCAAAACAGAAATATAAGTGCCATCCTAGACTTTCTCCACCAGTTCCCTCATCCAGTTTCTAAGTCCTGTGAATTCCACATTTCATCTTATTAGATCTCCTCTTTTCCACTATTCTTTATCCCCATCCCTTTGCCCAAGCCTTCAGGATCTTTTGCCTAAAGTAGTGTAATTATCTCTCTTTCAGTATTACCACCTTCCAATCCTTTCCCACTGCCGCCAGAATGATTTCTCCTATAACACAAAATTGGCTCATACAAACCTTCCTGCTTCACAGCCTGCCAAAGCCCCTTGGAACCCATTACTTCAGTCTGGCCCTGTGTACCTTTTTCTGATGTCCTCTCCCATCATTCCCTCATAAACTGCCTGTGCTCCAGCCATACCTGAAGTTAAATACGCAGCCACACATTTGTTTGTACAGTTTCCTTTGCTTAGAATGGGTAACTCCCCCCTAGCAGACACATTGATCCTCTAAGACTAGACTGTCTTCTGTCCTGTGAAGCTTTCCCACGCTCACCCAGCAGAGACAACCACACACCCCCTCTTGTTCAGCCACTACACTGTTGCACATACCACAGATACTGTAGCTTTTCCTATCACTCTCCCTGACTCGATCGATCGAGTTCTTTTAGGACAGAAACCCTAGTAGATGCTGTGTACACATAGTGTTGACAAAAAAGAATAAGCACAGTTTACTGTTAACTATACTATTGTCACTGAAAATATATGGGCGTATGAGCTTTGGTAAATTACACCATCATATAAACAGTATTGAAAGTGTAAGCTGGAAAGTCCCTTTGGAAAACTGTTGGTCATTATCTTCTAAAGTTGAACGTACACATACCTTATGACCCGGCGATTCCTCTGCTAGGTAGACCCAGCAGAAATGCATGCACACGTGCATTAAGAGTCATGCACAAGAATTCTCACAGCAGTATTATCATTAGTAGTTAAAATCTGGATATAGGTCAAATGTTCATCAGTAGTAGAATGGATAAATTATGTATTCATAATGGAAATGGAGTGGAAAACCATAGAGCAATGAAAATAAATGAACCACAGCTATATACAAAAAAAAAATTAGGATGAATTTCACAATGTTGAGTGAAAGAAACAAAACACATATCACGTATTTCATTTATTTAAAGTTTAAAAACAGGTAAGATGACATAGTATTAAAAGGACGATGGGGGGACAAAAGGGCTCGTGATAGTGGGCATAAGAGAGACTTTTGGGTGCTGGCAGTGTTCTGTGTCTTGACTAGATAGTAGCTGCATGGATGTTTTGTGAAAATTTATTGAAATGTACATTTGTTTTTTGCACATTACTTTTTGTGTGTGATACTTGATAAAAATGGTTAAAACCATAAATAATTAAACAATGAGATGCCATGTCATACCCATCAAATTAGCACTGACTTTTAAAAATTTTAATACTCAAGGCTGGTGTGAAATGGGTCTGTGCTATAAGACTTAAACCTTCATATACTTCCAATGGAAATAAAATGTATTCTAACCTTTCTGGAAAGCAGTTTGGTAGTGATTTTGAAATATTTAAAGATACTGATCCCTTTCATTGCAGTTATTCCCTCTTAAGAACCTGCCATAAGGGCGCCTGGGTGGCTCAGATGGTTAAGCGTCTGCCTTCGGCTCAGGTCATGATCCCAGGGTTCTGGGATCGAGTCCCACATCGGGCTCCCTGCTCCTTGGGAGCCTGCTTCTCCCTCTGCCTCTCTCTCTCTCTCTCTCTGTCTCTCATGAATAAATAAAGAAAAATCTTCAAAAAAAAAAAAAAAAAAAAGAACCTGCCATAATGGAAAAAAATCTGAAGTGTGAATGTAGATATGTGCATAAAGATGTTAATCACAGTATTTTCCATAGTATAAAACCAACATTAGAGAGATGGATTATGTAAATTATGATGCAATATTATTAAAACCACTAAAATTTTTATTCATGAAGAGTTTTTCATGACATAGGAAAATGCTTATAAGTTAATATGGAATTATAGGTGTAATGTGATCTCATCTATGTTTATAAAAACAGTAAACAGACTAAAATGTGCAAAGTATGCTAAATATTACCGATTATGATTAATGAATTTCCTCCCGGCTTTTTATATTTATTGTATTTTTCCAATTTTTTGCAAAGAGCACAGATATTTTGATATTTTGAGGGGAAAAAGCTACAGTTGAAGCTTAGCTTTATTATCTGGCTCCACAGGTTATTTTTTCTTAATATAAATCAAATCTGCCTACCTTTACATTTCTTAATATTTATATCTGTCTCCATTTTAATTTTCTGAAGATTATAAATAGAAAAAAAATAGGTGAATGTCTCTCTAGTCTTTCAGTCTGTAGGTAAATTTCCACACTCCCATTTCTTTCCCAGGTTTGGGGATGCTGTGAAAGGTAATCTGGTGGTGGGTACCTTATCTTGGCCGTCCCCATGGGTGATTGTCATCGGCTCCTTCTTCTCAACATGTGGGGCTGGGCTTCAGAGTCTCACAGGTGCACCAAGACTGCTACAGGCTATAGCCAAGGATAACATCATACCCTTTCTGAGGGTGAGTAATCCTTTCCCATACCCTATTTCCTTTTCCTCAGATTTTTTGAGAAACCGTGGTCTTCATAGGCTTAGGAATTATTAGATCATATAATGTGAAGACATGTGGGTTTTTAGTACAAGACCTTCTAAATCCCTGTGAGGGATGAGTTTATATATGAGTGGGGTAAAGGTATTTAAAAGATACCAAAGTTGGTAACACTATTATCCTTCATATACCTGAAACTGTGGCATAGAGGAATCAGGGAGCATTGACTCTGGCACTCCCCACACACCTGTGTCTGATATTTCCCTTCTCTATACAGGTTTTTGGTCACAGTAAAGCCAACGGGGAACCTACCTGGGCTTTACTTCTAACTGCTGCCATTGCAGAGCTGGGGATTCTTATCGCCTCCCTGGATCTTGTGGCCCCAATTCTTTCTATGTAAGAGCCAGTTCTTCTCTTTACTTTTCTTGCTTATATGATGTGTAATACATGTTGATTTCCATCGGGCATATAACAGTAGTGATAAAAGAGTGAGCCAAGGACAGGTGTAACTTCACCTAAATAATACATATTCCTAAGAAGTTTCAAGTAAGACTAACTTTTATAAGTTGTCATGGTTTCTTCCTACCGGTATAACTTCACAAGTTCTTTGCCTTCATTTCTTATTATCAGTTGATTGTAGCTTTCACTGCTACTCTTAGCTTTGATCCTTCAACTGCAACTTAGTGATGACTTAATTACCCACCTGGCACTGGGCAGCATGCTAGGAATACAGAGATGGATTACACAACCCTAAGGAACCAATGATGGAGAGACCAGTGATCCTTGTGTAGTGTGATGAGAACTGTGGTAAAGGTGAACACTGCGTAAGAGCTCACAGCAAGGCACCCAAATGGACTGAGACTCAAGAAAGGTTTTCTGGAGAAAGGGACACTTGCATCTTGAAGGAGGACTGGTTATTTACTAAGCAATGAAAAGAGTGAGATGTCCCAGACACGGAATGTGTGTAAAGGAATTGAGGATTGAAACAACGCAGCACATCTGAGAATTCAAAGTAGTTTGGCTTTGATAGAAAGGAGCGTGCCTGTTCGGGGGCAGCTGAGCAGAGAAGTAGCTAGAGCCAGGTCACAAAAGACCCAGAACTTTTACCTGGAGGTAGTGAGTGATCCTTTGAGGATAGAATGATCATATTTATGTTTTAGAATGATAATTTGCTATAAAAGACAAGTGAAAAGGAGGCTAAAATTGAGCTGGGAATGCCAGCTGGAAGCTTATTTAATCCAGCAAGGAAGAAAAGGATCCTGAACTAAGATGATAATAGTAGAGATGGAAAGGAGGGGAAAGGTTTAAAAATGTGTAAATAGGTAGAATCCATAGGACTTGATAAGTTAATTTGGAACAAGGATGAGTGACAATGAGGAAATGGATTATCCCAAGAGCAACTGGGTAATGTCTTTCACTGAGAGAGAACACAGGCAAATGAGCAAGTTCGTGGGGAGAAGTTAAAGTTCTCTACATCCTAGTCTTAATCAAAGGCTAGTGGGCTAGAACAACAAGGTCTTTATCTATAATAACCTTTGGAGAATCATTTTACAATAATAATCATGCCTCTTACTATTTATATTCTGCCAGGTTTTTCCTCATGTGTTACCTCTTTGTGAACTTGGCATGTGCATTGCAAACATTACTTCGAACACCCAACTGGAGACCCCGGTTCCGCTACTACCACTGGTAAGTCTGCTCTTTTTCTTCTTCTTCCCCACATTTGGAGAGAACCCATCATTGAACTAGAAAACTAGAAGATTCTGGGTGGTTAATACAATTTTTCTTGGCCAGCCATCCTACTGCCTGTTTCAACTTCAGTGATTACCTGAATTTCCACCACTTTACTGTGTTTTTTCATAGGTCACTTTATAATTTATAACACCCACTTGAGAATAAAGATCAAAACTATGAAATAAATATTTCCAGCTTGCTGCATTCTTCAGGTTAAACCAGCCTACCCTTTGCATATCTGTTTTCCCATTTCCCTCTTAGCTAAGCACTGGACTTCACCCCTTTCTATCTTTATTCTCATCAGTTTTCATTCTCGAACTCTCTCTTCCTTAGGAGGTTCATGTAGCAGGTAAGAGTATGAGCTATGGAGTCAGATGACCTTAGCTCAGTGTCAGCTCTATTTCCTAGTTTTGTAGCTTTTACCAAAGCACATAACTACATCAAATTTAATTTTACTCATTTGTGAAATGGGACTGATAGTATTACCTATCTCATAGGGTTGCTTTGAGATGATCTGAAGCGCTCAGTACAGTGCCTACTACATAGTAAAGCTCTCAGTGAAACGTTGGACAGCTGCTGCTGAGTTCACGTCTCCTCGGTCTTAAGGGAGTCATCACGCTTTTAGCTACCATCCCATCTCCTCCTTTCTTTCCTGTCTTAGCTAAAGGTTCTTTAATATGTCCTGTAGGCACCTGTTGCTACATTCCTCTGTGCTAACTTCCTCCTTGACCCTTTCCTGACTTCACTTACCCGTGATGGGCAGGAGTGTGACCTTTATGTGGCAAAAATTTAGATCCTCACTGATTTTATCACCTCTAATCTTCCTTCTAGCTTTAACCTTAATTAAATGTTCACTATGAACTCTGTTGTGTTACTGTTTTGCTTTTGTTACCTTTTCCCTTTATCCTTCTATTTTTTTTTTAAAGATTATTTTTGACAGAGAGAGCACACAAGCGGGGGGGGAGCATGAGGAGAGGGAGAAGCAGGCTTCCCGCAGAGCAGGGAGCCCGATGTGGGGCTCGATCCCAGGATCCTGGGATCATGACCAGAGCCGAAGGCAGATGCTTAACCATCTGAGCCACCCAGGCACCCCTCCTTCTCCTATGTTTTTATTAGATCTGATTTTCTCCATTCACTCTTTTTGAAATTCATCATGGAGCTAAGAAGTTCATTCTGTACACAGTAGAACTTCAGTAAGCATGGTTGTCTACCTGATCTATTTGATCAAAACAGGCATTCCATCATTCTCTGCCAAGTTTCTCTCCTCTCTCTCTCTTTTTTTTTTTTTAGTGAGAGAGAAGAGAGTGAGAAAGAGTGAACACAAGTGGGGGGTGGGGCAGAGGGAAAGACAGAGACTTTTTTTCTTTTTTAAAGACTTTATTTATTTATTTGACGGAGCAAGAGAGCACAAGCAAGGGGAACAGGAGAGGGAGTGGGAGAGGGAGAAGCAGGCTCCCCGCTGAGCAGGGAGCCCGATGTGGGACTCAATCCCATGACCCTGGGATCATGACCTGAGCCAAAGGCAGACGCTTAACGACTGAGCCACCCAGGCACTCCGAGAGAAAGACTCTTAAGCAGACTCCACACTTAGCACTGAGCCCAACACAGGGCTCCATCCCAGGACCCTGAGTTCATGACTTGAGCCAAAATCAAGAGTTGGACGCTTAACCCACGAGCCACCCAGGTGCCCCTCTGCCACGTTTCTCTTATGTAAAGTAAGGAAACTAATGGCAGATTTCCTTCAGTGGGTTCTGCATGTATGCTAATGAATGTTAATATGGTTTTAAGCAATATTTACATGAAATACTTTTTTTAAAAGATCATGTTAATAATTCTGACTACATGCCCCATCCTTGCTTTGCCAACTAGGCATTAATTATCCTCACAACTACAGATAACTTTCATTACATCCTGTTCATTTATATGTTTTCCCAGCAATGAGAAACATCAGCACAAAGGATGGTTTGGGCCTCGGTGCAGATCTACCGACTATTGCAGTCCATGATAAGACAACTATAAAAATTGAGAAAAATATTTTGAAACTTTTATAGCAATTTGACATTCTCACAGCATCCAGGCATATAGTAACTTTTCTAATAACTCATTTTTATTGCGTTTTACAGAAGTTCAGTCTGCAATATATTGGAATTTAGCAATCCCTCACCAGTTTGAGAAGCATCTCTAGCACAGGCTTCTTTTTAAGCTGCTTAGAAAAACACTTTCTTGTTTGTGTTTTTGTTTTTAATTTTCTAGGGCCCTCTCTTTCATGGGAATGAGTATCTGTCTGGCTCTGATGTTCATTTCTTCCTGGTATTACGCCATCGTAGCTATGGTAATAGCTGGTATGATCTACAAGTACATCGAGTACCAAGGGTGAGTCTGTGGATTTGACCTTGATTACTGCTAAAAGTATCAAAATGGACTAGTTTGTGTAGAGCCAGCCCAATGAAAATTGCAGTAAGGATCCAGATAACCTCATTCATCTGTAACTAAATTTTGTATCCCCAATTCTTTTAGCCATCTTACAGACACAAACATACAGAATCAACAAGGGGAACCCATTGAGAAAGTATGAACAGATCAGTGAAAAAAGTAGCTTAAAGGACTTGTCAAATAATAATGATGAGTATTAAAGTATAACACAAATACAAGTATTTTTGCTTATCTCTTCAGTCAAGGTATTATCTCTGAAATGAAAAAGAAATTAATCCTGAATAACTATAACAACTAAGACTTCAGAAACACCTAGCAAAATTTAGGAATAAATAACACTGGTTCAGAAGATTACATTGAGTTTTGCTTTTCCCCATTATTTTCAAAATTAAATTAAACTTTGGGTCTGTCGTAAGTTCCTTCTCCAAATAGCTGTTTTGCATTATTGCTTTTGAACAGTTACATAGAAGGACAAGTGAGTGATACTTCCAGCCTTTATTTTGAATTGTTTATTGTACAGTGTGGTCCATTGATGAAGGACAGTGTGGATCTGCTTTTGGTGGGTTCCTTATGTTAATAAAGAGCATTATATAAATAATGAGTTTTAATTTTCTTCCTTGTGCATATGTTAGTTTTAGATAAAGAAAAAATAAACTTTATGTTTTGAAATTGTACTTGATATAGTTGAAATCTGTCTCTGCTTTTTTCTCTTTTGTCTCCCAGAGCGGAGAAAGAATGGGGTGATGGAATCCGTGGGCTGTCCCTCAGTGCAGCCCGGTTTGCTTTGCTCCGGCTGGAAGAAGGACCGCCACACACTAAAAACTGGAGGTAAAGAAATCAGTAGAGCTTAGTGGTGTAGTGTTTGGCACATGGTTAACACACACAACTATGTGCTTCTGTGATTACAGGATAAGGAATTCAGGTGGCTCAAGGAATTGGTATAATGGACCCATTTTGAATGATTCCAGATCCTTCATACTTTATTCTCTTTTCTTCATGGGATATCTGGTCTAGACTTCAGCCATTTTTATTGTTCCTTGCAGAATGATCGATTTGTGGTAATACTGGGAGGATTGAAATAAACTACACCCTCATCCTATCGTTTTCTCTAATCTCTTCCTTCTGCCCGATTACAGTTTTATATAGATCTCCTGAATTAAAGGGTAGAATTGTCATTCTGTTCCCCAAACCCAAAGTTTTTTCTCCCTTCCACCCTCCCACCAATCTCTCTGCAGGCCTCAGTTACTTGTATTGCTGAAATTAGATGAGGACTTACACGTCAAGCATCCTCGCCTCCTCACCTTTGCCTCACAACTTAAAGCAGGAAAGGGTCTCACTATTGTGGGCTCTGTCATTGTGGGGAACTTCCTGGAGAACTACGGGGAAGCTTTAGCTGCTGAACAGGTAAGAGTCAAGGCTTATTGACTTAGTGGAATTTAGCTTCTGGTTTTGTGATGTTAAGTTGTTAGATGTCATATTTCTAAGTTAATCCCTTTCCTGAGTGATCTAGGAGGTTTCCTTCTTAGTGCTGACTTTTGAACAATCATATTCTCCCAAATAAGAAGATGAACCAGAAGATAATAATTTATTTTTTCCATTTAAAAAGCATTACTAAACTTTTAAGATTGTCAAGGCTAAGCACTGTTTGCAAGTAGACTCTAAACATTGACTCAGGCCTCAGAGAAGTCAAGTAAATAAATCTGTCCCTTGAATCGTGGAGATGGTTCTGCTCAATCTGGTGACAAGGAGCAATGAACAACTTTCCTTTCTCCTTACCAGTCTACCTTGGTATCATGAGCAAGGTTCTTTTGCTTTACTTCTGATTAACTTGCCAAGTATAAGTTCTCCCTAAAGAAGAAAGCAGTTTTCACTCTAATACTTATTATAAATGATAAAACCAACCCTTTTATTTCAAAAATTTTACTGGATTTCATTTGGAATACTTTGAAACCCTAAAAACTAGAAATGCTTGAAGAAACACTAGTCTGGAATGATGGTAAAAATAAATAAAAAGCACAGGATTGGAAATCAGTAAAGCTTGCTTATTACCCTTGCTACATCACTGACTTAATCTGTACCTTCAGGAAAATTCTGTCCTCTTTCTACACCATTATTCCCTTCATCTTTCCACTAAGAGAGTAAATGAAGTATTATCTCCAACTTGGCTTGAATAAATAATAGCAAAGCAAAGACAAGGGTCATCAGTAGTCACCATTAAAATACCAAAACAGATGGAAATAGGAGAAACGAAAAAAAAAAAAAACATACCAGAGAAAATTTTTAAGTGAAACTGAATCATCAGATTGAGTTTCTAATAATACGAGTCAGGGTATCAGGGCGATTGAGGAAGGAAGTAGATCATGTTCACACTCAGCCTGGCCAGTTAAGAAAGAATATTGAATATTTGTTTTACGAAGATCCCTGCTCTTGATTTGTTTGGTATGTTACAAAGAAGGGAAAGCAGAATAGAGGAAAAGGCAGAGGAACTCCATTGCTGTAGTCAACCAGCAATATATGTAGTAAGCACTTAGTGAAAAAGGCAAAGGATAATGAAATTCCATTGGCCTAATTTTACTTTTTGGACTTTTCTGTAGGAGATACGGTCTTAAGCAGAGTTTGGAAAAGAGGAGGAGATTATAAGACAAGGAGTAATAGATTAAAAGGTTCAGGGTGAAGCAATTCAGCATTGAGGTTCTCTTTTTCAGACCATAAAGCATCTAATGGAGGCAGAGAAGGTGAAGGGATTCTGCCAGCTGGTGGTGGCAGCCAAGCTGAGGGAGGGCATTTCCCACCTCATCCAGTCATGTGGCCTTGGGGGCATGAAGCACAACACGGTGGTGATGGGATGGCCTAATGGCTGGCGCCAGAGTGAAGATGCTCGAGCGTGGAAGACTTTTATCGGTACAGAACACTTTTCATTTTATCCTGAGGGCCCAAATAGGGATTACAGTTAAACCTCTGTTGCCTTAACCCTACCCCATAGCCTAAAGTAGAGACCGTGGCATTGCGGAAGCATAGTCCCATAAGGGCACCTAAGTAACTACTAACAGTAATAATCCTATTCTCCTCACCCCCTCCAGCTTTATATTATGTTCATGAATTGTTTATCTCTGTCGAGTATTATGCTAGGAATTATCTCTGAAATTGCCCTATTTTCATTTGTGATCTGCCTCATTGATGTTCTCACAGGAATTGGAAGGATGGTCTTTCATCAAAATCTCCAGAATTCACATAACCCCCCCCTTAGAAATGTAGTGATCAGCATATATCTAGTAATATAAATCATGGTTCTGAATCTAATTCTGTTAGTTATTCAGATTTTTCTTAATGATTGTTGTTACTTGATGAGGTATAACCCACTATGTAAACAGAATACCTTGCTTAAAGAAATGTAAAAAAAAAAAAAAAAAAAACGCATTACCCTTGCTTTCCTGACATGGTGGGAAGCAAGGCAAGCCTCAGGAGTCTTCTCTGTTTATCCTGATTCTGTTTTCTCCCTAGGCACAGTTCGAGTGACAACTGCTGCCCATCTGGCCCTGCTGGTGGCTAAAAACATCTCCTTCTTTCCCAGCAATGTGGAGCAGTTTTCTGAGGGCAACATTGATGTGTGGTGGATTGTGCATGATGGGGGGATGCTCATGTTATTACCATTCCTACTTAAACAGCACAAGGTATTTTAGATACCTTTTGAAAAAAGTCTTTCTCCCTTGATATCGTCCTGGTTCACTAGACAGATGCTTCCTCTTTGATTATAGTGTTGGGGCTTAGGATCAGAAGAGTTGGGGATTTTTCTTAGCTTTCCCATGATCCTACTTTCAACCGTATGAGAAGTAAGTAGTTTTCTTTCTAGTTGATACCTACCTATCTCTAAGTGAAATTCAGCAAGTTAATAAAGTTCCATATGAGCTCTTGGAAAAACATTAAGAAGTGACACGTCCATTTAAAAAAAAAAAAAAAAAAGACCAAAGTCTCTCAAATGCTGGAAACCTATGTTTGGGTGTGTGGGTATCTTATACATAGGTATGCTCATCCTTTGGTAAGACTAGTTAAACTGAACTTTAAAATAATAAATATTAGAGTCTGCATGAGGCATCAATATGCTATCTGAATACAGTACCCTCTTAATGTATATATATCCCCTTTTGCCAGTTTTCTTCTTGTTAGGAAATTAAGAACTTCTTAAAGCTGTTTTTAATGTGTTTTTAGTTAAGCTTTTGCCTTCGTACAATAGTATATCAAGTTAGAAGCTAAGAACAACAAATATCCTGATACTATAGCAAGACTGTCCAAAGCAAAAAATGTCTTGTGTTTGAGGAATAACTCTTTTTTTTTTTTTTTTTTTTTGGCCTTCTTGCATCTCACTTTCCATGTATGTATGGTACTTTCTCAGGTGTGGCGAAAATGTAGCATTCGGATCTTCACAGTAGCCCAACTAGAAGACAACAGTATTCAGATGAAGAAGGACCTGGCTACCTTCCTCTACCACCTACGCATCGAGGCCGAGGTGGAAGTGGTAGAGATGGTGAGAAAGCGGAGTTTGAGATCAAACAGACCACCCTTCCCCCACTTCCTACCCTGTCTTCCTAGAACTTTTTTTGGTTTGGGAAATTGTTCAGCTGCAAATGTGGATTAATCTCTTAGTTCCAACAAAGCCCTAATATATTGATCTAGATAAGTAGAATATGAATGTGTTGTGTATTCGGTGGATTTTATTTTTGCTCTTTTGTTATACAGCCTTTATATTTCTACCAGATTGTCTGCTTAATATGGTTTTATCAAGTTTTAATTCATATATGCATGTTAAAATCACACACAGTGCTTTTTTTTAATAATAACCTAGCAGTCTTAAAAAAAAAAAGACTAGAGTTTGTATTTTGTTTCAAGGAAACATATATGTAATGGTTGGATTATGGAAAAGACTCTCAGGGCTTCTAGATTTGCTCTACAGTCCATAATATTATATAGCTCAGTAACTGAAGAACATAGGAGTGAAACTTAGGTTGATATTGTGATACTTTCTCTGGCTTAATTTAGTGAGTGGACATGAAAGTGTATGGTTCATCCTTCTTTCTCCTTTGTGCTTATTGCCCACTCTGTGTTATCTACGGCAGCATGACAGTGACATATCTGCTTATACTTATGAGCGCACCCTGATGATGGAGCAGAGGTCCCAGATGCTCCGGCACATGCGACTGTCCAAAACAGAGAGGGACAGAGAGGTGAGACCTTCCTGTATTCATTGAATGCTAGTCTGTCCCTGAGAGGGATGATACTATATTGTTCTCATAGAATGACACATTCTTTCCTTCTCCCTTTATCAGTTCTTTCACTATAACCACATTATTATTTGAAAATAATTGAAGCTGAAGCGTGAGAGGGAATTGGGTACAGAGGTCATAGCTATGTTGGGCCCTTCTCAGGCACAGTTGGTGAAAGACCGGAACTCAATGCTGCGATTGACCAGCATTGGCTCTGATGAGGATGAAGAGACAGAAACCTATCAGGAGAAGGTGCACATGACTTGGACAAAAGACAAGTACATGGCATCCCGGGGACAAAAGGCTAAGTCGATGGAAGGATTCCAGGACCTGCTTAACATGCGTCCGTAAGTTTTCCAACTCACAAGCTTATCATGTAATATGGTATCCTAGTCAGTGGCACACATGTGACTTTGCCTGGATACACAGGATGAGGTCTGTTCTTCATTTCACCCCAAATCCAGCCATCTCTGTTATTTGCCTGTGCATATCAGCTACCAGTTAACATTGTGCATAAGCTAACCACCCTTCTTTCTCACCATACTGTGTTCCTGGAATAAAACAAGCAAATGTAGAATGAGAAAACCCAGGATATTAGTATAAAGAAATCATTTGTTCACTACATTATTCATAGTCAAAGCAAAAAAGTTCTGTATCTCAAGGTTTTTAAAGTTGACTATATGCCTAGCTTTCTCTTTGCCTTAACCACCTCTCTTTCTCCCTTCCACCCGTCCAGAGACCATTCCAATGTGAGGCGGATGCATACGGCAGTGAAACTCAATGAGGTTATAGTTAACAAGTCCCACGAAGCAAAGCTGGTTTTGTTGAATATGCCAGGGCCACCCCGAAACCCTGAGGGTGATGAAAACTGTATCCTTTCCAAGAATGGAGCTACCAGTAGGGAAAGTCTTAGCCTGTTTCTTAGATAAGACCACTAGGTAACCTTAAAAGTCATTGTCTGTGCCCATATTTCCTTCTCAAGGAGGAAAGGCTGTTAAAAGTCTTAGGCAAGGATTCTTACACAGCAGTGAGATTGATCTCCTTTGGGGGAGCTGGGTATATATGTTCTCTCTGAACCCTAAAGAGACTTTTTAGGTGGTAAATTTGCAACATGACTTCTAATATTCACAGTATAGAATCCTTTCTGAAACAGTCCTAGAGACGCAATACCCACATCCTTTCTCCTTTTCTCAGGCTCCACCCACTTTGCAAAGCGTCTTTCTTGTGGATGTAGTTAGGGGAGAAGCAGTTTAAGTGAAATCTCCTCTGAGGGGAAAAAAAAGATAAGGGTTTTTCCTCATACCCTGATCACAGGATTTTTTTAATGGGACCCCTTCAAGAATGCAATGGTATAGACTGGCCCATTCCCATCAGTACCATTAAGGAGAAGAGATTAAGAAAAAAAAAAAAAAAACTGGCAGAAAAATCTGATTTGAGCAGCTTCACTTAGAAATTACTTGGGTTCTCTCGAGCAGTCTTATAAGCTGCCCTGTTGTGGCCTTTTCTTCTTTTTTGGCTTATTTTGCTGTGGTACAAACACATTACTTGTGAGTTTCCCCCATTTGTAAAGTTACATTTAGAAAAAAGTCTAACAAATGAAGGTCTTGTATTATATATGCAAAGGAATTAGATCCCTGGATTATTTCACAGGGTTAAATTAAATCCAGAGTTCAGACGTCTCCAACTCTGAGTATATATAATAATGAAAACAAGTATGTTAATTTTGCAGCTTTGCAGTCAGATAAACCTCGATTATCATGTCAGGTTATAAAGTGTGTTCTTCTCCTCATTTGTCTCCTTGACAAATTCGGAAGACATGGAGTTCCTAGAAGTGCTCACCGAGGGACTAGAGCGAGTCCTCCTTGTCCGGGGTGGTGGCAGTGAAGTAATCACCATTTATTCATAATCTACTCCTGAAGACTCTGCTTGGCCTCACCTTTCCTAAAAGGCTTCCATTCTCCATGGAAGTGCCAGCTCTTTACTACTACTCCCATCAAGTAGAGGCCTGGGTTCTGTACACATCACACTGAACTCTTGACAAGCTGAACCTCGAGTACTTGTGCAAAAAAGTACACGTAGTTCTGCTCTTTGCTATCATATGATCTGCTGTCCTTACAGAAGAAGCAGATATTTCCTCAATATCAGAACACTGGTCAAGTCCTAAAAGCCATGTCTGTACTAGTTGAAGGCAAATTAGAATTAACAGGCTAAACCATTAAAATGAGTTGGCAAAAGGGATGCTAGAAATTCAAGAAGACGAAAAGCAAGTACATGTCCAACATTAAAGGGGAGTCTCAGAAGTCATGGTCCAATGATGACACCATGGGGGTAACAGCCAGAGACACAGCTTCATCATACTAAAGAATGCATGGCCGAGTATGTGGGGACCTAACATCCTTGTGGAGATAACCTGTGGCAAACCAAGATGAAAATCTTTTTTAGCTAATTTTCTTTAATGTTTCCATTGTTCTCCAGGACTCTATTTTATATTAGGGTACTATACAAAAACTGAAACATGGCTACAGCCTCTACTTCTTCCTCCAACACAAGATTCCCCCCAAATACCAGGTTCCAGTACACATACTATGTCGGTTTATATGTCAGCTGGTTCTCAAAACCCAGTCTGTGGTTAAGATTGTAATACACGCATTGTTATCCTGGAAATTGTTTTTTTAAAGGTGGAGTAAAAAGAATTTCTTTCAGGTTCTTTTCAAATGGCCAAATTAGGGTACCCTAACTCCAAATTAAGATCTACTGAAACAGTCTGTGGTTACCATGTGCGACATGGTCAAAACAAGCAAGCTGTTGTCCAAGAAATCTAGATGATGATGCACATTGACCAGTAGTTTCGCCTCTCCTTTCTTTTATGCCCTCTGGGTTAGTAGGCACAGGTCCAAAATCATAGGAATAAACTAGGAAGACTGGCTAAAATCCTTCCCTAAAAGCTTTGAACTATCTTTTAAAGGGGGAATCCAGCAATGGAATTCGAAGTTCTAGAGCCATACTCCTTCCATAGTGCCAAAGATTGAGTTGCTGCTACTCTCCCTACCTGCTTCACTAAAGTGGCATACGATTGGCATTGACCTGATTCAAGAAACTTATTTTTCACTAAGAAACCTGTGCACTCATTTCCAAAGCCATAGCCAAGACTTGAGGCACTCAACTCATCTAAATGTCCGGAGTATGAGCGTTTTTATCAATTTTATTCTTCATTGTGACTGCAGGAACTTGGCTCTGAACCAAGATTATCCAAGCCAACAGTCCTCTGCTATTCCAGTTGTTTTCAGAAAGCTCTCAATGTGTCAAGGAAGTACTTGTACAAGCTTAGCTTTTTATTTGCTGGTCATAAAACATTTACTGGTCATTTTAATTTACTGGTCATAAAACACCTAGCTTTCAAGCATAGGGAAACTACCTTGAGTGGTAATTGCAAATATGTGAAATGGTCCTTTCTTTTATAGGATAAGTATTTAGAAAAACTGTTTTGCCTGTATTCATGACTGCTCTTCAATCACCTTTTTAATGATAAATACTGCCACTCTTCTTTGATCACCCAATAGGATATGGAGCAAGCAAACCTAGGTCCCAGCAGATTATTCATTTGATTTTTATGGACAGAGAAAACCTTTTCTTCAGTATGGCTTAAGAAACTGAGTATTTTGTTCCCTTTGCTCTTTTTTCAACCTCAAGACCCAGTCAGGGTAGCAAAACAAACATGATCTTTAAGTTCCTGCTCCTTCCTGCAGAGGGTAGAAGCACTGTTAAAATTTCCATTGTAATACTCTGTTGTTTAGTTGAGTCCACAGTAGTGGAACAGGTTCTCTAGGACCAAGATATTGAAGCCCCCGTGCTTTAAAGGTCAGCCTGCCCAGGAATTCCTCTACATTTACACACATCCTCTGGCCAAAGTGGTTGATACATATATTTTTTTTCCATATAGAAAAAATATGGGCAGAAAACAAGGTTTTAGAAGAGCTTTTTGTGGTTGGAGCTCTGTAAGAATCTTTTAAAGGGATAAGGGAGTGAGTGGCTATTAATACAGCCACTACTTCAGCCCCTAAAACATAAAATCACCATTACATGGGAAAATGGTTATTAGGCCAGATTTAAACTCATCTCTGTCTAGAGCATTTCACGTCCATGTGTTGCTTATGTTGTTCGTCTGTGAAGTGTCTTGTCTCTTCTAATCACTGCAAATAAAGCAATACTGAAAACTTGGCGAGAGAGAATGCACCTTAGGGGAAGGGCTTTTGTGTTTCAAGAAGGAAGAGAAAGGAAAGACCTCTTCCTGCCTTCTGAATAAGATCCAGCTTTTAAGTCTTAGCTAAGATTTACCAGGGCAGACTATGACAATATACCTTCTCCAGCTGCTGGCCTTCTGCCTTGTAAAGCTATCTTAAAAGCTGAGGTTTGAATTGCAGCATCTGCTCAGCAGGGGCCCGGTTCCTCTTGGCAGGGGAAAGATCATTACCGTGTATCTTCCTTTGCCTCAGATTCCTGTGGCCCCAACTAGCCCGCCAATCCTCACTCCCCCTAAATGTGTTAAAAATCCATTATTGTGGATGTTAAAGTAGCAATTACACTGTAAGCATATTTATGTACTCTTTTTGTCTGGTTTATTTTTCTTTTCATCATGTATAATCTGAATCCAGCATTAGTTTCTCACATCTTCCAGTGTCTCCAACAGAATTTTTATGTTCCAGCTTGTGTTAAATAGAAGTGAAACATTAAGGAAAATAGAGTTAAGGGAAACTTGTGCAACCTTTTTTTTAAGCATTGTTCTCAACCATTTAATTTATTGAAAGGAGATGCTGCTGTGGTTCTTGATTTAGCAGCAACCATTTTGTTTACATAGAGTTACAGTTTTATTTGTTGTTTTGCTCTGTACTGGAAACATAAATAAAGTTTTCTACATTATTTTCATTCAAGGGTTGTGGTATAGTTTCTTTGTGTGTTTGGAGTGATACGTACATTGTCTTTCTGGGATTCATCTCCTCACCATGGAGTAAAGAGAGCTTTGGTTCTGTTCAGCATGAGTGATAACTTTAAGAATTAGTATGCTGAGAAGGAGCCACTGGGCACAAAAGAAGGTTGTAAATGAGATCCCGATACACAGGCACCAGGTGCTTCTTTCTCCTCTTCACAGAAGCAATCCTCCACCACTAAACTCCATCCTCTGAAACAAGGTAAATAGGTGATTGGTGAATTGGTGTTGAACTAACTTATAGAATCAAGTTCTTTATTTAATCACAGGCTCTATTTAGCTTTATCCTTAAAAAAGTAACAACTTCCAAACTCCCAAGGGATCTTATTTCTTAACAAATAAGCTCTAGTACCAACTCAAATCCCCCACCATCAAATGGGTCTGCTATTTACATTACAACTGCCCCAAATTTAACTTTTCCTTTGCTTACCTCAGGGGGCTCAATGAAGGCTAACCAGTCTGATGCATGTGTAGGCAACAGTCCCATTGACTGGCACTTATAAACAGCCAATGCCAAACCCATGAGGTTTCCAATGAGATACACCAAACCCTGAAGAAACTTCTGGCTTGAACTTTCTAGCATCTTGAAAGCTGTTGGGGTAACAAAAAGTGTCAAACCCAAAACAACTTTTTTTTTTAATATGAATCAGGCCATATTTTAAAATAATATAGAGAGACCCAAAGTAAAATAGCAAATAGGACCATTAAAAGTGAACAAAAAGCCATGATAAGCTCCATTTCCCTCCTCCACGCCACCACCTCTACCATCACCACCCTGCACACCCTCCCCCTGGCCACTAGCCAAGAGCAGTACTAAAGATTTTCATGGGTTTCACTAATATTTGTCTTTAATTCTTAAAACTTAAGGAAGGGTTGTTGTATCAAGAATACTTACTGGCTGAAATGGCCATAAGTGCCTGAATGGGCCGCCAAGCCATCATACACACCATCATAGTAGGGAAGATGGAGATCGTATTGCCTGCCATGTACATGATGAAGAGGTTCATGGGAATCTGCTTGAGGGGACCCAAGGCAATGTCCCAGCAGCGCTAAAACAAACACAATTTTAACCTATGATATCTATCCTCAGTCCCACATTTATCGGGTCACTGATGTTAAAGTCAATTCCCAATTCTGTGCTGCTGACTGAGCTGACTCCTCAGTTCCACCACGTCTGTCTGCCCTTCTCCATGTTGCCACAGGAAGCTTGCTCTTCTAAAAATAAGGCATCCTCACCATTCGTTATGTTTTTTCCTACTGGTTTTCCAGATACCATTTTTCCCCATGATTTGGCTAAAGAAAAAAAGACTTCCCTACTTTTGTTCTTGTACTTCTGCATCTCTCATTGCCCCATCTACAACTGAAATAGGTAAATCCATAGGGTGGGAGATTAGCACACCTCAATAACTAAAAGAACAAGCTGACAAATCAAGATATTAAGATCTAAATGACATTATTAACTGACATATATAGAACACTGCACCCAACATTTGGAGAATTCATTCTTTTCAAACACACATGGGACACTTACAAAAGCTGACCACTTGCTGAGCCTTGAAGAAAGTGTCAACTCTCAAAGAACCCAAATCATACAAAGCATGTTCTTTGCTTATGATGCAATTAAGCTAGAAATCAGTAACAAAAAGAAAACTAAAAATTCCCTATATATTGGAATTAAATGCATTCTAAATAATCCATAAATAAAAGAAAATACAATGGAAAACAGAAATATTGTTAACTGATAACAATAACAAAAATGCCACATATTATCCTTGTGGGACACGGAGCACTGAAAAATTTATAATACATATTTAGAAGACTAAAAATAAAGTAAGCATTTGGGGCACCTGGGTGGCTCAGTCGGTTAGGCATCTGCCTTCAGCTCAGGTCCTGATCCCAGCGTCCTAAGATAGAGCCCCGCATCAGGCTCCCTGCTCAGCGGGGAGCCTGCTTCTCCCTCCGCCTCTGCCTGCCTGTCTGCCTACTTGTGATCGCTCTCTCTGTCAAATAAATAAAATCTTATAAAAAAAAAAGTAAGCATTATTTCTTTTTTTACAATCTTTTTAAGTTTTAATTCCAGTTAACATACAGTGTAATATTAGTTTCAGGTGGTACAATATAATGACTCAACACTTCCATACAAGCTCATCACAAGTGCCCTCCTTAATCCTTATCGCCTCTTTCACCCATCCCCCCACCCATCTCCTGTCTGGTAACCATCAGTTTGTTCTCTATGGTTAAGAGTCTGTTTCTTGGTTTGCCCTCCCCTCTTTTTTCCCCCTTTGCTCATTTGTTTCTTAAATTTCATATATGAGTGAAATCATACGGTATTTGTCTTTCTCTGATGTATTTCACTTAGCATTATACCCTCTAGCTCCATCCATGTCATTCTCAGCATCTATTTTAATAAGTTAGAAAAAGAAATAGATTAAACCCAAGGAAATGAAAAGGAAAAATGAGAAAAGAAATTAATAAATTTTTCTTTAAATCAACAAGGCTAAAGGTTGGTTTTTTTTTTTTAAAGATTTTATTTATTTGAGAGAGAGAGAAAGAGAGAGAGCACATGAGAGGGGGGAGGGTCAGAGGGAGAAGCAGACTCCCTGCCGCGCAGGGAGCCCGATGTGGGACTCGATCCTGGGACTCCAGGATCATGACCTGAGCTGAAGGCAGTCACTTTAACCAACTGAGCCACCCAGGCGCCCTAAAGGTGTTTTCTTTTAAAGGTTAATAACATCAATACTGGTGAGCCTGATGAAGGAAAAAGAGAAATATTCAACATTGGGAATAAAAGAGGGACAACTCTATAGTTCTGGCAGTGTATTAAAATGATCATATGGGCGCCTGGGTGGCTCAGTTGGTTAAGCATCTGCCTTTGGCTCAGGTCATGATCCCAGGGTCCGGGGATAGAGTCCCGCCTCAGGTTCCCTGCTCAGCGGGGAGCCATCTTCTCCCTCTCCTCCTCCCCCTGCTCATCATCTCTCTCTCTCTCTCTCTCAAATAAATAAAATCTTAAAGTGATCATATTACAGGGGCACCTGGGTGGCTCAGTCGTTAAGCGTCTGCCTTCGGCTCAGGTCATGATCCCAGAGTCCTGGGATCGAGCCCCACATCGGGCTCCCTGCTCAGCGGGAAGCCTGCTTCTCCCTCTCCCACTTCCCTCTGCTTGTGTTCCTGCTCTCACTGTCTCTCTCTCTGTCAAATAAAATCTTAAAAAAAAAAAAAAAAAGTGATCATATTACAAATTTGGGGAAATGGATAAATTCCTAGAAGAAAAACCTAATAGCATAATAAATTGAAAATTTAGTCATAAAACTGTTTAAGAAACTGAATCTGTAATTAAGCACAGATGGTTTCTCTTGGCAAATTCTAAACATTTAAGGAAAAAATAAAGCCAATCTTATACAAATTCTTTCAGAAAATAAAAAATGAACATTCATTACATGGGGCCCCATAAATACCAAAACCTGACAAGGACATTATGAGTAAAGTTTATAGATCAATATCACTCCTGAACCTAAATGCAAAAATCCTACTAAACAAAATATTAACAAAGTAAATCTAGCAATATTAGAAGAATATATCACTATCCATTTGAGCTTACTCATGTTAAAAGAATAAATGGACATATTTGTAAGCAATTCCCTGGTGTGTCACTTACATAAAAGATCATTTATCTGGGACTTTAAAGATCAAACCATACAACAGAACTGTTCTAAAGTAAGTATAATCATCTACCTTCAAAATCAGGCCATTTTAATAATACTTTCATGTTATTGTTCATATTACAATTTGATGTACCAAGATGAAAAATGATATACTTATCAAGAAAAGCACTGATACCAGCTGTCATTTTCCTGTAAAAATCACTGCATTTCATGAAATAAAGATCATTTAGTATTGAACAATATTAAGGCTAAGAGGAAAGAAAATGCCAGCTACTGTTCTAGGCACTTGGGACACAAAATCCGCTTTCCTGGACATTACGAGAGTAAAAAGACAGGTAATAATCATATCATGTATATGAATGATATGGAGAAATAAAGTAAGAAAAGAGGACAGGGAGTGCCCTGAGTAGGTTTCTCTAAGAAGGTAATATCCGAGAGACCTAAGGGAAATGACAGAGCAAGTCATACAGGTTATCTGGGGGAAGAGTATTCCAGGAAGAGGGAAAGAACATGTACAAAAAGCCCGGGATGGAAGCCTGCCTGCTATTTTCAAGGAGCAGCAAGGAGGCCATTCTGACTAGAGTGGAATGAAGAACAAAGGGGAAAGTGGCAGGAGATGAAATCGCTCAGACTAGAATGAGAGGTAAGGTAAGAAGAAGTAGTGATGAGTAGCAAAAATTTAAATCTGTTTTGAAGATAAAACCAAAAGAATATCCTGACACATTGGTTGTGTGGTTGTAAGGGAACTAGGGTAAAAGAATGATTTCAACCATTAGGCACCGGTACCGAAGGATAATTTCCAACCTACCTCCTTACATGTTCAAACATATTTTATTTTTCTAACTATTAAGCACTTTTACTACTGTAAATTAATCTCAAGCAGTTTACCAATATTAGGGATAAGACTCCCACAGTAGGATATTCATATGCTGCTCGGGAGAGGACGGTGGATATGTAGGTCAGGACTGGCCTAGGAACTACTGTGACACCTATAGCTCTGCACCTTCTCCACCAGGATCCGGTCTGTCTCTTGCACGCTGGTATCAGGCACTTGCTTGTCCAAGTAACCGACAGGGTACAGCGAGTCTCCCTGGCCACCGCCCCGGTCACTTCGGCTCCTAAAGAACCAAACCAAGAAACATAAGGCTGCAGCCTCCCACACTTCATATCCCACGTTCCTGCTCTAATCATTGGAACAAAGATCCTCAGATCTTTATCTAATCTACCCAGATTAGACCAAGCCCTCTCGTGGGTTCGTCAGACTTTTGTCTATTGTGAGGAATGAAATAAGCATCTTTTGAACATGAGACACGTCCACCGTAGAGAAGCCGCCGGCTCCCCGGGAGCCCTCTTTGTGCCACCCATCATTTTCAGAGAGTTGTACCTGAGAGATCAGGGCCTATTCCTCCGCGGCAATTCTGGGGTGAAGACTCTTGTTACCGAGCTTCGCCCGGGCTCCTCACCTGCTGCCTCCTCCAGGCCCGCTCAGCTCAATGGCCCACTTGAAGCGCCGGCCTCGGTTGGCCACCAGGCTCCCCTGTGCCGTCATGGCCACGGCCGCCTACCAAGGCTGCGAAGCTCCTTACTCTGAAGCGGGGCCCGGACCCAGGCCCACGGGCACACGCTGCCTCTTGGTCCTACTCTGCAAGCCCGCTTCCGGCGGCGCGTAGCACAGACGTCACTTCCACCCCGGAAATTGGCGAGCGGAGGATGAGCCAGAGAGTACTTGGAGCTGGAGAAGCTGGGTGCAGCGAAAATCCGACCGTACTTCGCTTCCTCCTTTTTGGAGATTCCTGTTGGGTGTTCCCTGACCTCTGAGGTGCGCTTGCGGGACAGAGGGCAAGTCCATACTCGCTCTGGGTTAGGAATTGAAGCCAGGGACACCTTCTTGAGCTCCTGCGCGCCCCCCCTGAACACAAGATGCAAATCTCCTTTAAACCTGGTTTTACTACGGGTGGTGTGTGATCTTGAGCAAGTTATTTAGTAGCTTCCGAGTACAGAATGTCTGCCATGTCCCAGGAGCTTTGTGTTTATTATTTAAGTCACATTAATCCTGCGAGGTAAATAGTTCAGTGCCCATTCTGTCCCAAAACTAGGAAGCAGTGTGGACGTGGGAGGGCTCATGGGTTTGAGATTCAGATGGCCTCCTTTTGAATCGTGGCTTCTTTACTTAATTGTGTGACTTCGGACACGTTAAATATTTAGTGCTTCAGCCTCTTCATATGTAGAAGTTTATCCGTTTTCAAGGCTTGTGAGGTTAAATGGAGTGCCCGCCACCTATGCATGGTTTTTTTATTATTATTATTTTAAAAAGCATACTAGTGGGGCGCCTGGGTGGCTCAGTTGGTTAAGCCTCTGCCTTTCCGCATAGGTCTTGATCTGAGGTCCTGGGATGGGCTCCCTGCTCAGTGGGGAGTCTGCGGCTCCCTCTCCCTCTGCCCCTCCCCATCCCCCGCTCGTGTTCTGTCGCTCACGCACGCTCTCAAACAAACAAACAAATAAAATACTTTTTTAAAAAGGCACACTAGTGATCGGATTTTGTATTGAGTTGTGTATCTATATAATTATATAACGTGTTATTGGGTATTTGTTTCTCGTTTTTTCCTCCTTTTATAAAGTGTTTATAAACAGTATATCTTTTCTTATTTCCTTAAGTTAAATTCCTAGAAGTGCAGTTGCTGGATCAAAGCCTATGCACATTTTAAAGGAATTTTAAATGCCCGCTAGCAAAATCACACCTCTTTGCATTTCACCAGCATTTATAATACTTTTAAATTGGTGCTTTGAAAATAGTACTGTATTTTCAAACCCTTATTCCTTTGACCCCAAGTTATCTGATATGGTCGGGGGGGGGGGTGAGGGAAGAGGAGTGCTGTGAGAGTGTGGTTGGGAGGTAAGGTTGAAAAGGGCCAATTAAAGAGTTTGGACCCTTGAAGATGATGGTGATCTGGAGCTGCTGAAGTTTCCACCCCCACTTTGTTTCCTGATTTGAAAGATATTTTGTGTTCATAGCAGACTGTTTGAATAAGGCAGTAATGGAAAAGGCTTTTCCCCTTCCAGTTCATTCTAAAATGTTTATTTATCTGATCATAGGAAGACGGAAATTATGGATTGCTTTCCTGCTTCTTTCTACTTTTCTGCCTTTATCTGTTGTCTCTGATGAAACTTTGAGGTTGATCTCAGACTTCACAAGGGTCTTGACCCTATTGGTCAATCTTTGTCCCAGTGAAATCTGCAGTACTTAACCACATTGCGTTTGTGTTTGTTGATGTCCTCTGAGCACGTATCTACCTCCTCTCATTGCACTCTGCCCTAAATTCCTTGATGTTAGGAACTACATGTTAATTATATTTGATTCCACTGCCTAGAACATAATGTATTGAATGTTTAGTGAATGTGAGTAAATTAATTGAAAGTAAATATAATACAGAACTGAATATACTATAATTACATTTATGTGAAAAAATGTAAAAACTAGAAGAGAATACATTTTAGAATGTTATATGTTATATCCAATTAATGGTTTTCATGCCATTTTTTTGATGTTCAAGCTATTGTTCTGCTTCTTAAATAAATTGTAAAGGAACACTTTTGAAAAGGTTGTCAGTCATTCAAATCATATATTCCTTCCCTTTTAAAGTACTCCCCCACTGACTACAAAAATGTTTCAACCGTAACCCAAATCAAGGTTGCTTTGGCCTCAGGTTAGTGCAGGTCATTTTTCCTTTATCCTAGGAGTCCTCAGAGTGTTGTTTGCTAAAACATGTTCCAAAGAACATGAAGACGGAGGTGAAAATTGGAACTGAACTGAAGAAGGATTCCAAGGTCAAACACATTTGAGAAAAACTACAGATGCTCTTCTGCACACACACCTTAGAGATTCTCAGTGGGATTAGTATAACATTAAAACCATGAGAAATGATTCAATAAAGAACCTTCTTTAATTCTGCTTCCCATTCACGTAAATGAGAAGCTCCCCCCCCCCTTTTATTTTCCCTTATCACACCTATACATTTCCTATGGAGTCAGTGTTCCATAGAATACAATGAGGGCAACTTTCTTCCAAGCATGCTAGAATTTTTCAGGAGAAAGATGAAGGTAGTCCTTGAAAAGCTCTGCTTGGTTTTGTTTTTTTTTGTAAGATATTAGAATATCATAAGAAATAATAGATCCTTTATAAAAATGGAGTTTCAAGTTGAAATTAAACTCGAGGATTCAAGTTGTTTTTTTGTTTTTTACAAATTATGTTTTTCAAGAAAAATCAAGGTAAACCTAGATTCTAATCCTGACTCCAAATGAACTACCTGTATCACTTTGAGTTAGGAACTCTTGGCCTTAATTTCTTCATCTATAAAATAAGAGACTTCTACTAAATGACTTCTAAAGTTACCTTCTAATTCTAAAATATATTTTTAAAAACATTTTGCATATTACTCTTTCATATATATTCATAGAAAAAAATGATAAACACATAAAGGAGTAATGGGATTTCAGATAATTTTTTTTTTAATTGTGCTTTCCTGGGGCACCTGGGTGGCTCAGTCGTTAGGCGTCTGCCTTCAGCTCAGGTCATGATCCCAGGGTCCTGGGATCGAGCCCCGCATAAGGCTCCCTGCTCTGCGGGAAGCCTGCTTCTCCCTCTCCCACTCCCTCTGCTTCTGTTCCCTCTCTGGCTGTCTCTCTCTCTGTCAAATAAATAAAATCTTTTAAAAAAAAAATTGTGCTTTCCCATATTTTTCCTAGTTCTCTGCATTGTGCAGGGACCACTTTTGGATTTAGAAAAAGTATAAATGTTAGTAATATAACATGACGTGTTTCCAAACCTCAAAGCATAATTGTTCTCTGTCCTGGATTCACAGGAGAATTACCTTGGAAGCTCTTTAAAAATACTAATTGATAGCTGGGTCACACTCCAGAGATTCTAATTCATTTGCTTAGGATAGAACATGGGCATCTACTGTGCAGCAAGAACTAAGAACCACTGACCCAGAGTATTTTGCTGCTCTAAAAGGTTTGAACTTACACAAAGTAATCTTAGCAAACAATCTGCAGTTTGGGGCAGCCTCCTTGCATGCCTGCCACTGGACTAAACTTGAATTAGACAGTAATGGAAATACTCAACTTGTAAAAATAAATGTTAAACTTCCCTTTGTGCTTTTGAGCAAATATGATTTTAATTAAAGAAACTGAGAAGGCACACCATGATTCCATAGGTCATGTGAGTTGCCTCATCTGACTTTTATATTTGGGCCATCTACACAATTTTTGTCTTTGTTTTTGAATCTCACCCCCACCACTTCAGGGGTCTAAGAAGCTGACTATTTCTAATACTTCATGCCGTTTTCTGAGCAGTTGCATTTGGATTGAAACTTGAAAAAGGAAATTTTATTTATTTACTTTTTAAAAAAATTTAAGTAGGCTCTACGCCCAACGTGGGGCTCAAACTCACTATCCGGAGATCAATTTCCATTGCAAATCCCCAGTTATTTGTGTTATTTGATTCTAGTATCATCACTGCCTTCTGAAAAGGGCCACCTTACACTACTTTATTCAAGATGCAATTTGTTCTGTGTTAGTAAGAGTCTTAACGAGAGGAAACTTTTCCCCTCCATTTTGTCTGTTTGAAATTTCAAACCCCTTCAGTGAAAAAACAAGTTTGTGTCTTTTTTTTTTTTTAATAAGATATTACCTTCCAAGTTCTTGCTGGATTTCTGCATCATTTCTATGTGGATTACTTTTTAAAAAAACTTCTGGTTTATGGCTCTGCAGTGTCATGAAATGCCCCTGTCAGCAGTGACATGAACTAGACAGTGCTGGAAGAAAATGTTGGTTAGTAATACCATTCTTCCTTAGCAATTACCTTTTTTTCATTTCAGGAGAGCTGTTGTGCAATTCACATTTTAACAAGTTCCCATTATAGCACATCCCTCCAACACTTGCTTAGGAAACTGGGAGGATTGCCATTCCCACAGATCTTATTAAAGGATAAGAATGACAACCATAGCATGAGTCATAATGATACATTGCTGATGGCCTAGCATGTTTCTTCAAGCTTGGTTACTCTGGATTCATACTGATGATTAATTTCAGCTATCTTGGAAGTGAGCTAAACTATCTCTATATCAAGTATCTGAATGACCAATCCAGGTCCTTTATGGTACTTTTTCCTATGTGCTATTTTTTTATTTATTTTTTATTTTTTATTTTTTCAAGATTTTATTTATTTATTTGACAGAGAGAGACAGAGTGAGAGAGGGAACACAAGTAGGGGGAGGGGAGAGAGAGAAGCAGGCTTCCTGCAGAGCAGGGAGCCCGATGAGGGGCTCGATCCCAGGACCCTGGGATCATGACCTGAGCCGAAGGCAGAAGCTTAACGACTGAGCCACCCAGGCGCCCCTATGTGCTATTTTTTTAAAGATTTTATTTATTTATTCCAGAGAGAGAGAGAGAGCGCCAGCGAGTGGGGCAGGGCCTCGAGGAGCAGAGGGAGAGAGAGAAGGACAAGCAGACTCCACACCAAGCGCCAGGCTCGATCTCAGGACACTGAGATCATGACCTGTCAGACACCCAACTGACTGAGCCACCCAGGTGCCCCCCATGTGCTAATTTTTAAAAGCCTCAATTGGTTCAGGTATAAGCATTGCTTTATGGCCTGAATTTTTTGGAAGGAAGATTGTTGTGGACTGATTGTGTTCCCCCAGTATTTATATGTTGAAGCCCTAATCCCCAATGTGATTATATTTGGAGTTCGGGCCTTGGGAGGTAATTAGGGTTAGATGAGGTCATGAAGGTGGGGCTTTCATAATAGGATTACTGTCCTTCAAAGGAGACACAAAAGAGCTCACTATCTAACTCCACCAGTGAGGACACAGTGAGAAGGTGGCTGTCCTAAAGCCCAGAAGAGAGCTCTCATCAGTAACTGAATCAATAAGCACCTTGATCTCAGACTTCGCAGCCTCCAAAACTGTGAGGAAATAAATTTCTGTTGTCTAAGCCACCCAATCTACAGTATTTTGTTATGGCAGCCTGAGCAGACTAATACATGGGTGAAGTGCGATTCAGAAAAATTGAAGGTGAACAGTAAGTACTTGAAAGACAAAGTCATCCCTGGGCGCCTGGGTGGCTCAGTTGGTTGGGCGACTGCCTTCGGCTCAGGTCATGATCCTGGAGTCCCGGGATCGAGTCCTGCATCGGGCTCCCTGCTCGGCGGGGGGTCTGCTTCTCCCTCTGACCCTCCCCCCTCTCATGTGCTCTCTCATTCTCTCTGTCTCAAATAAATAAATAAAATCTTTAAAAAAAAAAAAGAAAGAAAGAAAGACAAAGTCATCCCTTAAAACATAAACATAAATGTAGGGTTGTCTAATTTGTAGGAGCTTATTGTATAAATGGAAACACATTAAACACTGTGCACTTAATTTTGTTTTTTTACTTTATCTTGGATGTCTTCCATAGCTGCTGCTCAGTTTTTTTTCTTTTTTTTTTAATTCTTATGTTCAATCAGCCAGCATATAGTACATCATTAGTTTTTGATGTCGTGTTCAGTGATTCATTAGTGCGTATAATATCCAATGCTCAACACACACAACATGTGCCCTCCTTAATACCCATCACCCAATTACCCCATCCCCCTACCCCCCCTCCCTCTGTAACCCTCAGTTTGGTGCCTAGAGTCCAGAGTCTCTCATGGTTTGTCTCCCTCTCAATTTCTTCCCATTCAGTTTTCCCTCCCTTTAAAGTCTATACAGTATACATGGCATGGATGTATGATAATTTAGCTATCCAGTCCCCAGTTGATGGACATTTAGGTTGTTCCAGTTTGTCACTATTACAAAAAATGTTGCTGTGAACATCCCTAGGGACCTTGTCAACACGGTTCTATAGGAGAGTCATGTAATTAGGATTGCTTACCACAGAGGTTATAATTAAAACATTGATAGGCTCAAAGAGGCCCTCCAAAATGTGCTAATTTATACTTCGAAGGGTTTGTGGACTACATTATTTCTATAGTAAATTGAATAGTGTCCCCCCAAATTGACATCCATCCAGATAGAAACTCAGAATGTGACCTTATTTGGAAATCGGGTCTTTGCAGATGTAGTTAGAAAGATGAGGTCATTTTGGATGATTGTGGACCCTAAATCCAAGGACTGGTGTCCTCATAAGAAGAGAGGAAGACGCACAGATATACAAGGAAGAAGAAGTCCATGTGATAATGGAGATAGAGATGGGAGTGATGCAGCTATAAGCCAATGACTGCCAGAGCCACCAGAAGCTAGGAAGAGGCCAGGAAGGATTCCTCCCTAGAGCCAGCAGAGAGAGCGTATTCCTCTAATGCCTTGATTTTGGTCTTTAGCCTCCAGAACTGAGAATGACTATATTTCTGTTGTTTTACGCCACCCAGATTCTGATACTTCATTATAGCAGCCCTAGGAAAAAGATACAAGTTTCTTTCTAAAAGAGGTCCATTCAAATGAATCAAGCTAACCAGGATTAGCTTAAATGGAAAAAAAATAACAAGTGATAAAATAATATCACCAAAGCTGCAAATTAAATTCTAAACTTTCAAAAATTTGCACAAAAAATTTTGTTCGATTTCCTAATTGCTTATGATTGGTTCCTTTAATAAAGTGATTTTTACAAATTAATTATGGAAGAAGGACATTTATTATATAAAATGGAAAATACAGTTCAGTAAAAAAAGATAACAAACCATAGCATGCAAAAAAAAAATGTTCCCCATGAACATTTTGATTCAGACTCTTCCAGACTTTTTTGATTTATATTTAGACTAACTCAGCATACTGTTTTATAACATGCTGTTTCATGAAGAGCCATGTTTTTTTTTTTAAAGACTTTTATTTATTTATTTGAGAGAGAGAGTGAGCATGAGTGCGGTGGAGGGGCAGAGGGAGAGAATCTCAAGCAGATTCCCCGCTGAGCACGGAACCCCATGCAGGGTTCCACCCCAAGACCCCAAGATCATGACCTGAGCCGAAGTCAGGCGCTTAACTGACTGAGCCACCCAGCTGCCTTGGAATGTTTTCATTTTTTAAGAAGGCAAAGAAAATGGTATGGCTTAATCTTTATTTCAGTTTTTTACAATTTGTCATTTATAGCTCTTGCCAGATGTTCGGGCTCTGTTGCTCTCATCCAGCCCTGACCAATCACGAGGCACCCACCCAACTTCCACACTCCTCTCCACCCAACCCACAGCTGGAGCCACACCCCATCCCCCAGGACCCATGCTAGTCCTGCTGCTTTTTTCAGATTAGAGTAATTCTTTAGAATATTTCTTTTTTCTCCCCTTTAAAGGATTCAGAGTTTGGGTAAGTTTGGGCAACACTGTATACATCTTTCTTTTCTTTTCTTTTCTTTTCTTTTTTTTAAGTTTTTATTTATTTATTTGACAGAGAGAACAAGTAGGAAGAGAGGCAGGCAGAGGGAGAGGGAGAAGCAGGCTCCCCACCGATCAGGGAGCCCGATGTGGGGCTTGATCCCAGGACCCTGGGATTATGACCTGAGCCAAAGGCAGCCGCTTAATCGACTGAGCCACCCAGGCGCCCCTACATCCTTCTTTTAGAGACTTACAATTAATGTTAGTATTTTAAAGACTGAGAAATACTACAGTAAATAAATATTTGCTTAATATTTGTTTAATCCAAGAAAGCCTTTTTTTTTTTTTAAGATTTTATTTATTTGACAGAGAGAGACACAGCAAGAGAGGGAACACAAGCAGGGGGTGTGGGAGAGGGAGAACAGGCGTCCCACAGAGCCAGGAGCCCGATGTGGGGGCTCAATCCCCGAAGGCAAACACTTACTGAGCCACTCAGGCACCCCGAAGAAAGCCTTTTTTTTTCTTTTTCTTTTTTTCCTCTTTTTTTTTTTCAATCTATCAATATCTTACAGAACTGGTGTTGTGAAGAACATAGCTAATTTGGGGTAGGAACTTGAGCCAGTTTAGGCTCAGACTCAATTTTGCCTGCAAGAGTGTCACTGCAAGAGTGGTTTCACCTTTGTGTCCAGCTCTGAGAAGTGGACTTCAGTCTTGTCATCTTCCTACAGCCCCCATCTCTTGAGGCTGGGGATCTGCTTTGCTCTTCCAAGTCTCCTTTCCATGGACATTATCCTGCTTCTTATAATTGCTGTCCTGCCCATTTCATTGCCTTCCTGCCTGTCCCCCTGCCCTTGAACTCCTCTCCACAAGGCCTGTTTGTCTTGAGGCCCCAGTAGGCGTGAATCCCCCAAGCAACTGCACGGTTGGGTTTGTGTTGCGTATGGCCATAGGGTTCAGATGCCATGTACTGAGTACCAGGCCATCAGCACCACAGTGAGTCTGTTTCCCACCACTGGCCCCCCTCCTAAAGCTGGTGTAATTCCAGGGCTCTGCTTTCCCAAGACAGCACGCAACCATACATCCTGTATTCTCTCGGAAAAATCACCGAACAGGTAGAGTTAGGGGGGAAATGTTTTGCAGAGAGAGACACAATCACTGCACTAGGCACTATTGAAGTGTTTTACCTATGTTACCCTACTTCCCAACAACCCCGAGGAGAAGAATATTATTATCCCCACTGTGCAGTTCAGGTAAAAATGGAGTAGAGAGGGCCCAAAAGCAGCGATCCAGGCTTCTGATAGAGATGAGCTTTGCTCCAAAGCTAGTGTTCTTTCCTCTCTAACATGCTGCTTCCTACCATCTTCTACTTGATGACAGTGTACCCTAATTGCAGGAAATCTACTGGGAGAAGGAGGGAAATGATCTCTTGGGATGCAGATTTGAAAACCTATAAACAGCGGATATCGTCACATGCTTTCCATCTGTAGAGGTGTAACAGAGAGCTGCATCAGAAACTTTTTTTTTTTAAATTTGACAGAGAGAGAGGGAACACAAGCAGAGGGAGTGGGAGAGGGAGAAGCAGGCTTCCCACGGAGCAGGGAGCCCAATGGGGGCTCAATCCCAGGACCCTGGGATCATGACCTGAGCCAAAGGCAGATGCTTAACTGACTGAGCCACCCAGGCGCCCTCAGAAACTGTCTTAACAAAAGGATCCCCTACCAATCAACAATCTCCACCACTCCTACCCTCCAACTCCTCCCCCGCCCCCCAAAAAACCCCTGCTGCTTCTGCACCATTGAGGGCATCAGTCTGTGGTGATGATTGAAATAATCATGAATCTGGTAAACTACGAGTGAGATTTGCTAATTTCCACGGCTACGGCCTTACCAGAAATGTTCCCTAATGCCATTCCTTCCTCTACAGTCTACACAGGAAGGTGGGGAAGGGAGGAACAGAAAAAAAAAAGGATTGATTTCCCACTATGACTGCCAAAGTCAAGTGCCTGGAATTTTCCAAAGGCTCTGAGACTGAGCAGTGGATGCAGTTTCTTATGGAATGGATGAGCTATTGCTGTCTTTTATTTAGGTCTTTTCAAGCATTGTCCTTTATCAGGCCTGGCATCAGTCGGCATTAATGAGAATGACACACAGCACAGTAAAAGCTATGGCTCCCTGAACCCCTGGTCTGAACTACAACACTTTCATACCTAACGTTCTTGCCATCAATCCTCCCTTCCTCCCACTAGCCATCTTACAACCCAGTGACAGATTAATCCTTCTGAAGTACTGATTTAACTTCATCACTTCCTCCCTCAATGCCTATGCCTTTTTTATTATGTACGTTTATATTAATTGTCATGGATTGACATATGTAATATGATATTGCTCATAAAAAAGCAGTTTACAAAGTTGTAAGTAGGATATAATCTCATTTCTGTTCTTAGATATAGCTACATTTGCATAGTAAAATATCTGAAAAAAACATATATTCAAATGGAAATAGTGCTTATCCATGAGTAATAGACTTTTAAGTGTTTCTAGTGATTTTTTTTCTGTCCCAAAAACCTTTGCTTGATCACTCCAGATCTTCACAACCTGTCAAGTGACTGCATACCTTTTCAGTCTTTGCTCTCGCCACTCTGCAGAGCTACCTCCACTCACTCAAATTGGGAGAGACAGTGGTCCTAGAACTTACTCTGCACTCCCTCCCCTGCCCCTCAAATTTCCAGAGCACCCTGCTTGTCAAAATCCTGCCCAGCTTCTCAAGACTGGTTCAAATCTTCCCCCACGATCCTCCCCAATGGTCCAGTTAGAAGGAGGCATAAGACTTTGCATGAGAATTCTTTTCTCATATGAGTGTTTATGGTCAGGGTTACTCTATACACCCCTGAATGACATCCATACCCCTAAGAAAGACAGATGGGGTGGGGGCAGAAAGGCTGACTTACCTGCCTGTTCATTCAGAGGCAAGGAATATAAGGTATTCAGAAGGAAGGAATGAGGGAATGGCCAGGGAAGTAAATTCCCTTGGAGACCGCTCAAGGTGAGGGTGAGCAGTGCACACCTTTCTATGCACAAGGACTGGTGGAGGGATAATAAAAATATGTATGGGCTGCACTTTTTTAAAATTTATTTTTTTAAGTAATCTCTATACAGATTGTGGGACTTGAACTCACAAACCTGAGATCGAGAGTTGCATGCTCTACCAACTGAACCAGCCAGGTGCCCCCCCCTTTTTTTAAATCTTTTTTTTAATCTATAAAAGAAAAAACCTTGATTGGACTCCAAGGGAAAAGAATTCAACTTTGGTTGACTAAAAAGTGTCAATGAAGAAAACTGACCTGCATTCTTATCACTAAAATGGTATATATTTCAAACATAGCAATATGAAGGCAAATTTCTTTATTTTCACCTTAAGTTATGTTGACACTTGGCAGCCACATGAGACCCATGGGCCAGGGCTGCTCATCACTGGTATAACCTCAGAACCTGAGTCTAGAGACAACTGCCTGAGAGACTATGCCCTAAGAAGCTCTAGAAATGTGAATATCGGGATTCTCCTCTGGCCTCAGACAACTGGAGGCCTTGTTTTAGCTGAGATCCTTCTATGTTAACGCAGCAGATTCCCTTGAGTCCTAGGACTCCGTTATTTGTCTTCTCTCATCAACTAGCCTCCCTTGAGGTAAGGTACTGTGTATTACACTCTTTTCCTCATTTTCTGATGAGGGCCCCACATGGTGCCTTTTGTGGGTCATCAGGAAATTCCTGTTTATGATGATAGTGATGAAGAAATAGCTTGAGAGAAAGTGACTTCACCCATGTGTGTTGGATTTTTATTTTCTTTAAAATAGCACACCTACTTAGTAGAAGTCATACTCAAGAAATGTTCTATGTTGCATACCCCTAGAACCCAGGGTTCCTGCTCCCTTCCCCCACTCACCCTTCCGGAGTCTCTCAATAGTCCCACCTGTTACAGGTGTGGCCCCACACATAGGCATGTGCCTGCTTGTGCTTGGCTCTCAAAGGCATTGCTTATGCAAAATATATCTTAAAAGATTTCTCCCACCAACCTAGAGTAGTGGCCCAAACTTTCATCATTACTTAATTTTTTGCATTAAGTTACTAGGGAAGAAAAATGCATTGTTTTTATCATCTAATGACATTTTAGTTCTGATTAGTTTGTCTACCAGACCTCCCATTACTCTGAACTCCCATAACATTTAGTATATACTTTTATCATTGCACTCACCACAGTGTATTGGAATGATCTCTTTTCCTGTTTGTCCAAGCTGCTATGAGCTCTCCCAGGCTATCTGTGGCAGCTGGTACAATGTCAACCTGGCACATGGTAGGCCCTCAAAAATATTGTCGAACCAAACATGAGCAACCCATTGCTTAGGCAAGCCCTGGACAGTTCAGGAAAAAAGAGCCTAAAAAAAGTGAGTTAAGGAATTTGGTAATTGCAGTGAGGAAACGTTTCATCAAGAATGCACCACTTAGGGGTGCCTGGGTGGCTCAGTCGTTAAGCGTCTGCCTTCGGCTCAGGTCATGGTCTCAGGGTCCTGGGATCGAGTCCTGCATCGGGCTCCCTGCTCGGCTGGAAGCCTGCTTCTCCCTCTACCACTCCCCCTGCTTGTGTTCCCTCTCTTGCTATGTCTCTGTCAAATAAATAAAATCTTAAAAAAAAAAAAAAGAATGCACCACTTGATTGGCTTCTGCAAGGGGTGAGAGGCCTAGCAGAGACCAATCTTGCTCCTGTCACAATTTGGTTAACCTTGACCAGTGGTTTACCTTTGAAGATGGGTACACTCTGTCTCTACTATGATGAAGAGAATTTTCCTCAGTGATTAAAAGTAGGTGAGGGACAGACCCAACCCTAATCTCATATTCCAGTGTTTCCCACACCAAAAAGCCTGAGCTTGCTTCCGGGGGATAGGGTTTGCATCATACATATTTCTTGTGTTCTTTTTTTTTTTTATTCATTTATTTGACAGAGACACAGCGAGAGAGGGAACACAAGCAGCGGGAGAGGGAGAAGCAGGCCTCCCGCTGAGCAGGGAGCCCGATGTGGGGCTCGATCCCAGGACCCCGGGATCATGACCTGAGCCGAAGGCAGACACTTAACGACTGAGCCACCCAGGTGCCCCCATATTTCTTGTGTTCTTAAGAGTCTAACACAGAGTCTGACACATATTGGGAACGGAAACATAATAGCTAACAATGGTATAGTGCTTACCATATGCCAGACACATCCCTCTAAGTATTTTATATGTATGAATTCATTTAATTCTCACAGCTGTGAGGCAGATACCATTATAATCTCCATTTTACAGTTGGGCAAATCAAAACACACAGGAATTTATGTGACTTGGTCAAGATCACGTAGGTCCAGGGTCCATGCTTTTAAATACTTCGCCTTCGGGGCGCCTGGGTGGCTCAGTCGTTAAGCGTCTGCCTTCGGCTCAGGTCATGATCCCAGGGTCCTGGGATCGAGCCCCACATCGGGCTCCCTGCTCAGCGGGAGGCCTGCTTCTCCCTCTCCCACTCCCCCTGCTTGTGTTCCCTCTTTCGCTGTCTCTCTCCCTGTCAAATAAATAAATAAGATCTTAAAAGAAAAAAAAAAAATACTTCGCCTTAGTGCGTTTAAATGGGAGTGAATGAATAGCTCTCTCCGTGCACTTATAGCAGATTGTTTCATCTCCTGGGACAACACTTAAGGCATGGTCTCCCTCACCAGACTGTCACTAGCTCAGGGTCATTCTTTGATGACCCTCCGTTCCTAGAGCTCAGTGCCTACAGCCTTATTACTTGCCGCCCCATTGCAAGACTACTGTGCGGGCCCGTGGCCACCAGGGGGCAGGATGGCCACACGTCCTCTTCCCCCTCTCCGGTCCTGCGCGACCCGAGGAGGGCGGAGCCAGCGTTGGGCGGAGCCGGCCAGACCTCCCCGGGGAAGCTATCCCGGCGGGCTGCGCGCGCGGCCGCGTTTGAATGGCTCAGAGTGGGGCACGGCCCGGGAGCCGAGGGACGTCCTGGGCTGCCGGGCGTAGTTGGTTAGTCCCGGGGCTGGGCTGAGGCGCCGCGGTACCATGAGGCGCCGGTAAGTGACCGCCGGGCCCGCACGAGCCCGGCGCCCGCAGCTGCCCTGCGGAGGCCGCGCGTCTCCTCGCGCCCGGGCGCGCCCTGGGCCCACCTGGGGCCCCGCGGCGGCCTCCGCTCGGCCGAGCCGGCGGCGGGGGCGGGGGCGGGGGCGGGGCGGCGAGGACGCGGTGTCCGGGCGGGAGCCCCTGCCCCGCCGCGGCGAGGAGCGTCCGGGCGGCGGGCGCTGGAGGCCGCCGGGAGCGGGGCGGGGGCGGGGCGCCACGGGCCCGGGCCGGGCCGGGCGAGGCGTGGACGCGGCCAGCTGTCACTTACCTTCTCTGCGGGTGGGGCCGGGGAGGGGGAAGGACGGGACGCGTCTGCGGCGCTCTGTTTGGGGACCTGTTTTCCCGAGCCGCCTGGGCCGGGCCCTGGTATTTCCTTACTTTCTGACGGGTCCGTGGCTCCCTGACAGATAAGCTTTTGTTTAGCGGGACGAAAGCTTGACATAACTGCACAAGAATTGCTGATTGCAACTTTGAAAATCTCATTGTATTTTCTGAGAAGTTGTTTTGTAACAGTACTTTTACAGGCTTTTACCACGCTTTTAAATTGGCTTAAATATGGAGATAACAAAGAGTTCAGTTGTTTTCTTGTGGCTTGTAAAGTTCCTTGAAAACAGAGGTGTCTATGTCAGTTTCTTTACAGATTAAAAGAAAAAAAAAACGGACAAAAATTAGTTGTGTAATAGTTTAGCACTAGCAAAACATTCTAAGAACCTAGGCCACCTAATAATAGCTTAAACTGTGTCAGTAGTTTATTCTGTTTTGTTTGAACCTGCTTCAGACTTGAATCAGAATTTTATACATTGAGGCTTTTACTTGGCTAATAACTAGCATTGTAATAATAATAATTAAGTATTTTGGGGGGGCGTTCTGTATGCTAAGCAGTGTTTGAGAGCTTTATACTTTGGGACGGATACTATTATTATCCCCTTTTTGACAAGGAGGAAACTGAGACACAGAGAAGTTGAGTAACTTGTACAAGGACACGCAGCTAATATATTTGGGACCCAAGCAGGCTGGTTTCATGCTTTTTTTTTTTTTTTTTTTAAAGATTTTATTTATTTATTTGACAGAGAGAGACACAGCGAGAGAGGGAACACAAGCAGGGGGAGTGGGAGAGGGAGAAGCAGGCTCCCCGCAGAGCAGGGAGCCCGATGTGGGGCTCGATCCCGGGACCCTGGGATCATGACCTGAGCCGAAGGCAGTCGCTCAACCAACTGAGCCACCCAGGCGCCCTGGTTTCATGCTTTTAACTATGCTTCTTTAACTGCATCCTTTATATTTTGACTCTTTTTACTTTACAAAGCTCTTTCATTTATTTCTCTCAACTGGGGATCTATGTGAAGTGTGTTCGTGTATACATATACATTCACACACTATTCAGTTGGCTTCTCTCCTCCTGTTGACCATACTTAAATTTTGTGCACTGAGCAAAAATTCCGCTGGATATTTTAAGATAAATGGAGTTCATAAAGTTCATGGTTGTGTTGTAGTTTATAGTTTTAATTCCTTTATATCATTCCTGACAGTGTAGAGAACAGTTTGAAACCTATATATTACTTAAAATATACCATTATATATTTTTGTTCTGAAATTCTATTGAGTGGTCACTTTGTATCTGGAGTGATTATACTTATAGCTCCATGACAAGAAATAAAGGTTCAAAGCAAAATCATTTCATAAGAAATCAGCAGTTTACAGTGATTTACAGCAGAGCATTTAAATTTCATTCATCAGTTATCACGCTTTTGATTGTCTCTATGCCCAGCAGTGTTAGGTGCAATTGTTTATACAAAAGAAATGTGCCAGGGCAACAAACCTTAGTTTGGGATATGAGATTAACAGCAACAATATAAAATACTGTTGTTTAGTGCAGACTGTATATGGTGAACTGAACTAGGCTGAACAGTATTGCTTATGCAAAGAACCAGCTACTAAAGGATGGATGTAGGGCATTGAATATAAGCGTGAATGAGGAATTTTAGTGAGGAAACTGTGTGTCAAAGACTTGGAAGTGAGAATGAAATTATTTTCTAGAGAACAGTGGACCTGATCTATTTGGAAAGTTCTTTTGAGAAAAAGGAGATTATGTGGGCAAGACTGAGAATCAGTATAATTGTATAAGACACACATGGGAGGGGCACCTGGGTGGCTCAGTTGGTTAAGCGACTGCCTTCGGCTCAGGTCATGATCCTGGAGTCCCGGGATCGAGTCCCGCATCGGGCTCCCTGCTCGGCAGGGAGTCTGCGTCTCCCTCTGCCCCTCCCCCCTCTCATGTGCTCTCTCTCTCTCTCTCTCTCTCTCTCATTCTCGCTCTCAAATAAATAAATGAAATCTTAAAAAAAAAAAAAGACACACATGGGAAAGAAGTTTAGGCTTGACATATATGTATATACACAGATGATTTTGGAAGTTTAAAACTTTTAAATCAGTGGCTCTCAACTGGGGACAGTTTTTGTCCCTCAGGGGACATTTGGCAGTGTCATGACTAGAATTGGGGGAGGTGCTAGTAGCATCTACTGGATAGAGGCCAGGAACGCTGCTGCTAAACATCTTGCAATAAGACAGCCCCTCCATGAGAAATAATTACCCCAAATGTCGGTGGTACTGAGGGTGAGAAACCCTGTTGTGAGCTGATTGTTTATATGGCCAGCCTCTGCTTCCATGTGCTTTATGTAAGTATGAATGATGAATGTTAGGAGCATGAGTACAAGTAATAATAAAGCTAGGGGAAGCTGGCTCAGAGGGAAGCTGGCTCAGAGACCTAAAGAAGGAGGCTGCTGTTGGAGTCCTTCGGAGGAGGGGAGGCTGTAAGGAAATAGGATGAGGGCAGTGAGAATGACATGTAGTGGTAAAATGGGACAGTTATTTAAATGACATTTTTTTCTGAGTTTGAAAATAATGTCTCTTCACTGAAAATAATGCATGTTCATTGTAGGAAATTTTGGAAATGTAGAGAGTGTGAGAAAAAAATTAAAAGCACTTAGAACCTCCCACCCCCACCCCAAGCAGAAAGAACAACTGTTAACATTTTCATGTGGTGGGGTTTTTTTTTAAGATTTTACTTATTTGTCAGAGAGAGAGAGAGAAAGTGCACAAGCAGGGGGAGCGGCAGGCCAGAGGGAGAAGCAGGCTTCCCGCCAAGCAGGGAGCCGGATGCGGGACTCGATCCCAGGACCCTGGGATCATGACCTGAGCCGAAGGCAGACGCTTAACTGACTGAGCCACCCAGGCGTCCCTTTTTCAAAAATTTTTTATGCTGATGATTATTTTCCTTTCTATAAAACTAGGATTATACATTTTTCTCCCTGTGGGTTTTTATTGTTCTGCCCTTTTTTTTGACTCAGCATGTCATGAGTATTTCCCATTGCTTGAAAAGTACTCTTTTTAATAGTCACAGTCTTTGTTGTGTGTGTGTTCTTTTGAAATTGGGAATTTTGCTTATATTCAAAAGAGACATTTTGAAGGAAGAAATAGAATATGGTGACTGATTAACTATAGAAAATAATAGGGGCAAAAGTCTATGGTATCTTCAAGGTTTTAAACATTGGAAGCTAAAAGAATGGCAGAGCTACTGAAATAAATTGGAAGTCTCATAATAATTTTTTTGAGGGGGGTTTCTCATAATTTTCACCTTAGATATAGAAACTGCCATCACAGACACCCATAATGAGATTTTAATGAGGACCCTTGCTGCCTGTCAGTTTACATTCTTCCTAAAACTTTTTTTCTTCGTAAAACTCTTAAAATTAATAATCTTTCTTTTCTTTTGTTTTTTTGGTACAAAGCTTATTTTTCAATTCTTAGCAAGTCTTTTCCCTCTTCTTGAAAAGTTTTTTTAAATGCAGTTTCTGTTAGAATACTAAATAAGTCTCAGGTTGGTTCATGAACCTTTGAGAGATTAAAGGACGAGTTTGGGTTTTTCAAATGTATAGATTGGTACAGTTTATAAGCAAGAAATGCGTATAACTGTTTTGTGGAGGAAGAGGCATTATCCTTAAAAATGCTTGCCTAGTGCCTCATAACATCACTCCCATCAATATTACATTACTGTTTTATCAATCATTATACCCATGACCCATATCAGTTAATTTGGTGCTTTCTGGTAAATGTTTTTAGGAAAGTAATTAAAAAAAAAACCTTGAACTTAATACAAATGGTACCTTTACTGGGAACATACACTTTCAACTTGGATAAGGTACAGTTTGACTTTGCTAGATTCAGATGCTGTGTTTACTACTGCGTGCTCATGTCCAAGTATCTCCTCTAATATGCATTAACTTTGGAGAAGTTTTGTATTTACTGTCTTTGTTTTGGGGACATGATGAAGGTAGAGATGGGAGAAAGAGTCTTCTGAAAGGTACCCCCAGTTTGCTTCCCCTATAACCACCTCTCAAGTTTACACACTGCCTGAAATTCTTTTTGCCTTCAACAGTCATCCAGGAACGTATCACCTATGTATGAATCATGAATGCCCATTCTAGCATCTCTCCTGCTCACTAGTGTAATCTTAAAACAGGCAGCTTGGTGTTATATGGAAAAGGCACTAACACTGGAAGTCACAGTTCTAGGGTTTGCTCTCCTACTGGTGACTGAGTGTTCTTGGGCAGATCCCTTAATCTAATTTGTAAATTGAAATTATCTCCAAGGTCCTTCCCAGTTCTAAGAGTCTGTGAATCTGTGAAGTATTTACTTTTCAAGGGTAATTATCTCTGGTGAGACTATTAGTCTTTCACATCTTAGTGTGCATTAATCAGATGATATCTGCCAAAGGCATTTGTAAAAGCTACTCCCATATAATAGGATTGGGGGAGAAATTTTAGAATGGAATTTAAGTGCCACTAGCATATAAGCTCCAGGAGGGCAGGGATCATTGTTTTGTTCACTCATGTTTTCTCAGTGCCAAGAATGGTAATTAGCGGGCGCCTGGGTGGCTCAGTTGGTTAAGCGACTGCCTTCGGCTCAGGTCATGATCCTGGAGTCCCAGGATCGAGTCCCGCATCGGGCTCCCTGCTCAGCAGGGAGTCTGCATCTTCCTCTGACCCTCCCCCTTCTTGTGCTCTCTTTCATTCTCTCTCTCAAATAAATAAATAAAATCTTTAAAAAAAAAGAATGTTAATTAGCCTGTAACATGTACTTAATATTTGTTGAATGAAAGGAATGGATTGTTGTTGAGGAAAAAACAAGCTTGTTGGAGTACTGCACAGATGCTCTGAGTATCTTGAAAGAACTCAGCATACAAACCAACTTGATTACAACCCAGTCATTCCTATAATAGAAAAATACCTCTAACTGATAGTAAAGCGTCTATTGTTCACTTGGTTGCCTTTCAGAACTCTGTAATAATTACTGACCTGATTGCCCCTCATGCTCAGAGTACAGTTTTGTCCATTACCAGATCTTACTTTAGTGCAACTTTGACTTTTGAGTGTGCCTTTTACTCTTATTTGCAAAAACTTAGGCCTTGCTGGGGCACCTGGGTGGCTCAGTCCGTTAAGCATCTGCCTTCAGCTCAGGTCATGGTCCCAGCGTCCCAGGATTGAGCCGCATCTGGGCTCTCTGCTCAGCAGGGAGTCTACTTCTCCCTCTCCCTCTGCCCCTCCCCCTGCTCATGCACTCTCTCTCTCTCAAATAAATAAATAAAATCTTTGCTCATGCACTCTCTCAAATAAGTAAGTAAAATCTCTTTTTTTCCGCCAATGATTTTTTTTTAGTAAATAAAATCTTTTAAAAAACCCAACAACTTAGGCCTTGCTTATTTCCTGTACCACTTAGTACATCATTAACAGTATGTTTAGTGTTGTAACCAAAATAAATCATATAGATTGATTAAAATTAGGCCTTTCGTCTGTGGAGGATTCATGGCACAGCTGTTGGAAATTAGTACTCTTGGCACTCCTGTTCCAATCATCCTATTTCTACAACTGCCGTATAAAATAATCTTCAAGGATAGTTTTTTAAAAATTAAAAAACGTTTAAGTAATCTCTCAACCCAATGTGGGGCTCAAACTCACGACCCTGAGATCAAGAGCCTCCTGCTTTACCGACTGAGCCAGCCAGGTGCCCCAAGAATAGTTTTTAATCGTATGATTCCTATACAAAGCTTCTCAGTAAGTGTATTTTGTCTATAAAATTAAAGTCCATGTTCCTGACTCGGTATCCAGGGACTTGTGCATTTTATCCAGTCTACTTTATAGTCTGTTTCCTCCACAATGACCTGAACTCAGTAACTAATTACTGAATAGTTGATGTAGATAATAAACAAAAAGCACAGTTATTCTCACCTGTTTCCAGGTAAGGAAAGGCTAGTAGGTATGCCTGTATAGGGTGGCATTCATTATTTGGGAAATATTTATTGAAAAATAGCATCAGGGACAAGAATTCATAAACTCCACGTAAACAGTTTTTTCTCTTGTTGGCAGACCTATGTGGAAACTGAATAATAACCAGGAGGAAATTACTTGTGTATACTTAGTGGCATCACTTGACTACTTAGTAAGACTGATTACGTTATTATGTGCCCACAATATTGTTAGGATGGTTTATCAGTCTGGATGGCCTGTGTTATTTGACAGTAACAACGCCCAAATCTCAGTAGCTTCAAATAACAAAGGTTTGTTTCTCCTTGATTCTTCTTACATGTGCGTTATCTGGGGGCTCTGCTCTACGTTATCCTTGCTAAGGAATGTGGACAGATGGAACCTTAATCTCTGTCCTGCTGCTGGTTGCTACAATAGAGTGATGGTGATAGGAGTGAATCACCGAAAGTGACTCTCAAAGAGTTCGGCTTATATTTCATTGGCAAGAGCAAGTCATGACCATACCTAACTTCAAGAGGATGGGCAAATATAAACTTACCATGTATCTGAAAGGAGAATTGGAATATCATGGCACAGTTTTAATGTTAACCACAGTTAGGCACTCTCCCATTGACATTTTTAAATAATATTTTGTGACGCCTCACTCCCAGCTGACCATTATCTTTCATGGTTGACATTGTCTTTCTTTAGATAGGTTCCTTTGTTCATCAGCTGTTTATTAAGCACCCCCTATGTGCCAAGCACTTTTCTAGGTACAGTGAACATGATTCCTGCTGTCATGGAGCTCACAGTCTAGTTGGGAGGACATGAACGATTAGCAAATAAGCAAACTAATTTCAGATACTGATAATTGCTCTGGTGGGAAAAAAAAGTACAAGGTGCTGGTATAGAGAATGGAGGTGAGGTTGGGGTTATTCTTGATTGGGTGGTCAGGGAAATGCTCTTGGGTGGGTAACATCTGAGCTGAGAAGTAGTAGCCCTGGGAGTATATGGGAGGAATGTTTTAAGCAGAAGGAATGGTTTGGCCACAAAATGGAAATGAACTTGGTGTATTCAAGGATAGAAGTCCAGTGTGGCTAGAGGATTTAGGAGGAAACTGATATAGTCCAAGAGAGAAATGATGGTAGTTTGGTCTAGGATGGTGGTATCAGAAATGGAGAGAAATGAAGTTTGAGAATGTTAAAAAGGCAGAATCAACGGATTGGAGATAGGGAATATATGAAAAGAGAAAATAATGAATCATTTGGGGCCTTCAGCAACTGGGATGATGTTCACTGTATCTAGAAAAGTGCTTGGCACATAGTGGGTGCTTAATAAACAGCTGATGAACAAAGGAACTGAATAATTCACTGAATTAGGAACAGTTGAGAGGATCAGATTTGAGAGGATGGATATTAAGGGTTCTATTTTCAATATGTTAAGTTCAAGAATTGTTGACTGTGGAACTGACATCCACATGGTGCTACTCACAGGCAGTTGGTGATGTGAGTTCAAACTTGAGAGGAAACATTGAGAGGGGCGATTTTTTTTTTTTAATGAGGTTAATATGTTAAATTTGGTTACAGTTAAGTTTTAGACCTGGGTGTCATACCTTATTAAGGCAGTGTGATTCCTACTCTGGAAAAGGGTGTTCCCTAAGAGAAGGGGGCGTTTTCAAATTTCAGCATATATTCTGATTTCGGCCCAGGGGACATAATGGTAAGAAACCACTGTAATGGATAGGGATATGTGGTAATCCTTGTAAGTGTTGGAGTGTAAGAAGGATTAAGAACTATTGTTATAAAAGGACCCTAGCATCATCTTTTGTTGATTTGTTGAATTCTCAAAAGGGCAGTCTACCCTTTTAAGGTATACTCCCCCTCTCACTGTTGACTTCAAAATTAGGCACAGGTGTTATAGATTGGTAACCTTAGTCCAAATCATGAAGATAGAACATTAAAATTAGTTTATATTAGCTTGTCTTTTTTGGAGTTGTATATCTTATTGGAATATCCTTTCATACATAGAGTCTTATCTAACTTGAAAGCATCAGAAATACCTTTAGTAGCTAAACAAGGGGTCAGAAAGGATCCTTAAGGTGATGTTGTCTTATATATGTATATATTTATATACATTTCTGAGTTTAAGAAGACAGTAAGAAAGGATTAGAGTATTTTTCTTCCCTATGAATATTTCCAGAAAAATACTCTAATTGAAATACTCTAATTTGAATACTCTAACAGGGAGAATAAGAGATATTCACCAAAACATGCTAAGATAATCATCTACTTGGCTCTAGAAACCCTAAGTCTTCCTAAAGATTCAGGTGTTTATGTAGCCATTTAAGAAGAGATGTATATTATACTATCAATACATTTTATTATTTTTTAAAAAATATTTTTTTGTTTTTAAATTCGTTAACATACAATTTAATATTAGTTTCAGGTGTAGAAGTTAGTGATTTCATCACTTACAGCACTCAGTGCTCATCACAAGTGTCCTCCTTGATACCCATCACCCATTTAACCCATTTAACCCATCCCCCGCCCACCTCCCCTCCAGGGGCCCTCAGCTTGTTCTCTGTAGTGAAGAGTCTGTTGGGGGGGAAATAAAGATTTTATTTTTAAGTAATGTCTGCACTCAACTTGGGGCTCGAACTCACAACCCGGAGATCAAGAATCACACATTCTACCGACTGAGCCAGCCAGGCGCCCCACTATCAATACATTTTAATTTAGTTAAAAAATAATACTTGCATTTGATACAAAATTCAGAAAGTCCAAAAAGGAAAAGTCTCCCTCTCATCTCATCCCCCAGCCACACTTACCCTCTCTTTAGAAGTGATTTTTGTCCCCAGTTTCTTCCTTTCAAAGATATTCAGGGACTATGCAGGCACTCACTCACATACACATTTTGTTTGTACATAAGTTTTAACATTTTTCTGCACCTACCCCTGCCCTGCACACTTTCCAGTGTAAGGCATTGAAAAAATTAAGTCTGTAGGTCCACAATTACTGGTAAAGGTGATGAGAATTCTCAGTTCTCAGAATTCAGCTTTTTTTCCCCATTATTAATACCAGTTCCTTAATGTAGTATATTCAGTGGACTTAATTATTTAAAATAAGGAAGAGGTGGTGGGAATGGTAATTCCCACATAGCATCAGTTTTATAATTTTCATTTCAGGGTAATTCAGTCATAAGAGAGTTGGAATTCAGTTTGGTCTAATTGATTGAAATGATGTATTATCATTCTTGTACCCATTGAATCTCCAAAAATCTGTATTTTCATGCTTGATCTGCCTTCCTGAATATGGCATTATTTCTCAAACCAGCCTTCCATGGATGGTGGACTGAATTAATAGAAGATGTTGTGATGAATCAGCAAATAAAAAACCGTTGTGGTTTATTCCAGGTTCTAGGGGCTTTGAGTCGTTCTGAACATGGAATCAGAATAAGGGTACTTAGTTTTATGATTTGAGTGATAATATCAGGCTCTGATAACTTGGTAAATCCATTTCCTCAAGTAGGAATAAACCTAGCAAGTGCATTAGACATCCAGGAATTTGATGGGACACCGTTTCCCTGGAGGCTGCATGAATAAGCACTGCTTATACTTGTTTCTGTGCTTCTTTTTCTTCTCTATTGTTATTCACCTCCTGCCCACCAAGCCATGACCCATGTAATTGAGATATTCTTTCAAAATGTTAACCCTCAATCAGATTCGAATCTAGACGGGATTAAAAGGCTCCAAACAGGTCAACAGAATGTATCATTGTTCTACCAAGATATTAGTGTTTCATTTAGTTTATAAACAGCACATTAGGGATGCCTGGGTGGCTCAGTCCGTTAAGCGTCTGCCTTTGGCTCAGGTCATGATCCCAGGGTCCTGGGATTGAGTCCCACATTGGGCTCCTTGCTCAGTAGGGAGCCTGCTTCTCCCTCTGCTTGCTTCTCTCCCTGCTTGTGCTTGCTGTTTCTCTCTCTCTCTCTGACAAATAAACAAATAAAATCTTAAAAAAAAATAGCACATTAACAATGCCATTCACTTTGTCACTTTTTGAGTACAGTGTTGCAGTCTTTGTAAGCCACCTCCCCCTTGTCCAAATATACCTAAGAAAAGAATGTCACCTTTGGGAAATCATGGAATCATTTTTTTAAACTGGCTTGATATTAAAGTATCTTTTTTAGTCCTTATGATAAATTGTAACTGCTCTGCACTAGGTCACATAATCTGTTCAGCCCAACATTTGTTTTGATCATCTTTGTTATAGTTATGAAAATAAATTTAACACCTTGATTAAAATTTAGTGATACCCTCATTGAGAACACTAGGTGAATCCTACTGGACTAGAAGCTGTTGTTACTCTATAAAATGACTTTTTTTTTAGATTTATTTGTTTGGCAGAGAGCCCACGTGCGCACAAGCAGAGGGGGAGGCAGGCAGAGGGAGACCAGGAGAGGTAGGCTCCCCATGGAGCAGGACCCTGGAATCATGACCTGAGCCAAAGGCAGATGCTTAACCGGCTGAGCCACCCAGGCACCCCTAAAATGACGCTTTAAATATCTTTGCTTTAAGCCACTCTCTTCTATTTCATAATTTAACTCAAAGAGCGATTTTTCCTCCTAAACTATTTGATAAATCATCAAGGATATTGCCACACTTAACATACTGTATTACAGTGGCTTCTCTGTGTTTCTCCCACTATAAACATGGTATGATGAGGATTTTGCAATAGGAAAAGTTGGGAGGCTTAAAGGTATGAGCAGAAATGAGGCAGGAAACTACTAGTTGCCATGATGTAGCTGTATATAACATCAAAATTCTACATTGACGTGCGTGATTCAGGTCGCTGAGTTTTATAATTTTACAATTCTTTTGTGTTCCTTTACATAACTTGAGAATTTGTGTGTTTCAAGGCCTAAGAAACTTGAATTTCCATCTTATTAATGTATTGTCTTATGCTAAAAAGAAATGTCTGTAAAATGTAATTTTTTTTTTTACTGTAGAAAATTGATACAGAAAAATAAGCTGAAGAAAATGATTCAACCTTAAAACTGTAGAAAAATGAACAGGAAAAAGATTCTACTGTGATACCACTCTTTAGAAAGAACTTTTGTCCTTTCAGTCTCTTTTTTATTTATTTTTTTCCTGTGCTACATGTACACATACACAGAAACATGTAACACATGTAGGAAACTGGTATTAAAATTTGCTGACACCACAAAGCATGTTTCTTACCACTAAAGGCAGCTTGCTTCATCAGTGATGTTTATGTATAACTTAACGATAGCTAACATTTACAGAGTGATTAACCATGTGCCAGACATTGTGGCAGTTGGATTATTTTATTTAATCTTCACAACACTACTCTGAAAATAGGAGGTTAAGTAATTTGCCTACAATACATAACTAGTAAATGGTTAAAGCAGGACTCAAACCCAGGGAATCTGACTCTAGGACTTATGTCACCCTGTTACAACATACAGCCACGTCCTTTCAGTTCAGTCACCTAAGAAAAGTACAACTTCATATTCTTTCAGATGCAAACTAAAACATAATCTTATTTATTGTCTGTCAAATTTTCAAAGTTAAAAATTCATAATACAGAATCTTCTATCATCAAGGGTGCCGATTAGTGGTCATTGCCCACCTCTGTCGGCAGGAGCGTGGATTGGAGGGCGGCTGTCCATCTGCCCATTTGCCAGGCTTACATAGTTGCCCAGTTTAGTAAATGCAGCAGTTTAAGATAGAAGTTTAAAAGCATTGTTTTGGGGCGCCTGGGTGGCTCACTCAGTTAAGCATCTGCCTTTTGCTCAGGTCATGGTCACAGGGTCCTGGGATCGAAACCTGAATGTATCAGGCTCCCTGCTCAAGGGAACCTGCATCTCCCTCTGCCACCCCCCTTGCTGATGCTCTCATTCTCTCTCTGTCAATATTTATTCGACAGAGAGAGACAGCGTGAGAGGGAACACAAGCAGGGGAATTGGGAGAGGGAGAAGCAGGCTTCCCTCGGAGCAGGGAGCCCGATGCGGGGCTCGATCCCAGGACCCTGGGATCATGACCTGAGCCGAAGACAGATGCTTAACGACTGAGCCACCCAGGCGCCCCAATAAATAAAATCTTAAAAAAAAAAAAAAAGAGCATTGTTTCTATGAAAACTAATTGGAATGCTTTAGATATACTAGATGAAGGCAAGTGACTCAAAAACTTGGTTATCAACTTGGGTGTAGCTTACAAAGCTAAAGATAAGTGAAGTAAAACCGTAACCATCTAGAATTTTGTACTGATCCTGCTTTGTGAGTGGCATTAGTTCTTGGGCAACTTGAAAGAAACCCAAATTAGAAATCATAGATGATGCATATGCATTATTTTAAGGTACATGTGTACATCCCTCTCTGTTTTAAATGAATCCTCATTTTAAATGATTTTTTGACTAAAAATCACCACTCCCAGTCACAATGTGAAAGGGCTTCTGTCATATATTTGAAGAGCTCAATAATAATATTTTTTGACCCAGTCATGAGCTTATCTAGAGGAAATAATCAATTTTGTACAAATATCTATCTCCATCAAAGTATTTTCTGAAATAGCAAAAATAAAAATAATATTCTTATGATAAAATAGTATATAGTCATTTAAATCATTATCAAAAACACTTTTTAATATGTAGGAAAACAATGTTAATGACAAAATGCAGCCTATAAAACTAAACTGCATGTTGGGGTACCTGGGTGGCTCAGTTGGTTAAACGTCTGCCTTTGGCTCAGGTCGTGATCCTGGGATCAAGCTCCACATCGGGCTCCCTACTCAGTGGGAAGCCTGCTTCTCCCTCTCTCTCTCCCTCTGCACCTCCCCCTGCTTGTGCTTTCTCTCTCTGTCAAATACATATATAAAATCTTAAAAAAAAAAAAAAAAAAACTAAACTGCATGAGAGAAGCACCAGAATAGTATTGGTGGTTGAATTACTAGTGATTTTTTATTTTTAATTTGACTTATTTTTGAAGTAAGTAATACTTGTATGAAAGGCAAAGTTTTGTATAAAGGGAGCATAAAGTAAAAAAGTTTCTCTACTATCCCCAGCTGTGTGGTTCATCTCTGTGGAAGCATTCGGTGTCTGTTAGGGTATTCTAACATGAGAGAGATCATTTTTATCCATGTTTTATTTCTTTTTATTTTTTTAAGATTTTATTTGTCAGAGAGCGAGCACAAGCAGGGGGAGCGGCAGGTAGAAGGAGAAGCGGACTCCCCGTTGAGCAAGGAGCCCGATGCGGGACTTGATCCCAGGACTTTGAGATCATGAGCTGAAGGCAGGCCTGTAACCGACTGAGCCACCCAGGTGCCCCTATTCATGTTTATTTCTGATTTTTTTTTTCCTTTTATGCAACACATTTCCTTCTGCCTCCAAATCCAGGGATATGGAGTTAGAGAGGGAGGGACAGGACCATAGACTTCCCGCCCACATCTGTTTTTTGTCCCCCGCTACTCTTGTTGAGATCAAAGTTGACTGCAGCTACAGTCATTAAGGGGAATACTATCTCTAACCCAAAGAGCAAGGACATGCCATTTAAACTATGTCATTGCAGAACATTGCTATATACATATTTATATAGCCCACAAATAAGATTTGCTCATTGAAGTAGTTTAGTATCTGATCTATTTTGTTTTATAAAAATTTTTAATCATGGAGAAAGAGAGGATGGTATAATGAATATCCCAGTTACCCAGCTTCAGCCATTATCAGTGTTTCTTGTTCCATTGATCTTCCCTTACTCTGCAAATCCTAAACATCATCTCTTTTCATCTGTATGATGTATGTATATGTATCTCTAAAAGACACTTTAAAAAAACAAAAGATGTAAAAATAATACCATTCGACGAGAAATAATTAACAGTGATTCCTTACTGTCATACACTGCTGATGGAAATGTAAAATGGTATAACTTTTCAAAGTTTGGCAGTTTTCTTAAAAAGTTAAACATATACCTACCACCATCCCACTCCTAGGTATTTACCCAAGAGAAATGAAAGTATCTGTTCATGCTAAGACCCGTACAGGACTATTCATAGCAGCTTTATTAGTAATAGCCAAAACTGGAAACCACCCAAATGTCTATCAGCAGATGAATGGATAAACAAATTTTGATATATTCACACAATAGAATACTGCTCTGCAGTAAAAACGAATGGACTATTGATATATGTAACAGCATGGATGATTCCCAAAATAATTATGTTGAGTGAAAGAAAATATACCTCCCCTCCAAAAAAGAGTATATACTGTATGATTCTTTTTATATAAAGTAGTAGAAAATGCAAACTAAGCTGTTGTGACAGAAAGCAGATCAAGTGGTTGGGGAGGAATTATAAAGGGACACAGGAAATTTTTGAAGATGATGGATAGGGGGACGCCTGCGTGGCTCTGTCGGTTAAGCGTCTGCCTTTGGCTCAGGTCATTATCCTGGGGTCCTGGGATCGAGCCCCACATTGGGCTCCCTGCTCAACGGGGAGCCTGCTTCTCCCTCTCCCACTGCTTCCTGCTTCCCCTGCTTCTCCTCTCTCTATCAAATAAATAAAATCTTAAAAAGAAGATGCATAGGTTCCCAATATTGATTGTGGTAATGGTTTAATGGGTGTATGCATGTATATATAAGTACACTTTAAATATGTACAGTTTATTATTTGTTATACTTTAGGGTCATAAACTAATAATTCCTTAATATTACATATCCAGTCAATATTCAAATTTCCCTAATTATTATACATTTTAACAGCTTTTAAAAAATAGGATCTTAAGTAATGTCCACACATTGTATTCAGTCGATGCAGTGTCTTTTAATATATAGCTTCCTCTTCTTTATTTCTTGTAAAATATTTGTTGAGGAAACTGCGTTTTGTGTCCCCAAGATTTTCTGTTTTCTGGATTTTGCTAATTATATCTCCATGGTAGTGCTTAACACGTTCCTCTCTGACTTCTATTTCCTTTAAACTAGTAGTTGGTAACAGACAGTTGAAGCTTGATTATGTTTAGGCTAGATTTTTTGGCAATAATATTTAATAGTGTTGTGAAGTGTATTTTCTGTTGTATCACATCAGGAGACATGTAAGGTCTGATTGTCTCCTTGTTTGTGATGCTAAAGTTGATAAGTGGTTTGGATGATATATCCATTATACAGTTCCCCGTCAGCTTCTGTATCTGTTTTGGCTTTGTGTTCATGCTCAAATTGAACAACCATTTCTGGAGAAGAACTGAAAATATGGAAATAAAGAAAGTACATTCTGATTTTTGAGTAAGAGTTTTTACTGTGGTTGCTTAAATAGAGAGCTTTCCTTTATTTCATTTTTACAATTTCTGTTTGTCTTCAGGACTCAGATCTGGTGTGACATAAGATATTTCTAGATACTTGACTTCCTCTCAAATTAGATTCACTGCTGCTGCTTTTTTAGCAACCTGTACTATCTGTTCCTCTCCTGTAGCACTTATTGTTTTATAATTATTGACTTTCTTAAGTTCTTGTCATTCTTCCCCCCCACCCCCAGGCCATGAGCTTCGTACTTACTCATCTCTTGATACACAGTAGGTGCTCAGTAAATGCATGTTGAATACATGTGCTTTCTTTCCTCTAATCATTTATAAAATGAACTTTAAATACTAGTACTTTGATTGTGATGATATTCAGTTGCTCACTAGAGGATATACACTATATACATATATATATTTGTGTCTTTGTATATATTTAAATTAAAAGTTGTTGGATTACCTTTTAGATTGTGTATCTAGAGGTGTGAAATGCAGTTCCTGCTCTGGGAAGTTTTGCAGATTGGCAAGAGGAGACACACCTGGATCAGTCAGTGCTCACGCATGTCTTCATTTAGGCCCTCAGTTAGTTGTTGATCGTTAAAGTCCTAAACTATGTGATGTTAATTTACTAAGTACCATAAAAAGGTGGTGAAGGAAGAGATCATTGAAGATAGGAATCAAGAAATGATTCAGAGAGGAAGATTTGAATTCAGTCATGGTCAGAGAGGCTGTGATGGAATGGAAAGGGATGCTTCTGTTTCCATAAAAGAAGAAACATTTTGTTTCCAAAAAAATGAAACATCAGGAAAGGCAGGAAGTATTAATAGCAAAACAAATGAGACTTATAAAGTATGCATTCTCTGTTTAAGGATGCTTACAATGAGTTTTTAGCCTTTTCCCTGTTTCTTTTTGTGAAAGTTGTTTTTTTTTTAAGATTTTATTCATTTATTTATTTGACAGAGATAGAGAGGGGACACAAGCAGGGGGAGTGGGAGAGGGAGAAGCAGGCTTCCCACTGAGCAGGAAGCCTGATGCAGGGCTCCATCTCTGGGACCCTGGGATCATGACTTGAGCCAAAGGCAGATGCTCAGTGACTGAGCCACCCACGCGCCCCTCTTTTTGTGAAAGTGTTAATGTGGTTCATTTCTTAAATCTTTGCCATCTTCTGGGACGCCTGGGTGGCTCAGGCAGTTAAGGGCCCGCCTTTGGCTCAGGTCATGATCCCAGGATCCTGGGATCGAGTTCTGCATTGGGCTCCTTGCTCAGCGGAGAGGCTGCTTCTCCCTCTGTCTGCCTCTCCCCCTGCTTGTGCGCGCTCTCTCTCTCTCTCTGACAAATAAAGTCTTTAAAAAAAAAAAAAAATCTTTGTCCTCTTCTCATACACGGACACTCTTGATCCCTCTGTGAACTTCCAGTGTTAGTGCTCTTTCTCTCCCCAGAGTTTCCCTACTGCTTTGAAATCTCTTTAATCAGTTAAAGTATTCTCTTCATCAGTTTTGACAGCTAGGTAATTAACTTATTTACCCCCCCCATTCTCTTTGTCCTAGTTATTCCTTTATTAAAAAAATAAAAACCCGTTTTATTGTCTGCAGTTTTTCTTACTTTTGGAAACAGGGTAAATACACAAGCAATTTCACTTTTACAGATGAGGAGAATGAGGCTCAGCTCTTTTCAAGGTCACATAGCTAGTTAAGCGGGAAAGCTAGGGATTTGAACATGGGACTATTTGACCTAATCTTTTAGCTACACTAGACTTTAAGGTTGGATGAGTCTTTAATTTTTCACCCAGGTAGTGAGTTTTGATACCTACTGCACAGGGAGCTCAAAGTTTTCCAGAGAGCTTGGGAGAAGCAGGAGGAGCCTGGAAGCCTTTGCAGGTTAAACTTTTTTTTTTTTTTTTAAGATTTTTATTTATTTATTTGACAGAGAGACACAGCGAGAGAGGGAACAGAAGCAGCGGGAGTGGGAGAAGGAGAAGCAGGCTTCCCGCGGAGCAGGGAGCCTGATGCGGGGCTCGATCCCAGAACCCTGGGATCATGACTTGAGCCGAAGGCAGACTCTTAACAACTGAGCCACTCAGGTGCCCCTGCAGGTTAAACTTTTAACTCCCACTAGCCTCCAAGTGAGAGCACTCACCCCTCATCGTTGCACACAGAGGGCCCTGAGGGCATCTCCCATCCTCGGGGCCAATCAGCCCACATAGATGAGTAGAACATAGAACTAGAAGGGCGGGCCTTAGTAATCACAACTCAGAACATACATATAGTTCAGATGCTTTGAGGAATGTTTCTGGAACCTCCGACACTGAAATCTGGACCAATTCCTGGAGAAAAAGAATGGATGTGGTCCCAGTGGAACCATATTTCTCACTTCTGTCAAGTGAGTGTTGAATGTCCAAGGAGCCTAATGAAAAGCCATGAATGACGTGTGCTCTACACCCCAGTTTTTTTAAAGTCAGATTATTGAGGCATCACTGACATGAGTTTTGACATACACAGAGTTGTGTGTGTATGATCACCACCACAATCAAGAAATAGAACATGTCCCTCACTATGAAAAGTTCCCTCTGAGCCCTTTATGATCAGCTTCTCCTTCCTTGAAACTCTGGCAGCCACTGCTGTTTTTCTTTACCTATAATTTTGCCTTTTCTAGAGTGTCATAAAAATGAAGTTGTAAAGTGTATAGCATTGGGAATCTCACTTCTCATTTTGCGTAATGAGATTGAGGCATATTCATGTTGTCATGTGTATAAGTAACTTCTTCCTTTTTATTCCTGAGTGGTTGGTAATTTTTATAGAAAAAAAATACAGAAAAATCGGTCTAGGAAAGTAGATCTTTCAGCCGAGATGGAGTGACCATATATCCCAATTTGCTTGCGACAAACCTGGTTTATGCGTAATTGAGTGAAGAAAAAAAGGGTCAGAACGGATCCATGAAATATTTTGAAGAAAGATTCAAGAAGACTCAGTGATCAGTTGGAAGAAGAAAGAAGTCAAAATAACGCCTAGGTTTTTAGTTGAGAGAAGTTTGATACCAGCAATTTAAAATGTGGTAGCTAGGAAGGGCATTTAGATGGTTTGACATTGGAAGAGATTGAAGAAGTTTTAGATGTGTTGACTTGGACTACCAATGCCAGATCAGGAGGCCAAATACATAGAAGTTAGAGGAGAAACTGTGTCTAGAGAAATAGCTGAAGCCTTGAAAGCATGTTTTTCCAATTTTAGTGTAGAGATAAGAGTTCTTGAAGGAAAAGGAACCAAAAGGGAGTAGGGGAACAAGGAAACTCAAGATACTGTAGTGCTGTGTTCTATGAATAGATACTGTTGCGCACGCGCGCGCATGTGTTGGGGTGCTGTGAAATGATGAAAAAGCTAAATGGTGATGAAGAACAATCAAAGTCTTTAGATTGGCTTGGTTGACCTTGATATGAGCGTCATCAGTGTTATAAAAAGGTCCCTTATAGCTTCAAGTGACCTTGAAGATGGAATTTTTTTCAGATGAGAGAACAAAATAAAATCAAGGTTGTAAAGGGTTAAAGAGAAAATGGAAACTAAAAAGCACTCATTGTAGAAGTTTGGCAGGAAAGAGAAATAGAGAAAGAGTATAGGAGTTGATAGAGGAAACCTGAGCATGTTTGAAAGCAGAAGGAGAGGAATCAGTTCAAAGGGAGAAATTGAAGATACAGAAGTAGGGCGGGGAGAGCTAAGTCCCAAATGAGGTGAGAAGGCAACAACTGAGAAAATTAGATAGAGCTGTCCTAATTTTGGGAAAGGTAAAATAAAGCCTTCCTATGAAATGTTACCTCTGTGTGTTGGCATTTACACCTTTTTCACTTTTTTACTATAAGGGAGTTTAAACTGCTTTTTATAAGAGAGTGACCTCATTAAGTTAAAGTATTTATTCAGATTATGAAAATAATTCATGTTCATTGTAGAAAATAGAGAAACCTATAAATGAAGGGAAAAAATCACCTGTAATTCCACTAGCAGTAACTTTTGTTAATGTTTTGACACAGCTCTTTTGAATGCATTGATCGTTTATATATTATATACACACACACACACATATATAGTTTTTTTTTTTAAGATTTTATTTATTTATTTGACAGAGAGAGACACAGCGAAAGAGGGAACACAAGCAGGGGGAGTGGGAGAGGAAGAAGCAGGCTTCCCGCAGAGCAGGGAGATCGATGCGGGGCTCGATCCCAGAACCCTGGGATCCTGACTTGAGCTGAAGGCAGACACTTAACGACTGAGCCACCCAGGTGCCCCAACACATAGTATAGTTTAGATAGCTTTTGAATAACCATTTATTTTTTAACCTACTCTTTATAATGCCATTATTTTTTGAAACTTCCACTCACAAAACATTCTTTGAAAATAGTGTTTTTATTTTTTTAAGATTTTATTTATTTTGACAGAGAGAGACACAGCGAGAGAGGGAACACAAGCAGGGGAAGTGGGAGAGGGAGAAGCAGGCTCCCCGCAGAGCAGGGAGCCCGATGCGGGGCTCGATCCCAGGACCCTGGAATCATGACCTGAGCTGAAGGCAGACGCTTAACGACTGAGCCACCCAGGCGCCCCGAAAATAGCGTTTTTAATATTTCATTGTAAGCATTGATCCCATTTCGATCAACTTTAGCATTCTCAGTTCCCTTTTTTATCACCTTGTTTTTTAACCTGATCCAAATTTCACTGTTAAACATTTAAATAATTGCTGCAGATACCAAAGTAGTTATTAAGTGTCTGGTAGCTGAATTTAGGTGGAGGGATCCATATCCGCAGGCTCTAAAGATTATACCAGAAAAATCTCATCTGTACCTTCTGTTCCTCTCCCCTTCATTGAAATTCTTAAAGAAAAAAACCCATGTTTATCCTTCCCATTCATATTTTTTGTGTGACAGCTGCCTTATGGGGGAAACCTCTGATTTGTCTGTCTTTAAGCCTTAAAAATCCACTGGTCGTCACCATAGCACATACCCTCCCCAATGTCCGTCACCCAGCCACCCCATCCCTCCCACCCCCCCACCACTCCAGCAACCCTCAGTTTGTTTCCTGAGATTAAGAATTCCTCATATCAGTGAGATCATATGATACATGTCTTTCTCTGATTGATTTCTTTCGCTCAGCATAATACCATCCAGTTCCATCCACATCGTTGCAAATGGCAAGATCTCATTCCTTTTGATGGCTGCATAATATTCCATTATATATATATATATATATATATATATATATATATATATATATATATATATATATACCACATCTTCTTTATCCATTCATCTGTTGATGGACATCTTGGCTTTTTCCATAGTTTGGCTATTGTGGACATTGCTGCTATAAACATCGGGGTGCACATACCCCTTCAGATCCCTACATTTGTATCTTTGGGGTAAATACCCAGTAGTGCAATTGCTGGGTTATACAGTAGCTCTATTTTCAACTTTTTGAGGAACCTCCATACTGTTTTCCAGAGTGCCTGCACCAGCTTGCATTCCCAACAGTTAGGAGGGTTCAAGAAGATAGTAGGAAGAGAAAAATGAAGGGGGGGATCAGAGGGGGAGACAAACCATGAGAGACTATGGACTCTGAGAAACAAACTGAGGGTTCTAGAGGGGAGGAGGGTGGAGGGATGGGTTAGCCTGGTGATGGGTATTAAAGAGGGCACGTACTGAATGGAGCACTGGGTGTTATATTCAGACAGTGAATCATAGAACACTACATCAAAAACTAATGTATGGTGATTAACATAACATAATAAAATAGAATACTGTCCAGCCTAAAAAAAAAAAAAAAATCCACTAGTGGGATTTAGAAGAGAGAAGAAAATGTTACCCTTATAGGGTAAGGGAAGGATAGGAGGTAGGACTCCTTTATAGTTTTATGTTCATTTGTCTCTCTCCTGGCCGCTCCTTAGAATTGTACTCTCATCTTATTCAGCTATTCTGGATTGAAAGTTGACTCTACTGTGGTTAGGAATCAGTTGCATTGGATTAATGAAAACAAAGTTGTGGTAGAATAGCATGGATTCTATGCCCTGCACTCTGCCACTAACTAGCCTAGTGTCTTTGGGCAAGTTACTTGATTTCCTGGGCTAAAAAAAAGTTAAGCTAAGGCTTTAAATTCTAAAACCTCTTTATTATTTATGTATTTTATTATTACATAATAATGATTATGTACAGTTTTCAACCTCAAGACTTTTGGGGAATACCATTCAAGACCTTTGTGCGAGTCTGTGGTGGTAATTGGAGAATACTTGATACCAGGAATATTATCATAATTCTTTTTACACAAACATGCTTTGCTTTTTTTTTTTCATGCTTTGCTTTTTAAGAAGAGGAATGAAATGGCCTAGTGAAATTGCAGAGTTAAATGCAATGTAAATGATTGATATACTATATTAATATAAAAAGAAAGCTTAAATTAATTTGATTTTGAGCTGTAACAAGTTATTAGAGACAAAAGTCTGGACGTGTTTCATTCCTGTATGATGAGTTTTTCTCATTGTTGTGAGTAGGTAGGGAGTATGTGAACACTTAGAGCTGTTTAATCTCTTCATTTGGCAGCCATTGTAGTAGATTATATGAATAGATCCCTTTTCATCTTTCTGATAAGAGATAGCTACTGTATAAGGGGAATTCAACCCTCCAGCTCTTTCTACCAGCCAGTTTTTTCCTACCTTTTCAAGAAAATATCCGTAGCAATCACTGTCTTACCTTTTTTTTTTTTTTTGTCTTACCTTTATTTAAGAAAATACATGTTTTAGTCAACGTTCAGAACAGTTATACGTGAAGTTAGTATTTTGGTCTCTTCTCAGTATCTCCCAGACCTTGCTCTTTATTCTCTTTAATTCTTTTGCATCAAAAGAGTATCCTTTCTATAATCATTGTCTTCAACCACTCTTAATCCCATTTCAGATTATTCTCTTTTTGTATATTATCAAACAGCACTGTGGAAAAACCTAGGAGCCTCAACAGTTGCTTTTTTTTTTTTTTTTTTAAGATTTTATTTATTTATTTGACAGAGAAACACAGCGAGAGGGAACACAAGGAGGGGGAGTGGGAGAGGGAGAAGTAGGCTTCCCGCCGAGCAGGGAGCCCGATGTGGCATTCGATCCCAGGAGCCTGGGATCATGACCTGAGCCGAAGGCAGACGCTTGACAACGGAGCCACCCAGGGGCCCCCACAATCTAATTTTAGAAAATTCCATTACCACCATCACCCCCAGAGAAACCTTGTGTCCATTTGCAATTATTCTCACTCCCCCCTCAGCCCTAGGCAACCATTAATCTACTTTCTGTCTCTATGCTCTTTACTTTTTTTTTCTTTTTGAGATGTTATTTATTTGCGAGAGAGAGCATGAGCAGGGGGAGGGGCAGAAGGAGAGAGACAAGCAGACTCCCTGAGTGGAGAGCCTGAGTTGGGGCTCAATCCCAGGACCCAGAGATCATGACCCAAGTTGAAGTCAGATACTTAACTAAGCCACCCAGGAGCCCCTCTATGCTCTTTACTTTTATGGACATTTCATATAAATGAAATAACATAATATCTTTTGTGTTTGGCTTCTTTCACTTGGGGTGATGTTTGTACATATTGTTGCATCTATTAATATTTTGTTCATTTTTGTTGTTGAGTAGTATTCCCAACAGATATATCACGTTTTGTTTTTCCATTCACCAACTGGTAGACATTTGGGTTGTTTCTACATTTTGACTATTCTGAATAATGTTTTTATCAACATTTGCATACAAGTCTTTGTGTCAACATAAACTTTCATTTCTCATGAATAAATATGTAGGGATGGAATTGCTGGGTCATATGGTAAATCAGCATTTAACATTTCAAGAAACTGCCAAACTTTTTCAGAGTCACTATGCCATTTTACATTTCTATGGTAATGGGTGAGGGTTCCAGTTTCTCCACATCCTTCTCAGCATTTGTATGTCATTTTTATTATAGCCGTTCTAGTGGTTGTGAAATAGTACGTCATTGTGGTTTTAGCTTGTATCACTATCGTGGCATGTCCGTGTTCTGCTGTTGTTGGTTGGAGTTGTCTATCAATGTTGATTTTATCCTGTTGGTGATGGTATTGTCTCATAGCCTTGTTGAATTTGTCTATTTGTTCCATCAGTCATTGGGAGGGGATATTGTTTGTTTGTTTCATATATTTTCAGATTCTCTGGTGCTCTGAAATTTGACGATTATGTGCCTTGTTAGGTCTATTTTCATCCACAATGCTGACCCTCATTGTGCTCTTTCAGTTTATTTTTTTTTAAGATTTTATTTATTTATTTGAGAGAGAGAGAGAATGAGCGGGCAGCAGGCTCCCGCGAGTAGGGAGCCCAAGCAGGGAGCCCAATGTGGGGCTCAATCCCAGAACCCTGGGATCATGACCTGAGCCAAAGGCAAATGCCACCCAGCTGCCCCTCATTGTGCTCTTTCAATGTGGAAATTCATGTCCTTCAGTCCTGTACAGTTTTCATTTATTTATTTGATTTCTTCTTTGTTTTCTCTGTACTCTTTCTGAAATTCCATTATTTGGATATTGGTTCCTCTAAGCCAATCTTACCTATTTTTTTTTTCTATATTTCAGGAGACACCCTCAAGTTTCTCTTCCAGCTTCTACTGATTTTTTTGCTATCTTATTATATCCTTTTTAATTTCCAAATCTTTGTTGTTTTTTGTCTCATTTGTGTTTCATGTATACAATTTGTTCTTATCTCTCAAGGATTTCTGAAAGTCAGGCTTATTAAGATATAATTTACATATAAAAATTCACCCTTTTTTGTGCATAGTAATATTAGTTTTGACAGGTAACTACCACCATAATCAAGATGGAAAACAGTTCTTTGGGAGACTTTGACCATCACTGATGTCAATATTTTTAGATGTGTGTGTGTATGTATGTATGTATGTATGTGTGCTTTCTCTGGGACTGATCAGAGTTCCCAAAGAAGGATCTTCTGTACTCTTCCTGGAGTGTATAAGGCTGGCCTCAGGCTTCCATGAGGCAAATGGTAGAAAGAAGCTTAGATCTCAACATTTAGTATATAAACTTTCACTTGATCCCCTGTTAGAAAATACTCCTCTCCTTCATTCGTGCCTGGTGTTTCCTATCCCAAGGACTCTTGTTTTAAATTTTCCATATAATAAAATTTTATTGGAATGGGGAAAGGGATCTAGGGGCTAATTGTGTCTTAAATGGATATTCATTCTCCTTATTCTTAAGCCCACATTTATCCCCACTTCTTGAGATCCTCAATATTGCCAAGTCCTGGGCCTTTTGGGGATTCTGCTTTTTACCTTTCCTCATTGCTGATTTAGGTCTTGGCTTTCTCAGATCTGCTCTCATTTATCACTTCTGCTTTGCAGTTTCCAAAATGTTATTGCCATCAACTCATCTTTTCTTCTTTGTCCTTATGGGTTTTATGCCTTTAAAAACCTTTTACTATCATTGTAATGAGGTTTCAGGGAAGGGTAGAAGTAATTGCTTAAGTTTAGTCCATTATCTTTAATAAAAGTCCCCCTTTCTTTAAGAAAGAAAAGCTTACCTTGTGCAAAAGATCCTTTATGATCCAGCTTCTATCTCTCCAGCCTCAGTTTTTACTCTGCTACAACCCACCTCCAGCCTAAGATCCAGTCACATGCGTCTTCTTAAGAGATTGCCAAACAAGCCATGTTGCTTCATGCCTTTCAGTTCTGCACATGCTATTTTTTCAATGTGCTATTTGTCCTTTAAGTCTGCTCAGTGAAGCTTTGCTGACTCACATGACTGCCCCTCTGTTGGAGTGTTTATTGTATTACTCTATTTTTTTAAAAGTCTCATCCTAAAGGTTTTTTAATCTAGGGGTGCAGCTGGATGGATTAATGGCCAGAAATCTTAGAATACCCTGAAATTATTTGCAAATTTTCATGTGTTTGTGCATATTTTTGGAAAGTTCTCTAAGGCAGATTTTCTTCTAAGAGTGTGCATCAGAAATGCTGTGGAGCTTTTTAAAAATATAATTGCTTTGGGCTTCACTCCAGAGACCTGCTGAGTTATAATCTGAAGTTAGGGCCCAGAAAGATGTATTTTCTAAAAGCTTCCCAAATGATTCTTTAGAAGAGCATCTCTGGTCTGTCATCTACATTAATTCTGGGGCCTGGCATATAGTGAATGCTCAGTAAACATTTAAAAAAGGAACGAGGGAGGAACTTGTGTTCAGTCATGGCTTGAAACAAACTTCCTATGTGAAATGTGAGTGCAAGTGGGGGAATCACTAATTTATTCTGTTATGTAAAGGAAGTAATAGTATCTATTTCCCCCTCTTTGGATATAATTGAAGGAATAGAAAATTGTGGATTGTTTTTTCAAAGGTAGAGGAAAGCTCTGGAGAACTAACTGTAAGAATGAAAGAAAAATTTAAGGATTAGGCATAAAACAAATCAGATATATATAGTTTGATTTTTGTTCCTCTGCTGCTTGTAGTTGTATTTAACCCAGTGATTTGATTCTAAGACTAGGCTTCCATACATTTGGATGTCATTGATACTTACTATATAGACCTGATTTCATAACCTGTAAATTTAAATTTAATATATGGCTGGTGATATAGAAAATAGGGAGATTGACATGTTGCATTGGCAAAAAATATGCCATATTATTAACTGGCTGCAAATAAAGAATGAGAACAGGAGGAGCCTAATTTCCTGGAATGCCCTGCCTTCTGTTTCCTTTGTTTAGTTTTAAAATGTATATAAATTAGAACTATGTTCTCTGCTTTACTCATGAACCTCTTTTACATAGTGTTATATTTTTATATGTCTGTTAATGATCAGGCTCTTTTGCTTTTTGTATTTTCCATTTATTATTTTTGTTTTGTTGTTTAGGTATTTAAGAGATTATGGCATCTGAAGCCCACAATGTTAAAAAACGAGCCTTTTGTAATAATATTGAGGATCATTCCACTGATCTTCCTAGAAAAAGGATCTCTAATTTTACTAATAAGAACATGAAGGAGGTAAGTGCATGGTTTCTAGGTAATGGGTAAGACGGTATCTTAATCTTTTCATGCTACTATAGCAGAATACAATAGACATTGACTTATAAACAACAGGAATTTATTTCTCACAGTTCTGGAGGCTGGGCAGAAGTCCAAGATAAAGACCCTGGCCAATTTGGTATCTGGTTGGAGCCTCTTTCTGGCTCATAGTTGGCTGTCTTCTCTGCTGTTTCCTCACGTGGTAGAAAGGGCAAAAGAGCTCCCTGGGGTCTCTTTTATAAGGGCACTAATCCCATTCATGAGGGCACCACCCTCATGACCTAATCACCTCCTAGAAGCCCCACCTCCTAATATCATTCATTTTGGGCATTAGGATTTCAACATGAATTTTGAGGGGACATGGTCATTCAGTATATCACAGATAGTTTGAACTGTTAAGTCTATGGATAGTTCTGGTTAAATTATTTAAACGATAGGAAGGTGATACTTTGCTTATCTCCCAGAATTAAGTACAATTAATGAACTACTGAAAACTTTATATTCCAAAAGCTCTATAAAGTTTATGGACAGTATGCTGTTTTGATATGATATCATTTGAATATTATAGTTTAATTCTAAAGAGGAATCTCAGAGGTGATTTTGTTCACCATTGCAGGGCTCATTCATGCTGATATAATTTCTTTTAAACGATATTAAAAGTCAACACACTTATTAAGTACCCTGTAAGTAAAATATATGACTAGTGGCATGGAAAATAAAATAGGGAGATGGACATGTTGCTTTGTCAGATATATCTATGCACAGTGTTGTTGTAACTACAGACTGAGACTGCTGCTTTAATCTGAAAAACTTAACTATGGAATTTCAGATTTGTTGATATCAGTCACAGAACTTAAATATGCTGTTAACTATCTACCTTTTGTTTTTCAGGTTAAGAAATCTCCAAAACAGTTGGCTGCTTACATAAATAGGTAAGAGCTTCTTTAAAGTTTGTGGGAAACAGAAATATTGAAAGCTAGGTAAGAATGAAAAAGAGGGAGGGAAAAAAAAGTCTTCTCGGGGCACGTGGGTGGCTCAGAGGGTTAAAAGTCTGCTTTCAGCTCGGGTCATGATCCCAGGGTTCTGGGATTGAGCCCCACATCCGGCTCCCTGCTTGATGGGGGGCCTGCTTCTCCCTCTCCCTCTGCTGTTCCCCCTGCTTGTGCTCTCTCGCTCTCTCAAATAAATAAATAAAATCTTTAAAAAAAAAAGTATTCTCTTTTATTATAATAAGTAACTTATTGTCAAATAGCCCCTGTGTGCCATTCTCTGTGGAAAACACATCAGTATTATCTCTAATCCTTACAACAATCCTACTAGAAAGGTATCATTGCCCCTAACAATTGATGAGAAAAACTAAAGATTTGTGATTTGTTCAGGGTCATACAGCCAGAAAGTGGTAAAAATGACATTGGTTCCCAGATCTTTGGAACTCTAAAAGCACTTTCTACTAAACTACTGCTTCTCAGAATGGATCTGAGGACAGCGGGGGTTCCTGGAGTCCTTTCAGGTAGTTTATGAGGTCAAGACTATATTCATAACAATAACATTAATTCACCTTCTTGATTTTCACTCTTAGAAATAGAGTTTTCCAGGGACTACATGATATTTGATACCACAGTAGATTGAATGCAGAAGCAGATATGAGAATCCAACTGTCTTAACTAAATATTAGAGATTTTGCACAAATGTAAAAAAGTGCCATTCTTCTCACTATATTTTGTTGTGGGAAACGGGGTTTTTTTGGTAAAATATTCTGTGTTAATATGTAATCTTATTATTACTTAAACGAATCAGTAAGTTTCCTCAGTTTCAGTGTCTGATACAGTAAATATCAGTAGATATTGCCCACATAAAAAAATTGTTTCGAAATCTCAGTAATTTTTAAGAGTTGCAAACTATCCTGAGGCCAAAACATTGAGAATCACCGTATGAAACTGTTAGATTTGCTCTATTGTGTCTTATCTTATTTAAACAAATTAAATGTACTTAAGTTTAATCAAAATAATTATTCTTGGGGCTCTTGGGTGGTTCAGTCAGTTAAGGGTCTGCCTTCAGCTCAGCCATCATCCTGGGGTCCTGGGATCTAGCCCCGCGATGGGCATGCTGCTCAGCGGGGAGTCTGCTTCTCTCTCTCCCTCAAACCCTCCCCCTGCTCATGCTCTCACTCCCTGTCTTTGTCTCTCTCAAATGAATAAATAAAAAATCTTTAAAATATATATGTATATTCAAATTTGCACAATTCAGATATATTTCATTTTTAAAGCATATAGTTATGCTTCTTCAGTTTCATTTAGTATAAAGTATTATCCTTTTCATTGCTTTCCAGTAGGTTTGTAATTTTTTCTCTTTAATTTTCTTCTTTGATCTAAGAGTTAGGATTTTTAAAATTCTGTTTACTTCTAATTTTAGTGGATTGTGATCACAAAATGTGACCTATTAAATCTTTCTGCTTAAAAAGTTGTAAAGGTTTTCATGTAGTTCTTTTTCACTTAAGCAAATCAATTCTTCTTACAGAACAGTTGGACAAGCTGTGAAAAGCCCAGATAAACTACGTAAGGTGATCTATCGCAGAAAGAAAGTGCATCATCCCTTTCTAAATCCTTGTTACAGAAGAAAACAGTCCCCTAGAACTGGGGGCTGTGACATGGCAAATAAAGAAAATGAACTGGCTTGTACAGGCCACCTGCCTGAAAAATTACGCCATGATAGTCGAACATATTTGGTTAACTCCAGTGATTCTGGTTCTTCACAAACAGAAAGCCCATCATCAAAATATAGTGGGTTTTTTTCTGAGGTAAGTCATTTAAATGAGCTTAACTTTATTCCTGTTATACTATTCCCTTTTTCTTTGTCATATTCTGCTAGCAGAGTCGTTCATTGCCTGTTGAATTCAGACTCTGAGTGATTCTAACTCCCTGAGACAGTTTTCTAGATTAACCAAATTTGAATCAGTAGTTACTCCATTTCACTAAGTTAGTGATATCTGAGATGGAATGAAATGGTTGACAAGCTGCTATAAATATTCAAAATGGCAAGTTGGTCAGCAGAGATTTAAAGGAAAGGAAAAGAAGGTATCTGGCCTAAAAAGTAGACCACCAAAGCCAGTTAGTTATCCAGGAACAAATGTTTTGCTTGGCTCTCAGAATTGCCATTGGAAGCTTTGTTCAGGAAAACATGCTGAGCTTTGCTGCTCTTCTAGCTCAGGTGAAATTAGTTGTTTGAACAGGCTCAAGGGAATTTGGGGGGGGTGGTGAAAGAAATATTCTAAAACTGGATTGTAATGCTGGTTGTATAATTCTGTCATGATCTGTGAGAAGAAAGGAAGCAGGGGGGCACTGGGTGGCTCAGTCACTTAAGCCTCTGACTCTGTTTCCACTCAGGTCATGATCTCAGAGTCATAAGATTGAGTCCTGTGTAGGGCTCTGTGCTCAGGGTGGAGTCCGCTTGGGATTCTCTCCCTTTTCCTCTCCCTCCCTGTGCGTACATGCGTGTGCTTGCTCGGTCACTCTCTCTCTAAACTAAATAAATAAAAATTTTTTTTTAAAAGGAGGGGCACCTGGGTGGCTCAGTCATTAAGCGTCTTGCCTTTGGCTCGGGTCGTGATCCCAGGGTCCTGGGATTGAGCCCCACATTGGGCTCTCTGCTCAGCGGGAAGCCTGCTTCTCCCTCTCCCATGTCCCCTGCTTGTGTTCCCTCTCTCACTCTCTCTCTCTGTCAAATAAATTAAATCTTTAAAAAAAAAAAAAGGGAATCAAGGAGAATGATTTAATAGTGAATTATCATGGACCCTGGAGAATAGGATGGTAATCAAACTTAGTATTAAAGAGAATCACTGTCATGCAGATTCATTCACAAATACTTATTGAGGGCTCCCAACTGTGTAATGCATTCTGCAGGCTCTGAGGAGTTACATCGGTAGATGAAAAACAGACACTGCTCCTACTTTCATGTAGTTAGAGAAGTGATGGGGCCAACACTAATCAGATAATCAAAGAAACTACATACCCTGAAGAAAAAGAACATATGATTATATAACCCAGAAATCTGGCCTAGATTGGGACCTAGGTTGGTTCATCAGCTGAATTGAGGGAATGGACATTCTGAGGGCAAATACCTTTATTAAAAAAAAAACAAACAACTTCAGTTATACATTTGAATTAGTGCCATGGTGAGTCATTTTTCAAGGTCCCCCTTTTACTTTGCTCTCAGTTTGATTACTTTGCACAAACCTTCCTTAGCATGACACTTAGCTAGTAAGTTTATTGATCTTTTGTTATTTCTTTTTTTTTTTTAAGATTTATTTATTTTGAGAGAGCGCTCACTTGTGCATGCAGTGGGGAGGGGCAGAGGGAGAGAGAGTCTTAAGCAGACTCTGTGCTAAGCACGGAGCCCAACACAGGGCTTGATCTCACAACCTGAGCCAAAACCAAGAGTCGGTCGCTTAACCGACTCTGCCACCCAGGACCCCCTGATCTTTTGTTATTTCATACCTTTTTTACTGACTCAGTAGTGCCTGCTCTAAAAACCTAAATCTAAAAGTGTTAACATTATTTTGTCAAAGTTCAAATACACATAACCTTTTGATCCAACAGTTCTGTGCCTAGGTATATACCCAAGAGAATTGAAAACATATGTCCATACAAACACTTATAAACAGATGTTCATAACATTCATAATAGCCCAAAGTGGAAACATTCCAAATGTCCTTCACTTGATGTATGGATAGATAAAATGTCATATATTCATACAGTGAAATATTATTTGACCATTATAAAGAGTAAAGTACCAATATATGCTACACTATGTATAAACCTTGAAAACATTATGCTGTGTGAAAAAAGCCACATCAAAAAGGCCACATATTGTATAATTCACATTATATGAACTGTCCAGACTAGGTGAAGTCATAGAGACAAAAAGTAGATTAATGGTTGCCAAGGGCTGGAAAGAAGGGAGATTGGAGTTCAGGGTTTCTCTTAGGGGTGATGAAAATGTTGATTTTAAAATTAATTGTGGTGGGGCACTTGGGTGGCTCAGTTGGTTAAGCGACTGCCTTCAGCTCAGGTCGTGGTCTCAGGGTCCTGGATTGAGCCCCACATTGGGTTCCCTGCTCTCCCTCTCCCTCTGAGGCCCCTCCCTGCTTGTGTGCTCTCTCTCTTAAATGCATAAATAAAATCTTATAAAAAATAAATGAATAAAATTGATTGTGGTGATGGTTGTACAATCCACAGATATACTAAAAACTGAATTGTACATTTTAAGTGCTTAAGTTTTATGGTATGTGAATTATATCTTAATCTGTTACTTAAAACAATGAATCTAGTTGTTCCGGTGCTAAAAATAATCTTACCGAAATATTTGTATAAGTGCACATATTTACATACATAAGGATGTTCACTGATGCATAGTTTTAATAGGGAAAAACCAGAATCAATCTAAGTAAATTATGGTGTATAACAACTGGAGATTGTTTTTTAAAAATGAGGTTGATCTGTGGTTTTTTGTTGTTGTTGTTTTTTTAAATATTTTATTTATTTATTTGACAGAGAGAGACACAGCAAGAGAGGGAACACAAGCAGGGGAAGTGGGAGAGAGAGAAGCAGGCCTCCCTCTGAGCGGGGAGCCTGATGCGGGGCTTGATCCCAGGACCCTGGGATCATGACCTGAGCCGAAGGCAGACGCTTAACGACTGAGCCACCCAGGCGCCCCGAGGTTGATCTGTGTTTTGACATTAAAATCTTTATAATATATAAGTGAAAAACAAGGTTTTCGAAAGTACAGGTATTATAATATTTTAATTTTATATCTAATTTGTCTGTCTAGAAAGTGGTTTAGAAAGATACATACCAGTCTGTTAACTGTGATTACTTCTGAGAAGTGCTACTAGATTTTATCTGGGTAGATAGAGATTATTCACTTTTTCTTTGATACAGTTCTGTGCTATTTGAACATTTTACAAGAGGAACATATTACCTTACTATATTAAAAAAAGGAATGAATGAATTTAAATACTGGTCATAGAACTGAATTTTTGTGGTTCCCTTCCCGTGTTATTCAGTATATATCTATCTTTGCTTTTAATCCACATAATAAATGCTAGGTTTGTAGGTGAGTTAAAAGTAATTTATTTTACAAATTATTGAGATTTAAAAAGAAAATGGTAGCAAATAAAAAGTCTTGATAAAAAAATAAACAAGTCCTGGGGCACCTGGGTGGCTCAGTCGTTAAGCGTCTGCCTTCGGCTCAGGTCATGATCCCAGGGTCCTGGGATCGAGCCCCACATCAGGCTCCCTGCTCCGCGGGAAGGCTGCTTCTCCCTCTCCCACTCCTCCTGCTTGTGTTCCCTCTCTCGCTGTGTCTCTCTCTGTCAAATAAATAAATAAAATATTTAAAAAAATAAACAAGTCCTAAATTTATTCAGATCATTTGTTTACTTTGTTCAACTGCAACATTCCTTTTTTGGGGTCAGTAAAAAGGAGTCACCTCTGCATAATTTTAAAATATGTCTACCAGGATAATTTAACTGGAAAAAAATGGTTTCATGTCATGTTTCAGTGTGCTTTTTAACAAATTAGATGACTGCCTTTCAGGTTTCTCAGGACCATGAAACAATGGCACAGGTTTTGTTCAGCAGGAATTTGAGATTGAATGTAGCTTTAACATTCTGGAGAAAGAGAAGTATAAGTGAGCTTGTAGCTTATTTGGTGAGGTAAGTATGACCTTTTATGCTTTTGTTCAGTTAAAGTAATTTCCATGTTTTATCTTGAAGTGCCTGTTCTTTTTTATGTTATACTGGCTAAAATTTTAAACTTCCTATATTTAGGTTCAGTAGCAACAATATATTTTAAATTATATTTATCACCAGTCTAAGAGTAATCAATATACAGAAAACCATATGTTTCATCATATTGAACAAAGCTATTACCTTCTCTAGGGTTCTTATATATAAAACCCAGAGATACCAGTATGGGAAAAGTAACCTTTTAAAAATCCTCTTTGAGTCAGAATTTTAAGCCTGGCTTTCCTCAATATATTCAAGTCTCTTCTCAAACATTATCTTTTTTTTCCCCCCTAGAGAGAGAGGGTGTGTGTGTGGGATAGGGGGCGTTGTCAGGCAGGCAGAGAGGGAGAGAAAGATTCTTTGAGCAGGCTCTGTGCTCAGAGCCCCACGCAGGGCTAGATCTCAGGCTCCTGAAATTATGACCTGAGCCAAAATCAGGAGTGAGATGCTTAACCATCTGAGCCAACCAGGCACCCCCACTTCTCCAGTATTAATGAAGCCTTCCCTGACCACCTTATTTAAAAATACGTATTTCAGGGCACCTGGGTGGCTCAGTTGTTAAGCGTCTGCCTTTGGCTCAGGTCATGATCCCAGGGTCCTGGGATCGAGCCCCACATCGGGCTCCCTGCTCAGCGGGAAGCCTGCTTCTCCCTCTCCCACTCCCCCTGCTTGTGTTCCCTCGCTTGCTGTCTCTCTTTGTCAAATAAATAAATAAAATCTATTAAAAAATACCTATTTCTTCACTCCCTGTCTCTCCTATTTTTTCCCATAGCACTTACTACCATCAACTTGCTCTATATGTATTTTACTTGTTATCTGTCTCTGTCTTCTTCCACACCCCATCCCTACACACACTCTGAAATACAAGTACTGTATCTCTTTGTTTACTGCTGCATCCCCAGCATCTGGCTCATCATAGAGACTTAGATTCTTTGCTGAATGAGTAAATTTTTCAAAAGCAGTGTGCAAGTTACAGATAAGGAAATCAGCACTCTAAGCAGTTTTGTACCCACAGGATAGAAGACCTTGGAGTTGTTGTGGATTGCCTTCCTGTGCTCACCAATAGGTAAAAAAAAAAAAAATTTTCAGAAAAAAAGTAGTTTAAAGAAGGAAAATTACTTATTCATAATTTTACAACTTAGTATTTATTTTAGTTTACAGGAAGAAAAACAATACATCTCACTTGGCTGCTGTGTAGATTTGTTGCCTCTAGTAAAGTCCCTACTTAAAAGCAAATTTGAAGAGTAAGTGCTAATGTGACTCTCAATTCATTTTTCTCTTACAGCATCCTTGATTTTGTTGCTTGTGAGTACATAGTGGTAGTTTGAACTCCATGAGACATGCATGGTGTCTGTTTTCAAGGAGCTTATAGCCCAATTAAGAAAAGAATATGAAATGATTAAAGATTAATTACAAAAGCATCTATAAACAACTTACATAAAATACAGCTTTTGAAAGTAGTGAAATAAAATTTTTAAAGGGGAAAAATCAGTATGTGTATGTGCTTTTTTGGGAGCTGAGTATCTTTTTTTGTAAAGGCTTGTTGGGTGAAAACACTTGAATTCTGTAACAAAATGTCATTTCAGATATATAATAGTTGGTTTAAACTGGCTTCAAGCAGTCATAAAAAGGTGGTGGTCAGAACTATCATCCAAAACAGAAATTGTAAATGATGGGTGAGTATATCTTTAAAAATAAACTCATTCTAATAAAATTTTTTTCAGAAAAGCAGTTTGATTAAAAGATGATAATTCTATTCCATGATCATTATTAAATAACAATTTATTTTCTTTTCAGAGAAATATTAAATTAGAATAGTGTTCACATGCAAAAATTACATATGAAAATTGAATTCCAGAGCCCAGTAACCTCCTCTATCTCTTTTTCTGGCAGAACCTTATACTTCATTTTAGGAGGAAAAAGCACAACAGTGCTTTAACCCTCATACCTGTTATAATGAGTAAGGGAGAAAAAAAGAGATGGCTTTTGGGCGCCTGGGTGGCTCAGTTGGTTGAGCGACTGCCTTCGGCTTAGGTCATGATCCTGGAGTCCCTGGATCGAGTCCCGCATCGGACTCCCTGCTCAGCGGGGAGTCTGCTTCTCCCTCTGATCCTCCCCCTCTCATGCTCTCTGTCTCCCATTCTCTCTCTCAGATAAATAAATAAAAAATCTTAAAAAAAAAAAAAAAAGAATGGATATACCTGGGGCGCCTGTGTGGCTCAGTCGTTAAACATCTGCCTTTGGCTCAGTGCATGATCGCAGGGTCCTGGGATCGAGCCCCGCATCGGGCTCCCTGCTCTGCGGGGAGCCTGCTTCTCCTTCTCCCACTCCCCCTGCTTGTGTTCCCTCTCTCGCTGTGTCTCTCTCTGTCAAATAAATACAATCTTTAAAAAAAAAGAGAGAGATGGCTTTTGGTGAGTTAAGTATTGAGGCACAGGGATGGAAGCATCCTGCATCCTATAGGTCTTTGACTACCTAGACATTAACCTGAGAATCCGATGTGGATGATTATAATTCTAAAAACTGTACTATAATCATCATAATTTGAATATTGCCTTGATGTAAAAATGTGTGGGTATTCTACTCGATGAACCAGATTATCATGAAGCTGCAAAAAAATATCTCCCAACAGTCTTCTTAAAGATTTTTTTCTCTAGGCTCTCAAAAATTTCCCACTTCATACCCAAGACCAGGTTGTCCACATGCTGCTCCAAATGCCTAGTTTTCTTTCCTGCTTTAACAAAAAAATAATCTTTAATTTCCATGATGGGCAAGTATTATTTTAAAGAGTTACTTGATTTCAAATGGTACAATTTCTCTTGATAAATACTTGAGAATTTGAAACTGTGTTCATTAAGTGTATTTTACTAAGTCCATATTCTTATAATTGCATTCTTTTTTCTTTTCTCATAGAAATATTCAGATTTTAAAACAACAATTAAGTGGATTATGGGAACAGGAAAACCATCTTACTTTGGTTCCAGGATATACTGGTAATATAGCCAAGGTAATCCACATTTAAGCTTAAAATCTCTATTTAAGCTTAATTAAATATTAGAAATAATATATTAGTATTATGCATTTATAAATGAAGTCTTTCAAATATTCAATACAGTACATATATATTTTTTCAAGATTTTATTTATTTATTTGACAGAGAGACACAGCGAGAGAGGGAACACAAGCAGGGGGAGTGGGAGAGAGAGAAGCAGGCCTCCTGCCGAGCAGGGAGCCTGATGCGGGGCTCGACCCCAGGATCGTGGGACATAACCTGAGCCGAAGGCGGATGCTTAATGACTGAGCCACCCGGTCGCCCCTACAGTACTATTCTAATAAGGCCTAAAGTCAGTTTCGTATTGTCCTCTGGATATGAATATGACTTTGGCAAGGAACACAGGAATTAGCCATTGAATGTATTTCAGATGCAGCTGTGGAAATGATGTGCTAGAGGGAATTTAATGAACTAGCTCCAGTTGGAGAAGAGGTTAGGAACCCAGGTTAGGAAGGCATCCGAAAAGAGAGTGACACTCAGGAGGCAAGGGGTGAGGAATGTAATCAAATGCTTTCAGGGTATTATTTTGTACTTGGCTTTTGCTAATGTCATGCTTTTGGGAAAGTAAATGTTCAAATCACAGTATGAATTTGACATTGTTCTTTATTTACTTTCTTATCTCTTAAAGGAAAAGATATATTGGTAGTTTGGATTTTAATATTTAAACTCCAGAAAACATTGGTAGTTAAAATGTAATTGCAGGGGGGAAAAGATCACTGTTAAGAAATATTTACACCCTTTTACTGAGCATACTGCTATCATAAATGGGCATTAATCAGAAATATACAAGCATTCTTTAGTTTAAAAAATACAGTATTCTAAGTAAGAGGTATTATGTTGTGAACTTAGTTGTGAAATTCTCCTTGGATACCTTCAAGAAAAGAAGCAAAATGATTTATCAAACAAGTGTGTGACCACTGTGTATAATTTTACTCTGTAGAATTCTTAACAATGAAAATCTCATAAATATCAATTTCCCAGTTTTTTGTTGTTGTTTTAGTTGTTGTTCTTTCAGTAATGGGGGGGAAATGAAGTAAAAGTTGATAGAAAATGGATATAGAGTATGTATTACATATCACCTTGTTCTGGAGGCACCTTGCATTCTTGTTAGTAGTACTGAAAAAATATTGTCTCCTTAGAAATTTCCTTTCAATTACAATTTTTTATAAAGAGAAATTTTGTGGTTATGACCCTAGATACAGTATTTATTATTGAAGAAAATATTGAGTGATTAAAAAAGTTCTGTGAAGTTCCTTAAGTTGTGATAAAACCTCTTTTATAGTATTAAGCCCTCAGTTGTAATTTTTCAAGGGTAGAAATCAGAAAGGCTGTCCTCGGGGCGCCTGGGTGGCTCAGTTGGTTAAGCAACTGCCTTTGGCTCAGATCATGATCCTGGAGTCCCGGGATCGAGTCCCGCATCGAGCTCCCTGCTCGGCCAGGAGCCTGCTTCTCCCTCTGACCCTCCCCCCTCTCATGTACTATCTCTCATTCTCGCTCTCTCAAATGAATAAATCTTTAAAAAAAAAAAAGAAAGGCTGTCCTCAGGCTGGCCTAGAGTATATATAGCAATGAAGGAATTGCTGGGAATTAATGATCTTGCTTAGCTATAAAAGCAGAGTGATTTGATCACAGGAACCAGAACATTCACTCAGCACTTAACAAACATTTATTGAGCATGTGCTGTGTGCCAGACACAGTGCTAAACAAAATGCAGCTAAAAAAGTTCAGTAAGACACATTTACCCTCAGAAGGTCGCAAGAAGCTAAAGCAAATCACGTAACAAAAAGGGAGAAGAAAATGGGGTGTGCATATGTGTATTTGCTGTACCAGCTAATGAAATGTTTTTGTTTTGTTTTCTAAGGATGTAGATGCTTATTTATTACAGTTGAATTGAGAGACTTCATCTACTAAAGAGCATTTGATTATTCAAAACGTCCCCAGACTAAGATTTCAAAAACAAAAAAAAAAGTCTCATCTGAGAACTGTGAATCGTGGAAGAAATCAAAACCTTTTTTTTCTTTAAAAAGCCACATATGAAACCACTAATGAAACCCTAACAATCTACTTCACATTGAAGTGGAAAAATATCCAAAAGGAGCAGCTTCAACTTCAATGAGGTGAAAGTGCACTATGAAGATTGTTCGCCTTTGCTGCATTCGGGATTTATATGGTTATTTGGTAACATTGTTTAAGAACTACTGGGTCTTAATGCAATCCTACATAAGAATATAATTTATACTATGTCAAAAAGAAGACAGGACTTACTACTAGGAATCACAAAGACCAATCATCGTGACTCTTTTGAAGATTGTGTTTTATAAGAAAACACTTAAATGTGTGCAGCTATTTTCTTATTTTGAAGACTTTGCAAGTTTAAAATGTCATAGCAAATAATCAGTACTAAAAATTTGTCCACACTGAGATACTGTGTATACAAAATGCCTTAATTATTAATAAGCCAATGTATACCAATACGTGTTTAAAAAAATTAAAACCAACCATGCTTCTGGCATGATAAAATCATGGAATTACATCAGGGGTTTCCACTCATGTAGAATGTTGTTGTTAAAACTTATTCCATACCATTTTTAAAACTTGAGGATATTTTCCGTATCTCTGAATTTTTTTTTTGCCAGAATCATTGTGTCATGTATGTATGTGTTGTTTCTATATAAAAGAAAAAGGTGAATATGTATTTGTATGAATGCTTAACTAGAAATGTCCATGGAGTTGGCTAATTTATATTCACTTTTTATTGTATATAGATTCCTAATATTTTCAGTTCTGTATCATTTAAGCTTTCTTCATTTGAGTAAATTCACTAAATATTTCTATTTTTTGCTTTTTTAATTCTGCTTTTATATCAGTTTAATTCTTTTTCACTACTTATGTTTTAAAGAATTACATACAGTGCTTTAGAAATGTTTACAGTTAGTGCTGACCTTGTGTTCTAAATTCCAACACTTTACTACCTCCTCCAATGGTTAGTATGAAATGCCAGCAGACTGTATGAGGTCTTTTTTTTTTAATATCATTTTTAGTGTCAATGAACCCATTTCTGGAATGTCTTAACAGCTATATATCTTATCTTGAAAGTGATTGGGATTTAAATACCACTATTGGTAGTTTGTGCATCATCTCATCTGAGTAAAGATTTTTAGTAATTGATTTTTCTGCAGTAATCCTACAAGCACTTGAATGTAAATCTTTAGCATTTATCCAGTTAGCCACTACTGATGTGAATCCCAAGCAACTTTGTTGCTTTAAAAATGTTATCTTTCACTGAGTTCTATTTTTTGTGTAGCTATATTTGATATAGCTGTGTATTCCTCACAGTGAGCATCAATTTTAATAATCAGTTCTTAAGTCTTTAGAATAATTTAAGATTACTGCATCTCTGTGATTTGAGAGTTGAGTTATATAAGAAGTTGTTTTTCAGGAGGTGGGAATTTGAATCGTAAACCTGCGTCATCTCTGTGAAACCTTAAGATGATGAAATAGAACCTTTCTTTGTTCCTATTCCTTTAGTTATCACTGTCTTATCTAACACTTTGCACCAGTTAACTCAGTTGGAGCATGGTGCTAATGAGGCTAAGGATAGGAGTTCAATTCTTTTATAGGTTCATTAACTTTACACATACACAGAACTATTCATGGCCACAGATTGCAACTTCTTGTAGGTATGTATCTCACAATTCAGCTCTTAGTCACAAGGAAGATGATGTATATGACATAGCATAAGCCTTTCATCTCAAATGGAAAGACAGCTTAAATAATTGGTATATGTGATACTATAGACTTTAATATTTAAATTAAACATAATGTAATATCTAAAATATTGTGTCACTGTAATTTTCTCAGGGTAAGACCATTTCCTAAATAGTATCTTTTAAAAATCAAATTTCAATAAATTTCAGTAAAAATTAGATACAAATACAAATAAAACATAGTAACAAAAGGTAAAATCCTATTAACACTGAGTTCTTGTGCCTAAGTTTGGGTTTATTAAAGGAAAGTATACTCAGTGCTGTCTAAGACAGCAGAATCTTTAGCTCACATATATTATTCAGTATCACACAACTCCTAATTTCTGTTCTTGGCGTTTGCGGTTTACATTAGTATCTACCTTTCTCAGTTACTGAGTTATGATTAGTATTTTTAGTACGATTTTTGGATAAAAGATGTTAAATAAGTAAATATTGTTGAACACTTTGGTTGCTGTTAAGCTCCTCTCATGCTATGTAATCAGAACAGTGTTGATTTGATCTCCAAAAAGAGCCAAAGAAAGTGTTTACAAAGTATTTTGGCTGTTGTATTGACCTAGATTAGGACAATTGCTGTCTGTCATTGCTCATTTATTATTGTGCTGCTAAGCAGTATACAGAACTGAGGGACTACCCAACGTCTCTATGCCTTTTTACCTCTTCTACCTTCTTAGGTATTCTGTACTTGACTTTGCTAACTTTGCAGGTCTAGGGACAGGAAGTTTATTGAGGTGATGGAGGGTTATAATCAAGTAATTTGCTTCTACTAGAAATAAAGTGAATGGATTTTGTAATGAGTGGTCATGATCAGAATTAGGGTTAAAAGGAAGCAAGCATTATCAGATGGTTTTTAAAATTAATCTTTTGGCAGTAATTTCAGAAGTAGTTGACACAGATTATTTACTTGAATCCTGAGATGTGAGGATTTGGATATAAATCCTGTATCCACTTTGGGGAATCATTAATATCAGCACTAAACTCTGAGGGCTACTGACGAATTAAATCTTAATGCCCTTGAACATTTTTGATACATGTTATGTCCTAATCTTAAAAATGGTCATGTAGATTCAGAGCTACATTTCTGGCCTTTGAAATAGGCCAACTCAGAACATTTCTGTATTTGGCAAGTTGATATAATTAACATTAATGGATGATTTGAGAAATTATTATTAGCTATTAAATGTTGGTAATAGGAATAATATTTAAATAGTTACTTAAATTACTTAAATTAATCAAGGGGCTTGAAAAAGCAAAATTTAATATTTTAGCAGTCATTCCCAGTTATCTTTCTTCCTATTTAAGAGCAAGATGGTAATGTCAGTTGCCTTTGTTGATTTAAAGAAGAAAAAAAAAAATCACAAACAATTGATTTAACTGGAGTGATCCATTTGGATACACTACTTATCTTTCAATACGAACTTTTATTTTCTGGATTACTTCAAATGGAAATAATATTGCTGGACATTTGTTGGTAGGTATTTATTTACTCCTATTCATTCTCCCTTAATTTCTAATTCTAACTATGAAAATTGTCATAAAACTTTGTGACCAACTATTCCTGCTCCTTTTTTATTCTGTAACAGGAATATAGAATAAAAAATTCATCCCTAAACACTGTATGCTCCTAATTTGTAAGATAGCTTGATTGATTCAGTGACAGCATTAAGTGTAACAATAAAAACAAATACTGCATATTATATACCCAGTAAAACAAGTATCTTTTCCAATGCTGTACTTAAAATAATATTTAAAATATTGTAGTCAGTGTAATGTTCTCTGGGTCAGATCATTGACTTAACAGCATCTGCTAAAATCAAACGTCAGTAAAAATTAAGTACAAATAAAACATAGTATATACCCCAGTATTTTCTCTTATAGACTATAATCATAATACACAAAAAGACAGTGACTGTGTACCAGTTCTGTGAAAGGGCAGCCCCAGAGCTACCAATATTTTTCATAGCAAAGCTTGTTATATATTATTGCTTTGATAAACAGAATTATTATCTGAGCTACAAAGTTTTCAGATAAGAGATGTCAAGAGTCTAGATGAGGATTCAGCCCCCAAATACACATGAAGTAGTATTGTTTTTTTTTTTTTTAAGATTTATTTATTTGACAGACAGACAGGCAGTGAGAGAGGGAACACAAGCAGGGGGAGTGGGAGAGGGAGAAACAGGCTGCCCGTGGAGCAGGGAGCCCGATGTGGGGCTCGATCCCAGGACCCTGGGATCATGACCTGAGCCGAAGGCAGACGCTTAACGACTGAGCCACCCAGGCGCCCCTCTTTTTTTTTTTTTTTTTTACATGTACACCATTTACTACACAAGGTATACCTCAAAAAAGTAATAAAAGTCAAAAGAAAAAATTTAAAAGTATTGTTTATAATATATCACCCACCTTAAATAAAATATCATAGATACAATTGAAACCCTGTATGTACCTTACCATGTCCCATTATTTCCCTCCTCCAAGGTGACACAGCCTTTGTCATGCCCCTATGGGTTTTACAATTTTTATGTAAATAGGGTCACACTACACATCCCTGTGCTCGCTTCGGCAGCACATACACATTACACATCCTTCCTTAACTTGCTGATTTTACTTAAAATTCTATTTCTTTTAAGATTCATGTCTGTCGGGGCGCCTGGGTGGCTCAGTTGGTTAAGCGACTGCCTTCGGCTCAGGTCATGATCCTGGAGTCCCTGGATCGAGTCCCACATCGGGCTCCCTGCTCTGCGGGGAGCCTGCTTCTCCCTCTGCCTCTGTCTCTCTCTCTCTCTTTGTCTCTCATGAATAAATAAAATCTTTAAAAAAAAAAAAAAAAGATTCATGTCTGTCAGTACACATGGCTCTAGTTCATTTGCTTCCAGAATGATACTCTATTGTGGAAATACACCCTCATGTATTTGTCCATTTTGTTGGTGATGGACATCTAAGTATTTGAATGAGTACTGATTCTTATCCTTTACAGTATTATGTATTTTCATTCAGATTTAAACCAGGATTTTTTTTTTTTTTTTTTAATGTCCCGGACCTGGCCAAGACTGTTGTGACACTATGAATTTACACCAAAGCTGAGAAGAGTTGATCCAAGTATTTTCTAGGGTAAGAAAGAGTTGTCGCGGGAGTCCTGGAATACACTGAATTATTAGAGTTATTTGCTTCTAAAATTAACTATGTTGCATTTATCAACCAAACCTGCAACATGGAGCCTGGATTAGAATTAGACCTCACCTTCCAGAAGTCAGGAAGAGAGTTTTAGCATTCATTTACTTTTCTACTTTGATTTTTTTTTTTTAAGATTTTATTTATTTATTTGAGAGAGAGAATGAGAGAGAGCACATGAGAGGGGGGAGGGTCAGAGGGAGAAGCAGACTCCCTGCCGAGCAGGGAGCCCGATGCGGGACTCGATCCTGGGACTCCAGGATCATGACCTGAGCCGAAGGCAGTCGCTTAACCAACTGAGCCACCCAGGCGCCCAATTTCTACTTTGATTTAAAAAAGAGAGTGAGAGAAAAAAAAAAAACCACTTCATTAGACCTTTGTATAAAATTAGTTCAATAGGTGAATGAGGCCCTAATTCACCCCTCACTTGCCCAGCAGTCCATTCACCAGTTCCTTTCTGTACAACTGTAGTTTAGCCTCAACAACAGCAGGAAAAGATGGATACTTTTAGGCAGATTCTAAAGCTTAAAAAAGGTTTAGAAGAGGCCTATCTTTCCCCTTAGCCATCTGGATTCCTTTTCCTCTACTTAGAATAGATTAGAAATCAGTAAAGGGGACAACAAACTCACTTTTCAGTCTCTTCTTTTGAAGGCTTCTCTGCCTGTCCCTTAGATGTCGGTGTTCAAGGTTTTAAGGTCTCTTCTCACTCTACCAGTTCCCTGAAAAACATTGTTTATTCCCAAGGCGTCCTTTGCTATCTACATTAATTGTTCTCATTTTGGGGGTGGACAGGAGGCCATTTTTTGGTGGATCAAATGGACATGGATATTTTTAAAGGTTGTGAAAACAAACTGTATGTTTTATCATTCTGAAATATAGATCTTGCCCTAAATCTCTTAGCTCATAAATTATATATGCAATTGCCTACTGGGAACGTCCATTGGGACATCTTGTAGACATGTTAAATTCAGTATATCCAGAATTGACCTCATTCTCCACCTCCACTCCCCTCCACCAACCCTACACACCCCTCACTCCCACCCCCCAGGGACAGAAGGTATTCTGGCTAGGTCCTGGGTTTCCATTCTCACTGAATAGCCCTAATATCAGCAATTCTCAAACTGCAGAACTTTGAGTCATCTCCAAATCACTCATCAAATCCTGTTGGTGCGACTCCCTCAATTTTTCTCATCTTTCTGTATCTCTCCACCTCTCCTGCCATTATCTTAGTCTGCATTATTCCAGCAGCCCCCAGGCTGGTCTATCTGGCACTGGTCCTGCATCTCTATATGCTATCCTCCACACATGCTGCCCCAGAATAGTCTATAGAGCACAAATTTTACTCCTTAAAGCCTCTTAGAATAAACAGTATGATTTATAATCTGTTGACCACACCTCCTCTTCTCTTCCAGTACTTCAGCTAGAATGAACTTGTTTCAGTTTCTGGGAAAACTGCAAATGCTGAAAATATTCTTTGCAAATGTTTTGTTTGAACATTCTTCCCCAAGTTCTCATTTATCATTTTCTCAACGTTCAGGTCTCAGCTTAAACACAGTTTAAATACCTCTTAAACCTGTTAGAGGTATCTGCTGCACGCTCTCATCTTAACCCTATTCTCCTAACACTACTGATATATCAGTGTTTTCTAATTGTTTATCTGTCTTCCCAGCTAGATTGGTAATTTCATGAGGCCCGAGACTGTGTTCTCTTTCACATCTCCAGTACTAAGCACAAAGCCTGGCAGGCAGTAGGCATTGATTCTCACAAATTAATGCAAGGTTGTGGCATCTTTGGGCATGTATCGAGGAAGTAATTGAATAATCCAAAGCTGTTTGTGATAGCAGCTAAAAATGTGTAATTTTAGAAGAAAAATACCCAGTTTTCTTCTCTTCACTTTTTTGTCTTAGGATATTGGTTTGTAAATGTTCATGCTACATACAACAGGATAAAACCTTAGCTAAAATGTGTTTGATTCTTAAAGATTGTTACAATTGTTTTTCTATTGTATAGTTTCTACATTTCACACAAGATCCATGTAAGAGAGGACCACCTATAAAGTGCAAAGTGAAGGTATTTTCATGTAATGTGTAAAACACATACATTTGCTCGAAATTGAGGACATCTCTTTGGTGTTTTGTGTTTCTCTTATTTTGTCTTAAAATAATTGAGAATCATGTGAGGTACAATGGGTTTTTTTTCCCTGTGAGTTTCTTTTTTAAATTACAAAAGTAGTTCATACTTATTTTTGAAAATAGAATAATAAAGAAAATTATCCGTAATCTTATCCACCTGGAGGAGCCAATGTGTCTCTCCTTCCAGATTTTCTTCTGGGTGTATGTATATTTTTAATGTAAATGGATTCAAACTCTACATACTGATATTGGGTATATTGTTTCCTACTCTCCATACACTGGAAAAGCTTGAAGGTAACTGAAAAACATTTTTGCCTATTAAAGCTATATGTTCTGAGCAGTTATTAATTTCTGTGGGGAAATTGGAAGTAGCCAAAAAAATATTTGAGAATTACTTTTGAAGCATTCTTAGTATAGGAGTCTGTTTTCTTTGACCACTGCTAATTATTACTTAACTTTTAAAAAATGCTAGCAAGAGGGCTTATAAGTAAAAGCAATTTCTCTATTTTGAAAAAGAAACATGTAGGTATGTTTAAATGATCTTAAGTAATTAGGAACAAAATTTCAACTTATATTCTGGTGTATTCTAGCCATCAAACATAATTTTCTAATTAGGCCACCCTTTCTTTCTGAAACTGATAATGTTAAGCAATACTATGACTATCAAGTCAGTATAAAACTAAGATTTGATTTTTAAGATTCGGCACTATCTGAATAAATCAATTCCTAATAACCTGACTCTCAATGTATTTTCTACAGAAAGTCTATCTAATGAAGTGCTTCTAACTGAATAATTTTCTGCCTAAATTTTCCTTAGATTCTTTTTTTTTAAGGTTTTATTTATTTATTTGAGGGAGAGATAGAACACAAGTGGTGAAGTATGGAGGCAGAGGGAGAGGGACAAGCAGACATCCTGCTGAGCAGAGAGCTTGATTCAGCTCCATCCCAAGACCCCAGGATCATGATCTGAGCCAAAGGCAAATGCTTAACCAACTGAGCCACCCAGGCAACCCAGATACTGTATTCTTAATTAAAAAGTAATCATTGCATTGTGTCCTGGAGGAAAGTCATGTAATGCTAGAAATGGAGAAAAATTAATTAATGGTGAGTAATAGGAACAGAGATAGGTAAAGCAAAAAATTATACACACATAAATTCATGTGTATATATTAAAAATGTGAATATTCTCCTATTCCTAGACTCAACCTATTATCCTATGCTGTAATCAACCATAAAGATTGTTATATCTTCATACAGAATAAAGGGAGGAGAATTTTTTTTTTTTTTTTTTAAGATTTATTTATTTGACGGGGCGACTGGGTAGCTCAGTCCGTTAAGCGCCTGCCTTCAGCTCAGGTCATGATCCCGGGTCCTGGGATTGAGCCCCGCATCAGGCTCCCTGCTCAGTGGGGAGCTTGCTTCTCTTTCTCCCTCTGACCCCCACTCGTGCTTGCTCTCTCTCTCTAGTGCCCTCTCTCAAATAAATTAAATCTTTTAAACAAAGATTTAATTTATTTGAGAGTGAGCAAGCATGCCAGCACGGGAGCGGAGTGGGGCGGTGGACAGAGAGAGAGAGGGAGAGAGAATCTCAAGCCAACTCCCGGCTGAATGCAGAACCCAACACCAGGGCTCAACCTTCATGAGATCATGACCTGAACTGAAACCAAGAGTCCAACAGCTCAACTGACTGAACCACCCAGGCACCCCAGGGAGGAGGATTTTCTTAAAATGGATGCAGTAATGACTTTTACTGAATTCTCCTATACCATATTAGTGTTTTTATACTACTAAGTAAAATTCCTTAGTCTTTGTCAACTCTAAGATCACACTTTACATTGACTTGCTTTCACATCCATTTAAATGTTTGTTTTAAAGAAGAGCAATAAAACTTTATTCTTCACATTATTTGTAAAGTTATTGGTGATTTAGCCAAGTATAGTTTTGTTTTGTTTGAACTCATTAAGACAATTAACAGCAAAACAGATCAACAGAAAATTGTTAGTACCCTTCTAATTAATAATTTTTAAATTTTCAATTATTTTGTGATTTTTTGTTTTGTTATTCATAAACTTTAAAGACAAGTTAATTAAAGATAACTATATAGCAATTGAAACAAAATAAACCTAACGTTTTAGGCTTTTAAGAATGTCTGATAGTATTGATCCAGGGCCATGTTATTCTTACCTTAGTCTAATAGTCATTTCTGCTTTGTCAGAACTTATGTAGCTAATGTATGTAATGACTTCATTCTACAAATCTTCAAAATATGAAATAGCAAAAGTTTGCTTTAAAAGTTTTTGATGATAATTAGAAACTGTACTTTGGTAAAATTATTCATCTAAAGTAATTTTCTATAATTATTTAAATATTGACGTAAGTTTATAATTAAATAATGAAAGCTATAGTAGTTATGATAATTGATGTATGTTTGATGTAGTCTTCAAAAGAGTAGCCGATGTTTTAGAATCATATCACACTGTTTATCGTCTTAAAGTTTTCTTGGACAAAGTTTTCTTGATATACTTTTGTAATTTTTTTTTTTAAAGATTTTATTTATTTATTTGAGACAGAGAGAATGAGAGAGAGAGAGCACATGAGAGGGGGGAGGGTCAGAGGCAGAAGCAGACTCCTTGCCGAGCAGGGAGCCCGATGCGGACTCGATCCAGGGACTCCAGGATCATGACCTGAGCCGAAGGCAGTCGCTTAAACAACTGAGCCACCCAAGCGCCCGTATACTTTTGTAATTTGAACTAAATGAAAATATCATGACTTTCTTTTTCTGTTATCTTTATTAGGTAGTGAGACTGAATAATTCTTTGAAAAATATAAGTTGATATGGGAGGACTCAGTTACAAGTTTTGTGTTTAAACGACATGAAACTTAGTGCTTTTAAACGTTAACTCAGCTGTTGACTAGTGTGATATTTGAGGAACTGCATTATATCCTTGAAATCAAATACTTCAATTAAAAGATATTTATAAAATACCGCCTCCATGAGCTGCTTGTAGCAGCTGGTACACTCCCATTTGTCATATCACATGTGTGTGAGTTTCATGTCTGCTACTTTTATCTCTTGATCAGTCTTTTCAGAAAAAAAGTGACAGCTGACTATATATAAGGAAAAACTTCCTCAAGAACATCCTAGTAGCATTTATTAGCAGTGATCTGAGTAAATTCTAACACTGATAGTTTAGAAATATGTATGTACAGGGGCGCCTGGGTGGCTCAGTTGGTTAAGCGACTGCCTTCGGCTCAGGTCATGATCCTGGAGTCCCTGGATCGAGTCCGCATCGGGCTCCCTGCTCGGCAGGGAGCCTGCTTCTGCCTCTGACCCTCCCCCCTCTCATGTGCTCTCTCTCTCTCATTCTCTCTGTCTCAAATAAATAAATAAAAAAAATCTTTAAAAAAAAAAAAAAGAAATATGTATGTACAGCCAAATGCATACAGATACCAAAGGTTCAATAATTAACAAGTCACTAACAAATGTTTTATTTAAAAAACAGAGCCTCTAAATTAAAGTTGAATCTATGGATTTTTTTTTCCTTTTTCAAGTTAGACTAATAGAAATTTCTCCTGTTAGTCTGATTATGCAGCTCTCTAAGAGTCGTATTTCAAGTGTCCCAAAACTTTTATTGGAAAAGTAAGGAGGTGGTTTAAGTCCCAATGAATGCTAACAAGTATGATTGAGGCTATGTCTAAAGTTCTCTATTTACCGCAGGTGATTATTTCCTGCAAAACAGAGGCATTGAGCTATGAGATACCCAATGGGTAATAAGATGTCAATTGGTTGAGGTAGCGAAGCTGTCCATAATCAATAGATTACTTGCTATATCCTTATTGATCTTAAGCACAGGTACAATCGCTGTCCTCAGAGAATTGTTGTAAAATACGAAATGTATTTTATTTCTAATTCTAAAACCGTACTATTGGGAAAGACTTTGAAAGCTTTAGTTCTTAATTTTTTTAGGAAGATTGAGATTTAAGCAATTTCACACTCAAATGCATAAGGTACTATACTAAACACTGTAAAGTTTTTTCGTTATGTAGTGCATGTTACTATTTACTAGATGCCTGACTGCAGAAGAGGGAAGCTATTTCTCCTGGTGTTGATAAGTCCCTCCAACCTTTATAATCAAAACTCAATAAGTTTAATAGGGAGTTTTGTGTACCCTGTTTATTTTTAAATTAGATACATGAGATTCACACTTACATTTTAGCTTATTATCCACACCGATGTCTTTTGAGAATAGTGGCATCAGTGGGTTAAGGTACAACTTTCAGGGACATTTTGTCTTTCCACCCTTTCCCTGCATATTACTACTTATATAATGGGTAGCTGCTGGGAAGTTTTCCTTACAAGAACTTGACCCAGAAGAATTCTGATTACACCATTTCTAGATCATCTTCAGCTTGCTTTAATGTTTTGGGTTGTTTTTTTGGGTTTTTTTTACAGCTTTTTTTACAGCTGAGGTATAAATGATATACAAAACCTGCACATCTTTAATGCATACAATTTGATGGGTTTGGACATATACACAGATGTTTACCTGTGATGCATGACCACAATCAGCAATAAACAGCTCCATCATCTCCAAAGTTTCCTTGTGTCCTTTTTTTTGTATGTGTGATAAGAATACTTACCATGAGATCTATACTCATCAAAACTGTAGTTTAATACAGCATTATTCACAATAACCAAGACAAGAAAGCAACACAGATGTCCACTGTGGATTTTTTAAAAAATGTGTTGTATACATACAATAGAATATTATTAGTCTGGGGTGGGGGGTGGGAATCTTACCATTTGTACCAACATGGATGGACTTGGGAGACATGCTAAGTGAAATAAATCACAGAGGGACAGATACGACATGATTCCACTTACATGAGGTATCTCAAATTTATAGAAGCAGATAATAGAACGGTGGTTGCCAGGGGATTTGAGGAGGGGGAAACGGGGGTTGTTCAATGGATATCAAGTTACATTTGTGCAAGAGGAGTGAGTTCTAGAGACCTGCTGTACGACATAGTGCTTATCATTAATGACAATCTTGTTTAGCCATTAATCCCTTTGGAAGTGGAGGTGAATGCTCCATTAAAGAAACCAGTTTAAATTTTTACTAATAGTGAAATTGTTTTTCACCTTCCTTTTTCTTTTTTTTAATAAAGACTGATTTTTTTTTTTTAAAGATATTATTTATTTGACAGAGAGAGACACAGCGAGAGAGGGAACACAAGCAGGGGGAGTGGGAGAGGGAGAAGCAGGCTCCCCGCGGAGCAGGGAGCCCGATGCGGGGCTCGATCCTCACCTTCCTTTTTGATGCCTCTTTATTTTCTTCTTCGTGCCAGGTATACCCTTGTTTGTACTGAATTTAGATTGTAAGCCTGCTAGAGCGCACGTGCCCTCGGTGCTTGTGTCCTGCACCATACTGAGTAAATGGCTGTTTAGTAAATGTTGGTAAATTCTAAGTATCCATTTTTCACTTTTTCTTTCCTGAATTTGTACAGCAACATTCTAAGTTGCTATTCTGGCTTTTCTGGGAAAAGTCTCAGTTTAATTATAAATTCTATGCAAAAGCAAAATGGTAGATCTCCTTTGGGTTTGTGATGCCATTATCTTTTACAGAAAAAAAGTTATAAATTATGTGAAATCATAGCCTTTAAATATCCCTACTCCCCGAGATACCAGTTTAGCTAAAATACCACGGCCTGGTGGAACTGTCATTGTACCGCAGTTATGCAACGAGTGCACATTACATTCCTAACGCAGACAGAAAACCCCACGTCGAAAGCATGCCCTCTGTAGGGGTGTGGTTAGCCTAAAATAAATACAGTTCCTAAACTTTTCTCAAATGAAATTGCTGAACTACTAATTCCAAAGTTGCTTATGTTCTGGTCATCTGAGTTTTTCCTTTTAAGAATTCAGAAGGAGGGCGCCTGGGTGGCTCAGTCGTTGAGCGTCTGCCTTCGGCTCAGGTCATGATCCCAGAGTCCTGGGATCGAGCCCCACATCGGGCTCCCTGCTCTGCAGGAAGCCTACTTCTCCCTCTCCCACTCCCCCTGCTTGTGTTCCTGCTCTCGCTATCTCTCTCTCTGAAATAAATAAAATCTTTCAAAAAAAAAAAAAAATTTCAGAAGGAAGCTGTTCCCGAGCACATGCTGAGTCACAAGCAGTGTGACAGAGGGGAAAGAGCACGGAACTAGAACCGGGGCACCCTGAGTCTCAAACGCCTCCAAACAAGCTCAGAGAGGTTATTGGGTGAAGTAGGTTTTATTTACGTGGATTAGGAGAAATGAGTCTGACTTCAGCTCAATACCCCAAAACAATGATTAACTCAGGTCCATGATAGTAAGTCCTCAGCATACTATACAACCTCTGCTTGGATACTACAGAGGAGGAGCATCATGATAAAGCTATGTCAAATTTGGCTTGGAAAGAAAGATTTAGGCAATATATCAAATGAGACCTTTTTATAATTATGAAGGCGAGGCCAGAAGCTGAGCTAAATCCTTAATCCGTAATAAACTTACTTCCTTCACCATAGTCTGACTTGCCCATTTTTTTGTATACCTAGGATATTAAAGATCTCAATAAACATACAACAGCTAGGAGTTATAAGCTTTTAGTTTCTGTAATTATAGAAACATTACACTTTGTTTGAAGAGCATTCGGTAAATTCATTACCTTCTAACAGGATTTGCTGAGTCACTTGATTCAGTTTGTGATTTCTGCAGTATTTTTAGGGAACTAAACATTTCTGTGAAGCACCAGCAAAGCTGTAATCATGTCCCACGAGCACATTTTTTATTCCTATGTTCAAATCTTGATAACCACTCGTGAGCTCTTCCAACATGTTATACCTATTTACCCAAGACTATTTGCCCAAGTGAGAGATTTATGAAAATCAGATGATTCTCTTTTCTCCTCCCTGATCCCTATATTTTTCTCCCAAGAGTTGTTAGTGTTTGACTTTGCTAATAAACATTTTTCTAATCATTTGACTTCTTGTTGACATTGACCATATCTGTGTCTTACTGAAGATCAAAGATAACGATAAAGAATGCAAATATTTCACTCTTTAGAAGCTCTTGCTGTATTTGAAGGTCCTCAGAAGAAAAAGTTTCTAAAGATCATGATGATAGCTAACACTTACTGAATACTAATTTTGCGCTAAGCAGTGATCTGAGCACTTTACATGTATTAACTCATTTTGTCCTCAGTGGCATGGTTGGTACTATAATTGTTCTCGGGAGGAAATGGAAGTACAAAGAATTTAACTGACTTGCCCAAGGATACGCAGTTCATTAAGTGGCAAAGCAGGCAACATGATTCTAGAGTCTTAGACCTTTAAGCTATATTCCTCTTCCAGAATAGTAAAAGAAAGAGGTGGGAAGGAGGGGTGAAGGTAGAGCGGTTTGAGTAAAATTTGACCTTTGAATATGGCATTAAATTAAAGAGATACTACTATCCTCTGTGAAAATATGTTAATTGTGATTCTTCAAAGAATATTTTACTCTCTCGGGATACGCATCTGATATTTTTTCTTTTGTGTGATACATATTAAATCTTTTTCTGTGAGATATTAATTTATTATTTTCCTAAGTGTTAGTAAACGAAAAAACTAAGCGGGGGTTAATTGATATGACATTTAAACATCATTTTACCAGTGAGTATTGAAGACTAAAAAATGTCACAACTGTATATTTAAAAAGTATTTAAAAGTAGTACTAAACATAAGCTGAGTAATAGAGAATACTTTTTCTATACTGTATATTAAATGCAGAAACTCCAAAGATAATTACCAAGGCATTTAGTAGGCATTGTTGGTGAATAAGGGTAAGTGAATGAGAAATGAGAAAAAATACAAAGTTCATCTCTGGCAAGCCAGAATTTTTTCAAAAAATGAAAAAGGATACAATTTTTTTTTCTTTTTAAGGTTTTTATTCAAATTCCAGTTAGTTAACATACAGTGTAATATTAGTTTCAGGTGTACAATATAGTGATTCAACACTTTCATTCAACACCAAGTGCTCATCTCAAAAAGTGCCCTCCTTAATCCCCATCACCTATTTCACCCATCCCCCTGCACACCTCCCCTCTGGTAACCATCATTTTGTTTCCAATACTTCAGAGTCTGTTTTTTGGGGCACCTGGGTGGCTCAGTCAGTTAAACATCTGCCTTTGTCTCGGGTCATAATCCCGGGGGCCTGGGATTGAGCCCCACGTTGGGCTCCCTGCTCAGCGGGGAGTCTGCTTCTCCCACTCCTTCTACCCCTCCCTCTGCCCCTCTCTCTGTCCCTCCTCTTGCTCATGCTCTCTCTCACTATCTCTCTCAAATAAATAAAATCTTAAAAAAAAAACTTTCTTGTTAGCATCTGCACAGAAAAGGAAATAATAAAACTAAAAGACAACCTATGCAATGGGAGAAGATATTTGCAAATGACATATCAGATAAAGGTTTATCCATAATATATAAAGAACTTATAAAACCCAACACCCCCAAAATGAATAATTCAATTTAAAAATGGCAGAAGATATGAATAGACATTTTTCCAAAGACATCCAGATGGCTAACAGACACATGAAAAGATGCTCAACACTGCTGACCATCAGGGAAATGCAAATCAAAACTACAACGAGATAACATGTCACACTTGTCAGAGTGACTAAAATCAACAACACAAGAAACAACAGGTGTTGGAGAGGATGTGGAGAAAGGGGAACCCTTTTGCACTGTTGGTGGGAATGCAAACTGGTGCAGCCATTCTGGAGAATAGTATGGAGGTTCCTCAAAAAGTTAAAAATAGGGCGCCTGGGTGGCTCAGTCGGTTAAGCGGCTGCCTTCGGCTCAGGTCATGATCCTGGAGTCCCTGGATGGAGTCCCGCATCGGGCTCCCTGCTCGGCAGGGAGTCTGCTTCGTCCTCTGACCCTATCCCCTCTCAGGTGTTCTCTCTCTCTCAAATAAATAAAAATAAAATCTTTAAAAAAAAAAAACAACTTTGTTAAAATTTATTTTACTAAATATAACCAAGAAACAGACTCTTAACTATGGTTGATGGTTATCCGATGGGAGGTGGGTGGGGGATGGGATAAATAGAGGGGGCACTTGTTGTGATGAGCACTGGGTGTTTGAATCACTGTGTTGTACACCTGAAACTAATATTACACTGTATGTTAACTGGAATTTAAATACTTTTGAAATTTTATTTTGCTAAATATAGTAAGAAAGGTGTTTCTGCTTTTATTTTTCCTTAACTGTGGAGATTTTAGCAGATATCAAAACCTTCTTTGCATCAAAATTGGCAAGATCAGGTTTAATCTGTGGCTAAATTATAATCCATTGATACCCTAATAAAGATAAGCAAAACTATTTAAGAAAATTGATGCTAAATTATTCTTCTGGCTCCCTGCACACAGCAAAGACCCCTCACCACCTAGTGTAGAGAAATTTTCACCTTATGTACCTGAAGCTGAAAATGGTTGATGCTCACTCTTCTAGCTTCTCTTGCAGCAGGGATGTGGCCTGTGGCAGACACACCTGCCCAGGTATGAGGCCAGGTCCTTCCAAGCCTATCACTCAGCTACATTAAGGCTACATTCCTCATGCTTACAATTGTATGATACAAAGTTAACAAATACTGCGAAAAGAGGGTGGTCCTGTATGTCGAGTTACTGATTTCCTAATGGTTAAAATAAGCCCAGTTAACAGAGCAGAGTGCAGCTAAGATTTAAACATTATTGTTTCAAAGAGATAATTTCATACCCAGGTACATACAACATTATTCATAATAGCCAAGAGATGGAAACAAAACAAATTGTGATATGTATATAATGGAACATTATTCAGTTTTAAAAAGAGAGAAAATTCTGACACATGCCATCACATGGATGAACCTTGAGGACATAATGCTAAGTATAGTAAGCCAGTCACGAAAAGACATATTGTATGATTCCACTTATATGAGTAGACTATCCTAGATAAGTCTACTACTTATCTAGATGCTACTCTGGATAAGTCAAATTCATAGAAACAGAAAGTAAAATGGCAGTTTCCTGGGGCTGGATAGGGAGGGAGAAATAGGGAGTTGTTTAATAGGTATAGAGCTTCAATGTTTAATTTTGCAAGATGAAAACGTTCTGGAGATTTGTTGCACAATAATGTGAATATACTTAACACTGTACACTTAAAAGTGGTTAAGATGGGGGGGTGCCTGGGTGGCTCAGTTGGTTAAACATTCGACACTTGATCTTAGCTCGGGTCTTGACCTCAGGGTTGTGAGTTCAAGCCCCATGTTGGGCTCCATGCTGGGTTTGGAGCCTACTTAAAAAAAAATAAGTGGTTAAGATGGTAAATTTTGTTATGTGTTTTTTACCACAATTAAAATAAAATAAATGTATGGTGTTTATGAACAAGAAAAAAAGAAAAAGGTGATGCTAAAATAACTAATAAGCCTGTGCTTTAGTTAAGGCAGAGGAAAGAAACAATTATGTTGCTATTATATCTAGTTTGTTTTAAAAGGCAACCTATTGGGGGCACCTGGGTGGCGCAGTCGGTTAAGCAACTGACTCTTGATTTCAGCTCAGGTCATGATCTCAGGGTCACGAGATTGAGCCCTGCATCAGGGTCTATGCGCAGCAGGGAGTCTGCTTGAGATTCTCTCTGCCCCTCCCCCACTCACACACACACTCTCTCAAAATAAAGAAATCAATAAAATCTTTTAAAAAAAAAGAAAATGTGGGGCTCCTGGGTGGCTCAGTCGGTTAAGCATCTGCTTTTGGCTCAGGTCATGATCTCAGGGTCCTGGGATGGAGCCCCACATTGGGCTCCCTGTTCAGCGGGGAGTCTGCTTCTCTCTCTGCCTCTGCTGCTCCCCCTGCTTATGTTCTCTCTCTTGTTCTCTCTCTCTCAAATAAATAAATTCTTAAAAAAAAAAAAGAAAATGAAATTAAGACAACTCTTCCATTTACAAGAGCACGAGAAGATAAAATACTTAGAAATAAATGTAACCTAAGAAGTTTCATACTCTGAAAACTACGAAACATCGTGGAAAGAAAATTTTTTTTTTAAAGATTTTATTTATTTATTTGACAGAGAAAGACACAGCGAAAGAGGGAACACAAGCAGAGGGAGTGGGAAAGGGAGAAGCAGGCCTCCCGCAGAGCAGGGAGCCCGATGCGGGACTCGATCCCAGGACCCTGGGATCATGACCCGAGCCGAAGGCAGACGCTTAACAACTGAGCCACTCAGGCGCCCCAGAAAAAAATTTTTTTTTAAGATTTTATTTATTTATTTGACAGAGAGAGACACAGCAAGAGAGGGAACACAAGCAGGGGGAGTGGGAGAGGGAGAAGCAGGAAGCCCGATGTGGGGCTCAATCCCAGGACCCCGGGACCATGACCTGAGCTGAAGGCTGACGCTTAACGACTGAGCCACCCAGGCGCCCCCGTGGAAAGAAATTAAAGAAGACCTAGAGAAATGGAAAGACATCCCATGTTAATGGTTTGGAATACAAATTGTTAAGATAGCCATACTCCCGAACTTAATCTATAGACTCAATGCAATCACTATCAGAATCCCAGCTGACTTTGCAGAAATTGATAAGCTGATCCTAAAATTCATACAGAATTTCAAGGGAACTGAAGAGCCAAAACAATCTTGAGAAAGAAGAATAAAATTAGAGGACTCACAGTGTGTGATCTCAAAACTTACAACAAAGGTACAGTAACCAAGATGGGTGGTGCTGGCATGAGAATAGACTTATAGATCAATGAAATGGAATGGAGATTGGAAAAAAACCCTTGCATCTATAGTCAGTTGATTTTTCCACAAGGTGCCAAAACAAATGGGGAAAGAATAATCTTTTCAATAAATGTTGCTGGGACAATCAGATGCTATGCAAAGGAACGAATTTGGGCCTTCACATCACCCACAAAAATTAACCTAAAATGGATCAAAGACCTAAATATCAGAGCAAAACCTATAAAATTCTTGAAAGAAAATAGGTATAAATCATTGGCCTTGAATTAGTAAATAGTTTCTTACCTATTAGCACAAGCAACAAAATTTTAAAAATCAGATAAATTAGACTTTATCAAAACCAAAACTTGCGCTTCAAGGAACACTAGCAAAAAAGCGAGAAGACAGCCCACCAAGTGGGAGAAATTTTTTGCAAATCAGATACCTGATAAGGGACTCATATCTAGAATATGTAAATAATTATTACAACTCAATAATAAAAAGACTACCCAATTAAAATATGGGCAAAGGACCTGAATAGGCAGTTCTCCAAAGAAGATACACATGGCAAACCAGCACAAGAAAAGTTGCTCAAATCATTAGCCACCAGGGGAATGCAAACTGAATTCACAATGTGGTATCACTTCATACCCACCAGGACAGCTACAATAAAAAACACAGATAACAGCAAGAGTTGGTGAGGATGTAAGGAAATTGAAGCCTTTGTACACTGGTGGGAATGTAAAGTGGTTCAGCTACTTGGGAACACAGCGTGGTAGTTGTTCAAACATTTAAACAGAGATGCCATAGGATATAGCCGTGCTCCTCCTGGTTATATATGCAAGAGAAATGAAAACATATGTCTATTAAAAAAAACTTGTACATGAAAGTTCATAGCGGTATTATTCATAATAACCAAAAAGTATGTTATGGACAGAATGTTTATGTCCTCCTACAAATTCACATGTTGAAATCCTAAGCCCCAAAGGTGATGGTATTAGGAGTGGGGCCTTGAGGAGGTGATTGCGGCATGAAGGGGGAGCCATCATGAGTGGGATTAGTGGTCTTTAAAAGAGAACCTGAGAGCTCTCTTGCCCCTTCCACCATGGGAGGACACAGTGAAAAGCCAGCCGTCTATGAATCAGGAAGCAGGCTTTCACCAGTAGGGCATTGATCTTGGACTTCCCAGCCTCCAAAACTATGAGTTAGAAATGTTTAAACAACCCAGTCTATGTTATTTTTGTTATAGAAGCCTGAATTGACTAAGACAAAGACTAAATGATCCAAATTCCATCAAATGATAAATGGATAAATAAAATGTGGTATAGCCATATAACGGGATATTATTTAATAACAAAAAAGAATGAAGTATTGATGTATGCTACAACACGGATGAACCTTGGAAAGAGTATGCCCAAGTGAATGAAGCCAGTCACAGAAGACCACTTCGTATGATCCCATTTATATGAAATGGCCAGAACAGGCAAATCTACAGAGACAGAAAACAGATGATTTGTTGCCTAGGGATGGGAGGAGGGGTGGGAGGATTGGGAGGTGACAGCTAAGGGACATAAGATTTGAGGGGTGGCAGGAATGAAAATGTTCCAAAATTGATTATGGTGATGGACACCCAAATGTATGAATATACGAAAGCCATTAGGTTGTGCACTTTAAAGGGGTGAATTACATGGCATGTGAATTATATTTCAGTAAAGTGTTTTGTTTTTTTTTTAAGTTGTGGCATTAAAAAAACCACTATTTTATTAGGCTCACCATTTTGGGAGTCAGGAGTTAAGGCACAGCAGGAACAGCTCGTATCGACTTTACTAGGACTGGATCCTCAGCTGGAAGGACCTGACTGGCTCGCGTTGTCTGGTATGTCTCAACTACTGTCATAGGCACTGATGTGCTGAAACCAGCTTGCCCCAACTTCTTGGACAGCTGCTTGGGCACATCCCAACTCTGCCTTCATGGCGTGATAGTTGTCATGGGTCACGGTGGAAATAATTACACCACGGACATTGGAAAATGCTATAACACGAGATTTCTTGATTTTAGTATTAGGGCAAGGTACACAAGAAAATGAAACAGAATGACAAGAGAAGTCTTTCTGAAAGAAGCCAGCAATCATTTTGTGCTTTGTTGTTTGTCTGTTTCTAACTGAAATTTTAACATAAAGGATAAGCTGTTAACACGTGTCTCTCCCTAAAGTGGCTGAACGAACATTAAGACTAGAATATTCTCACCCTGCAGTACGGCAGCCTGGTCATGGGTTTTCCATGTGACCATCACCACATGACTCTAAGACAGGGAAACTGAAGGGAGACCAGGAAAGACTGCTTTTCTTGCTGCCTCTGTTCTAGCTAGGACCTACACCCTCACCTTACACACGCCTTGTAGTTCAGATAATGTATGTCTTCCACGTAAAGGTCAAGAAGTTAATGATTTCTTTGAAGTCTTCCAACACAACAAATGTCCTCCAAGGAGTGACCTGGCAAGGTCATCATGCAGGTTTTCCAGACCACTGACTCACCAAGACCCCTGGTTCCAGGTCATAAGTAACTTGTGAGGACATCTAAACACTTGTCGTGGTACTAACCAGTTCCTGGATGCCTGAGAAGACATGTACACCAGACCACAACCCTCAATAAAAACCCCAGATCCCAAGAAAGGTGAGACTCACACTCCTTTCCTCCCCAAGTCTCCCAGATGCTCTGGCTGTAACCGCACTCCCTCCAGGTCTTCAGTAAACTCTGCTCTCACTTCCTCGTCACTTGCATTTGATTTCTATCCTGTGTGAAGCCCAGAACCCCCTTGGCTGGTCCTGCAGGACCCCTCTGGGTCCTTGGGCCTAGCCAGCCCTTATCAACCCTCTATTTCAGAAAAGTAAAGGTCGGGAGTACCACAGAGCACCATGAAAAGCCCAGGAATCAGACATTTACCCTTCAAGGATAACAATTATAATTTCAAATATTTTAAATGTAAAGTTTTTGCAATGGGAGGGACATATGAAATCAGCACAGTTAAGGTCCCTTTGGCAACCCTCTTGTCCGTGTTGGGAATGAAATCTTTTGGGTTGATCTGTTTAGAAGTCCCTACTACTTTACTTTTCCTGTCCGATTCAACACCAAAGTTTGAGAGAGCATGAGCTCTGAATTAAGTTTTCAGGTGTGTTGTGACCAACAGATTGTTATACACATAAACACACAGATTTAAAAACATCATCATTGCAAAAAGACCCTATTATATGTACATGCTGTGTACAAGCTTTTGTAGGCTCTATAAGGAAATACACAGCAGAAAAATTGAAGTAAGTGGCATAAAACATGTAGGGGAGGGGTATGGTTGTGTGTATTGTTTTTGTTTATATTTTCCTTTTTTGTGGATGTGGTTGGATAGAGATCAATTACTTTAGCCTGAGCGAATCTGGAAAACATGGTCTCTGCACTCAAATTAGCAATTTCAGACAGTATGTATCAAATACCAAATTTGTTCAAATACCTTATAAGCTTATGGTAGATAGAATTTCTTTACCTTTGTCTTTCAATCGGAACAGTTTTATTACTGATATAAACCAAAGTAAAGTGTTCTTCAATTTTATGGTTAGTTGGGATTAGATAGGTTTTAGAAAGATAAGGAGTGAAAGCACCAACACCTACAGTAGAAACAAAAAAAGCCAAGCCCTCTTTATTTTTTTAATATGTAGCTATGATTATTTATTCATACATAATGTCTATCACATATGAGTTAATGTTACAATAAGCCAGTCGCTGACTCAATGTTAAATGGTAGATCCAATTCTGCTGCTACTGACCACCTTCACTTTATTTTTTATTATGTTCAGTTAGCCAGCGTATAGTACATCATAAGTTTTTGATGTGGTGTTCAACGATTCATTAGTTGCATATAACACCCAGTGCTCATCACAACACATGCCCTCCTTAATACCCATCACCCAGTTACCCCATCCCCTCACCCCCTCCCTCTGAAACCCTCAGTTTGTTTCCCAGAGTCCAGAGTCTCTCATGGTTTGTCTCCCTCTCTGATTTCTTCCCATTCAGTTTTCCCCTCTCTTCCCCTGTGGTCCTCTGTGCTATTCCTAATGTTCCACATATGAGTGAAACCATATGATAAATGTCTTTCTCTGCTTGACTTATTTCACTTAGCACAATCCCCTCCAGTTCCATCCATGTTGATGCAAATGGTGGGTGTTCATCCTCTCTGATGGCTGAGTAATATTCCATTGTAATACGAACCACATCTTTATCCATTCATCTGTTGAAGGGCATCTTGGCTCCTTCCACAGTTTGGCCAAGGCCTCTTTAATTTGGCTCAGAATCTGCTTGGAGTTCATCACTTTACCTCAGGGCTGCTGGTGACCCAACTGGACCTTCCTGGCAACTTTAGTATGGTTTTTGTAAATTTACAAAATACCACAGGCTCCTGTTTGGGATGGTAAAACTTTATGAACCTATTTGGCAGGTTGTCTTTGAGGCAGGAGTTGGGAGAATGACTAAATCTTCTCTCCTCTTTTGTAACAAACAGAGGGATCTTTCCAACTTGCAATCATTTCCTGATTTGAAATTCCTCAGGGATTGCCTATTGTCTCAGGATTAAGTGCTTTGGCTTACTCGACCCTTTGTGTTCCTGGTTTTGCTTTCCTGTCCGGCCTCATCTCAACTTGACATCGCACGTGCACACACACGCACGCACGCACCCTACTGGGAGCTAGTGCAGGCCTCAGCCAGTGTGTCGGACACACCCTGCAGTTCCAGTTCCAAGCTTTCAAACGTTCTCCTCCCTGTGCCAAGAACTCGCCTCCCTTCCTCTCTGCCTCTTCCCTCCAACCACCCTCCCCACCTTCTCTTAAAATAATTTTCCCTTAAACCTGTGAGTCTTTTTTTTTTTTTTTAAGATTTTATTTATTTATTTGACAGAGAGAGACACAGCGAGAGAGGAAACACAAGCAGGGGGAGTGGGAGAGGGAGAAGCAGGCCTCCCGCCGAGCAGGGAGCCCGATGCGGGGCTTGATGCGGGGCTCGATGCGGGGCTCGATGCGGGGCTCGATGCGGGGCTCGATCCCAGGACCCTGGGATCATGACCTGAGCCGAAGGCAGATGCTTAACGACTGAGCCACCCAGGCGCCCTGACCTGTGAGTCTTAGTTTCTTCTTCACTTCCAATTTTGGTTTAAGTCAGATGTTCCTTCTTTGTGCTCTGGGGGGACGCCGCACTTCCCCTCTCGTGGGACATAGTATAATTGAGTTACTACATTTTTACCTATTTACTTGTCAGCAGCTTCTCAGGCAGGATCAGTCTGTTTAACTCACCATTTTATCCCCACCTCCCAGCTTGGTATGTCCTAAATAAGAAATGTTGACACAAAAAGATGGAAAAATATTCCATGCTCATGGATTGGAAGAATAAACATTGTTAAAATATCTATGCTACCCAGAGCAATCTATACTTTCAATGCCATCCCGATCAAAATTCCAATGACATTTTTCAAAGTCCTGGAACAAACAATCCTAAAATCTGTATGGAACCAGAAAAGACCCCGAATCGCCAAGGAGATGTTGAAAAAGAAAAACAAAGCTGGGGGCATCACGTTGCCCGATCTCAAGCTATATTACAAAGCTGTGATCACCAAGACAGCATGGTACTGGTACAAAAACAGACATACAGACCAATGGAACAGAATAGAGAACCCAGATATGGACCCTCAACTCTATGGTCAAATAATCTTTGACAAAGCAGGAAAAAACATGCAATGGAAAAAAGACAGTCTCTTCAATAAATGGTGCTGGGAAAATTGGACAGCCACATGCAGAAGAATGAAACTTGACCATTCTCTAACACCATTCACAAAGATAAACTCAAAGTGGATGAAAGACCTCAATGTGAGACAGGAATCCATCAAAATCCTAGAGGAGAACATAGGCAGTAACCTCTTTGACATCGGCCAGAGCAACTTCTTTCAAGATACATCTCCAAAAGCTAGTGAAACAAAAGCAAAAATGAACTTTTGGGACTTCATCAAGATAAAAAGCTTCTGCACAGCAAAGGAAACAGTCAACAAAACAAAGAGGCAACCCACAGAATGGGAGAAGATATTTGCAAAGGACACTACAGATAAAGGGCTGGTATCCAAAACCTATAAAGAACTTCTCAAACTCAACACCCAAAAAACAAATAATCAAGTCAAAAAGTGGGCAGAAGAGATGAACAGACACTTCTCTGATGAAGACATACAAATGGCTAACAGACACATGAAAAAATATTCATCATCATTAGCCATCAGGGAAATCCAAATCAAAACCACACTGAGATACCACCTTACACCAGTTAGAATGGCAAAAATGGACAGGGAAAGAAACAACAAATGTTGGAGAGGTTGTGGAGAAAGGGGAACCCTCTTACACTGTTGGTGGGAATGCAAGTTGGTACAGCCACTTTGGAAAACAGTGTGGAGGTTCCTCAAAAATTTAAAAATAGAGCTACCCTATGACCCAGCAATTGCACTACTGGGTGTTTACCCCAAAGACACAGATGTAGTGAAAAGAAGGGCCATATGCACCCCAATGTTCATAGCAGCAATGTCCGCAATAGCCAAACTGTGGAAAGAGCCGAGATGCCCTTCAACGGATGAATGGATAAAGAAGATGTGGTCCATGTATACAATGGAATATTACTCAGCCATCAGAAAGGATGAATACCCAACTTTTACATCAACATGGGATGGGACTGGAGGAGATTATGCTAAGTGAAATAAGTCAAGCAGAAAAAGTCAATTATCACGTGGTTTCACTTATTTGTGGAACATAAGGAATAGCATGGAGGACATTAGGAGAAGGAAGGGGAAAATGGGCGGGGGGAATTGGAGGGAGAGATGAACCATGAGAGACTATGGACCTGAGAAACAAGCAGGGTTTTAGAGGGGAGGGGGGAGGGGGGATTGGTTAGCCCGGTGATGGGTATTAAGGAGGGCACGTACTGCATGGAGCACTGGGTGTTATACGAAAACAATGGATCGTGGATCACTACATCAAAAACTAATGATGTATTGTATGGTGACTAACATAACATAATAAAATTTTTTAAAAAAAGAAATGTTGGATTACAAATTTGTTGAATAAATGCGTAAACAGAGGAGCAAAGGGCCACTGGGTGTTTTTACTAAACTAGAATATTCAGATAAGACCCAGGTGCTTGTACTTATCAGCCACCCATTCTTGGCTGTAGCCACCAGCTCGCACCTGTTTTTCTATCAAGGGACGAGTCACTCAGTAATAGAACTCCTGTAACAGGACCCCGCTGTGCTGTCAGTGAGCACATCTGCAAACCCTCTGTTACTACCGTTGGGATTTGCTGCCTTACACATGGATCATTGATTGTGAGACTGCCTATTTTGTTGCAGGTTTAATGTCAGGTGCTTGCTCAATAAGGTACCCAACACAGTATCTTTTGGGGTTTCATTGTTTGATAGATGTGTGCAGATCATAATGATAAAACCCAGGGGGCTGTGAGCAGCTCATCAGGATCTAGTCTGAAGGTTATTGCCCTCACCATGCTGGCCACTCCTCTGACCGGTTCCTCGAGAGGAATGTGAGTAGGGAGCTCAGCAGCTCTGGTGTCAGTGCTGTCCGCCTCTGTTCAGGGACTTCACCGTTAGCTTCGGAGCCTTTCTCCGCCCTTACCTCCCCTCACCCCTCCCCATACAAAATCGTAGTATCCAGGAAATGAAAAGTTATCCTTATAGAAGAAGATTAGAGATCTTTGAGAACCAGAGTTGGGTAAATCTGGGATAGGGGGATTGAACTGCTCTATTGGAAGTAGAGTTGTTGAAGATTATTTATCTGAAAACTGGTCATATTCATTTTTTTAAAGATTTTACTTATTTGACAGAGGGAGACAGCACAAGCTGGAGGAGAGGGAGAGGGAGAAGCAGGCTCCCTGCTGAGCAGGGAGCCCATCTCAGGGTTTGATCCCAGGACCTGGGATCATGACCTGAGCCAATGGCTTAACCAACTGAGCCACCCAGGCACCCCTGTTCATATTTTAATTTAATGGGTCAGAGCACTCCAGCAGAAAGATCAACGTTTGTTTGCTGATTACTATTATCACTTTTCTGTCTGGTGTGAGGACATATGCTTGTCACAAAGACTAATTTCTTTTTTGTTTTAGAAAAGCGTTCTGATTTGGAGGGAGAACTTTGGTCTGAGTATAAAATCAGTCCTCCAAATCTGAGATTTCCATAGCTCGTGTGTCTGCTGTGTGGTCTGGAATATGACACAGGCAGCCCGTTCAAGGCATTATTTTTTTCTCTAAAATCCTATCCCTGTGATAATAGGAAAGTTTATTTCTTTTTTTTAAATTTTTTATTGTTATGTTAATCCCCATACATTACATCATTAGTTTTAGATGTAGTGTTCCATGATTCATTGTTTGTGCATAACACCCAGTGCTCCATGCAGAACGTGCCCTCCTCAATACCCATCACCAGGCTAACCCAACCTCCCACCCCCCTCCCCTCTAGAACCCTCAGTTTGTTTTTCAGAGTCCATCGTCTCTCATGGTTCGTTGGAAAGTTTATTTCTAAGTGATATAAACAAATGAAGAAGGGAAAGGACTAGATAAAATGACTTACTTTAAAATAGATAAAACATTGATTTTTATCTATGTTTCACCCTCCCCTGGAACAAATATATGGTCACAGCTCATTAAATCGATCCTATTTCGAATCCTGCGTTAATCACAGCAAGGTCACACTGAAATCATCTAGTGATTAGTCATCATAATAATAGTACTTCCATTTATTGAGTGCCTTCCACATACCTGTAGATGGGCTAGATGCCCCACTTATATTAGTTCATTTAATTTTCATAACAACCCTGTGAAATAGGTACTCTAAAACCTGTTTTTTTCCACCTGAGGAAATTGAGGCGTGACAAAGTGACCACTTGGCCAAGGTCTCCCTGGTAGTAATTGACACAGCCAAGATTCAGATGCTGGTTCAACCCCAGAGCCTGTTTGTGTATTCTTAACCCCTACACTTTTAAGAGTTGAGTTGGAGCTAAAGCGAAATGCGTTAGTAAACTGGTACACGGACATAATAATTTCTGTTTCTGGGCTAACAATTAATAGCCACACAGAGAGCATTCTGCTGGAAAATAAAAGTCAGCATTTATATTATACTTGGTTTTCTAGGAGCTTTACTAGAAGGTACTTTGTTTAATGCAAATGTTTCTGCTGAGCTAGGTCAGCAGCTTTCAAAATTGGCGTGCATCAGAATCACCTGGGGAGCTTATAAACCTGGAAATACCCAGGGCCTCATCCCAGACCCACTGAGTCAGTATCTCCGTGGGTGGAGACGGGCATCTGGTGTTTAATAAGCTTCCCAGGTGATTCTGACACATAGAATGTTGAGAATCACTGAGGTCTGTGAATGGTAGGAGGGCTTTTTTCAGGAAAGATAATCCTCAGGTTTGTAGATTTACTGAGGGCCTCACAGGAAGCGTGGGGATGGCTAAATTATAACACATAAATTTCAAACCATCATCCTGTCTAAATTTATAGAATAATTATCAATTGGCAACATCTGTGGTATGATCGCTCCTAATGGAACTGATCGTCACCTCATTTTTCCTTTCCCCGTTGAAAGATTGTTTGTTAATGATAATAGCTAGCACTCTGTTTTGTGTGTGTTCGTCTTTCTTACTCGGCATGTGAGCAATGGTAATTATATTTCCTGTAACCACTATTAATAAAATCTCAAGCAGTTTAAAACAACAACTGTTCAGACTCCAGATAAAGAATCACAAAATCCCAAGATTAAAGTCCTCATGTGCAGCCATATGTTACTTGATTCTCCTTCGCGGCATCTCTGCCCAGTGGCTAAGTGGCCTGTTCCTGCTAGATAGCTGGCACTACCTGAGAACAGTCTATTCCGTCTGACTTAGAAATCCTTCCCTTTAACAAGGTGAAACCTATTTCTCCAGAGCTTTCATACACCGGTCCTAGTTCTAACTCCTCTATCAGAACGTCTTAGCCAAATCAGCCAAAACGTTGGCTCAAGAAAGCAATTCCCTGATTACTGTTTTCTGGGAAGTTCACAGGATGCCTTACTATTTGACATAAGCTGTTTGTCCCATGGCCAGGGCATCTGTCAGGCTATTTTCTGACAGAGGCACTTAGAATTATAGGACTTCGACTAAATTCGTGATTCATATTTTTTAAAAAATAAATTTTAGCAATTCTATAGAGAGAGACTTATTTGGAGTATCTAAATATAGAGGTCCAAATGACAGAAAAAGGAATGTGATCTTACATTTTCTCAAAGCATTCTAAGTGTTTCCTTTTATATTAATATCATTAGCATGCTATGCTTCTATGTTAGATGTCGCCACCAGATTGAAGGTTTAAGATGTTGTTTACTTTCTCTGTGAGATGTTCAGAAGCTTCTAAAAACCTGGTGGTGGTTAACAGGTTTCTTCTAAATGAGAAATATTGTGCACACCAGCTTCCTGTGATTGATTTGCTCCTTTGAAGCTCAAAAGAAAAAGCACATTTATGTCTTTACTGCCCAAGAACTTCTGACTCTAACACTCCTTCTTTCAGGGATACATTTCCTTTTCACCATCCTTTCTTTTTTTCTTTTAAAGATTTTATTTGTGAGAGAGAGAATGAGAGAGAGCATAAGAGGGAGGAGGGTCAGAGGGAGAAGCAGACTCCCTGCCGAGCAGGGAGCCTGATGTGGGACTCGATCCTGGGACTCCAGGATCATGACCTGAGCCAAAGGCAGTCGCTTAACCAACTGAGCCACCCAGGCGCCCTTCACCATCCTTTCTATAGACCAGAACTTGAGACAGTTCCTTTTCCAATACCCTTTACCTAGGGCCAAAATGAGAGGTCACCATTCTCCTCTGTCTCCCCTGATACTTGCAGCCTGTTACCCTTGTATCGTGGATATTCTTTCCTGAAGCTACTCTGATCTCTCTTTGTTGCTCTGAGCCAACCTATTTGAGACATTTTGCCACCACCTCCTTAGTGGCTGGACTCCTACCATCACTGATGACCTCTTCAACAGTCAAGTTGATTCTTCATTTTTTTTTAAAAAATTTTTTTAGAGAGGGAGAGGGGAGGAGGGGCAGAGGGGGATAGAGAGGGAGAGAGGGAGGGAGAATCTTAAGCAAGCTCCACACTCACCGTAGAGCCCAACACAGGGCTCGATTTCATGACCCTGAGATCATGACCTGTGCCGAAATCAAGAGTTGGACGCTTAACTGACTGAGCCACGCAAGCGCCCCTCAAGTTGATTCTTCAAATGTAAAACAAAGAACAATAGTAACAAAAACCCATTTATGAGTCATTAGTATTTATTTTATAAGAGAATAATGTGAACATATAGACATGCTCTGACAATTGGAAATTGTCACCGTGGGAAATTATATATCTGCTTTGGCAAAAGGGACTGAATGATTGACATTTAGAACTAGAATAATACATGCATGTTTTAAAGTCTGGTTTTTGGAAAAGCACATTGATTTGTGTCACTAAACTTTCTAGGGTTAACTCCCATGCAAACTAACAGGTACAGTATCCTAGCCGTGGTTTATAATTAAAGAGCAAGAAGAGCAGCACTTGAAAATTATGACCAACTCACAAACCTGCTGATGCAGTGTTTCAGACAGCATCCTGCCTGAAAATTGTAGGAATTCTAACTATCTGACTGCTCATTAATTGTAGGAGCTCAGCAGCCTGCCAAGTATTGTATGACTGCCAGCATTCCTCATGGAATTCTGATTTAGCTTTGGCAAACCAATGCCAACTTATGTATTAAGCACAGTAGGCACAATGCCTAGGGCCCACGAGACTTTTAGGGAGCCCACAAAAATACCTTAGTTTCTTTTAAAATAAGAAGAAAATAAATAATAATGAATCTGCCTGAATTATATTTGTCTTTATACCAGTGCAGTTATAAAATAAAATTTTAATTTTTTTTTTATGGAAGAAGGGGTCAACAGAGGCAAAAGTGCCTAGGACCTCCCCAAATCATAAGGCCCTGTGGTAAACTCTAGTACTCTGTTAATGTAGCCCGTGGATGCCAAATTTTAATGGCTCTTAATAACATAAAATATAGCATTTAGTGTTATATGAAACTCTATGGAACTGTTTATCATGTAATCATAAGAAAGAACTTGAATTTTAGCATCTGGACTGGAGGATACTCATAGCCTATCTATGACTGGAGGACCACTTTTATTGATTACAGCTCTCCCCCACAACGTTCCTACTCAAAATATAGTCCATGGTCTAGCAGCATAAAGGAGTTTATCAGAAATGCAGAACCTGGGCGCCTGGGTGGCTCAGTTGGTTAAGCAACTGCCTTCGGCTCAGGTCATGATCCTGGAGTCCTGGGATCGAGTCCCACGTCGGGCTCCCTGCTCAGCAGGGAGTCTGCCTCTCTCTCTTACCCTCCCCCCTCTCATGCTCTCTCTCTCTATCTCATTCTCTCTCTCAAATAAATAAATAAAATCTTAAAAAAAAATGTTTAAAAAAAGAAATGCAGAACCTTAGGCCCCACTCAGAGCTTCCTAATCAGAATGTGTTTTTGGGTTTGTTTGTTTTTGGTTTTGTTTTTTACAAAATCCTCAGGTGATATGTATGCATGAGAAAATTGAAAGGCACTGTCAGTTTTAGAAGAATCTATACCTAGGAACTATTCTGCATTCTAATAGCGAGGAATTCTCCCAAAGTGACATGATTGAGGGGGGAAAAAAAGAGAGAGAGAAATCCTTGGTCAACACCACCTCTACCCATCAAAAAATGAGTAGTTCAGATTCCACAAGAAGCAGAGGAATCTTCCAACAAATATGGAAGAGGTGGTCGTAAAAAGACAGCAAGAAAACTATAAAACTTAGAAGAAAATGTAGGAGAAAAGCCTCGTAACTTTGGATTAGGCAATAATTGCTTAGATATGACACCAAAAGCAAAGGAAAAAAGTAAAAATAGACAAATTGTACTATATCAAAAATTTTAACAGCTTTATTGAGATATGTTACATTCCATACAATTCATCCATTTAAAGCTTTTAGTGTATTCATAGAGCTCTGAAACCATCACTACAATCAATTTAAAAACATTTTCGCCACCTCAAAATGAAACCTCGTATATATTAGCAATCAATTTCCTCACTTCCCCCAGATCCTGGCATTAGTCTGCTTTCTCTTTATGGATTTACCTACTGTGGACATTTTATATAAGTGAAATCATACAATCTGTGGTCCTTTTTGGCTGGTTTCTTTTTCTTAACATAATGTTTTCAAAGTTCATTCATATTAGAGCATGTATCAGTACTTCATTCCTTTTTATAGCCAAATAATATTTCATTGTATGGATATACCACATTTTGTTTATCCACTCATCAGTAGATGGACTTTGAGTTATTTCCACTTTTTGACTATTATAAATTATGGTGCTATGAATACTTGTGTACAGGTTTTTGTGTAGACATATGTTCTCATACCTATTGGGTACATACTTAGGAGTGGAATTGCTGGGTCATATGGCAACTCTGTTTAACATTTCAAGGAACTGGCAGACTATTTTCAAAGCAGCTACTCTACTTTATATTCCTATCAGCAATATATAAAAGTTTCAACTTCTCTACATTCTTACCAATGTGTGTTATTATCTGACTTTTTTATTATAGCTGTCCTACTGTTTACGTACATCACATTGTGATTTTGACTTGCATTTCCCTGATGGCTACTGGTGCTGAGCATCTTTTCATGTGCTTATTGACTATGTGTATTTCTTCTTTGGAGAAATGTCTGTTTAGATCCTTTGCCCATTTTTAAATTGGATTATTTGTCTTTTTATTGTTAGTTGTAAGACTTCTTTTTATATTCTAGATACAAGTCCCTTATCACATATATAATTTCAAAATGTTTCTCCCATTATTTGGATTGTCTTTCTACTTTCTTGTTGGTGTCCTATGAAACACAAAAGTTTTTAATTTTTATGATATCCAAATAACCTATTTCTTCTTTGGCTATTTGTGCTTTTGGTGTCATACCTAAGAAGCCATTGCCAAACCCAAGGTCTTGAAGATTTATGTCTATGTTTTCTTCTAAGACTTTTATAGTTTTAGTTCTTATCTTTAAGTTTTTGATCCATTTTGAGTTAGTTTTCCTACATGGCATATGGTAGGGATCCAAATTCATTATTTTGCATGTGGATATCCACTTGTCCCAGCACCATTCGTTTAAAGGGTTATTCTTTCCCCCATTGAATTATCTTGGTACCCTTGTCAAAAATAATTTGAGTGTAAATGTGAGGGTTTGCTTCTGTACTCTCAATTCTATTCCATTGATGTATATATGTCTGTACTACATAAAAATTAAAAAAAAAAACTTTTGTACATCAACAGAGTGATGTACAAAATCACACAGTGGGAGAAAATATTTGTAAACCATATATCCAAAAAGGAGTTAATATTCAGAATATATGAAAAGTCCTATAACTCAACAACAACAACAAAACTATCTTAAAAAATGGGCAAAGAACCTGAATAGACATTTCTCCTAAGAAGAAATGTAAATGGCTAATAAGCACATGAAAAGATACTCAACATCAATAGTTGTCTTAATCCATCTGGTCTGCTATTAACAAAATACCACAGACTGGATAGCCTATACTCAACAGAAATTTCTTACAATTCTGGAGACTATGAAGTCCACGATCAAGGCACCAGCATGGTCTCATTCTGGTGTGGGCTTGCCTCCTGGTTCATAGACGGCCATCTCCTTGTTGTGTCCTCGCATAGTAAAAGGCGCTAGAGATCTCTGTGGGGTCTCTTATAAGTACGCTAATCCCATTCATGATGGCTCTCCTCTCATGACCTAACCACCTCCCAAATACCCCACCTCTTAATACCACCACTTTAAGAGTTAGGATTTCAACCTAACTAGTGGATGATGGGCATTTTAAGATATTAAGGAAATTGGCTCCAGTTTACCTGAGTGAAAAAGATTGCCTAATCTACTTGAAGTAAATGAGGTTTGAGAACTCAGAGGGCAAAAATCACTTAAAGCAAATAGCAGGGTGTTTGGGGATTGGCACAGCTGAAGTTTCCCAAGCATTCTGCTATATTATTCTACTTTATTATTTTTTTTAAAGATTTTATTTATTTATTTGAGAGAGAGAGAATGAGAGAGAGAACACATGAGAGGGGGGAGGGTCAGAGGGAGAAGCAGGCTCCCTGCTCAGCAGGGAGCCCGATGCGGGACTCCAGGATCATGACCCGAGCCGAAGGCAGTCGCTCAACCAATTGAGCCACCCAGGCGCCCTATTATTCTACTTTTAAAAAACAAACCCACTGACTTAAATGTAAGAGAAGTAGAGAAGGATATAATCCTCATTACTTTGGAGTCACTCCTTGGAACTTACTACCTCTTCTGTAACAATTATGAAGAATTGTTTGGAAAACAGCTTAACACTGAAAGATGCTGACAAGCAAATTACTGACAGGGAGGAAAAGACCAAAATCATCATCAAAGATGCTCATGAAAAATCAATAAGGATGACAACCATTTTTTCGGCTTATTCAAATTATAAGAATTCAAAGTAAATTCTATTATATATTTTTAGCAATGTTAGCTTCTCTCTTTATTTTAAAAATAGCTTTATATTTTTGCAATTTATATTGATAAAACATTTATATTATAAAAATATTGCAAAAAATCAGAAACGTTAACACCTTTTTAAAACAGAAAATAAATACTACCTGTAAAACCCAGACTCAACCTCTGTTGGTACAATCCAACATTTATAAAAATGCCTTGTGTGGTTTTTGAGTGTTGTCTCTGTCCCTATCCTTGTTCACCCCCTTGTGGCCATGATATGAAGAAGCCAAGAGCCAGGCAGCAAAAAAAGAAGAGAGAAAAATCAAAGGCCCTGGATAATAAACAGATCACCTCTCACTTTAACAGTATTTTCCATAATTAAGGTTAGTAGGTCTGCTTGAAATCTATGGGTCAAAATCTTGGCAGGAAATAGATGAAAGACTTGAAGGGGTTATTGTAAATTATCCCTTCATTAAACTTTCTTGCAAGTATGGGCAGAAGTAAGGGAAACTGAATGAGGTGTCCTCCATACACCTCCTATTGGCTGAACCCAATTACAACCACCCAGAAGTCAAAGGAACCAAGTTTTTGCAATCCTTCAAGATCCAGCCTTCTAAGACACAAAGGAGAGTGAAGGGTAGAGTGGATGTGACTGAGCAAACAGATCAAGTCCAGTATACAATCTTTCTAAAATATTTCATTATAATTATAGTTTCGTTTATAAGGCATGAGTCCAAGGGATACATTATGGACTAACTCTTGCATAATTTCGAGTTGAATACCTATGCAGTTCCTAGAAAACACCAGAGATAATAGTATTTCACACTACCAGAAAACATTAATTAGACTTCTCTACTCCATCTATGCCTGTGGAGGTATAAGCTGGCATTTGAGGGGTTCAGGTCATTAGATTTGTTGGTATTAGAGTGACAATAAGGTAGGGGAACAAAGAGAAAGGCAGAAATGGGGAGCTCAGTTGCTGTTTGCTGGTGGTCCTCTTCCACTCTGGCCCCTATAAAAAAGTAAATTCCCCAGCTCATACATACAGTATTAAGACCAACACTGATTACCTCCTAATCAAATTGAACATGTGTCTAAGACACCAACAAGGCAGGGTCACCAAGAATATGTAAAAGAATATAAGAATATTTAGGGATGAAGCTATTTTTATTTCAGCATATTTGTAAATTTTGTATCATTTTAGAAAAGTGAAAGTTTACTTCATAGTTTAGTGTAGTTTTGACGGGTGGTGGTAGTGGGTAGGGTTGTAGCACATGATAATCTTTTTACAGTAGCTCTGCTATCAACTGTGAAGAAATGGCTGCCTTCGGAGACAAAGTACCTCTAACCGACCGTTGCTGATGCTCAGAATATAGAGTATGGTGTGGCCCCAGGTGCTGCGTCTCTACCCCTTGCCAGAGGCTCAGACGACTTGGCTCTCGTATCCCTTTTTTTGTTATTTTTCTTTGGGAGGCTAAGTCTAAGAGTTCACAGGGCATTTCCCTCGATAATCTTCCGTAGAGATTTGTCATCAGAGATTGGTTCCGAGAGGACAACGTTTATAGCCAACAGAAACCTTGGGCAAGTCACTTCCCTTTCTATCAAGAAAATGAAAAGATTGGAGGTGATCTCTGAAATCCTGGCTTAGTCCCCATAATCAGGATTGGCAGGTCCTCCCATCCCTAACGTTGTGTTCACGGGAAAGCATTCAAAACAGAACAAATGGTGTCGTGCCAGATAAATGTCCCTCAACTCTTTCCCTTTTCACCAGAGGCAACCCTTAGTAAACAGTTCATGTATCTTTCCAGCTATTTTCTATACAGAGACATTATCTCCTTTAAACACACCAATGGGAGTCTTTTCATCTCATACGTCTTGGGGAATCTCTAAAACGTTTTTAAACGCTCTCTTCTGGACCCGTTTCTCCTGAAGCCGGAGCCTCATCTGCAGATACGACTTCAGATCAGCGTTGCTTTCGGTCTCAAGGTCTTTTACTCAGGCGCGATCGCGGCTGGCACAGCAACACACACCTCACCGCTTCCGCTTTGTGGGCGGCCCCCTCCAGAGCCACTTGACACTTTCCTCAGACCGCCTTCCAATCCCGAGCGCCGGGAGCTCGCAGCCGTACCTTGCCTCATTTCCGCCTCGCACGGCGCGTAGTGATGACGACATCGGCCGGCGGCGGCGCCGACGACACCTAGGAGGCTGGGAGGGCTTCCGGGGTTGCCGGCCTGGCCGCTGAGAGCTGCTGTCATGGCGGCCGCTCTTTGGGGCTGCTTTTCCGTCCTTCTGCTGTTGCTATCAGGGGATGCCCAGAGCTCGGAGCTGCCTGGGACTACTGCCGATGGGTCAGGCGGGATTGGGGTCGGCATAGGAGATCGCTTCAAGATTGAGGGACGTGCGGTTGTTCCAGGAGTGAAGCCCCAGGACTGGATCTCGGCGGCCCGAGTGCTGGTAGACGGAGAAGAGCATGTCGGATTCCTTAAGTGAGCATCTTACGGGCAGCGGGAAAGCGGTTGGCGTGGAAGCCGGAAGGGAATTCCCCATAGGAGAGCCAAGTGTCAAGAGCTGACGACGTCGCTGTCGGAGGGTGAAAGGGTGGGCTCCAATAGCGGTCTTTGCCGGGAGACCTTAGGAAGCAGCCCGACGCTTTCCCCTCTTCTCCCCATCACCCATTCCCTGTACCTCAGAAATGAGAGCGGCAGGTGCTTGCCCCAGGGCCGGAGCAGTGGGATCCGTTTTCTTCAACTCCATTTTTGCCTTGTAGGGGTCGACCCCTCCTGGACCCTGGAGACAGGTGGACCCCTTATTTGTTTTATGCTGAATTCTTTCCTTTGCATCTCATTTGGTTTCTCTAGAATCTGGCCACTTTTTGCATTCACTCCAGTCTTTTGGCAGCTTGATGTTGTGTAAAAAGATGCTAAGCAAGTGGGAATTCTTAAAACCCAAAGGACTCCTATGATGGCATAGACTGGGAGGCTAATGTTGCTGCTTCTCAAATTAATGGGCCCTGAAGTCCCTAATCAAAGCACTTTTCTTTTTTTTTGCCTGGAGTTGGGATTGTTGTTCTTTTTTACAGTTGAATTCATCGAGGGGTTTGCAACATCACAGTACCGTTTGTGTGAGACTGGGGTTTCTCCACATTTGCTTACATGCTTCTGTCTTTTCTAGTTATTAGCAAAAATGGGATTTCAGTCTATATTAAAGAATGTGGTGAATTTATTAGCACTCCAGTTTTGCAGCAGCCTGCTTTTCAGATGTTTAGGCACAAATGTGATGTTTTAAGTCTTTCAGTGGCTACTGGGGACGTGAAACTGTGAACTGAAAGAAAATATTTAGGAAAGAAGGTGTTTCTCTGATAGGTTTGTATACCAGCAAGTGGTATTTGAAACCCAGACATCTTAAATTTGGATGTTTACTTCTAAATCGGATTTGCAAGTATTCAGATCATCCAGGTGCTGTTGAATAGAATTTGAATTTCAGATTAATAGATAATGAGACGCTAGTCTTTTAATACTATTTGTCTTTACAAATCTGTTGTTAGGGCATTCTTTAGGGTTTGCCCCAAGTAATGATGTTTTAATGAAAAAACTCTCAGACCTTGGGAAATTAGCCTAAATTGACCGTTTGGCTTCTCTTTTCTGCAGTATTCAATTCTTTTAAAAAGCATTTATTTTTATTTTAAAGTAATGTATAAGTAATATGTTTATTGAAGAAAACGTAAATAAGAAATTAGGGATAACAAGACTTAACATTTTATTGTATTTTTACAGCCTTTTTGTAATCATATGACCTGTTTTTAATAGTAGAATACAATATATAATACTTTGTAATCTGTTTTTTTTTCCAGTTAATATTTTGTGAGCAGTTTCTGATACCATTTCCTGTTCTTCCATTTGTTTGTAGAAAGGTTAAGAATTAATATGAGGAACTTATGGTAGGAAACTTGTAAGAGGGATAGTATATTGTCTTGTACTTGTTATGCATAACTGGCATGCAGGGTTTTTTTTTTGTTTTTTTTTTTAAGATTTTATTTATTTATTTGAGAGAGAGAATGAGAGAGAGAGAGCACATGAGAGGGGGGAGGGCCAGAAGGAGAAGCAGACTCCCTGCCGAGCAGGGAGCCCGATGCGGGACTCGATCCCGGGACTCCAGGATCATGACCTGAGCTGAAGGCAGTCGCTTAACCAACTGAGCCACCCAGGCGCCCTGGCATGCAGTTTTGACTTACAGTTCGTCTCGTTGGAGGTGGCTTGGGTCTTGGCTAATAGAGATGAGGGCAGTTTTGACTGAGGATGCTTCATGCCACTTCTTGCCCTCATCACTGTGTATATAAAGCGTAATTTATTTAACCAGTCTTCTGTTTGGGGACATTTAGGTGTTTTTCAATTTTTTCATGTAGAAGATTATGCACTATCCTTTTTTTGGGAACTTTTTATTATGGAAAATTGCAGACATACACTAAAATAAACAATAGTGAATACTTGGGTACCCATCACATCACAATCTACTGTTCTGTTTGAGTCTCCTCTGTACAGCATTTATTTTTTTTCTAGAATATTTAAATATGACCCTAAATATAATTTCCCTTGAAAAAGCATTATTATGTGTCTCTAAAAGGTAAGGGCTTAAAAAACCCCCACAATACCATTATTGATTTAATAAAACAAGTAATAATGCTACAATTTCATCTAATACCCAGTTCATTTATCTCAAAAATGCTTTATGTAATTCTTTCAAATCAAGATCCAACAAAGCTTACATATTGCAGAGTACATTTTTAAAGCCAAGTTTTAAAATTTCATTATAAAATTTATATGTTATCTTTCTAAAATAAAATATTTACCTTATGGTGAAAAATAGATTTGCTTTTTCCTTTGGGTAGTTACTTCTGCTGTTGCTTGTAGTCCACAGTCATTAGTTTAATTCTTTCTTTTTCTGGATCTAGAAAAGTTTTGAAATTTGTTCACTGAGGGTCCCATCAAGAAGCAGAAGACACCCAAATTAGAATAATTCAAGGAAAGTCTAAGGAAAGGATTAAACATTGTAGTCATGGTGTGGGGAAACAACCAGATTGTACAGTACTCTAGAGTTTACAACTTCAAGGCTACTATTACCTCTAAGCCTGAAGGAAGTGGGGGAGGTAAAGGTTCCTGGGACCTAGAGGGGAAGAAAGGACTGCCTTGAGAGGAGCAATGTTCCTTGACACAGCAAGTCAGAGGTGGCCTCTCAGGGAGAGAGCTGGGGGACACTAAGCTCATTTTCTTTCCTTCCTCCAGTCTACAAAGAGTTGAAGGGTGGTGAGTGGGTGTGAAGGGCCAGTGAAGACATCCAGCCCAGGAATAAGTTAACTTGATGTTTACATTTCAATTCTGTTTTAGTTCAGTGTGTACTTTGAAGGAGCAAGGAATATCTTTTCCTGTTATTTTTTAGTAAATATTGTGGGTGTGGCAGAATCAATTATTCCTTTAGCTGTGAAAGAACCTAATGATTTTTTTTAAAGATTTTATTTATTTATTTGAGAGAGCGAATGAGCACAGAGGAGAGTGAGAGGGACAAGCAGACTCCCCGCCGAGCAGAGAGCCTGACCTGGGACACGATCCCAGGACCTGGGATCATGACCTGAGCTGAAGGCAGATGCTTAACCAACTGAGCCACCCAGCTGCTCTGAAAGAGCCCAGTGATTTAAGAAGCATTATTTAATGTATTATGATCCTGGGACTTCTCTGACAAAGAAGATCCTTTTAGGATCATTTGTTTTCCTGAAACAGAAACTTCTTTTTCCTCAGATGTCAGCTTTTCATTATCAAAACAAATTGATTTGGATCTGTGAACCTGAAGTTATCCGCTCTTGGTGGGATGGTTTTCTAGGTTTAGAAGAAATCAGTATGGAAAAGGCAGATAGTTTTTACTACATAAACCTGTGAAACTTACATATATCCAAACAAAAGTAACCAAAGTAAATGGGAACTATTTGTAACAAGTGGAACAAATGGTACTTGATGACCTTCTTGTTAGAAAGAAAGACAACAAAATGCAAGCAAAAACTAGAAAAAAAGCCGTTTATTTTTAATTAAGTTCTTGTTGCAGGGGATTGGCAAAACTGGAACCTTAATGTAGTAATAATGTATATTGATAATTTCTCGTGAATGAAGACATGGCTTCAAAATTGAGACTGTGCTCCTGTTATCAACTATCCCATAAAGGAATTAGAAGTACTTTCTATGTCAGGATTCCCTGCTCCTGTGGAGTTCTCTGGGGTATTTTCAGAACAGTTTCTGTGTGATTATGGAAGCTGAAGTGTGAGGACAATTCTTGTCAGTCTGGGGACTTTTTGTTGTTAATTTCTATGTCATTCGATTGGGGCGGGGTGGTTGATTTGGGAGTTAACAGATGATTTAGATTTAGAACATAAGAAAAAAGCAGGCTGTTGATCAGAAGTGTCTAAATATGATTTTCATTCTTCCAGGACAGATGGGAGTTTTGTGGTTCATGATATACCTTCTGGATCTTATGTAGTGGAAGTTATATCTCCAGCTTACAGGTTTGATCCTGTCCGAGTAGATATCACTTCAAAAGGAAAAATGAGGTAAGGGCACCTGATTTAGTTTTTACAAAAGACGAGTCTACTGAATACCTCTTATATTCCTTTTAGAATTTATAGTTAGGGTTGAAAAGTTTCTCATTTAAACTAGGTATCCCATAAAATATCCTTTTTTTATTTTTATTTTTTATAAAAATACCCTAATTTTTAAAATTTTTCCCCTCTGGCCCCCCAAAATATCCTTATTTTAATATGAGCATTGGTAATATTGCAGAGTTGAACTTCCTCCTGCTCTGCCTCAAAATTTATTTTAAAGCTCTAATACGATTTTATGATTATATATAATCAATATAATATGATTATAATAGAGAAGAGGCAAGATTATCTACTATGAGGGCAAAAGCCCTGTGGAAGTTATAATTGAAAAAATATTGGGGTGCCTGGGTGGCTCAATATGTTAAGTGTCTGTCTTCGGCTCAGATCGTGATCTCTTTCTCTTTCCCTCTGACAAATAAATCTTAAAAAAAAGACATCCTAAAAAAAAGGAAATATGATTATTAGAGTGGGAAATAATTTAACCTTTCTAAATTAGAAATATTATTCACCACCTGTTTTTCACTGGGATATTTTGATAATACCTACTTAATAGTTGTATTGACCTAGAAATTTCTACAGTTCTTCCTTTCTGAAATATTTAGTGTACAACGGAAATTTAGTATTTTTTGGGCAAACAATAGATTACATTGTGTAGTTCATCTCAAAGTGAGGATCATGATAAGAAAAGAAAAAAGCACAGTATAATTTTTAAGTAGATGAACATATGCTTTGAAGTTGAGGTGAAAAGAATGCTGGACTAATTCAGTCTGTGAATATAGAATACCACAAATCCATTTGAAGTTGGAATCCGTTGTGTAGATGTCCACAGTTATTCCTTCTGTTATTCCCCAGTTTATTTACTTACTTACTTTTTTTATTGTCCCATACTAGTAGTATTCTCTTTGGTCTAATCTGACCAGGAAGTATATGAAACAATTTTATTTATTTGTTTATTTTTTTCTAGCTTTATTGAAGTATGGTGACAAATATGAAAGAATTTTGAATGGTAATGTCTCTTCTTTGAGCTATCACAAAATAACTCCATGTTACAGTAATAAAGCATAGGTCTTACAAAGGCAAAAATAATTTTGGGATTTGAGGAGCTCTGTTTTATTACTCACCTTTTTGGTATGTGCTGAGAATATTTAGGTTGATTTGTACAGACCCCAACTTGAGCTGACATAAGAGATATGTTCAGTTGGTACCATAATATTTACATTTCAGTTAGTGTTTGCGCCTAAAATGTTTTTCTTCTTTCTTTGCCTTTTGTTTTTGGACATTGAAAGTGATAAAAGTACAATATGTAAATATGCTGTAATTCACATAGAGTAAGTCACACATAGAGCTGTCTCATTCTTTATAGCAGCTGCATATTAGTCCATTGATGCCAGTGCCTACTGATGGACAGGTAGGGTTTTCTTTCTCCTCTTTTAACATGTGTAGTGAACAGAGATGATTATAATTTAAATTCTTGATATTATCATGAAACTAATACGAAAACAATGAATCGTGGATCACTATGTCAAAAACTAATGATGTATTGTATGGTGACTAACATAATAAAATTAAATTAAAAAGAAAACAAACCTAATATAATGATGCCACTAAAAATAAACTTTAAAAACAAATTACTCCCGGGCGCCTGGGTGGCTCAGTTGGTTAAGCGACTGCCTTCGGCTCAGGTCATGATCCTGGAGTCCCAGGATCGAGTCCCACATCAGGCTCCCTGCTCAGCAGGGAGTCTGCTTCTCCCTCTGACCCTCCTCCCTCTCATGCTCTCTGTCTCTCATTCTCTCTCTCGCAAATAAATAAAATCTTAAAAAAAAAAAAAAAATTACTCCCCCTCCCAATTTTTGAAGTTAAATTGTTGTCTTAGAATAGTCTAGTTTGTCGAAATTCTAATCATATTTCTTGCTGTTAGCTATTTAGAGCAAGGGTAAAGCTTGAATTGAAGGTAATGTCTTGTAAATATGTTTATAAATATTCTTTGATAGAATAAATGGATTTTTTTCAAAGTAGATGAACCTCATTAGGTATCAAATTTCTCACTTCTTTTTAGAGGCATAAAGATTCATAAGAAAATATATAGATAAAATCCTATAGTATGTAAAATTTTAAAGGACTTAATGACTTTTTATATATTTTAGAATTGTAAGCTTGGAGATGGGTGGGTGTGTAGATTACACTATACATTATATACACATTTAACAGGTTTTTTTTAAATATCAAAAACACGGGGCGCCTGGGTGGCTCAGTCAGTTAAGCGTCTGCTTTAGCTTAGGTTACGATCCCAGCATCCTGGGATCAAGCCCCGCAAGGGGCTCCCTGCTGAGCAGGGAGCCTGCTTCTCTCTCTCCCTCTGCCTACCTGTCTGCCTACTTGTGATCTCTCTCTCTCTCTCTCTGTGTCAAATAAATAAAATCTTTAAAAATAAATAAATAAATACATACATAAATATCAAAAACACTAAATACTGGAGGAAATGAGAGTTGTTAAAAGGAGATACTTGTCTATTAGAAACTATAATTTATTTTTATTTACTTTTGCTCTAAATTTTGAGTAAGCAAGTGGAAATATTTTTCTCTATATAAAGCTTTTTTGCTTTGGGTAAAGAGTACTTCCTGCTTTAGCATTTAGCCTGTTTGCAGCAGTGGGATTCATATTCTCAGTTCCGTTCCTGATGATTGGATGCCTGAAGCATAGGTAAAAAACAAGGCCGTTATCATTTTAATAATTGTGGGTGGGACAGAATAGAGAGCAGATGGGGATTCATATAAGATCCTAATATTCTTGACCAATTTTATTTTTTTAAAGATTTTATTTATTTGAGAGAGAGAATGAGAGAGAGAGAGAGAGAGAGCATGAGAGGGGGAGGGTCAGAGGGAGAAGTAGACTCCCTGCCGAGCAGGGAGCCCGATCCAGGACTCGATCCCGGGACTCCAGGATCATGACCTGAGCCGAAGGCAGTCACTTAACCAACTGAGCCACCCAGGCACCCTTGACCAATATTTTCTAAGCATGCTTGGTCATATGACAGACATTTCCTTTTAAATGTATAGCTGCCAGAGGAGTAAGGGAAATCCTTGGGGGACAAACTATAAACCACTTTCCCTCCTGGGGGTTTTGATATTCTGACCAAAATGCTTAGATTTGGGGCACCTGGGTGGCTCAGTCAGTTAAGCATCTGACTCTTGATCTTAGCTCAGGTATTGATCTAAGTTCGTGGAGCCTACTTAAAAAAAAAGAAAAAGAAAATGCTTAGATTTTATTAGCAGTATGTAGGCAAGAGGTAAGCCTTAGGCTTGCTTTGAGCCAGAATTAGATCTAAGACTTGATTCCCCCTTTGACCCTTGGCACTAAAATCCAAAAGATTAGGCTCCCAATCTGGCCCTGGCCTTTTGGAGGGAAAAATCTCTCCTGAAATTTAATAGTCGCTGTCCTACCCTCATTGAAATTTGGGGTGTGAATTTATTACTTCCTGCATAATCCAGAAACTTTCAAGCCATGCAATTAATAAGATCATCCCTGGTCATAATCCTGGACTGCTGGTGGAGACAAATGCATAATCTCTCTGCAGGGAGATACTCTCTGTCCAGGCCCATACATAAATAAAGTACGTAACTTACCAAATACCCAAGAAAACAATGTACATTGAATCGGCAGATGCATTAGACCTCTAAGAACCTTAGATAATAAAATTATTGGATATGGACTATGAAATAGTTCAAAGTATATTTAAATGCTAAAACAAAAGATTTATTGCTGTAAGAGTAAGATACTACAAAGATAGACCATAGATCTATGAAAGAAGAAATAAAATAGAACTTCTCCAATAAATATAGGCTTTGGAATACATAACTCAATGCATGTGTTAAGCAACTGAACAGAGGTTTAATGAACTGGAAGATGGATCAAAAAAAACTTACCCAGAATCCAGTACACATAACGGAATGGACACTGTGAAAGAATTTAACAAGATGCCCGAGTAGAGAATGAAAAGGTTGAACAGGTGTCAAACAGAAGTTCTGAAAGGAAATGAGTGAGCAGTGGGGAGGCAGTTTTCAAAAAGTAAACTGGAACATGTGTGAATAGGGGTGAGCGTTTTAATTAAAATTAGTGGCATCTCTGGTGAAGATGCAGTGTTACCTGTGGCACTGTTGCAGGATTTTTTCCTGCAAAATCGACTTGAAAATTGGGTGTGTTTATTAATGCCAACAATCAAAGTAAAATCCAGCATTTTTGTACATTTGTAACAAAACTAATTTATTATTAAATATAATGAAAGAGTTGTAGAGCTAGAGGAATTCTAAAAGAACTTTTCATATAACCAGAGAAGAACGTGTCTAATCCCACAGGCCTACGTAGTGACAGAGCCACAGCTAGAAATTAGGTCTCTTGATTTCAAGTCTAGTGTTCTTTCTCTACATGTTGCTAAATACCTTAGAAATATAGATAAAGCTACTTGGATCAGATTTTTAAGATCAAAAGTTTAGATGCCAAAGGATTTTGGAAAAAGCTAAAGGTACTGCTAAAAATTATGAGTAATTCTTGGGACGCCTGGGTGGCTCAGTTGGTTAAGCGACTGCCTTCGGCTCAGGTCATGATCCTCGCATCCCAGGATCGAGTCCCGCATTGGGCTCCCTGCTCCGCGGGGAGCCTGCTTCTCCCTCTGCCTCTGTCTCTCTCTCGCTCTCTCTCTGTCTCTCATGAATAAGTAAATAAAATCTTTAAAAAATAAATAAATAAAAATAAAAAAAATAAAAAAAATAAAAATTATGAGTAATTCTTTTAACTAGTAATGTTCTTGATAAAACTAGTGATGCTTTTTTCATCTGGCTTTATCAGAGCAAGATACGTGAATTACATCAAAACATCAGAAGTGGTCAGACTGCCCTATCCTCTCCAAATGAAATCTTCAGGCCCACCTTCTTACTTTATTAAAAGGGAATCATGGGGCTGGACAGACTTTCTAATGAACCCAATGGTATGTATCATGCTACAATTAAGTATCTTTACTAATCTCTAATTTGATTCCAGGTAGTTGAAAATGTCTAACCCCAGTGAGGAAGAAAGGAGGTCAGATTGTTAGACGAAAGGATAATTGCAAATAGTTTACTGATTTCAGGAAAATAGTAGCTTTGGGAATAATAATGAAAAGAATGTAGTGAGAATTGCATGGTTGATTTGACAATGAAATGTGCAACAGAAATGGGATAAGTACTTATGATGAAATGTTTTAAAATGCAGATGGAATAAGAGTATGTGGTAAGTCACATGTGTAGTTAGCAGTCTCATCCTTCATACTACCTGCATATTAGTTCACTGATGGATGTGCCATCATTTATTGATCAGCCTCTATTGATGGCTTGACTAAGTGTTTTTCTCCTTTTTTCACGTGTGTAGTAAACAGAGAAATTATTCTGTGATAATTTAAATACTTGGTATGAAACTGATATTATGGTGTCCACTAATAATAAAACACTAATAGAATACATTCTTTAGGGCTCCTGGGTGGTTCATTCGTTAAGCGTCTGCCTTTAGCTCAGGTCATGATCCCAGGGTCCTGGGATCGAGCCCCGCATTGGGCTCCCTGCTCTTCAGGAGGCCTGCTTCTCCCTCTCCCACTCCCCCTGCTTGTGTTCCCTCTCTCTGTCAAATAAATAAATAAAATCTTAAAAAAAAAAAATACATTCTTTAGAAACAAATTGACTTCTTTTTTTCCTGCTTTTGGAAGTTGAATTATTATCTTGAAATTTTCTAAGTGGTGATCATATTCCTTGCTGATAGCTATTTAAATCACAAACATGAATATTGGGGGATTGTACATTTTTTGAGAGGAATAACTAGTACCTAGAATCTGCTATCAGGCATAAAGAAGCAGGAGGGTAGAGTACATAGGAGAAATCAGCAATGAAACTCCAAAGCTTTTTAAGAAATATCTTCCATGTTCTCATTTCTGAAATTCCATGGAAACATACCTAGTGCTAGAAGCTTCGAAGGTATTTTTCAAAACTGATCTGTTAAAGTAATCACCTAGTACTATGTTGCAGGCTCGAGAGGATGTATATTAATTAGAGGGTCAATGTAATATTTCCTGCAAGAACCACGAAGTCATCTGGAAAGATCCCAGCTGGCCATCAGGATCATCATTCTTTTTTTTTTAAAGATTTTATTTATTTATTTGACAGAGAGATAGAAGAGCACAAGCAGAGGGAGTGGCAGAGGGAGAGGGAGAAGCAGGCTCTGCACTGAGCAGGAACCCGATGCGGGACTCGATCCTAGGACCCTGAGATCATGACCTGAGCCGAAGGCAGACGCTTAACCATCTGAGCCACCCAGGCGCCCCCAGGATCATCATTCTTAATGCCAGACTGCAGATTCAAGAAAGTGAATAACACAAACAAACTGTGTTATATAAAATTGTAAACTCTGCAAAATGATAGGTGGCACAAATATGAAGTGAGGTGTCTCTAAAGTCCAAACCTACATAGATAAGGCTCTTAGACTCTACAGTAGTCAAACATTGAGGAGCACCTTATATCAACAGGGCTGGGTCAGGAGAATTGAGGTGGTGCTGGTAGTTTTATTCCTATATAACATTTGAATCTTTAATTTCATCATGGATTGTTAAGTGTAGATTTTATTCTTCTGTTAAGTGGGAAAAACATTTTCTGGATTTTTTTTTTTTTCCACAGGTTATGATGATGGTTCTTCCATTATTGATATTTGTGCTTCTGCCCAAAGTGGTCAATACAAGTGATCCTGACATGAGACGGGTAAGATGACTGCCCCTGTGTGGGTTTTTGAACCATATTCTGACGCCTGAACCAGCTGTTGTGGCTGAATGGCTTGGGTTTTTTCAGCTTTATCCTAATTCCCAAGCCAAATTCATTCAGAGGTTATGTTAACATAGTATCATGTTCCTGGCATTTAATTAGTTGTTGCCAGTGGACCGGATAAATTCAGATGATTCTGCCTAATAAAATCCTGGGTCTCTTCATATAGCTAAAACACTCTGCTTAGTACGACTCTTTTTGTGCCTCAGTTGTGAAATAGTTGAGATGGTGTCCCAATCCATATAGTTTGCAAAGTGATAGCTTTTTACGATTTACCTTTATTTTATAAAACTCTTCAGAGTATACATTTAGTTTATGTGTTCAGACACACACACAAATTCTGATAACCAAGGGAGAAAAATAGAATAGTGGCTTCCAGACTCTTCACCACAAAATCATACTGGTTCGGCAATGGGCAGGGGGAGTTGCCAAGTAAGATGCTTCAAATTTAGGGCCACTGCTTTGTCTCTTTCAAATATGGGCTTCCATAAAATCTTCAGAATTTTTTTAAACCATTATTTTTCTCCTACCTGGAAACCATCAAGAATCTCCTCAGTTCCAGGTTTTTCCATTGTATGTAATACACTGATGTATTGACACCTTATTCATTGCTGAATGAACATTTGTTAATTGATATCTAGGTTATAGATACTGGGGCTACAAAAATGAATTGTATATCATCCCTGTTGTCAACAAGCTCAGAATCCAGTTAAATGTAGGAAATAGCATGGATTTATAAACCCTCTTCTTGCCATCAGAGGATTGTGGGTGTATGTGTGAGAGAGTGTGTGTTTTAAATGGGAAAATAAGATACACATAAAATAAATAAAAATGGGGCGCCTGGGTGGCTCAGTCGTTAAGCGTCTGCCTTCGGCTCAGGTCATGATCTCAGGGTCCTGGGATCGAGCTCCACGGGAAGCCTGCTTCTCCTTCTCCCCCTCCCCCTGCTTGTGTTCTCTATCTCGCTGTGTCTCTCCCTGTCAAATAAATAAATAAAATCTTAAAAATAAATAAATAAATAAATAAATAAATAAATAAATAAATAAAATGTTTGCTGAGGTAGTAGGTGATTAAGTTCTGTAGAAGGCAAGGCATTTATTGCAAGCTGGAATAGGAGAAAAAGCTTCATGATTAAAGACAGCTTTATATTTTAGAATGTCTCATTGTCAAATTTGACATTTTTGCTTCAGTGTTGGTCAGAAAGTATATATCCTATGTAATTCTTGTATCTGTTAAGCCACTTAACTCTGTGGTATCAATAGAAGGAAGCATTGGAGGTCACATTGGATCAAAAAGTTCATTCCTTGCAAAGTGCTTTGCACATAGTAAGCAGTGTAAAAAGTTCTTTATCCAAGAGCTTCAGAATTGAAGAGATTCAAAAATAAGAGTTGATGAGATATTTTTGTAGGGTCTCAAGACCTCTTACCATATACATTTAATTCTTGATTATTAGAGCATGTTAACAGTTTTGATTTATGCTTATAATGTTTCTTTTCCTGGCCATATCTGTAAAAGCACTTTCTCCTCGAGAATCCATGTATAAATTCTACCTTTGGGGAGAAAGCCTAATAATATCCGGGTGGTGTTCAACTTTAAATGATAGATAATACACTATTTGCAATTTTTTTTAATGTGTGACCTAATACAATTTTAAATTCACTTTTAGAATTTAATGTAAAATTCAAATGTAGCATATATTACACTAATATTATTGAAGGTGGAATAGTACTTTATAGATTGTTGGCTCAATAGAGAGAGGACAAAACCTCAAAATAAAAGTGCCAAATCCTTATGAGGTCCTGCCAGTGATTTGTTTGTAACATATATTGCTCGCTTTAGATGCTGTGATTGAGGTCACTCAAGCCATAATAGTATTCACAGATTTTACTGCTAAGGCCTTAGGAATGAAGTGTTGGAAATATGTAGTTATTTTCCGAACATTTCTGATAACCTTAGTATATAATTAAAGACTGATACTCTTTTTTATATGCATCTAAAGAAAGTATGAGTTTAAAAAAAAACATTAAAACAGTAAGAAAGTATTTTAATCAGCAGACATAAAATAAGATGGCAAGAATATGATCACATATAATCATAGAAAATACCCTTTATGAAAACATAAGCTGGATCAAACCCAATGCAAGATTTATTGGACATTAATTAAGGATCACAATGCTTAGTAGTATAAAGGAGGTATGAAACATAGTTTCTGAAGGGCTGTTGGATTGCTGAGAACCAGTAGCTTCTATTTGTTCTATTCCTCTCCTTCCGTAATGGAAGTCTTAGTTGTTAGCTGACTTGAAGGATCCCAGTGCCTTTCCTATTATTGTGCTTTGTCCTCTTGCAGGAGATGGAACAGTCGATGAATATGCTGAATTCCAACCATGAATTGCCTGATGTTTCTGAGTTCATGACAAGACTCTTCTCTTCAAAATCTTCTGGCAAGTCTAGCAGCGGCAGCAGTAAAACAGGCAAAAGTGGGGCTGGCAAAAGGAGGTAGTTGGACAGTTGGAGATCACATTTGCACAAACATGGATCACTGGGGTGGCATCGAAGTCTTGAGGGGAAACCGTGTGAAGCAACTACTGTAAACTTGAGTCATCCTTAAAGTTGATCTCTTACACCTGTCCTGTGTGGTAACTCTAGCACGTGTTTTTGTACATGGTACACAAGAAAACCCAGCTTTCATCTTTTGTCTGTATGAGGTCAATATTGATGTCACTGAATTAATTACAGTGTCCTATAGAAAATGACATTAATAAATTATATGAAGTACTATACATTATGTATATTAAAATGTCTTAATCCAGAGATAAAATGATCTTGTCATTTCTTCTTCACTTCATGTTTCTTTTATTCCAGGCAGTTTTCTTCTTTCATTACATGAGGCTTGAAATTGACCTTTCCTATTTAAAAAGAAGTGGTTGATATTTTTAGAGCTGCATGCGCCATGATTTTTTGTGTAGCCAGACCTTTCACAGTGGTCAGCCCTGCCCTGCATTTAACATTCCCCTATGTTCCTGATGCAGTTTTAATTTTTGTTATTACAGTTAGTTTTAGAGTACGGATATATGAATGAGAGTAGTTATCAGTTCTTAAATTTTGGTTCCCCTCTATGGGATTCATTATTGAGTATCAGTAATGTGCTGTGCTTCAGGGTAGGATTCAGAGATGGATAAGGACAGTTCCTGTCCTCCATAGAGCTTATTATGGAGGGAGGAAGGAAAATAATAACAGGGAATGAATGGTCAGGGGAAGGAAGTGCAGCAGTAGGAGAGCCTTCTGGAGACTGAGGATGGAAAATCAACCTTGGAGCTCCATGTTATAACGTTGGTAGTATAGCACAGGGAGCTTTTTATTTATTTTTTTTATTTTTTTTAAAGATTTTATTTATTTATTTGAGAGAGAGAGAATGAGCGAGAGAGAGCACATGAGAGGGGGTAAGGTCAGAGGGAGAAGCAGGCTCCTCACTGAGCAGGGAGCCCGATACGGGACTCAATCCCGGGACTCCAGGATCATGACCTGAGCCGAAGGCAGTCGCTTAACTGACTGAGCCACCCAGGCACCCCACAGGGAGCTTTTAAATCCCCTCATCTCTCCCATCATTCTCGGACTTATTGGAATATAGATTACATTAGTTTCCAATCAGGATTATCTCAAAAACTTTTTATTTCAATAAGTTATAAAAACTTCATACCTTTTCTTTTGGTTTATTTTAATTAAAAACGAACTATGAAACTATAGTATTGCTTCTCTAGTAAAGGTCTCCTATCCTCTTCTATGTTAAAGTACTCCCCTATTGCTTTGTTAAGGTTATTAAATCAGCCAAAAATAACAACAACAACAAAAATTGATTCCAAACTCTTGTTTTCCTTTTTGTGTAGGTGCCATTCTTCATTTTGAAATAAGGCTCGTAAGTTTTCTTTTAAAGATACAAGTTCTGGGGTGCCTGGGTGGCTCAGTCGTTAAGTGTCTGCCTTCAGCTCAGGTCATGATCCCAGAGTCCTGGGATTGAGCCCCACATCGGGCTCCCTGTTCGGCAGGAAGCCTGCTTCTCCCTCTCCCACTCCCCCTGCTTGTGTTTCCTCTCTCGCTGTGTCTCTCTCTGTCAAATAAATAAATAAAATCTTAAAAAAAAAAAAAAAGATGTAAGTTCTGATACAGGACATTTTATTAACTATATCTGTTTGTTAATTATATGCTAAAGTTACCAAACTGGTTAAACTGTGAATGATTAAGGTAGGTAAACTGGTTAATGGAAGAACTAGGTTAATGGAAGAACTAGGTAGGTCTTTGAAAATAGAGTCATTTACTGAAAGTAACTAAAATATTAGAATACTAGTTGAATGAAAGTTGCAATTTAAAGGAGACAAAATATAGTGAGAGTCATAGTTGTATGACTGGAAATCATCTTGAAAAATTTCAAAATTTGGATTGTCCAAATTTGCCCATAGAATACCTAATGACCAAAAAATTAGCACTTCCAAGGAAATTATCATTTCATGTAGCTAATTAAGAAACTTTGTGGTTATTTTATATAGATTCTAAAACCATCTCAATATAAAATATAGACATCCCTATCATATTACAGAATGTTATATCAATTGTATATGAAAATCTTATCTTTGCATAGAACCTTCATCAAAGGCTTAGTGTGCTTACAGATGAAGAAATGATTGTATTTTATTAGGCAATATTAGTGCAAAGAGCCCATTTAGCTGCTAACTTGCTTTGTGACTTTGGGCAAATCACTTTCCCTCTTTGAACCATGTCTTGTCTTGTTCATTGTTGTATTTCCAGCATTGAGCATGTAGGCACACAATAAATGTTTGTTAAATGAATAAATAAATGGGCCTCAAGTTTCCTCATCTGTAAATTGAGGGATTTGGATTAGACCTGTAAATTCCTTTTCAGGTCTAAAATTACTCCACTATAATTTTAATCTGGTCCTATTATTTCCTACCCGTAAGAACCATATATCAGTGCCATGTTTTTCTTTCTTTTCCACTTCCTTGGATTCTTTCTCCTGTTCCCCATTTGAAGGCAAAGTATTATTTTGCTTTTTAGGGCCTTTCTTAGATTCAGTTTATGTATATCTCCTTCTTAATATAAACCTTGTGTTTTAAAATTTTTCACATCTACTAATGTAAACCTGAGTAGTGGTTCTGTGCAAAATAAATTTTTGTTGGTCATTCTTGCCAGGAACTCTTGAGTGCTCAGAATGACTTCCAGGGAGGATCCATAGCTCCCAAGTTTTCAAGCACTTTTTTAGGAGTGAAAAACTTCAGGACTCACCCTGAGTCTGGTTAACATTTTGAAAAAATTCAGGATTTTACCTAGCCTCCCCAGAGTGCTAAAGTATCTTATTTTTCTCTTATGTTTCCTCTGACAGGAGGGAAGAAGCAACCATTCAACATACTTTTCAGTAACTAGAAGGGTTTCAAGGCCCTAATGAGGAATGCCAATAATGATACAGGAGAGCTTTTTCATTTAAGTAGTTACTCAAACTTTCAGGAAGTGCTCAAATTAAAAAAAAAAAAAAATCTTTTGAAAACATTTTTGTTAAATATCTTGAAGAAAAAATTAAACCAAGTATTTTCATTTTTGTTTATTGCCTTCTAGGTTACATGTAGACCTATTTTTGCATGTTTACAATTATTTACGTGCCATTTTGTATTTAAACCCAACAAAAATTCTGCTAAGTACTAATCTCGGGTAATGTAATAGAAACTAGTGGCTGGGTCCTTTAGTTCAGTTCAAGGAATATGTTGAGACAGGACCTGGTTGTATTGTGCTCTTCTCTTAGCATTTTAGGTGTGATTATTGTCATCATTTAGAGTCAGAGTTTATTTTTTAATTTGTAAGGTATGTGAGAATATTCAATTTGTAAAAGTGTTTGAATTATTCAGGAGAACTTGAAGATGGATTTTGCAAAATTCAGATGTTGCCTATAAATTATGAACAGTTTTAATATTCTTGAAATATTAAAAGCTATTTTAGAAAAAAAAAATCCCCCCTCCAGTAGCACCAAATAGTAGCTTATCTCTTTTCCCTTTGTAACATGACTATTATGGGAGCGGAGGGGAACTGACACCATTCATAATGGCTACAGTCTGGTGGGATTGAGCCAGCCAGGCAAGCAAGCCTGAGAACAAGGAGGAGTAAATAAATTAAGAGGGTCAAGTAGTAAACAAGAGGAATGGGTAGAGCCATAAAAAACTAGCTGTGCACAGCATTTCCGATAGAAAACTTTTGACAGGGCATTTAATTCCGCTAAAATTTTTTTTTTTTTTTTAAAGATTTTATTTATTTATTTGACAGAGAGAGACATAGTGAGAGCAGGAACACAAGCAGGGGGAGTGGGAGAGGGAGAAGCAGGCTTCCCGCGGAGCAGGGAGCCTGATGTGGGGCTCTATCCCAGGACCCTGGGATCATGACCTGAGCCGAAGGCAGACGCTTAACGACTGAGCCACCCAGGCGCCCCCGCTAAAATTTAATAAACTAGTAATTGAAGAATCATATGTGTACCTCCTTAGATACCAAATTTTCCATATATATGAATGTAAGTAACTTACTCCACTTTTTTTTTTTAAAGATTTTATTTATTTATTTGACAGAGGCACAGCGAGAGAGGGAACACAAGCAAGGGGGAGTGGGAGAGGGAGAAGCAGGCTTCCCGTGGAGCAGGGAGCCTGATGCGGGACTCGATCCCAGGACCCTGGGATCATGACCTGAGCCGAAGGCAGACGCTTAACGACTGAGCCACCCAGGTGCCGCTATTCCACTCACTTTTACTGAGCTCCTACTACATCTATTTGAGCATTTTATTTTTTAAAAGATTTATTTATTTGAGAGAGAGAATGTGCAAACTGTGGGGAAGGGCAGAGGACGAGGGAGAAAGAATCCTTAAGCAGACTCCCAGCTGTGTGAGCCCGACGTGGGGCTCAATCCCAAGACCCTGAGACTATGACCTGAGCTGAAATCAAGAGTTGGCTGCTGAATCCAGTCACCCCTATATTTGAGTATTTTAAAACATATTTCTAAATAACTATTTTAAAAAATTAGAAAATATTTAGAATTAATTATGAAAATTTGGCATGCAGAGTAAGAAATGGGATCATTCAGGGGTGCTTGGGTGGTACTGGATCAGAGAAGGCAGTATGTTGACCCTGAGCCACAAGTAAGCAGAATCAACAGTGGCATCTACAAATCTAAGGAATCTAGCCCGCGAAGAATATAGCAAATGCCTGGGTCGGAGACCATGATGACCCCAGAGAGTGATGGATAGAGTAGCTGCCAGATAAGCTTTCAGGTCCATGGAAGTTCACTTGCTCTTCTTGCAGTGGATTCTGTGAAGGCCTCTTGAATCCCTTCCCTCGCTGTCTCTACCCTAACCCTTTACTTATCGTCTATCCTGACTAGGTGAGTCCTGCATCCAGTTTTATCCCCTAGAATCGGACACTCAGAGAAGTTTGGAGAAAAGCTGCCAGTGAGTAATACTCATGTTTGTCTATACAAATGGTTCTACTAACCTCATGACTATATTAATTAGATCTAATTAAGAAAGGATTGAAGGGTATGTAATTTCTGCAGTTTGGTAGAGAATGCTGAGGAGTTTTCAAATGCCTGTTAATCCCTTTAAAGCCAATTCTGATTAGCTTCCTACCACTCCATGAAGTCTGAGGTAGGAGATGGACTTAAATTGCAGCAGAAGAATGCAGGATCTAGTTACAATGTAGCTATAAAGTGCTGCCTTGTCTTTGCCCCCTGCTCAAAATAAAGCTGTTACCTTTCTAGCCCTGTCCGCCATGGTGCTTAGCAGCCAGGGATGCATGGTCTCAGACATGTTTACCAAGTAAAACACTGACTTGAGGGGCGCCTGGGTGGCTCAGTCGTTAAGCGTCTGCCTTCGGCTCAGGTCATGATCCCAGGGTCCTGGGATTGAGCCCCACATCGGGCTCCCTGCTCAGCGGGGAGTCTGCTTCTCCCTCTCCCACTCCCCCTGCTTGTGTTCCCTCTCTCGCTGTGTCTCTCTCTGTCAAATAAATAAATAAAATCTTTAAAAAAAAAAATTGCAGCAGAAGGAATTTGTTTGTTGTGAAGAATTTCTTTTTTTTAAAAAAGATTTTATTTATTTATTTGAAAGAGAGAGACACAGAGAGGGAACACAAACAGGCGGAGTGGGAGAGGGAGAAGCAGGCTTCCCGGGGAGCAGGGAGCCCACGCTGGACTCGATCCCAGGATCCTGGGATCACCACTCGAGCTGAAGGCAGACGCCCAACGACTGAGCCACCCAGGCGCCCCAGTTGTGAAGAATTTCTTGACCTAGGAAACAAAATTGTGAAATGCTAGTAACTATGTTTATTTTTCTTGGAGTTCTCAGAAAATTGGGCAAAAAGTCACCTCTGAGGATGACTTAGATCTACACCTACCTGATAGTCTTCTGTCCCAAAAAGTGAATTACATTATTCCCAGAATGTGAAGAATGGTAGGATCAATATTTTATGGAGGAGGAAATGAGACATGTCGACAAAATTAGGCTGTGGAGAAGGGAGAAGAAAAACTAAACTCTTAGAATAAGCAATTTCTTTCCTTTAATGTGCATCTATCTGTTGAGTTGTCATCCAGTTTGCCCCTTGTAACTGGTTCTCCCCTGCAGAGTGGATGTATCCCACAGGAGTGTTCTCCCAACAGCTGTGTTCATGGCAGGTGGCCCTGCTTTTATGGGCATGGCTGATTTTTCCAGGAAGGGCATCTCACCCAGATTGGGCCGACGGCTGTTCCTTGGGAATTAGAAATTAAAATTGAGGGACTAGAGGAGAAATGGTAACATACAAATTTGCAGGGTGTTCATGGCTATATATTCTATCATGCAAACCACAAAAAAAGAGAAAACAAGTTCCAAAGAGAAAATATAGAAAGGAGCAGATACATAGAAAGGAGCTGAAATGGAAGATGAATTTTGAGAACTGTTCAAACACTTTGCTGAGATGCCTGCATTCTTGCCCTCAGGTTCCATGGAGCACTATTCTGTCTTAAAATGTAGTGTTTATGTGTTTTACTGAAGCTAATTCCAGTAGGTTTCTGTCACTTGAATCCAAGTGTCCTCATTTACATGAGGTGCCTGGGTGGCTCAGTTGGCTAAGTGTCCAAGTCTTGATTTTGGCTCAGGTCATGATCTCAGTCAGGGTCATGAGATGGAGCCCCAAGTCCGGCTCTGCGCTGGGCGTGGAGCCTGCTTGAGATGGTCTCCCTCTCTCTGCCCCTCTCTCCCTCTCTCCCTTCTGCCCCTCCCCCCCACAATCATTTGTCCCCACTTGCACATGCTCTCTTTCTCTTAAAAAAAAAAAAAATGCACTTAATTTACACACTTTTCCAGAACTAACCAAAATGATCTCCTTGCTAAAAGCCCCTCCTTTTCCCTCAGTCAATACATAATTGGCTGTGTTGCCTGCACACCCATCTTGAATGAATGGGTCTAATTACTAATTATATGACCTTGGGACAGTTCCTTAACCTTTCTGAACCTCATTTTTATCGTGTAAAATAGATCGAAGGTTTAACTGTAAAATGGGGGAAATATCTACTTCATGAGTAGAACTTTTCAGAACACTTTACATGTATTATCTCATTTAATATTTACATTAACCCTATGCATAAGTCCTCAATAAAAGTTTGTAATGATTGGGGCACCTGGGTGGCTCAGCTGGTTGAGTGTCTGACTTCAGGTAGACCCCCGGCCACGTTCCCTCTAGACCTACCTCTTGCACTTCCTTCCCAGCATAGATCTTGAGTTTTTCCGCAGTTCTCCTCTGGATGCTTTATGTGCACTCTCGCGTCTGTCTGGGCTTTTTCTTTTTTTTTTTCACTTTTTTTCTTTTTTTAGTGGCTCCACGCCCAGTGTAGGGCTTGAACTCAACCCTGAGATCAAGAGTCGCATGCTTTACCAACTGAGCCAGCCAGGTGCCCCCAGTCTGGGCCTTATCAATTATTTCTTCCTCTCAACTCTGCCCCACCTCTATCCCTTTCCCTTGTCTACCTCGCACACCTTCTTCAGGACTTAGTGTGGAAATCACCTTTGACAGAAATCTTCCAGATGGCTCCACGGCTTCAATAAGAGCCTCTTTTTTGTCCTCCTTCCTGCCTGCGCTTAAGCCATTATAGCACTTCATTTTATTGGATTACTTTTTACTTCTCTGGACCCTAAATACTTGGACTGTAAGGCATTCCTAATATAACAGTCCTGTCCGCAAGGAAGGGTAGAAGGAATCTTAACTTCTACAGTAGTTCTGGGGTGGCTGCCACATAGAGCTTCAGCATGTATTGTTGGAGTCCCAACACAAATCATTAGACAAAGACAGAGATTGGAGACCCATGGTGAATTAAGCTACTACTCAGGAACCACAAAGATACGAGTCATGCCAGAAAAAACTCCCCACAAAACCCAGGAACCTTGCCTTGCAACTGTTTCCTATGTCAGGGTATGCACATACTTACTTGGTAAAGAATACATGTGAAGCATCTATACTATTTCATGTGTCAAGGGTTATTAGTGAGGGGGCACAATCATGAGCAAAATAGCATTCCTACCTGACCTCTATCCTTCAGAAGGGGTTGGATTATGGAATAGGGGGATTAGGCTCTATAGCATGAACTCTGGTTTCAGAGCTTTAGAGTTTAATGGGAGAAATCGACGTCAGTCAAAACCCATACACATGTGTAATGAAAACCTTGATACATGCTCCAAGGAAAATCCAAGGTGCTGTAAAAGCTTGTATCGCGGGCACCTAGATGGGAGAGTAGAGGGCAAAGGTGGGGCCACTTCCTTGAGAAGGTGAACTGTGAGGAACGATGAAAGACTATATGGGAATTGACGAGGCTGAGGCTGCGAAGTGGGGTAAGAGTGAGGAGATTTCCAGCCTGAGCTGAGGTGGGAGGGAGGTCAGCCCCTGAAGGCACTGGAAGAACAAGTGTGGTGAATGAAGCACTTCCAGAGGAGGGCAGAGCACCTGGAGGGGCAGGCAGAGGCTGCCTGGAGGTGTTGCGGGCCTGAATTTGCCTTATTTTGCCACGGACACGTTTGCTCCTCTCAGGACAAATCATAGGGGAGAATCCTGTGTGTGGAGTTCCATCGTCACCCGGCTGTGACTTACTACTGATCAGTCTCTGAGCAAACTGTGGTACATGAAAATCATCGCCCCAAAGCCCAGAATCTTTAGTAAAAATGTCAGGGTCCCCAGAATATTAAGATAATGTTAATTGGAAGAAAACAAGCCTTGCCTCCCCTCCTGCCTTGCTCCCCACCCACCTTTGGTGCTACCTCAGATCTTTAAATAGTGTGATCCCTCTGGGGTCTGTGACATAAAGATGGCTTCTCTTTCCTTTCATCTGTTTTGGAGCTGAGAGGGATTGGTTAGGAAGGACGTTCCCGCTCTTCTTCAAGGTCTCTCAGAGGGCTCTTAGCTCCTAGTGGTTTCTCAGCCCTCCTGCTCTGGACTGGTTGCCCCCACCTTGAACCTGAGGCTCTTTTCTGTCCTCACTACAAGTTGTATGTAATATGTGTGTGATTATATGTATTTGATTTCGAAAGTGTCCTTGTAGGATCCTACCGACAACTCTAATTTCTTCATTCCTGCCTGACCTTTATCCTTCAGAAGGGGTTGGATTATGGAATAGGGGGATTAGTCTCTATCCAGGCTGGGAAAGACTCCTTTCTAGAAGGAATATAATCTTGGCATGTAGCCCAGGAACTGGGAATCAAATCGGGAAAAAAAAAAAAGACCAGAAAGACTGTGCTCCTGAGAGCTTCTAAGCGGAATGGACTATGGACTCTGAGAAACAAAATGAGGGTTCTAGAGGGGAGGTGGTGGGGGGATGGGTTAGCCTGGTGATGGGTATTAAAGAGGGCACGTACTGAATGGAGCACTGGGTGTTATACGCAACCAATGAATCATGGAACACTGCATCAAAAACTAATGATGTAATGTATGGTGATTAACATAACATAATAAAATAAAATTAAAAAAAAATCCGGTTTCATTTCTTTAGTTTCATGCATTTTTCAGGCCAGGAAAGCCCGAGGCAAACATGTATTTAAAAAATACTAGGTGTTGGGTTGCTTGGGTGGCTCAGTCGATTAAGCTTCTCTTTTTTTAAAGATTTTATTGATTTATTTGACAGAGGGAGAGACAGCAAGAAAGGAAACACAAGCAGGGGGGTGTGAGAGGGAGAGGCAGACTTCCCACTGAGCAGGGAGCCGGATGTGGGGCTCAATCCCAGGACCCTGGGATCATGACCCAAGCAGAAGGCAGACGATTAACGGCTGAGCTATCCAGGCGCCCCTAAGCGCCTGACTCTTGGTTTCCATTCAGGTTATGATCTCAAGTTTGTGAGATCGGAGCCCCTGATCGGCTCTGTGCTCAGTGGGGAGTCTACCTCTCCCTCTCCCTCTGCCTCTCCCCCTACTCACGTGCTTTCTCTCTCAAATAAAAATAAATCTTAAAAATATATATAAAAAATAGTAGGTGTGAAATAAATCAGAGAAAGACAAATACTGTATGATTTCACTCATACGTGGAATTTAAGAAACAAAACAAATGAGCAAAGGGGGAAGAAAGAGTGAGCAAGAGGCAAACCAAGAAACAGACTCTTAATTCTGTAGACCAAACTGATGGTTACCAGCGGAGAGGTGGGGGGGAGGTTGGGGGAAACAGGTGATGGGGATTAAGGAGGGCACTTGTCCTATGAGCACCAGGTGATGTACTGAAGTGTTGAATCACTATATTGTACACCTGTAACTAATATTACACTGTATGTTAACTGGAATTAAAAACTTAAAAAAGAAAATAAAAAAAAAATTTAGGGGCGCCTGGGTGGCTCAGTCATTGGGCGTCTGCCTTTGGCTCAGATCATGAGCCCAGGGTCCTGGGATCGAGCCCTGCATCAGGCTTCCTGCTCCGCGGGAAACCTGCTTCTCTCTCTCCCACTCCCCTTGCTTGTGTTCCCTCTTTTGCTGTGTCTCTCTCTGTCAAATAAATAAAATCTTTAAAAAAATTAAAAATAAAAATAAAAATACCTCTGGAAAAAAATAAATGTGTAGAATCAAAAATAAATAAATAAATAAATAAATACTAGGTATTATAGGTAATGTCTTATGCCAGTCAAGACCGCATTGACCTGCCAGGCCTCTCTAAGGCAGTTGAGGACACCCCTTACCTTCTCAGTAGTGACCCTGAAATCCTTCCCATTTGATACTACTCAGCATTGGTCTACAGTTTGTTCATCTATAAAATAGGAAAGTGTTTTTCTTGCTTGGTTTTTGTTATGGGTTGAATTGTGTCCCACCAAAATATTGGAGCCCTAAACCTCAGTACCTCAGAATGTAACCTTATTTGGAAATGGGGTCTAATCAAGTTAAAAAGAGATCTTTAGTGTGACCTAATCTAGTATGACTGATGTCCCTATTAAAGAAGAAACTTGGACACAGAGACAGAGGGAAGGTGACATTGAAGAGACACAGGAGGAGACAGCTGTCTACAAGCCAGGGAAGGCCTGAGGCTACCAGGCCTGGAACAGGTCCTTCCCCTGCTCCTTCCCTAGCAGCAGGGCCCTGCTGATACCTGGGTATCATTTGCATTTTGGCCCCCAGAACTGTGAGAGAATACATTTCTATTGTTTTAAGCCACCCAGTTTGTGGTACTTACAGCCCCAGGAAACAAATATAGTTATTTTAAAAATTAGACTTTGTAAGTTTTAAAAAAATATCTCTCCAGATAATGATTGTTTCTTCTCAAAGTTCAGAACTGTAGAGGGCTAAGCTACGTATTGTGTATGTCTAACAAAGATGAAAAAGGGCAGAAATAACCTCTTTCTAATCTGGTTATGGATGGGAGTTCCCCATGTTAACTGAAGCCTTAAGATTTTCTGCTTTGGAAGAGCTTGAATAGCTAGGTACTTCCTGCAAGATATGACCCTATAAATTGCAGTTCTGTGAGTTTTCAAACGTGTATGTCTGTACGTAGAAAAAAAGACTACAAGGATAATGACTGAGATATTTAGCAGAGGTTATAGAATTACTGGTAATTTTTTTGTGATTTGCTTATTTATTTCCCAAGCAAATATGTGTTATTTTATTAATCACTATATTATTAAATATAGTGACTATAAACAAAACCTAGTATCATTTTTTAAAAAGATTTTATTTATTTATTTGACAGAGACACAGCGAGCGAGGGAACACAAGCGGGGGAGTGGGAGAGGGAGAAGCAGGCTTCCCGCCGAGCAGGGAGCCTGACGTGGGGCTTGATCCCAGGACCCTGGGATCATGACCTGAGCTGAAGGCAGACGCTTAACAACTGAGCCACCCAGGCGCCCCCCCTAGTATCATTTTTTGTTTCGGATTCTCTTGGATAGGCCCTACTTCTGGGTATAAAGGACCTGTCAAAAGATGTTCAACCATGGCAATCTTTTTTTAGGGAGAAGGGTGGTCGTCCACATCCCAGGTTTGATCTGTATTACCATTTCTTCTTTGCTGTCTTCTGGCTGGTGGTGTTTTCCACTGCAGTCTACTGTAGGTACACTAGGAGGACTTGGCTGTAGTTAGCGTATCATGGTCAGTAGCTTCATGGATTTTGATTGAAAGTGTCTGGACTATAAACCTATCTTTGGGTATATGTAGGACTACTAAAATTAAGCACCAACTCCTAGCTACTGATATTGGGAATAAGTAGGTTGAGTATGAGTTGCTCTTTGTTGACGGTAAGTGTGCCCATTCTTTTACTAGAGTATCACTGCAGACGCATTTATGCAAGATAACTCTCTCTAGAAAATCATTGCCAAAGGACTGGGAATAAAACTTTGGAGAACTGCTCTTCTGGTGGTAGAGGCTTGTTCAAGGGCCATATAAAATAAGACTAGAACTTTATGGAGAAATAGATTGCCATAAAGCACACTAATGTAGACAAGTCTGGATGATGGCCAAGCCAAGTGAGCAGAATTAGGCCTTGGCTTTCTTTGCCTAATCACAATTAACTTAAGGTTGTAACCCTTCCCTGCCCCCCCCCATTAATTCATCAAAAGAGATGGGGGATAATACAGCTCATTGGGAGGATAATTTACCCTGTGGATGTGCCTTCTTTGATTTTAATATGAATATTTAAGTGTCAGTCTTTTGCCTGTTATTACTTAATATCTCCAGAGTTGTTGAACTTGTTCTACTTGGTCTCCTCAGCTCTTTGTCTACAGATACTCAAACAAAGCATAGAATGTGTATTCTTCTCTAGGATCCACATCCTTAGCTTGATAGAGCGCTATTACCTAGTACCCAAAAAATGATCACTTCCTCGAGGTACCCATATATGCACAGCTTTGTAAATAGAATGCTGGAGGGATTGGTATTTGGGAATTAGCCAGCACAGTGTAAGAGTTCAATCTTAATTTTTATGGTAGAAAGTCAGTAGATATTTTCTTTTTTCTTTCATTATAAAAGACATTCAGTTTTATTATAAAAACCTGGGAAAATTTCTTTACATAGTCATATGTATAGTTTGGTACACTATTTTCTTCTTCTTTTTAGTTTCAGAGGTAGAATTTAATGATTCATCAGTTGTATATAACACCCAGTGCTCTTTACATCAAGTGCCCTCCTTAATGCCTATCACCCTGTTACCCCATCCCCTACCCACCTCCCCTCCAGCAACCCTGTTTGTTTCCTAGAGTTCAGCATCTTTTATAGTTTGCCTCCCTCTCAATTTTCATCTTATTTTATTTTTCTTTCCCTTCCCCTGTGGTCATCTGTTTTGTTTCTTAAATTCCACATATGAGTGAAATCATCTGGTATTTGTCTTTCTCTGACTGACTTATTTCGCTTAGCATAATACTCTAGTTCCATCCACGTTGTTGCAGTGGCAAGATTTCATTCCTTTTGATAGCTGAGTAATATTCCAGTGTGTGTGTGTGTGTGTGTGTATACACACCACATCTTCTTTATCCATTCACCTGTCGATGGACATTTGGGCTTTTTCCATAGTTTGGCTATTGTGGACATGGCTGCTATAAGCATTGAGGTGCGGGTGCTCCTTCAATCACTGTGTTTGTATTCTTTGGAAAAATACCTAGTAGTGTAATTGCTGGGTCGTAGGGTAGCTCTATTTTTAACTTTTTGAGGAACCTCCATACTGTTTTCCAGAGTGGCTGCACCAGCTTGCATTCCCACCAACAGTGTAGGAGGGTTCCCCTTTCTCTGCATCCCCGCCAACATCTGTCATTTCCTGACTTGTTAATTTTAGCCATTCTAACTGGTGTGAGGTGGTATCTCATTGAGTTTTGATTTGGATTTCCCTGATGCCGAGCGATGTTGAGCACTTTTTCATGTGTCTGTTGCCCATTTGTATGTCTTCTTTGGAGGAATGTCTGTTGATGTCTTCTGACCATTTCTTGACTGGATTTTTTCTTTTATGGGTGTTGAGTTTGGTAAGTATTTTATAGATTTTGGATACTAGTCCTTTGTCTGATAAGACATATGCAAATAATTCAGTAGATATTTTCTTAAATTAAAAATATCAAAATAAAAGTGTATGCATGGTATTTTAAAGTATGGATGCAAATACTTGAAGAAATGACTAAAATAGTTTGTTTAAAAAAAAAAGAAGCACTGGGTGTTATACGAAAACAATGGATCGTGGATCACCACATCAAAAACTAATGATGTATTGTATGGTGACTAACATAACATAATAAAATTTTTTAAAAATAAATAAATAAATAAAAAGAAGCAATAATTCAGAGAACTTGTTACCTAAGGGTAGGAATGGGATGAAAGGGGTAGGGAATGGAGTGACACTTCTCTGAGTACATCTTTTTGTATAGTATTGACTTTTACAACCATGTTAACATTTTACTTGTTAAAAAATAAAATAAATAAGAATGTAAAACTCCTAAATTGAATACAAACAGAAACAAATCCAACTGATTTCAAATAAAAAAAAAAAGATTAACACAAGCAATTATTTAGCATAATAACTTGACTATGTACCTTCAACCTTCACATGGAAGACCCGCAAACAAATCTTGGAACTTTACTAAAAGGTTGGTTTTTCACAGTGATATGAGTACCACAATTCTGAAGCTATTGAAGGATGGAGCAAAATTGAGCAAATGAGTGAATGATGATTCTCACTGTTGGAGACAGGAGATACAAATATGGAGCAGGAAGAATCCTGTGCTATCTGATTAGAATTGCAGATGTCAGTATGAACTCATTTTTAGTAAGTGTACATTTTTCTAAGTTCTGAAAGAGCTCAATAGCAATGACTGTATCTTAAGTCAAGATCTGAGTCAGGTACTGTTGTCTACTTAATAAAACCAGCACTCCTTTTTTGTTTTTTGTTTTTTTTTTTAAGTTTTAAGTAGGCTCCACACCCAACGTGGAGCTTGAACTCATGACCCTGAGATCAAGAGTCACATGCTCCACCAACTGAGCCAGCCAGGTGACCCTAAAACCAGCAGTCCTTGGAAAATGGCTGATTCCTGGTCTGGGATAGGGATAGAAAAGATGAGCCTGGAACATCTTGTTGTACCAGAAAGTAAAGGGGTATTCAAAAATATATTCAGGATATGTCGGAGGATCACAGGGGTCATCTTTAAGGGGCTCTCACTGCTTAACTTTGTGACAATTTTAGCATCAAAATAATGACAGTAATGAATTTTAACCAATTATTAATATAAGAGTTCAGGAGTCCAGGGGCACCTGGGTGGCTCAGTCAGTTAAGCATCCACCTCTTGACTTCAGCTCAGGTCATGATCTCAGGATCATGGAGCTCAAGCCCTGCCCTGTGTCAGGCTCTGTGCTCCTCAGGGAGTCTGACCCGAGATTCTCTCTCCCTCCACACCCCCCCCCCCTAAAGTAAATAAATAAATATCTTAAGAAAAAAAAAAAGAGTTCAGGAGTCCATAATGATAATAAGTAAGTGAGTAAAGAAATGAAGAAAGAGAAAGAAAGGAAGAAGGAAAAAGTCTGACAGTGGAATGCCAACCATTTGGCTATTATTATAGTAATAACTTATTTGGGTGAGGATAAATAAATAGATGCTGCAATTAATTGGGTGAAAACTTGATGACCCACAGGAAATTTACATACAATCAAAGTCACTTCCTTAAAATTATTAATTACAGAGGGGAAAATAAGAAATTTATAATAGAGAAAACTAGCGGTGGGTACATGGGGGAGCACTTTAATCAAGTAATCAATGTAAATGTGGCAAAGTGTTAACAATTGGGAAATGTGGGTGAAAGATAAGGAATTTTTAATACTATTCTTGCAACTTTTCTTTAAGTTTAAAATTATTTCAAAAGAAAAGTTTTGTGTGTGTGTGTGTGTTTTTTTTCTTCTGGCTCCTTCCCTGATACTTAAAAAACTTTTTTCCCTTCCCACACCCGCTCACAATCTGGATTCCTTACTGGGCAGGAGTGCACATAATCTCAAACTTCTTGGTGAAATGGCATCAGGGAGGTGGAGGTTAGTAGCATTTACAATGGAAATGAATGACTGGGGCTCCAGCTGGGAGCAGCGAAGAGGAAATGCTCTGTTTTTTTCTGTTGCAGTGTCTGCCCCACCTTCCCTGTCCTGGAGGGGGAGGGAAGGCTTTTAGTCACAAGAATCTTGTCATCATTATTTCATCTTAATCTGGTCATTGGTAACTGAGAGGAAAAGGGGAAATCACAAAGGTAGCGAGATGGTCCTGTATGCACACTGTGTATCAACACCTCCCTTCTTAAAAGACCAGAACATGCAAATGTGTGTAGGATCTCTCATATAGGTGGATCTATCAAGCGAACCCGAGACCATTTTCTTTAAAAAAACAAACAAACAAAAAACTTTTCATTTTATCTATTTATTTTAGTAATTTCTACACCCAACATGGGGGTCCAACCATGACCCTGAGATCAAGGGTTGCATAAGGGTTGCATGCTCTTCCAGCTGAGCCAGCCAGGGACCATGACCATTTTCTTATGAATGTGTATGTGTGTGTATTTTTTTTTTTTTTTTGTAATCTCTATGCCCAAAGTGGGGCTTGAACCCATGAATCCAAGATCAAGAGCCACACACTCTTCTGACTGAGCCAGCCAGGCTCCACGCATTTTCTTATTTAAACGCTTTGCTTTGGACTACTGTACGGTTAAATTTCTTTAATATCCAGAATAATACTATTATGATACAGAGAAGCAGCCTAGTCCCACATCCTTTGTTGTAATTCCAGTATTTACAGTAGACAACTGGATATTCCAATCCAGAGATTAGGTACAGATTTCACAATTACAAAGAGGCAAACATCAGCATTGCTCTTAAAGGACATTCCCCTAAAGGAACACAGCAGAGAGGAATATTTAACAAAAATTGTACTGAAAACAGATTCCCTGACAAGCCATCAAATTCACAAAGGGAAACAAACTACAATGTTAGCAACATAGCAGCATCCAGTAGGTAACGAGTCAAAGCTGTACATAGGTTACCATACACAGAGCTTGGGAGACTGGGGGCATAGAAGGCCTAAAATCTGAAGTCAGCCCATGCCCCACCAACCCACCCACCCACCCACGAGGTCCCTGTAGTTTACAATTGGATCTGTTCATGCTGGGGACCCCACCACAGGCCCTATTCTAAAGAAATCTAGTTTCTCCTAGATTTTTTTTTTTTTTTTTTGGTTTATGTCAAGGGACATAGGTAGCATGTAAAATTGGCTGCCTCCCCAAACCAGTGATAAAAAAAGGAAGCATAGGCCTCTCAATTAATTTCACTAAAGATAAACAGAAAAGGCTAAGTCCTAGAAATTGTGGAATATGAAAAATGTGCGCCAGTGCCCCCCCCCCCCGTTCCACATTCTTTTGTATGAATTAACTTGTATCTCTCTCTACTGTGAACGGTGAATGCCCAATGTAGGTTCAGAGTGCTCTTGGAGGGATTTTCATTTTTGTCAGGAATCAAAGTCTTAACCTAAAAGAAGCAACTGTTTGTCTAGAGCTGGTAGAGCAGGTTTGCTTACGAAGTCACGCCCCGTTGGCATCACCCAGGCCTGAGAGCATCTCTCCTGGAGAACTGAGCCAATTAATATTCTCTACGAAATTCTTGGCACATGTCAGCCTGCCCTTCGCAAAGGCTCAGCAGCTACACTGCTTCGAGAATGTTTCAGCTCCACATCATCAAGTCCCCACAAGGCTTGGGGAGAGGCCTGGGCACACCTGCTTTGTCCTACCCCTCAGCCTTCTTGGGACTTGGTGTGACAGCCCTCTTCAATGGTTGGTGGAAACCTTCCTAGACTCAGGGACATATGTCATTCCCAGGACCACTAAAGTGACTCTGTTACATCCCCGCAGCAAATGAGGCTGCAAACAACTGGCCTACGTGAAGTGAACTGAAGTCTGGAGATGTTAAAGCACAACTGCAGATGTAATCAGCCGAGGCTCTGTCTGACAGGAGGGCCTCATCTCTAAAACCCTCACTGCATTGCTGCTGCTTTGTGTGTCTTTTATTCATTGTGTGTGCTGTTTTATGGTTTATTTCTTGCACATTGGTGTCGTCTCAGAATTTTCAAAAAAACCCCCCTTGGATTCAGTTTGTTTATATACAGAGAGATTGCAGTTAAATTTAGTTTTTGATCATTTTGATCCTCTAATGTATGATATTTTGATAACCTTTATTTATTTTTAAAGATTTTATTTATTTATTTGAGACAGAGACAATGAGAGACAGAGAGCATGAGAGGGAGGAGGGTCAGAGGGAGAAGCAGGCTCCCCGCCGAGCAGGGAGCCCGATGCGGGACTCGATCCAGGGACTCCAGGATCATGACCTGAGCCGAACGAAGGCAGTCGCTTAACCGACTGAGCCACCCAGGAGCCCCCGAGGATATATTTTTTAAGTAATTATAGTCATAGTAATTATAGTAACTATAGAAATAGTAATTATAGTTGCCGTTGTGAGAGAAAAGAATTATGAGACATCCCTGCCCTTTCCCCTTCAAAAGGAATGGCTTTTTTTTTTTTTTAAAGATTTTATTTATTTATTTGAGAGCGAGAATGAGAGAGAGAGAGAACATGAGAGGGGGGAGGGTCAGAGGGAGAAGCAGACTCCCTGCCGAGCGGGGAGCCCGATGCGGGACTCGATCCCGGGACTCCAGGATCATGACCTGAGCCGAAGGCAGTCGCTTAACCGACTGAGCCACCCAGGCGCCCTTAATAACTTTTATTTTTATGTATTACTGTGATCTACGTTTTGTTTTCCAAGATGAGGCTTTCATTTTTAATGACTATAGCCAGCTTCACTGGACCTCAACTGTACTTTTCTGAGCTTCTCATTTTTGCTAGTGAATTTGGGAATGATAAGTCATTTCTGAGCCATGATTTGAAGGACCTATTAAAATAAAAGAAGGAAAGAAAGAAGAAAGGAAAGAAAGAAAGAAAGAAAGAAAGAAAGAAAGAAAGAAAGAAAGAAAGAAAGAAAAAGAAAGAAAGGAAAGAGAGAAAGAAGAAAGAAAGAAAGAAAGAAGAAAGAAAAAAGAAAGAAAGAAAGAAAGAAAGAAAGAAAGAAAGAAAGAAAGAAAGAAAGAAAGAAAGAAAGAAAGAAAGAAGAAAGAAGAAAAGCAAGCCTTTCCCCTGCTGTCCCTCCAAGCAGCACTTCTGGCTGAAGGCAGCACGGTGACCTGCTTGTGCCTGGTTGTGACCTTTGTCTGGATGAGGGAAATCGGAGGCAGGCAAAGAGTTCTGGAAGAATTTCGGAAGCGTGGGGTGAACCTAAATTTGTTTTCCACATTTTGTCTCAGGTTGGCCTTGTGACGAAATTAGAAAGTAATGCCTCTGGGGACGCCTGGGTGGCTCAGTCGGTTAAGCGTCTGCCTTCGGCTCGGGTCATGATCCCGGGGTCCTGGGATCGAGTCCCGCATCGGGCTCCCTGCTCTGCAGGGAGCCTGCTTCTCCCTCTGCCTCTGCCTCTCTCTCTCTCTCTGTCTCTCATGAATAAATAAATAAAATCTTAAAAAAAAAAAAAGAAAGTAATGCCTCTGAAAACAAAGGAATCGTGATTACATAGCCCAGAGAAGATCTTTATGTAGTGAAGTAGTCTTCCTTAGAACAGAGCATAAATAATTAAGCTCACGTGGGCACAAAATAGAATATACAATATTTGTTTAGATAAAAGGAAAAAATACCTACTGGTAAAAACTAACATAACAGGGCGCCTGGGTGGCTCAGATAGTTAAGCGTCTGCCTTCGGCTCAGGTCATGATCCCAGGGTCCTGGGATCGAGTCCCGCATCAGGCTCTCTGCTCCTTGGGAGCCTGCTTCTCCCTCTGCCTCTCTCTCTCCATCTCTCATGAATAAATAAATAAAATCTTTAAAAAAAACCCCAAACTAACATAACTGTGGAGACTTGACCATCTTTATTAACAGAGTAGAGCCCCTCTATAGGACGCGGGGGGATCAGGTTTCAGTGTCCTTCCAAACCCAGGATTCTGAGAGGAAGGATGGTAACCTGGGGACCAGCATGGTTTCAGTGGGTACCAGGAACTGGCATCAGTTATGAAAGGAAAGAGCAGAGCTTCACTCAGATGTAAGGACAGAAAATGTACCACAGTACAGAACACATAATAGCTGCATAATACTGATCAGTTTATAAACAAATAGAGTCTTAGAAGCCGGTTGAACGTCACTCTTGTTAACAGGCGACATGGTCTCCCAGTTCTCACTGGTAGGAGAACAACTTCACAGACACATACATATTGCACAAAACCTCAATACTGGTTTCCACAGGGAAGGTTTCCACCCAGTCCCTGCTGCTCCCCAAAGGTTAGGGAACAAAAGTTCCCTACATCACTGTTCATCGTGACCCAGCATTCCTCCTCCTGGGAAGGGACACACGTCTGTCTCTTCAACGGCAAACTCCAGTGGCGTCAGGTGACCTTGGTCACAGGCAAGAATCATTCAATATGGTAGCACTTGTGGCAGCTGTGACTCCTTCCTTTTGGTGACAGATCTTAAGCCTTTTCAAAGTCTGCAGGTGCCCCAAATGGCAGATGTCTTTTTTTTTTTTTTAAATAAATACACCAGAATCAGCTGACCCATCCTCAAAAGAAATTGGCCACAGTTACTCTTTTGAGGGGATTTGTTAACTCTTCAGGGGAGCTTGCTGTTCCCCTGCCAGTACAACTTCTCCTCTACTTTTTTCTTTTTCCATCGACAGAGGAGCAGCATCTTAAAGGTCTTCCTGAAGGTTCTGTTGCAGAGGGCATAGCAAATGGGGTTGATGGTGCTGTTGACATAGCACAACCAGTAACCCAAGTGCCACAGGGTGACTGGGACACACTTGTCACAGAAGGTGGAAACCAGGACCATGATGTTATAAGGGGTCCAGGTGATGATGAAGGCCAGGAGAATGGCACTCAAGGTCTGGGCTGCCTTCCTCTCCTTGACGAGGACCATTCTCTTTCGTTTGGTCATTTGATGGCTGAGGTTGGGATCCAGGCCTTTCGTCGAAGGGTCCTTGGACACTGGGAAGGAGCAGGGCATGATTTTCACCTTGCGACAGCCGTTGTTGGTCTCCTGGGTCCCATCAGCTTTCACCACCAGTCGAAACTTATAGGCCACACATTTCTGACTCTTGGGTCTATGAGCAGCACCTGGGGACAAGAAGTATTTTTGGGTGTCACAGTCATTTTTTTCAGCTTGAGCTTTCACAAACGTGTCCTTGGTCTCTTCGGCACTGAATTCTTCCCTCGGGCTTTCCTTGGCCTGACTCTTGTAGACTACTTGGAAGACAGGGTCCGTGGCAGGCTTGTCCTCATCCTCCGAGGAAGGGTAGCTGTTACAGGTGGTGAGCTGCTCGGCTTGGGCCCACTCGGTGCTTGGGCCAGTGGCTTGGGATGGCTTCCCAGGGGTGGAGGTGCTCCTGCGGGAGGATGACCAGGAGGCTTGGTTCCTTTCCCTCTGGGTCAGTGTGGGTCGAGGGCAGCTAAAGCAGGACGTCAGCAGAGCCTTAGGAGCCGGCTTTCTTGGCTCCGCTTCGGCCATGGAGTCAGAGCCCTGGAGGTCAGCCAGGTCCTTGGTCCGCTTCTCCGTTTCCCGGTAGATCCGGCAGTAGAGGATCGTCATGACAGAAACAGGGATGTAGAAGGCAGCGATGGCAGTGCCGAAAGTGATGGTGGGCTCGGACAGAAACTGGATCTGGCACTCATCTGGTGGTACCGTCCGCTCCCCAACCAGGTACTGCCAGCAGAGGATCGCTGGGGCCCAAAGGATGAAGGAGATCAGCCAGGCCAAGCCAATCATGATGCCAGCCCTTTTTGGGGTACGCTTGGCCCGATAGGTCAGAGGTCTTGTGATAGAAAAGTAACGGTCAAAACTGATCACCAGAAGGTTCATGACGGAAGCGTTGCTAGCCACGTAGTCCAGGGCGAGCCAGAGGTCACAAGCCAGACTCCCGAGCACCCAGCGTCCCATGAGGATGTAGGTAGTGTAGAGGTTCATGGAGAAGATCCCAATGATGAGATCTGCACAGGCTAAGCTGAGCAGGTAATAGTTGTTAACGGTCTTCAGCTGACTATTGACTTTGAAGGAGATCATGACTAAGACGTTGCCCACGATGGTGATCAGGCTTACCACAGCGGTCACAGCCGCGATGGTGATGACTTCCCACAGCCCATGGCGTTCCAAAGGCTGGTGACTTACTGGGGTGCCATTGACAGTGGTCGTATTGTGGTAAGACTCGCCTTCCATCCTTAATTAGGGTTAAGTCTTGGGTTCTAGACCATATCTTTTCTATCTCACCTCTTCTTGGTCAGCATCTGAAAGAGAAGGAAATATATTAGCTCCACTCACCAGCACGGATCTTTTTTTCCACTCATGGCTTATCACTTACAGCAGGATAGTAAATGTGGTCACACACATATTCAGAGCGAGATGGTGAAATCTCTCAAAGTTTTGATGACAGTTTGTAGCCTCATCATCCCTTTGCTTTTTAGACGGACCAGTGCCTGAGAGCCTTTCTTGTTCTTGAGGCTGCTGCCCTCTTGTGGTTCCAATGGGCAATTAAAAGAAGAGGTGAGCTGTGACGACGCGTGGGGGAGGAAAAGGAGATTGGGTAACTGGGGAGCACTAAAGGGAAGAAAGCAGGTGATGTGAAGTCACTTTTGATCGCAGCGGCCTTAGGGGCAGAAACTCTGTTTTTTTAAGTTCCCAGTGATAAGTACCTAGTCTATCATGCACTGGGGAAAGAGACAAGTTGTATCTACTCTATATCCCATTACTAAACATTATTGAGTTTAATTACAGATTCAGTTATTAAACATTATTGAGGCATTGTTGTGAGGCAAGACTGTCTTATGATACTTCTCCATGACTTAATATACGAACCCCCCGTGTGCACAGAGGGGTTGAAATTTTCCCCAGCTACTGAAGATGATGACCTCCCCCCATTTTTGAGCCATTTGTGATGTAGTAGAAATGTTTTAAATTATTTTATTTTCTGATTATAAAGTAATATTTCCTTGTAAAAGTTCAAGCAATGTCAAAATGTATAGCTTAGAAAATAAGCCTCCTCTGACTCAGTCTTGCAGAGGTAATCAATGCTTTCCCCTATGTGCATACTAACAAATATTTAAATACAATTATTTTTAAATGAGTGACTTTTCAATGTTTACACCCCGAATTTTGTTTTTCACTTAACAAATCATCGTGGACATCTTTTTTTTTAAGTTTTTTTTTTTTTTTAAGTAATCTCTACACACAATGTGGGGCTAAAACTTGGACCCCAAGGTCAAGAGTCACATGCCCCTCCGACTGAGCCACCAGGCGCCCCGATGGACATCTTTTGTATCAGCATGTCTTTTGGATCAGAGCTCTTTTTTCATTTTAATGACTGTACATTATCCCACTTCATTGATATAATTTAGTCAACACCACTGACAAATTCCAACTTTTAAAAATAAAAGTAAATTTTTCTTTTCTTTTTTTTTTTTTAAGATTTTATTTATTTATTTGACAGAGAGAGACACAGCGAGAGAGGGAACACAAGCAGGGGGAGTGGGAGAGGGAGAAGCAGGCTCCCTGTAGAGCAGGGAGCGCGATGTGGGACTCGATCCCAGGACCCTGGGATCATGACCTGAGCTGAAGGCAGTCACTTAACCAACTGAGCCACCCAGGCGCCCAAATTTTTCTTCTCTAGATTAAACATCTATGTACATGATAAAAAGCTTCAATGGCTATAAAAGTGGAAATGGTAAAAGATAGGTCTCCCTCCCACCTCTGACCTCCAAGCTCTCAGTCTCCCTTTTCTGGAGGTAACCAGTTACCACCATTTCTTATTTTTCCTTCCACAGATATAATATATGCATGCAATATGTATTTGATGATATATTAAATTTTTTTAAAATTAAGTAACCTCTATGCCCAAGGTGAGGCTTGAAGTCATGACTCTGAGATCAAGAGTCGCATGCTCCACGGACTGAGTCAATCAGGTACCCCTGAAAAATACCATTTTAATTACAAAATTCCAGGCACCATGATATGATGATAGATAGGGAAGGGAGAATCTTCTTAATGCCATGTGGGCAATCACTGCTCTAATGACAGGTCCTGACCCTTCTCTGATAACAGTAATTGATATAAAGATGACAAATTTGTGAAGGGCTATGGATTTTCTTGACTTTATTTTATATTTCCAACTACATTGTTAGATGTTTTTCTAATGCCTCAAATTCAATATGGAATCGAATTGATGATATTGTCTTGTACCAGAGGCCAGATTCTTCTGACTTTCTGATCTTGTACCCTCTTCCTTCACATCCCAACTAATGCAGTACAATTTATCCATGAAATACCCCTCTTAAGGGTCCCTTTCCATTCCTGCGTCTGTCACCCTGGTTTAGCCTTGTGTTCCTGTATACTGATAACCCCTTGGTGTTATCAACGTTCCAAAGATGGCAAAGTACATTGGATGCCAGGTCACTAGACTGACTCCCAAGCACCTGGCAGGCCTGAGTTGCTCTACACCCTACAATTCTCTGGGCAATTTCCATCCCAGACTGTCTCGAGTTGACAGATCTAAGTCTCACCGTGCAAGACAGATCCCACAGAAATTCCTTCTTTCTTCCTTCCCCCAATCAATATGTATTGAATGTCTTTTATGTGACAGACTCTAATAGTGGGGATACCATGGAACAAGACACTGGTGGGGGTATAGATAAAGAAGCAGGTAATAAATGGCAGGGGGCTGGCACTGCAAGCCATAGGGCACGCGGAAGGATGGGTAAACCAGGCCCGTGGGGGAGGGGCAAAGAACTACTTGAGGAAAAGATGTCTAAGCTGAGGCTTGAAGCATGAATGGGCTTTATCTAGGCAAAAAGGGTGTGTGTGGGAGGGCTGGGGAAAGAGCATAGCAGCCTCAGAGGGGATTGTAAGCCCAGAGGCAAAAGGAGGCATCAACCTCAACAGCACTGATCATCTGGAAAATGCAAATCAAAACTACAATGAGATATCACCTCACACCTGTCAGAACCGCTAAAAATCAACAACACAGGAAACAATAGGTGTTGGAGAGGATGTGGAGAAAGGGAACCCTCTTGCACTGTTGGTGGGAATGCAAACTGGAGCAGCCACTCTGGAAAACAATAGGGAGATTCCTCAGGAGGTTAAAAATAGAACTACCCTACAATACAGCAATTGCACTACTAAGTATTTACCCAAAGAATACAAAGATACTAATACAAAGGGATACATGTACCCTGATGTTTATAGCAGCATTACCTACAATAGCCAAATTATGGAAGCAGCCCAAGGGTCCATCGATTGATGAGTGGTTAAAGAAGATGTGGTATACATACATATATAAAATGGAATATTAATCGGCCATAAAAAAGAATGAAATCTTGCCATTTGCAATGATGTGGATAGAACTAGAGAGTTTAATGCTAGGTGAAATAAGTCAGTTGGAGAAAGATAAATATCATATGATTTCACTCATGTGTGGAATTTAAGGAACAAAACAAATGAGCAAAGGGGAAAAAAAGAGAGAGGCAAACCAAGAAACAGACTTTTAACTATAAAGAACAAACTGATGGTTACCAGAGGGGAGGTGGATGGGGGGGATGGGTTAATAGGTGATGGAGATTATGGGGAGGGCACTTTTTGTGATGAGCACCTGGTGATGTATGGAACTGTTGAAGCCTATATTGTACACTTGAAACTAATATAACACTTCATGTTAACTAACTGGAATTTAAATTTAAAAAAAGGGGGGGCATCAGGTTGGAGAGCCTGAGACACGCAGGAGAGGTGGGACTAGAGAAGTTGAGGGGGTGGGGTAGGCAGTACAGGAGTGGACTTGAGATAAAAGAAGTCCACCTTCTGGGAGGACTATGTCAGCTATTTCTAGACTCCGCATCTGCTCTGAAGGTTGTCTTTTTTTTTTTTAATTTTAAAGATTTTATTTATTTATTTGAGAGAGAGAGAATGAGAGAGCACATGAGAGGGGGGAGGGTCAGAGGGAGAAGCAGGCTCCCCGCTGAGCAGGGAGCCCGATGTGGGACTCGATCCCGGGACTCCAGGATCACGACCTGAGCCGAAGGCAGTCGCTCAACCAACTGAGCCACCCAGGCGCCCTCTGAAGGTCGTCTTAACACCCAGGGTGTTGGGGACAATAGTCTGGAGAGAAATAATAAAATGAACTGACTGCTTGCTGATTTTTTCTAATCAAGTCTTTAAAATAGAAATAAATGGTGTTTGGGAAGGATTTAACTTTTCCACTTAATTTTATTAGATGGTAGTGAGCAACTTCTGAAGGGTTCTGGGGATTTGGATGTGCACATTCTTCTGTGAGCACATGTGCTAGCCAGGGGCTTATCCTCTCTGACCTGTTTCCTCATTTGTAAAAATAAGGAAATTGGATTATGGGATGCACGATACCTACATTTTAATGATTTTGTATATCACACAGTGTGATGGTTGATTTTATGTGTCATCTCCAGTTGCCAGGTGTTTGGTCAAACCCCTACGTCTAGATATTGCTGTGAGGGTATTTTTTAGATGGGACTAACATTGAAGTCAGTAGACTTTGAGTAAAGCCAATTATCCTCTATAATGTGGGCTCAGCTCACCAGCTAAAGGCTTTAAAGGAAAAGGCAGAATTCCTTCTGTCTCCAGACTACCTTTGGATACAAGACTACAACATTGACTCCTGCAGGAATTTCCCATCCCCTAGCCTGCACTGCACATTTTAGATTTGCTAAACCCCACAATTCTTTTTTTTAAACATTTTTTTATAAAGATTTTATTTATTTATTTGACAGAGAGAGACACAGCGAGAGAGGGAACACAAGCAGGGGGAGTGGGAGAGGAAGAAGCAGGCCTCCCTTGGAGCGGGGAGCCCGATGTGGGGCTCGATCACAGGACCCTGGGATCATGACCGGAGCCGAAGGCAGACGTCCAACGACTGAGCCACCCAGGCGCCCCTAAACCCCACAATTCTTAAAAATTAAAAACAAAAGGGTCTTTTCTGTGATAAAAGGAATAAACAGTTTGATAAATGGAAAAAAGATCATTTATAGTGGCAACGTGGTCTCTGAATCATACAACTGAATCTGGCATTGGGCAGCGTTAGGTTTAAAACCTAGCTCCAGGGGCGCCTGGCTGGCTCAGTGGGTGGAGCGTGCAACTCTTGATCTCTGGGTTGTGGGTTTGAGCCCCACGTTGAGTGTAGAGATTACTTTAAAAAAAAAATCTTTAAAAAACAAAAACCCAAAACCCCTTAGTTATGTTGTTTACTGTCTGACTTTGGACATGTTACCTAAGTCTCAGATTTTTAAGCTTAAAAGTGGGGATACGAAGAGTCCTTACCTTATTTGGTTGTTTCTGGGATTAAACAAGAGAATCCTCATTCAGCGTTTCACACAGTACCTGACACAGGGGAATGCTCATTACAAAGTAGCCATCCGGCTGAAGGACATGAAAATGACTTTTCCTGTGGTGGGAATGGGTCTGAGGTGCGGCCTATCAAGGGACAAGGTGGAATACAATGGTGAGGCAATACTCTCACAACCTTGAACTGGCTGTTTTGGAGGCTTCATGGTGCTATTGATACCTTGCCCTTTAGTTTTGGTAGTTGATGCTCCACCTTCAGGGGCATAACAAATTGTTCCCAACCACTAAAGCAGAATAACCCTGAAGAGAGCCAAGGTTAACAGTCTTCTTCAAAGTCTGCTCATTAGAATAGGGCTACTCAAGATGCTTGACTGAAAAATAAAATGGTCCCATAGTCAAAAGAAGTTGAGAAAATACCATCAATTATATAAAGCTCTCAGAGATCCAGAAGACACATGAGCTTAGAGAAGGCTGAGAGGTCCTGAGGTGAAGGACGCTAATTTGGTTTAACATAGAGGTGGCTTAGCGCATAAGCTTTTTCCGAGGAACATCTGTTCGTATCCTGTGGCATCTGTCGATCACACTTGGGAAATGCAGTTTAGTGGGAAACACACTGAACCAGGAGTATGGAGATCTGAGTTCACATTTCAGCTAAAATCTTGTGATTTGACACAAATCTCTGGGTCTCAGTTTAAAATTAAGAGATTGGAGCTAATGATTTACCCTGTACAATGCTTTCAAGCTTTACCTATAGACTTGCAATGGCAAATATTGGACGGTGTATGAATTTTAGACCTCAACTTCCCTCTTATTCACAGCCAGAGAAACAGCAGTGAGTTGGCTGCTCTGGCAGTTAGTGTAACAGAATCAGCTCTCAGCCAACTTTGAGCCCTCGGTTTTCTCAACTGTTAAGCGAGTATAAAAGTATCCGCTCTCCCCGCCTTACAGATACATTTTGAGGACCTCCAAATGAGGTAATGTAGGGAAACCACCAAGCCCTATTCTGGTGTCGGTTTGGGGTTTTAATTATTGTAAAATGAAGGGTTAGTCTAGGTAAATGGATCTCGTCACAGGCAGCTCATTAGAACCACCTGGGAGCTTTTGAAAAATACTGATGTGGAGGTCCCACCCCAGGTATTAACAAGAGTCTACGTGGCAGAGACTTGGGCATCTTGTCGTTTTGAAGTTCCTGAGGTGATTCTGCCCTGCAGCCAGGATGGAAAACCAGTGACCTCTCTAGATCCTCGCAACTCAAGGTGCATTCGATAGATGGCCAGTGTTGGTGTCACCTGGGAGGACGTTGGACGTGAAAAAATCTCCAGGACTAGAATCAGTGCTTCTCAAAATGTAGCATGCTTATTATGAATTACCTGGAGGATTTGGTGAAGCTGCAGAAGGGTGGAGCTTGCAATCCCACCTTTCCTAAAAACTCCTGAGGACTCTTTCTATGCTGCTAACCCATGAACTATACTTTAAATAGCAAGACTGAGGATAATTTCTGAACTTCCTAGAAAAGGGGAACTGTAGCTTATAACAGTGCTGTTAAAATTGGAATTTTCCAACTGAAGAGTGCAATAACATTTGGATTCCCCTCTGCCTTCGAGGACATTTGAGTTTTTATTTTTTCCTGTTTGAACTTGATACATACTTCCTTTCCAGATTTGCTTCTTTCTATTCTTTCCATTTTTTCCCCCTGCCTCATGTTTGAGAGGGTGATTTTTTTCCTGATTCCTAAGCTGGTGGGAATGGATCGATCTTGTCACAGTCAAAATGGCATATGGGACATGAGGTAGGTTCCATGACTGAAGGACTGATTTTTTGTGTGTGGATGATAGTTGAGTGTGAAAACTGATTTTCAGGCGTAATAGTCTTCCACAATAAACTTTTGAACCACTAAAAGGTTTTTGAGTAAAAGATTATGTTTATGGAGGAGTTTTTTTTTTGAATGACTGATTTTATATTATTTTTTTTAAGATTTTATTTATTTACTTAAGAGAGAGAGAAAGAGAGAGAGCGAGAGCACAAGCAGTGGGGAGGGGTGGAAGGAGAGGGAGAAGCAGGCGCCATATTGAGCAGGGAGCCCGATGCAGGGTTCGATCCCAGGACCCTGGGATCATGACCTGAGCCGAAGGCAGACGCTTTCACTCTGGAAAATGGAAACTTTTAAAGTTTGAGTTACCAAATAAGAACTCATGAATTCTCACTCCCCAGGTAACCATTTATTTATATTTTATTTCCCTCCACAACCCCAAAAACCAGTTAAGAATTACTCCTTGGGGCACCTGCGTGGCTCAGTCAGCTGAGCGTCTGACTCTTGATTTCAACTCAGGTCATGATCTCCTGGGCGTGAGATGGAGCCTTGCATTGGGCGCCCCACTCAGTGAAGAGTTTGCTTGAGATTCTCCCTCTGCCCCTCCCCCCCACATGTGTGTGTGCACGCTCTCTCTCTCAAGTAAATAAAATCTTTAGAAATAAATAAAAGCTCTCTTTGTAGAGAGTATGTTTATTTCTAGGGTGCCAGCATCAGCAGAGAGCAAACAATCACCCCTGGTTTATTTTCCACCACCAAACAGAAGACAAAGAATCCTAGAACCATAAAATTGTCCTTGTTCCCAACTCTGGCAGATTGCTTCTTGCTTCTTTCTTGCCAATAAATTATACAAAGGAAGCAAACCAACGCAAAAAACAAAAAAGGTAACACTGTGTATCAGATGAATTCTTTTCTTTGTGGAGTAGCCTTGATGACTTTTGAGGTTTCGCAGGAGATGAGCTCAGACCTTGCTTTTTTGAAATACCTTTTCTCTGAGAGGCTTTATGCCTGAACCACGCTTCACAGTTTCTATAGCAACCATAGTGGAAACTTTAATAGTGTCTACAATCCAATGACACCAGGACATCATCATAACTAGCTCATGTTGTTACGTAGAGTATTCATGAGCTGCTCATCTTCCTCCCCCCTTCCTTTTCAAGGATAAATCAGGAGAAAGTAAGCTTAAACATACTTGGTGGCATTGGGTTAGATTTCAGGAAGAACTTCCAGTGATGGAATGTGTGAGTAAAAGAGGTTCTGAATTTCCCTTTTTTGTTTGTATTTTAAAGTAGGTCTATCTATTTCTTTTGATTGCTAGAACTCTGTCCAAAGACACATGGTGATTAAGAAATGACTTCTTAGTGTCGCTGAAGCAATAATATCTGGATCAGAATTTTAAGGTAATGCATGCTCTTTTAAAATTTCTTTCTTTTTTTTTTTTTTTTTTAAGATTTTATTTATTTATCTGAGAGAGAGAATGGGAGACAGAGAGCTTGAGAGAGGGAGGATCAGAGGGAGAAGCAGACTCCCCGCTGAGCAGGGAGCCCGATGCGGGACTCGATCCCGGGACTCCAGGATCATGACCTGAGCTGAAGGCAGTTGCTTAACCAACTGAGCCACCCAGGCGCCCCTCTTTTAAAATTTCTAACATGTATGTATTATTTTTAACTGAAGTATAGGTGATAGGTGAACTGAAGATAGGTGGTTTTGGGTGTACAACATAGTGATCTGACAGTTCTATACTTTCTGAGATGCTCACCGTAGTAAGTGTAGTTCCAATCTGTCACCATACAAAGTTATTACAATATTATTGATAATGCAAGTTTTTAAAAACATATTCTGTGTGTACTACTGTGCTAGATTTCATGGGGCATATAAAAGATATATACAATAGTTGTTGAAGTGAGGGAGTTAGACTTTGACAGTTCTAAGAAAAAGAGTGTAGAAGAATTATGTTGGGCCTTTCTAGCACATTTATGGACAGAAGTCTATCATCCAGGGGCGCCTGGGTGGCTCAGTCGTTAAGCGTCTGCCTTCGGCTCAGGTCATGGTCCCAGGGTCCTGGGATCGAGCCCCACATCGGGCTCCCTGCTCAGCGGGAAGCCTGCTTCTTCCTCTCCCACTCCCCCTGCTTGTGTTCCCTCTCTCGCTATCTCTCTCTGTCGAATAAATAAATAAAATCTTAAGCAAAACAAAACAAAACAGAAGTCTATCACCCAGGACATTAAATGACTGTATTTTTCCTGTAGGACAGGAGAACAGGTGGGATTGTGTTACATGAAGGCATAAGCTGGAGCCATTCCGTGCACGCACTATGCTGCATCAGGCCTTGGAGGTGCCCAGGAGGGCCTCCTCCAGCTGGGATCAGTCTTGTCTGGTTACCCCAGAGTGCTGGGCAAATTTCAGTTCCTTTGTGTGCTGCGACGTGACAAAGGCAGGCAGGTCCTGCCCAAACGGGTTTACGTGAAAAGCTGGAAGTCCAGGAGCTCCCGGCTGTATTGTCCAAGTCTTCCCAACAGACTTAAAGGCATGGTGTATGTATCTGTGTTTGAATGCTGAGGACAGCGTGTTGTTCTAGAAGCAGTGCCAAGACAGTGCGTCAAGGAGCCCTCAAACGGCGAGAGCTTACAGGCCAGACGCCCGTGTTCTCCAAAGCTAGATACACGGTTAGGTCCTTTGGTATCAGGAGAAATGAAAAGATTGTGTCCGCTGCACAGTCCGTGGGGCCAAGGCAGAAGAAATCCTGGAAAAAGGTCTAAAGGTGCGAGAGTATGACTTAAGAAAAAATAACTTCTCTGATACTGGAAACTTTGGCTTTGGGATCCAGGAGCACATCGATCTGGGGATCAAATATGACCCTAGCATTGGTATCTACGGCCTGGACTTCTACGTGGTGCTGGGGAGGCCAGGTTTCAGCATCGCAGACAAGAAGCGCAGGACAGGCTGCACTGGGGCCAAACACAGAATCAGCAAAGAGGAGGCCATGTGCTGGTTCCAGCAGAAGTATGATGGGATCATCCTTCCTGGCAAATAAATTCCCGTTTCTATCCAAAAGGCCAATAAAAACTTTTCAGTGAAATGTAAATAATAAAAAAACAACAACAACAGTGAGAGCTTGTAAGCTCTATGGTGTCGGGCTAGGAATTATGAGGTTTCCTGGAATTGTGATGTTTGAAGGCTCAAATACTACCTTGATTCAGTGGTTCTCAAATTTGAGCATGCATCTGAACCACTTGATGGGGGTATGGTTGTGAACCACTGATTGCTGGCCCTCATCCCCAGTTTCTGATTTGGGGTGAGGCCTGAGAACGTGCTTTTCTTACAAGTTCCCAGGTGATGCTATGCTGCTGGTCCACATTTTGAGAACTGCTGCCTTAAGGAATTAGCTGCCTCATTTTTTTTTTTTTAGCTTTAAATAAATCAGGTTATATATATTTAAAAATATGCAAAAAGTCCAGTTTATTTTCTAAAGGAGCTACCTATGTAATTCAGCACTTTCTTTTTGATAGCTCATGAATACTACCTAAGGGAAACAAAATTTTTTATTCATGCAATGGCATATGTTTAAAATCAGGACTATCAAATTAAAGCAGTAGCAGAAAATCTTCCTTCCCTTTGTTATTTATAAAATCAAAAGACCTCTGGTTTCTTGCAGTGCAAGAATGCCATTTTTATCCTTGATGATAGATTCCTTTTCCAAGTGAATCAGAATCAAAGAGGAAAGCATACTCAACATCTTGATTAAAAGAACTTCAGTTAGGGGCGCCTGGGTGGCTCAGTTGGTTAAGCGACTGCCTTCGGCTCAGGTCATGATCCTGGAGTCCCTGGATCGAGTCCTGCATCGGGCTCCCTGCTCAGCAGGGAGTCTGCTTCTCCCTCTGACCCTCCCCCCTCTCATGCTCGCTCTATCTCATTCTCTCTCTCAAATAAATAAATAAAATCTTTAAAAAAAAAAAAAAAAGAACTTCAGTTAAAGATGTCCTTCCAGGTAGGAAGTGTTAGCAGGGAGATCTCAGAATTCTCCATGCCTAAACGCTCCTGGCTGATTTGAAGAAAATCTTAAATGGACAGACGGCGAAGGGGAGAGTAATATAGTCCCTGGACATCTGGTGGCATCTGCAGCATAGACTTAAGAACACAGACTCTGAAACCAGACTGAACGGGTATGAATCCCACTCTGTCACTTATTAGTTGGAGCAAATTATTTAACTCCTCTGTGACTCAGTTTTCTTATCTATAAAATAGGAATACTAGCATTTACCTTATAGGAATAGTCTGAAGATTGAAAGTTAGTATATTCAGAGTGCTTGGAATAGTGCCAGGCACAAAGTAAGTGTTAAATAAATGTCCACAAACAAGTCCATCTTTTCAATCATAATTTTGGAGGCTTTTTGTGGGATAGTTATATAGTTAAATCACTTTTTGCTGGTGGTTCTCATCTAGGATGATTTTGCCCATTAGGGGACACTTGGCAAAAACTGGAGACATTTTTGGTTGTCACAACTGGGGGGAGGAGGTGTGGCTAGAGGGTAGCAACTAGTAGATAGAGGCCAGGGATGCTGTTAAACATTCTACAATGCACAGGACAAGCCACCACCACAAAGATTACCCAGCCCTAAATGGGCCAAGGTTGAAACCTTTATTTATGCTGTCTGGTGTGAGATTAATCTGTGGATCTTCATCATGGTGAGAGCCCAAATTATGGTGGTATGCTGGTAAATATTTTACAACTGGTTCCACCCTCACCTCCAACAAAGCCCTGATTTGCAAAAATTTGCCAATTTCTGTGGTGTAAAAATTCCTACTGTGACCCATTTCAAGTACCAACTTTATGTCACTTAATGTAGAATTAGGAAGAGATAATGTACCAAAATATTATGGTTCCTGGCCACACAGGGGATGAAGTTCCAGGTTGTCCAATGCATTTTTTTTTAATATTTTATTTGAGAGAGCACAAGAGGGAGAGAGAGAGAGAGAAAGAGAGAGAGAGGGCATGCACAAGCAGGGGGGAGGGGCAGAGGGAGAAGCAGACTCCCCACTGAGCAAGGAGCTCAGGACTCCATCCTAGGACCCTGGGATTGTGACCTGAGTCAAAGGCAGACGCTTAACTGACAGCCATCCAGGCACCCTGTCCAATGAGTTCTTAAAAATGCCTTTCTCATCTGTCTGTATCTCCTCTTAGCTTCTTTATGGTGCACAGGGAAAATGATACATTCGTTGTTACTATTCTCATCTTCCTGTTTAGTGTTTATCTACAGGTGGATTATTACATTTGAAAGTTGAGCATGGGGATGAATAACTTAATCCTGGGTGCTACTGACAGTCTTAATTTGACAAGTATAGACATGGGGAAAAAATGAGGAAAATAGGGTGTGGAGGAATAAAACAAAGGGAAAGGCTGGGGATCAGTGGAGAGGGAAAAGAAAAATTTGATGTACTGTGCAAGAATTAATAGTGTCCACTGACAAAAATGTTCATTATTAAGACAATGAAGTAACACAGAACAATATACAATGTTAAAAAATAGTTACACTGACAACCTTCCCTGACACATGTCCCCCAACACTGTATTCCCTCTCTTGACTAGTGGCATCATTAACTACCATCAAGCAAGAAACCTGGGCATGACATCTAACTTCTCACCACCTGCCCACCCCACTTACAACTAACTGGTCATGAGGTCCTATCAATTCTCCCATTATTTGCCTCTTGGGCTCTCAACTTCATTTAGGCCCTAATCATTTGTGGCTGGGGCTATTAAGTAGTTTCCTAATGGCTCTGCCTAGGATTCTAATTCTCCTCTACAGAATGATTTTTCTGAGTGTAATGGTTAACAGCATAGACTCTGAAGCCGGACTGCCCAAGGTTCCAATCCAATTACTTCCTAGCTGTGTGATCACGGAAGTTCTTTTGTTAGATCTTTCATCTGTAAAACAGAGCTGAAACTAGTATCACCTCATAAGGCTGCTGTGGGGTTTAAATGAAGTGTTATATAGGAAGTACTCAGAACCATGCTCTGAGTCACTATGTTTTTTTTAAAGATTTTATTTATTTATTTGAGACAGAGAGAATGAGATACAGAGAGCATGAGAGGGAGGAGCGTCAGAGGGAGAAGCAGACTCCCCGCCGAGCAGGGAGCCTGATGTGGGACTCGATCCCGGGACTCCAGGATCATGACCTGAGCCGAAGGCAGTCGCTCAACCAACTGAGCCACCCAGGCGCCCCCTGAGTCACTATGTTTAAGATTGTTTCTCTCCAGTTTATAATCCTTCAGTGGTTCCCTGTCTAGAAAGCTACCATATCCCACTTATTAGCCAGGCAAACTCCTGCTTAACCATTAGGCCTTGGCTCAAGGGTCTATTTCTCACAAGGCCTTGGGCTACTCATTAGGCATGGGTTTTCTTCTTCCTTTGGGCCTTCACCTTGAATCATTCACTGCACTCAGCACACTAGTGCAATAATCTATGTACAAGGTTATCCTCCTTAGGGAAAGTGGGAAGTGAGCTACTTGAAGGCAGGGAGAGTGGCTTTTTTTTTTTTTTTTTTAAATCTCCAGGACTAAGCAGTGTGCCTAACACAGAGTAGACAATTAGAAGCAGTGAATAGTATTAAGTATATATGGATATAAGAAAGGACTGGGAAGGGGGGAAAAGTCACTTGCTTTGCTGTGCTGATTGGATGAGGGGAATTTTAGCCCCTGTTTTTTATTTTATGTGGTTTCTGTAATACAAAGTTAAAGATGGCTTCCATGTATCCATATAACCAATTGCCCTTCTTCCCCCTGGTTAAAAGAATAGACTGGACTAAAAAATGGGACTACTACGTAGTAATAAAAAATATTAAATCATGATGAGTTTCAAAAACTTCTACTAAATAAGTGACACACACACACACACACACAAGAATAGACTGGAGTGAGCCCGCTTGAGTTAAAATGCGGGTTCACCACATAAGGCAAGTTGTTTAACCTCTAGGGCTGCTTCTCATCTGCAAAGTAAGGATGACAGCAGCACCTACCTAACAGGGCTGATAGAATTAAACACCCACGTGCTCAGTAAGTGTGGGCTAAAGTAGTCATTTCTTTTTTTTTTTTTTTTTAAGATTTTTATTTATTTATTTGAGACAGAGAGAATGAGAGAGACAGAGAGCACATGAGAGGGGGGAGGGTCAGAGGGAGAAGCAGACTCCCCGCCGAGCAGGGAGCCCGACGCGGGACTCGATCCCGGGACTCCAGGATCATGACCTGAGCCGAAGGCAGTCGCTTAACCGACTGAGCCACCCAGGCGCCCTAAACTAGTCATTTCTACAACAGTTCTCTCCAGGACTTGGGAGCCCTTCCGTCCATTACCACTTTTGCCCTGTGCTATCCCACTTGCTTGCTGTAGGCCACACCTCTCACCTGGGGCCCGCACCTCCTCCTGATCCCTGAATTCAGAATAATTTTAATAATCACACACATGCATTCTTGAAAATCAGGAGATTAAATGGGCAAAAAAGGGAAAAATTAACTCACTGGGAGTCTCACCATACAGTTAACCTCTGATTACATTTTGGTATATACGTTTTAGATTTTTTTAATGCAAATACATTCATATTCGTATTTTTCTTAGCAAAAACGAGCTCCTGTTATACAAACGGTTGAACCCACCCGTTTACTTTAAAACCCATCCTCAAGCCACCGGCCCTGCCCCAGCCCGACCGTTTCCCCCACTTCCCTCCCCCAAGTCGGGCCTTGACTCTGAAGCCCGGCCTTCCCCGGGCCCGGTTCCGGCCCCGGTTCCGGCCCCGGTTCCGGCCCCACCTGCCAGGCCCCGGGCCCCGCCCCCGCCGCGGCCGGTTTCCATCCCCGGCCCCGCACCCCGCGCTCGCCGCCACCGGGGGCCCGTCGCTCGCGGCTCCTCCAAGCCACCCGTTTCCGGTGGGGCCAGGCGTCTCCGCGGCGGCCAGATGCAGGCGGAGCGAGGAGCTCGGGGCGGCCGCGGCCGCCGGCCCGGCCGTGAGCGGCCCGGCGGAGACCGCGAGCGGGCGGGAGCCGCAGGGGCAGTGGCGAGAGGCGGCGGCGGCGGGGACAGTGGCGGCCGCCGGGGTCGCGGCCGGGGCTTCCGAGGCGGCCGCGGCGGCCGCGGAGGAGGCGCCCCGCGAGGCGGCCGCCGGGAGCCAGGAGGCCGGGGCGCCGGGGCCAGAGCGCCGGTAAGAGGCGCGGCCGGTGGGGTCGGGGTGGGATCGCGTGGGACCCTGAGAGGGGCGGGCCGCGAGGCAAGGGGGCGCGCGCGAGCCGGGCGGCGGCGGCTCCCGCGCCTGCGCGGGACGAGCGGAGGGCGGCGGGGGCGCGCGCCGGAGTGCACGTGGCGCTTCTAGGGGTGAACCCCCCACCTCCCCGGCTACCTCCACCCGGAGCTGGGGTGGGAGTGGCGGCTGTCGGGGGCCCGCCGCCTGCCGGAGGGGTTGAGACCGGAATAGCTAAGAAACCAGGGACGGAGGCTGTGTGTCCGGGCTGCAAGGCTAGCGCACCCCTTGAATTCGGGTGGGGTGTCCGTGTGATTGACCCTTATGGGGTGGGGGTGTGGCCAGGGCTTGGTCTGGAGGAGCTGAGACTTGGGCAGCCTTACAGTACCGGCAGGCATACCTGTTATTAGGAGGGAAGGGATTTTTTTTGGGGGGGTGGGGGTGGGGGTTGTGTTCACTGTGCAAGGCCTAGCACATGATAGGATAATAAAGGTTTACTGAATGAGAGCATGCCCCCATGGACTGGACTCCATAGTATTTCGGGGCGGGATCAGATGCACCGTTCTCTTTCAATAGCATAGTTCTCTTTTATTATATATGTATAGGAATCAGGAGTCACTGCCCTTCGTTTTTAAAATTTTCAGTCTGGAAGTAGATGTTTCAGCAGTCAGGTATGAGTTTTAATAGCAATGTGATCGACCTCATTCACACATTCATAGAAGGACACTTCCTACAGCTCGAGTAGGGAATGATAGGCAAACTCTTACTCGATTGATTTCAGCTAAAGGGGTTTCAGTACAGTCTCTTTATGCTGTTCTGTTATTTTAAAATGTGTACTACAAAACTCATCTATTTGAATTCTCGCGTTCATAGATTAAAAAAAATTTTGGTTGAGGCAAAATTTCCTGTTACTGAAATGTTTGGAGTATCTTGAGCTCATAGTAGGTAAGGTGTCCCTAAAGATAGTAATTTTATACAGAAATACAATTACTTGAAACAAAATTAGAAAACTTAAAATTAACTGTAACATATTTAACCTGGTTAGGATTACGGTAGGTAATAAGTAAAATCTGATTGTGTTGTGAAGAAATTCTTAGTTTCAGTTTAGCAGGAATGATGGAAACTCAGATCAATCTAGTGCACACTATGTAACACATAATCCTTATAACAACTTTATACAATTGACTCTTGAACAAGATGGGTTTGCAGGTCCACTTATATGGGGATTTTTTTTTTTTTTTTGGTTACTGTTAATGTATTTTCTCTTCATGATTTTCTTAATGTTTTCTCTAGCTTACTTTATTGTAAGAATACAGTATCTAATACATGTAACATACAAAATATGTCTTAATCGACTGTTATTGGTAAGGTTTCCGGTCAACAGGTTATTAGTTGTTAAGTTTTTAGGGAATCAACAGTTACACATAGATTTTTCCATGGCACCCCTATCCTGGGAGGTATGCAAGGCTCAATTGTATATGTTGCATATATGTGTATATATAACTTGATTACAACTTTACTTCTTAAACAACTTAAGGTTATTTAAACTTTATAACAACATCATTTTATATCTATTTTATATATAAAATTTTCATTTTTTAAAAAATTATGTTCAATTAGCCAACACACTCATCATTAGTTTTTGATGTGGAGTTCAACGATTCATTAGTTGCATATAACACCAAGTGCTCATCACAACACGTGCCCTCCTTAATACCCATCACCTGGTTACCCCATCCCGCCAACTCCCATCCCTTCTGTAACCCTCATTTTGTTTCCCGGAGTCCAGAGTCTTTTGTGGTTTGTCTCAGTTAATTGACTTGCCTAAGCTTTTATAACTAGTGTCAGAGCCGGGGTTTATACCAAGCTGCTTTTGACTCAACTCTGTTTTATCGCTTACATTTTTGTGAACCAGTCACCACTTTACTGAGAACAAGGTAGACACTCTGGCTTCATGGATCATGTTTTAATAGTAATTGTAGTAATCGTACCTTTGGTACTGACTGAAGCGTCCGGCACATAGGCCTTTAATAACAAGTGTCATTAACTTCTTGAATTGAGTGAATGAAGGTGCTTCTATCTTACTCATTTGACCAAAACGGTGGTGTAGCGTGTAGAAAGTAAATAATATGTTTTTTGATATGCTGATATTGTAACCAATTCTGTTAACACTTAGGCTTTTATCCCTTTTTGGGATAGCCTTAAAAAAAAAAATCCCATCTTATATTTTCTTTTGGGATTTTTTTCACTTCCCAGTTTCATGGTTCAGTGTGTTAGCGTGTGTGAATGTGTGGCCCAGCGCTTGGGTCATCACAGAGAGCTGCGGCCACCAGCGCTTCCACCTGTTATCCCTGCCCTCCTCTTGTCAGTCCAAGCTGCACGAAGAGACGTTGGAAGGATTACTCCTTCATTTTGGTCTGGTTTGTGACCTCTGAGTTCCTTCCACTTCTTAGATTCTGAAGTACCAGTCATCTTTAGACCTGCTAAGAATACCATTCTTGGTGCCTAACGATTAAGTGGGACAAGACTGATTGCCCTGCCTGAGGCCTCCTTGTTCTCATGTTCCATGTTGCATTTGTGTCCCAAATGGTGAGTAATTGAAATGATCAGAAAGAAAACAATTCATAATAGAGGTTTAGCCAAGTAAAGACCAGTTAGTTACCTAACTCCAGAATTTAATACTATTTACGCCTTCTGCTTTCTACTTTGGATCACTATACACATGTGGTTGATACATGGAAATCAAGACAAAATAAAACTCAACAACTTCGAGACAAGTCGTACTCCAGGGGAACTTTGCTGAGCACATTGTGTCTGCTAGTCTCTTGCACTTAAATCATTCCCTCTGTAGATGGCATGAACCCTAAGTTTATGGAGTTTGGGTAAGCATATCATAAGGCTAATTATCTTCATTGAATATCCACTAGAAGCCTGGTATTGCCCTGGATGTAGTCATTAACTTAAAAAAAAAAAGCTAGGATTTGTTAGTATTAAATTTTTCTTTTTGATGAGCTACTACAGAGAGGGCGTCAAGGCCTAATGGCAGTCCTTGGAATGTTTTTTTCTTTTTTCCTCCTCCTAGTACCTCACATTTATTGAGCACTTAGCATGAGGTGAGAAAACTGAGGCACAGATAACTCACAGTTAGGAGAGGTTAAGTAACTTATCCATTATCACGCAACCAGAAAATGGCAGAACCTGGATTCAACCCAGGCATTTTGATTCCAGAACTGTTTTTTCAGCTACTTCCCTAAACCACCTCTGGAGTGATTTGAGATTTGAAAAGGGATGTGTGGCGGACTGTTGTGTGATCCTTTCACACACTTTTGTTTTCCTGATGTCCCCAAATGGTAATAAGGATTTGAAGTAGTACTGATACCATATTCAGTTATTGTGGATGAGAGCAGATCTTTGCTTTCTTGCTCCACGTTTATACGTTTATACGGCAGCTGCTTTTAGTAAGAACTTGGAGGTATTTTTTTTTTCCCCGACCAAAGTTTTGCTTTGCAAACAATAATATAAATCCTTTGCCTGAATAATAATTAATCCTAGATGCCCTTGACATTTTCATTGCTCTATTTCAGTAAAAGGGAAATCTCTAACTTTGATGGTCAAGCTTACCGTGAATCTGGAAGAGGAAAAGATGTCTGACCAAAGTTGCTGGCAGGTTTCTAAAGCACTTGCTCCTTCATGGTTGCTGAAAGGAGTCCCCCTCGCTGTGTCAGCCAGACAGAGATTGAGGACCTACTAAAGTTCACACTTGACAGCCTCTAGGCTGTATTTCCCCCTTTTCAGAAAGCCTGAAGTAAATTTGGTTAGCAACTGAACGTGCTCAAGTGTCCTAAAAGAAAATTGCTTTAAGATTAGCTCTTGGTAAAGGGCGCCTGGCTGGCTCAATCGGTAGAGCATGTGGTTCTCGATCTTGGGGTTGTAAATTTGAGTCCCAGATTGGGTGTAGAGATGACTTAAAAATAAAGTCTTTAAAAGAAGAAAAAAAAGATTAGTTCTTGGTAATCCATGGAATTGGCCCTTTACCCTGCGGCTGCAGACCACTCCTCAAAAACTATTTTGGCATCTTTATCCTTGCTAATGTATACTGTTTTGAGGTCTGCTTTTCTCACTGACCATTATATCACTTACATATTTCCATTATTGATACATTTTGCTAGTATTCTTAAAATTTTTTTGATAAATTATGTATGACTTGTACATAAAATTGAACATAAAATTTCCAGCATATTGTATACTTGACATTTTAATTAATTAAGTGCATAGTGACTTTTTAAAAAGATTTTATTTATTTATTTCAGAGAGAGAGAGACCATGAGTGGGGAGGAGAGGGAGAAGCAGACTCCCCACTGAGCAGGGAGCCCAATGCAGGGCTCGATCCCAGGACCCTGGGATCATGGCCTGAGCTGAAGGCAGACCCTTAACCGACTGAGCCACCCAGGTGCCCCTATATTTGACATTCTAAATAGAACTGTCACATCATTCTTATACCTGGATGGAGTCTAAATACTACAGTGATTTGATACTCACCATCATCCATTTAAGAATCACATTAATAAGCTCTTCTGCAGTGAGAAAATTTATATTATTTCTTCTTTTTATTTCATGTTTTAATTCCACATCTTCTGTAGAATTTTATCCAATGTAACATATTTTCAAACCTGAAAACTTTTTAGCAATCACTTCTGCTTCCTGGTAACAAATTTTGATTTTTTTTTTTTTTTTATATCTTGTAACCTTAGGGCTTGGGTGTAAAATTTTTTTCTTTTTGGTTGAATTAAGATTACATTGATTAATATACAATTTATTTTAATTAGCAATTGTTACACATAAAGGTAAAATTTTATTGTGAATGGATCTCATTTTCCCTAATGAATTTATGTAGGTATCCATGGATGAATATTGCACATTCCTGAATGAGATAGGATTCAGAATCAATTCTCTTCCTAATTTTTATTTTTATAGGTGTAAGGACTGAGAAACATTAGTAGATGGTAATGGTTGGAGTTTCATCATATGTGTTACTCAATTCTGTGAATACCTTTCTAATTATATACCAAAATCATTATTATAAAATTTTTTTTTAATCTGTCAGCTGACAACCGGATTAGGTCCTCCTTCAATTTTGTTGAAAGCAAAGAATTGGAAACTTCGTGCCTCGCAAAAGGACTTGTTACTCGGTCTTTAGAGTTACACTTTCTCAACATCTACACCTATATTAAAAAAATTATCCCTTTGCTTGCTCAGGGAATGCACCACAGTCAGAGTGAGAATGGCGGAGAAGGGGTTGCCGGTCCTCAAGTACTTTCTAGGACGGCTTTTGGGAAAGAGTTTGGACATTGATTGAGTAACTGAGACTTAAGAATCCTTGCTCATATATTTTTTGAGAAATCTTCATGAATCCCCAGCTATATGTATACTCCATTTTGGGCCTGTTGACTAAGATCACATTACTTACTTTTTTTTTTTTTTCAGGAAGATAGTTTATTACATGTATTTACCCAGAGAGTTGGTTTTGTTTTATTTATTTATTTATTTTTTGGTGTGGGGGCTATGCACCACTTGCAGAATATGGTTTCTGATTGTTGTCATTCTTAACAGTGTCACCATTTTTGTTTTAACTGATGCTAGGATGAGAATTGGCAAGCTCATAATTTAAGACTACCAGGTCTGTTTCCTGGGGAATTAGTTACTAAGCCTGTTTTTTCTAGGAAAAGTAGTAATTATTTTCCATAGTACTTGGCAAGTGAGCTTTAGAGAGGCTGTATAGATTATTTGGTCCTACCCACAATACAGCATGTTTTTGTTTTGTTTTACTTTTTTTTTTTTTTAAGTAAATTCTACCTGCAACATGTGGCTTGAACTCACAACCCTAAAATCTGCTGACGGAGCCAGCCAGATACCCCTCTAGACTTTTTTTTTTAAAGTAGGCTCCATGCGTAGTGTAGAGCCCACCACGGGGCTCAAACTCATGACTGTGAGATCAAGACCTGAGCCGAGATCAAGAGTTGGACACTTAAACTGACTGAGCCACCCAGGCACCCCCCTCTAGACTTTTATAAAAAAGAAATTAAGTGGTTGAAAATGTGTTTTCTATTCAGATGTTACTGTTTCCTGATGCACTTTGAAATATCAAAGGGAGAAATAAAGACCATACTGACACATAATTATTTCTCTTTTATAGGAATGATTGATGAGCTTGTTGGGACATTGGATTCATTCATTTTGAAATTTCATTTTCTTTCATTAGAAGCCATTTGTGTATGTGTGAGTACGTGCGTGTGTGTTTGTTGAGGTACCAAGAGCAAATGGTTTAATACTGTTAATTTTTTTTTCTTTTGGATGGAAATACTCAACAATTTTGTTGGTTTGAAAATTTTCTATAAAGGTGTCATGGGGCAGTGCATAGGTAATTGATATAGATAATATTTCACTTTTGAAAGAAACAGGGTTGCTGGAGGGGAGGTGGGGGGGGATGGGGTAACTGGGTGATGGACCTAAAGGAGGGCAGTTGTAATGAGCACTGGGTGTTATACGCAAGTGAGAAATTATTGAACACTACATCTGAAACTAATGATGTACTATGTTGGCTAATTGAATTTAAATAAAAAATTAAAAGAAAACATTTCACTTTTGAATGGGTGCCAAAGGACATTGACAAGAAACACAAATCGATGTGCTAAATTTTATCCTGATGTTGCTAGGATACTATTTTAGAATTTGACCAACCAATTTGTCCATCAGCCTTAAATTGTTCAAAAGACAATTTCTGTAAAAACAGCACTCCCAGGGATACTGTTCCCTACCATCCATGTCATGTCATTGATATGGGCAAACAGCAGGGAAATTAAAAAATATGTAGGAGATTGATAGAATGAAATCCCTGTTGTATATACTTAATCCTCCCTTTGTGTCCTCTTGCTATTAAGGACTGAAACAAATATGTCTGATCAGTACTTCTCTCTCTCTTTTTTTTTAAAGATTTATTTATTTGAGAGACATGGAGAGAGCGTGAGCATGGGGAGGAGCAGAGGAGCAGACTCCCTGCTGAGCAGGGAGGATCGGATGCAGGGCGCTATCCCATGACCCTGGGATCTGAAGGCAGATGCTTTAACCAACTGACCCATCCAGGCACCCTTCAATACTTCCTTAGTACCAAGTCAAACCTGTGTTGAGGGATAGCAAACATTTAAAAAAAATTTTTTTAAAGATTTTATTATTTATTTGAGAAAGAGAGAGGGATAGAGCACAAGCAGGGGGAGCAGCAGAGAGAGAGGGAGAAGCAGGCTCCCCGCCGAGCAGGGACCCTGGGATCATGACCTGAGCCGAAGGCAGACGCTTAACCGACTGAGCCACCCAGGCGCCCAGGGATAGCAAACATTTTAATATTAACCTAAGCAAAGCATAATTGAGATGACAGAACTGTTACCAAAAATTCATATATATTCTTGGGTTATCAGTACTGTGATTCCTCCCTTTCTGTATTTAGCGGTGGGAAGTTACTAGTGTTGAGAGATTTTGTTAATGCATGTGTATTCTGTGAAATAATTAGTTACCCTATTTAGGTTTCTATAATCGCTGGCTTGAAAAGATCATTAACAGCTACATTTGGGGAAAATTTAAAGTATTTAGTGAGTATTCATTCTCAAAGTCTAATTAATGCAGTGTGGGTTTCATTTAAATAGTGGATTTGGAATCTGTGGTTCTATTTTTGATCGAAAGGTCATATCCCAGGAGCTGGCTTCATGATATTAAGGACTGAGATTCTTCCCCCTCATTTTTTCCTTTCACTACAAGGCTGATAATAAAATAACATGTCTTTGATATTTGGGCTAATTAAAGCCTAGTCTTACTGAAAAAGGCTCAATCCCTGTTGCAGATACATAAACTTCAAGTCCTTCCAAAGAAGTTACGAGTTTTCTGGGAGCAAAGCTTGATGACAAATGAATCTTTTTTGAAAGACAAAGTTGGCTTCCTATTTTCCCTTATTAATCTTCACATCAGGGGCACCTGGGTAGCTCAGTTGGTTAAGCGACTGCCTTTGTCTCAGGAGTCCTGGGATCGAGTCCCACATCGGGCTCCCGGCTTGGTGGGGAGCCTGCTTCTCCCTCTGACCCTCTCCCCTCTCATGCTGTTTCTCACTTTCTCTCTCAAATAAATAAATAATAAAAGTCTTTAAAAAAAAATCTTCACATCATTTCCAAGTTGTGTTTTGGTTTGTTGCTTCTTTACTATGCCAGTATGAATTTGTAGAACAATTCCTGTTTTTTTTTAAAGATTTTTTTTTAAAGATTTATTTATTTATTTATTTGACTGAGAGAGCACAAGCAGAGGGAGAGAGGGGGGAAGCAGGCTTCCCGCTGAGCAAGGAGCCCGATGTGGGACTCCATCCCAGGATCCTGGGATCATGACCCGGGCCGAAGGCAGCCACTTAACCGACTGAGCCACCCAGGCATCTCGAACAATTCCTGTTTTAAAAAAAATATTTTTCTCCTCTTAACAGCCAAGAGAATCATTGAATTAAGAGGTGACCAGGAAATGTTATTTTAAGAGCACGTATTTTATGTTCACTGAAAGGAGAAATAAAGTAGACAAGTTGATTTTTCATTTTACAAAATGGAAATAGACCTAAAAGAGATGATTTTTACAGAGTTGGTGGGGAGGGGGGCTCAGGTTTGTGCCTCATCTCTTTTCCAGTTGACTTCCTGGCAGGCAGGGAGGGGAGAACAAAGTGCTGTTAAAGCTTGAGGATTAGTGTCCACTCTGGTGGGTGGCACCACAGTGATTTCATGCAGAATGGGACCTCTGGAAATATTAGAGTTGAAGAATTACAGAGAATAATTATTATTTCAAGGTACTCCTTGGATTGTTGTAAATCTTTGGTTAATTTAAATTGTTACACACATCATTTTATGAAGATGTTAGCACCTAATTTATACTTTATATTTTTTACTATATTCTGGGTGACATTCACTTATATGTGCTTGATGCATATTACATCATGATCTTCATTATGTAATTTCTTCAGTTCCAGACTTATCTCAAGTATGACCTCTCTCAACATGCCTTTCTCGGTTGTGAAAATTAATCTGTTGGGGAGCCTGGGTGGCTCAGTTGGTTAAGTGTCTGATTCTTGATTTTGGCTCGGGTCATGATCTCAAGGTTGTAGGATTGAGCCCTGCATTGGGTGTGGAGCCTGCTTGGGATTCTCTCTCTCCCTCCTCTGCCCCCCGACAAAATAATTAGTCTGTTTCCTTTCCTTCCCTTTTGTATCAGTGATACAAGTATCTCCTAAATCAAAAAGTTTGACCTATTCTGTTTAATGACAGAAAAATACCAAGAAGAAAATAAAAATTACCTATAAAATTACCATCCAGAAATAATCACTGTTAACATTTTGATGTACATTTTCTCCCATATAAAACTGGAAAGATACTGTGATAAGACTTTTAAGGGAAAAAAGAGAATACTGTGCTTATGTAAAAATTATGATAACCTGCATGTATTAGGACCCTAAAAGGATATAAATACATATCAAACTATTAACTGTGTTTGGAATGGGGAAAATATAGGGATTATGTGGAACTTTACCTTTTTTTAATTCAAATTTTTAAACATGTATGATCAAACAAATATGTTCTACTTTGAAAAGAAGATTATACACATGTACTTTGATTATTAAATAAGGTGAGACAAGCAGGCAAGATGATGCATAAGGACTATTATATATGATGTATATGTAAATAATAGGGTGATAGGATTGTGTGCTGTCATGCACTGTGGTAAGTACAAACAAGTTTTGTGGGGAAAGATGATCACTTTACTTTAGATAGGCTTGATACCTGTCTCTCTCTCCTCCCATTTCTGTCTCTCTACATATACATGCACTATTCAGCACAAGGCTTGAACTCTTGACCCAGAGCTCAAGACCTGAGCTGAGATTGAGAGTCAGACACTTACCTGACTGAGCCACCCAGGCACCCCTTAAAGATTTTTTTAATCTTGAAGAGTAAATAGTTGACATAATGCCCCTTTACCCCTAAACACTTCAATGCATATTTCCTAAAAGCAAGGAAATTTCATACAATCATAGCACAATGATTGCAATTAGGAAATTAACATTGATGGAATACTATTATCTAACTTTATTGAGATTTTGCCAGTTGACTCATTAATGTCCTTTATCAGGCTTTGGATCTTGAGGCAGTGACCTATAGATGGGGGACAATTAGAGATTATTCACTATGGCAGTTACCATGGCATCGTATCTCATCTATTTCTGTTACGTTACTGTATCTGAGTTCTCAACAGCCTGTTTCCTGACTTTTGTTTTCCTCCAGCCTCTAGATTTCTCATCAATTTTAGGAGCTACTTTAGAATTAGGAAATTCCTTTAGTAAACTCCTTTTCTGCTTAAATTAGCCAGAATTCTGTAGTTTGTAATCCATATTCTACTGTTATATTTTTCACACTTCCCATTTTTCAAGATCTTATTCCTCCTTTATTTTATTTTATTTTTTAAAAGATTTTATTTATATGAGAGAGAGAGAGAGAGCACATGAGAGGGGGGAGGGTCAGAGGGAGAAGCAGACTCCCCGCTGAGCAGGGAGCCCGATGTGGGACTTGATCCTGGGACTCCAGGATCATGACCTGAGCCAAAGGCAGTCGCTTAACCGACTGAGCCACCCAGCACCCTATTCCTCCTTTATTGAACCCTCAGTTCAAATGCCACCCTTCTCTGTGAAGCTTCTGGTTTTCCTCAATTAGCAGTGTTACTTCAGAAACATATAGCACTTACTTTCATCCCTCATTTTATTACAGTTAATTATTTACTTCTTGTATGTCTGTTTCATTAATTTTAAGCTACCTGAGGGCCTGTACATGACACAGCATTAGGATTTTCAGAAAGAGTTCCATAAGCGTTTGTTGAATGACTAATAGCATTGAGAAGGTAATTTGGAAGGTAAATGGTGCAAGCTAGAGCGAGTGTGTTTTTAGGCAGTGTCATTTTGGGAGTTCAGGACAGGAGAACCCTTTATGTTTCATTTGTGTTTGTTACACTATTTGAAGTACTCTTCTTTTAATGGTTGAAAGCTCAGTAGCTAAAAAGAGATTGCTCACCCAAGGGCCAGATTTATATACAAACATTAATTCACATTGGATTTTATATTCTCCTAGTTCTAAGTCTATTAAACTTTATAATTCAGTGCAAACAACAGATATTTTAAAACAGGAATTATAGTATCCAGAGATTTTTTTTTTTTTTAAGTAATCTCTACACCCAGTGTGGCACTTGAACTCTTGGCCTTGAGTTCAAGAGTTACATGCTCTATTGACTGAGCCAGGCACCTTGAGAGATCTTTTATCTAGAGAACCCCTTTTCACTATTTTGTTCTCTTTTTATCTGGTTATACTCAATTTGTTATATATATTAATCAAGCTTTATTCTTACCTTGTCTATACGTCAGATTCCTTGCCACTTTTACCTTTGCCATTTTTTGGGGTCAGTTATTAAATATTTTTAAAGCTGATTATATAATTCTGTATTTTTTATTATGATATTTGAAATGGCAGATTCTGTAAGAAATTTTAGTGTTTATTTTATGTTTTTTTTCCTTAAACTGTTAGTGATGAATTGGCAAGAGAACATACTTATTAAATTTAAACTATAATTTATTTGTAAAAATGTGCTGTGTTTATTTTATGTGGAAAATAATGGGATTAGAGAAATCTTTTTTTAACCTAGCAGGGAAGAATGAAAGCACACCAGCATTAACGTTCCTTTATGCTGTAAAGTTAGGTCAGGACCTAACCCAGGCCCGAGCATTCTTGTGGCTCAAATTTTGTTTTCTTATGATTTTCTTATAATTTTTAAATTGTTACACACATCATTCTAGGTAAAAGATACTAGCATCATAGCAACACTTTTAAAACCCTGGGGGAACATAGACAAGTATCCAGTATTTAGAGACATTTACATTTTTAGCATAATGGTAAAATTTTAGGGTCATAACAGTAACGATACAAAGGCCCTTCATTTTGATGATGGCTAACTGTATTCAGTTTGTGGCAACCAGTTCTCTTTTCTGGAATATTTTGGCCTGAATTTTTAAATTATTATTATTAATTGTGTTTCTTTTGATAAATGGAAATTGTGGGTTTTTTATTTGTTTTAACGAGATGGTGGAAACATAAATTAGATTGCTTACAAATATTTAAAAATCCATGTTAATTTCCTTGTGGATAAACTTCATAAGGAAAGTACATTATAGGAAGAGCCTTTTAACTACTGGGTATTTACCCCAAAGATACAAAAGTAGGGATCTGAAAGGGTATGTGCACCCCGACGTTTATAGCAGCAATGTCCACAATAGCCAAACTGTGGTAAGAGCCAAGATGTCCATCGACAGATGAATGGATAAAGAAGATGTGGTATATATATACAATGGAATATTATGCAGCCATCAAAAGGAATGAGATCTTGCCATTTGCAACGACGTGGATGGAACTGGAGGGTATTATGTTGAGCGAAATAAGTCAAACAGAGAAAGACATGTATCATATGATCTCACTGATATGAGGAATTCTTAATCACAGGAAACAAACTGAGGGTTGCTGGAGTGGGGGGTGGGGTGAGAGGGATGGGGTGACTGGGTGATGGACACTGGGGAGGGTATGTGCTCTGTGAATTGTGCAAGACTGTTGAATCTCAGATCTGTACCTCTGAAACAAATAATGCAATATATGTTAAGGAAAAAAAAAAGAAGAAGAAGAAGGTAGCGGGAGGGGAAGAATGAAGCGGGGGAAATCGGAGGGGTAGACGAACCATGAGAGACGATGGACTCTGAAAAACAAACTGAGGGTTCTAGAGGGGAGAGGGGTGAGAGGATGGGTTAGCTTGGTGGTGTGTATTGAGGAGGGCACATTCTGCATGGAGCACTGGGTGTTATGCACAAACAATGAATCATGGAACACTACATCTAAAACTAATGATGTATGGGGATTAACATAAGAATTAAAAAAAAAAAAGAGCCTTTAAAACTATGTGGGGTTTTTGTTGTTGTCGTTTTTAAGATTTATTTATTTATTTTAGAGAGAGACAAAGAGTGCTGGAGCGGGGGCGGGGGGGCAGAGGGAGCAGGAGAGAGGATCTCAAGCAGACTCCCCACTGAGCAAGGAGCCTGATGCCAGGCTCCATTTCACGACCCTGAGATCATGACCTGAGCTGAAACCAAGGGGGTGTGTGCTTAACTGAAGGTGTCACCCAGGTGCCCCTAAAACTATGTGTTTTTAAAAAAGTGTTGATCATATTCAGTATTGGCTAATACTTTTCTTTTGATGGAAATTGATACAACCTATAAATGAGGCAATTTGACATCAAAATTTAGCCTGTGGCCCCGAAGTTCTGTATTATTTTGTATTCTGTATTATTCTGTATTATTTTGCAGGTATGTCTGAACAAGTTAGCAAATATAAGTGGACGATTATTCATTGCAACATTAAGGAAAAGCTGGAAACAATTTCTAAATAAATTATGGTGTGTCTGTGGAGGAATGCCCAAGTCTGGGGTAGATATGTAAAATGCCCTATATTGAGGGGAGCAGTTACTTAAGGAAAGTCAGTGTGGTATCTTTCCATTTGTGTAAAAAGAAGATATTCATCCATATGCAGAGACTATTTCTAGAAGGCTCTAGGGGAAACATACGTAGTGGTTACCTTTGTGGAATGAGACTAGGAGATAAGGAAGATGAGGGAACTTTTCCTTTTTTCTTTATATCTTTCTGAACTACTTTAATTTTTATTTTGTTACCATGAGCATGCATTACTCATAGGAGAAAGGAAATAAAAAAATATAAAATTTAAATGAACCAAAACTGCTTCTTCAGAGTAGGCCCTAAAAGAAATCCTTAGGTTTAAATGATTATCAGAATCTCTCTGTGAAAGAGGTAGGCAGTATTAAATGTAGTTTTACAGGTGAAGAAATAGTAATTGGGTAGAGTCAGGCCTTTTTAAGGATACAGCCAAGTAATTGGTAGTGGGATTAATATTTGAACTTGAGGTTTCTGACTTCTAGGAGGAGATTTAACATTTTGTTGTGAGTGATCAAAACAATGAATTCTGAATTTTTTTCCTCCTAGAACAATTAAGTACTTTTCGTGTTTTCCCATCAAACATAAATATCTTTCTTTTTAATATAGCAATTGGTTAGGCTATATTGAATTGTAGTTCATCCTTTTGATTTACTGACTTAAGCTTTTCTAGTTTATTCAATATATATCTCATTACTCTTTGAGATAGCAGAAGGTGGAGTGGTTAAATATGGAGATGGAAATTTAAGGTTTTCTACCAAATGACTTAGAAATTGGGATTTCTCACAGAGAACAAATTGATAGCTGCCTGAGGAAAGGGGCAAGGGGAAGGGGCAAAATGGGGAAGGGGAGTGGGAGGTGCAGGCTTCCAGTTATGAAATGAATAAGTCATGGGGATGAAAGGTACTGAATGGGGAATATGATATTGTAATAACATTGTATGGTGACAGGTGGTAGCTACACTTGGTGGGGAGCACAGCCTAATATATAGACTTGTTGAATTACTATGTTGTACACCTGAAATTAATGTAACGCTGGGTGTCAACTATACTTCAATTAGAAAAAGAAATTGAGGTTTCTGCCCAGTATCCTAAAGTCTAGGCATGTGGCTTCACCACACTGCACTCCCCAAGCTGTTAAAATCATACTCCCATTCCCAAATTCTAGTTCCTTAAACATAAGAGGTTCCTGGGCGCCTGGGTGGCTCAGATGGTTAAGCGTCTGCCTTCGGCTTAGGTCATGATCTCAGGGTCCTGGCATCGAGTCCCACATCGGGCTCCCTGCTCCTTGGGAGCCTGCTTCTCCCTCTGCCTTTCTCTCTCGCTCTGTCTCTCATGAGTAAAAAACAAACAAACAAACAAAAAACCATAAGAGGTTCCTAGTGGGCTGCTGTGATATGTGATATTAAAAAGACTGGGAAAGTTTTGCATCCATTTGCCTTCTCAATTTTTTGGTTTCTTCTTTTTCTTTTTTCTAAAGTTGGGACCTCTATAGCCAACAAGTATTAATTCATTCTCATTCCCTCTCTGTCTCACTTATAAAATATTTAAAGATTTTTATTTATTTATTTATTTATTTGAGAGAGAGAGAATGAGAGAGAGAAAGCACATGAGAGGGGGGAGGGTCAGAGGGAGAAGCAGACTCCCTGCCGAGCAGGGAGCCCGATGCGGGACTGGAGCCCGATGCGGGACTGGAGCCCGATGCGGGACTCGATCCCAGGACTCCAGGATCATGACCTGAGTCGAAGGCAGTGGCTTAACCAACTGAGCCACCCAGGCGCCCTCACTTATAAAATATTTAAATGTGAAAAGTCTTTAAGAGATTGCTTGATTTTAGAGTGCGATCATTCTAGTTATAATCAATTAAATCATCCTGTAGATGAAAACAAAAATAAGTGTTAGCTTCACGGTGCTCTGTAAGGACCCCTTCTGGAAATACAGATTGCTTAGAAGTGACCGAAATGCTGATGCCTCATTCCTCTTTGCAAAAAGTTGTGATTAAAGGATTTTTAACCATCAGAAGTGAATGGTAGAGGTGGCACCTGGGTGGCTCAGTCGTTAAGCGTCTGCCTTCAGCTCAGGTCATGGTCCCAGGGTCCTGGGATCGAGCCCCGCATTGAGCTCCCTGCTCCGCGGGAAGCCTGCTTCTCCCTCTCCCACTCCCCCTGCTTGTGTTCCCTCTCTCGCTGTGTCTCTCTCTGTCAAATAAATAAAATCTTTAAAAAGAAAAAAAAGAAGTGAATGGTAGAGTTAAAAGCAAAGTGTAAGTGCTTTTTGGCTTAATCAAATAAAGGACAATCAAGCCATCTGTTGAATGAAGGCTGAACTAGACGTATTAATTCCAAGGCCAGCTTCCAAACAATGAAAAGAAAATTTCTGGGCCATGCCGAGGCCTCAGGTGCAGGCGGCCGAAATGAAACCAGCAAGCAAATCACAGTTTTACCCGTGAACAGCAGGTGGGGTAAGCAGTCCAGCATTTTTCCAACGGGAGTAACACTCATTCCCTGCTTTAGTCATTACACAGATGACCGTGTTCAGACCTTTGTCGAGCCGATCAAAACCACACAACAGCAGCAAAATCTTGGTAGTGATTATAATTCTTTACTTTTCAATTTTGATGGCCTTCTAGATTGTTGATATTACTTCAAACCAGCCTGGAAACTCTGATACACACTCCTCATTCTCTTTCGCTCCTCTCCTCCCCTTGTTCTGTTGGAATAGTACAGGCTTAGCCACAGAGAGAAGAGTAGCAATCAGAGAAACAAGTTCCAGAAGGACACCTTTTGATGATGGGGTTTCTTATCTTTTAGAGGCGTAGTCGTTATCTCTGACCATCACTGTGTATTTCTTTTTTTTTTTTTTTAAAAGGCTTCTTTTTTTTTTTTTTTTTTAAAGGTTTTATTTATTTATTTGCCAGAGAGAGACACAGCGAGAGAGGGAACACAAGCAGGGGGAGGGGAGAGGGAGAAGCAGGCTCCCCGCAGAGCAGGGAGCCCGATGCGGGACTCGATCCCAGGACCCTGGGATCATGACCTGAGCTGAAGGCAGTCGCTTAACCAACTGAGCCACCCAGGCGCCCCATCACTGTGTATTTCATAGTCCAGTGTAATTCAGGCAAGGATAATTAGCAAACCTGTGAGTTTAATATGCTGTTCAATATTTTATCCTTGACATAGGTATTTCTAGATGATGTTGACTGAAACTGACTTGTATAAACTCCAGATCTGGTTATGTATGACCGTATTTGTGAAATTTCAATATAGTTTCATTTGTTACTGAGCATTAATGGCTTAGAGTCAAGAGAGAACTGTACAGAATAAATATTGCGGAATAAATACACTTTGGGAGTTCTTTTATTTTGGGTTATTAGCCTCTTGTATATTGACTTTTGTTTACACTATTTTCTTAATTTTTTGGATTGTAGAAACTGAGTTTATAGTGCAATTTATGTATGTAGAGACAGGTCAGTGCCATAGCCATCTGTACGTCCCTGCTTCTGAAGCTAGTCTGTCTTTAAATACACATTTATTATAAAAGAACAAATTGAAAAGGTATCTTTCTTTTTTAGTGCAGGAGCTGACTGAATACATTGTATAAACACAGACAGTTGGCCAGTGTCCCTCTCTATATCTACAGAATACTAATATATTAACGAACATATAAGTTGTATATTAATATGCTATTTGGAAGCTCTTTATGTTCCCAGCTTTTCCTTTTTGTTTATGGTAATTTATATGACTTGATAGTTTTCTTGAATGAATATTCTCTGGGCAAGATAGCTTTCCTTTTTTGTTTTTTGACCTAGATAGAGATCACTCATGGTGTTACGGACTGCATGGTTATTTATTTATTTATTTATTTATTTATTTATTTGAGAGAGAGAATGAGAGACAGAGAGCACGAGAGGGAAGAGGGTCAGAGGGAGAAGCAGACCCCCCGCCGAGCAGGGAGCCCGATGCGGGACTCGATCCCGGGACTCCAGGATCATGACCTGAGCCAAAGGCAGTCGTTTAACCAACTGAGCCACCCAGGCGCCCACGGACTGCATGTTTGTGTCCTCCCCCCATCCCCAAGTTCATATATTGAAGCCTTAACCCCCCAGGTGACAGTATTTGGAGATAGGGCCCGTGGGGAGGTGATAAAGGTTAAATGAGGTCATGGGGGTGGGGCCCTTAGCTGATAGAGTTGGTGCCCTTCTTAGGAAGAGAAAGACCAGAGCTTGCTCGCTCTCTCCTCAACTGTGTGAAGGATACAGCGGGAAGGTGGCTGTGTACAAGCCAGAAGCAGTCCTCACTACACACTGAATCTGCTGGCACCTTGATCTTGGACATTCCAGCCTCCAGAATTGTGAGCAATACATTTCTGTTGCTTAAGCCCCCCATCTGTGGTATTTTGCTGTGGCAGCATGAGGTGACTAAGACGGAGAGCTAACTCTGTAACCATAAATAAATTGTTTTGTTTTGTTTTTTTTTTTACAGTGGTTAATGTGGAGATTTCAGATGAAGTAAAATAAGAAACTGACAGGAATTTTAATGTGAAGGCCACCTATTACTGAAAAGAATAGCGCAGCCTGGTTTTTGCTGTAGCTTACGTATATCAATTTTTTGATTACTGTCTTTTGATTCTCTTCTTATTCGTGATTATTTACTTCACAGATATAAATAACATGTTTTTCCTTTTCCTTTAATTAGCATGCGGTAGAAAGGCCACCCAATGCTGGGTTAAACGGGCTCTCCCGCTCAAAGCAGGAGAGTTCTGTCTGCAGGCAGTGTATGAATTTTTACCCTTGCTGTAACATATTGCTGCATATTTAGTGGCTTAAAGCAATCCAGCTTTATTATCTTACACTTCTGGAGTCCCTATGTGCATCTGTTTCACTGGGCTAACATCAAGATGTTCATAGGACTGTGGCTTTTTTCTGGAGGCTTGAGGGAGAATGTGTTTCCTTGCCTTTCCAGCTTCTAGAGGCTGCCCACATTCCTTACCACTGAGCTCCTTTAAATTTAAAGCCAGCAAACTAGCATCTCTCCGACTTCTGTGGTCACATCTCTTTCCCTTTTCTCTTTTTCTGCCTCCTTCTTCCACTTCTAAGGACACCTGTGATTACATTGGACCCACCTGGATAATCCAGGGTAATCTCCCTATTTTAAGGTCAGCTGATTAGCCACTTTAATTCCAGTCTGCAATCTTAATTCCCCTTTTCTGCGAACCCAACATATTCACGGTTTCAGAGGATTAGGACATGGATGGGTTTGGAGAAGCCCATTATTCGGCCTGTCAGAGGCTGACAGTATGATCTACTTAAGACAGTATAAGAGAACTTTGTTTTGAAGATTTTTAGAGTTCTTCTCCATCTTTTTCTGGAAGAATCCTGCTGTATGTTTCTCAAGTGTTTAAACCCATGCCCTCTCTTGATAAACCAAAATCTTGTATATTCTATGGTCAATAATAAACATTAGTTTTTTTCTCCCTTATGATATTCCCATAACCAAACTGTCATTCTTCCCCCTCCCCCACCAGCCACCCTATCCTAAGAGCTAAATATGGTTTATCACACCTATATTTAGCCTACATCTGGGCCATTGTTTCAGACTTCTGGGTTATTTTAGGCTCTGAGATAGAGTGTTCACACTTTTGTTCAGACTTAAAATCTGTGTCGTGTTTGCTTTATTCTTATCACCAGCTCTGTTTGTAATTATTTGATATTGCTATTGTGAACTTACTTAAAGAGGCCTAACAAATATTTTCTAAACATGTCTATATACCTAAATAGTAGGTAGAGTGCAGATAGTGCTTGTTCAGAAAAAGTAAAAGACTTACAATCTCAACTGCTTCGTTGATTAGAAGTTAATTTTCAGTCTCATTGTATCAACGGAAACAATTCAAAGCAATAGGACAAGGTGCATACCCTGCAGGGTTATACATACGGAGATGTATCTATCTATCTATCTTTCTATGGTTTAAAAAATAGGCTTTATAGACTTTTTAGAACAGTGTTAGATTTACAGAGAAATTGAAAGAATGGTATAGACAGTTTCCATATATCCTATACTTAGTTTCCGCTATAACATCTCACATTATTAGGGTGCATGTGTTACAATTAATGAACTAATATTGATATATTATTAACTATCTCTCTATACTAATAGAGGGATGCTCCTTTATTGGAATTTGTCTGATGTTTCTTTCAGGATTAGACTGAAGTTATGGGTTTTGGGAGGTAAAGTACCACTATCCTAACATATCAAGGGTACATACTATCATTATTGTTGATGCTGACCTTGCTCACCTAGCTGAGGTAGTAGTTGTCAGGTTTCTTTACTGTAACATTATTCCCATCTGTCTTCTATACTGTGTTTTCTGGAAGGAAGTCATTCTGCAGTCTTTGAAGATGGAGAATCTATGTAAATTCTTCTGCATGGGAGATTTGTCTTCCCCACTTAATGTACTTATTTCTGCTAGTGTGGACTCAATGGATATTTATTTTATACTGTGGGTTATAATCCAATACTACTTTATTTTGTTGCTCAAATTGTTCAGGTTTGACCATTAGAAGTTCTTTCAGTTGGCTCCCGTGCTCCTGTGATCTACCCACATCAGGGTGTGTGTGTGTGTGTGTGTGTGTGTGTGTGTGTGTTTGGCACCTCTACTTTCTGGTACTACAAGATACTCTAGGTTTATCGTGTATATTTTCTGCCCCAGTCTTGGAATCTGCCGTTTTTCTAAGGATACAGGACTATTTTTTGCTGGATCCTGTGTCTTGATGATCAGTCCCATAAACAGTTTGACCAGTTGATTTTGTCTACCATTGCAAACATGGAAAATAGCATCGACTTGATGCTTATATGTAGTAATGTGTGAGCATGTGTGCAAATCCTCATTTTAAAGCTGAAGAGTAAATGAAAACAAAACAAAATAACAGAAAGCCCTCACATGAATCTCTCTATCAGGTATGGCTCACTCAAACAGAGAATTATTTCAAGTGACTCTAAAATGATACTTTGGCTGTGTATCCCTAGTTAGGTGAATGCTAAGAACAAATGTACTTAAGAGAACTTTTAAACTGCATTCAGTATTCTTAGTAGCGATATTGGTATCATTATGTTGAAAACAATAAATATATATTGCAGAGTAAAGGAAATTAGTTACATTAATGTTAGTAAACTAAAACGAAAGTTGTTAGCAACTAAGATTTTCAGAGTAAGAGAGAAGAAAAACTAATCTAAAAATTGTAGCAATTAAGTAAAAAACCTGTAATCTTAAACTTAAGTATCTGTATGAACTTAGACATTTATCTTAGGTATGTGTTTTCTACTGAAAAAGAAACAAAGATAACCCAGTTACAGTGAACACTCTCAGCCTCAGATTATAGTTTCTAAATAGCATTTCCCACTTTAAAAAGACCAGGCATCTTTGAGAAAAGACTGATTCTAGGTGTGGGGCAGAAAGCAAGAATGCTATGAAAGGTTCCTGGAGCTTCCACTGGATAGGACTATTTGAGCATCAATAAGAATAAGAAATGCAGTTGATGGAAAGACAGCAAATATGAGTTTTTAATGATACTACGCCCCCCACCACCTCATTGGTTATCTTTGGAGGCTGCTAGGTAACAATGCACAATTCTAAACATTGATAAAGTAAGGGAAAAGATTTAGCAATTATGCTTTCCTGAATGAACTATATACTTTAGGATAACCAAATAGTTGATGATGAAGGTTTTTTTTTTTTTTTTTTTTTAAGATTTTATTTATTTATTTGACAGAGAGAGACACAGCAAGAGAGGGAACACAAGCAGGGGGAATGGGAGAGGGAGAAGCAGGCTTCCCGCAGAGCAGGGAGCCTGATGTGGGGCTTGATCCCAAGACCCCGGGACCATGACCTGAGCCATGGCATGGCATATGCTTAATGACTGAGCCACCCAGGCGCCCCAGAAAGTTTTTTTTTAAATACACATTGCACCTAATGCTAAAGAAATGATAGAAAATTGCCACTTTTCAGCTCCTAGTGTACTAATCTAAACAGTAACCACTAATGGGTGTTAAACTGGACTGTAATCAGGGCACTAGATAGAGTTGCTAGTTTGTGGAAATAAGTGGGATAGAAGAACAAGTTAAAGGACAACATAAAGAAGCAACAGTCAAATCCAAAATGTGGGAAATTCTGCAGGACAGATCTAGGTTAAAGGAGACTTACAGAGGCATACTAGCCATGTGCAGTATGTTGGCCTTGTTTGGATCCACGTTCTTACAAACCAAATACAAAAGAAAAGATTTGAGCTATTTGGAGGAAATTTGAACATGGTCCAGGTCATGTTAAGGGATTATTGTTTCTTTTGTTAGGTATGGAAAAGACATTGTGTTTATATTTAAAGTTTTTAATGTGAGATATATAATGAAATATGGGTGAAATGATAGATGTGTGAGATCTGTTTAAAAATATTCCAGAAAAAAATCCACTAAAAAGTGTGTGTGCACATGGGTGTGTGTGTTTGTGTTTGAGGAAGCAAAAGGTGATAGATAACAAGACTGGCAAATTATTCATAATTGTTGAAGCTGGGTTATGGGTACCTGGGGATTTAGTGTACTGTGTTGGAAGATTTTTATAAAAATACAAGTTCAAAAACTATAGTCTTTCAGTTTTTTCTCTAGTAGAAAAGGAATAATTTGGCATTTGAAGGTATTTATGATATATAAGTATTGCTTTGGGGGTGGATTAATGGATGAATGATTAATGAATGCTTCATTCATCTTCAAAGTTGTGATTTGACTTTGTATTGTCTTCATGAGCTGTTAAGACTGAGGATGAAGTGGATTGGAACATCATGTTTAGCTCTGAATCTGAAAGTAATTTCTGTGGTTGAGATTGAGAGTGAGAAAGATGGTTAGATCAAACCTTGCATTTTTCATGTCTTTATAGGTCTGCTTTCCCATCACATTTAGGATAAGACCCATATTCTTTACCATGCCATGTAAAGCCCCTCATTATCTGATGCCTGCTTGCTTCTTAGGCCTCATTATTGCCCTCTCTCCTCTAAGTTCCATCCAATGTAGACATTATAATGATGCTGGCTCTGTTTCTGACCCTTGAATGTGCCAGGATTGTTCTCTCCTGAGGGCCTATGTACCTGCTGCCTGGAACATTCTGCCTTTCTATCCCAAATCCTTGCATGGTTTACTCCGTTATCCTATCAGGTTCTCTGCTTAAATGTTCTCTCTGAAGACATTTTCCCGACTATTTTATATCAAATCATGCTCTCATCGTTCTCCAGCTCCTTATCCTACTTTATCTTTATAGTGCCCGTCACAACCTGAAACAACTGTGTTTTTATGTATTTATATAAAATTATATATTCATTCATTTGATTGTTGTTTGATGACTCCGTAAGGGCAAGGAATTTGTCTTGCTTACTCCTGTATTCCATGTACATTAAACAGTGCCTGGAAGAGTGTAGGCTCTTCGTAGATATCTGTTATGTGACTGAATAGTGGATTTTGTGTTGAAGCATGGCATTATTTCCAATATTCTGGAAACAGTCACTTCCATTCTCTGTTAGCAGGTTTATGCTTTTCCTATTACAACTCAAGACCGTGAAGGGGGGTAGGTTTGGCTGTACATCTGAAACTAAATCCACTCTCTGGGCTCCTTTCTAGATGCAGTCCTCTATTTTGTCGTCAACGAAAAGAGCCAGAATGGGTTTAAATGTCTGCTAAAGAAAGAAGCCTCTAACACACGTTTTCTTCCTTTGATGCCCTTAATAGCCTGAACCTGTGTAGGTTAGTTTTTCTTAGTCACTCTCAACATGCCCAAAGAGCAGCTGTTTGCAATGAACAGTTAACCACCCACCTGGCCTCGTAAGCCTGGTGCAACTGGGAGGGAAGGAGGGAGACTGAGGCTTATGGAGCGCGGGGACTAGAAGAGGACCCCTGTGCCAGAGGTCAGGTCGCTTTTTCTTTCCCTCAGTCTTTCTTAAGGATATGCAATAAATAGTGACAGCTAAGATGAGCGTAAAGCATGTGCACTCAATGTCATGGCTTTAGGAGAATCTGGGATGGGGTTTTCGCTGAGCTGGCAATACCCTCAAGTGGAAGGCAAGAGGTGGGCTAGCACCTCAGCTTAGCTGTGGAAGCTGCTGGAATGCGAAGTGGGAAGAGTGGTGCTGCCTCAGCACATAACAGGAAAATTACCGGAGGATGTGACCAAGATAAAGTCAGCCCCCCAGGGCCCATTTCTCCCGTGGACTGCAACGACAAACTATGGACAGACAGATGACCTGAGGACTCAGAAAAGTTAAGATGGCAATTGGGAAGAGAGTGTAAGTCTGGAGAAACTACCTGTGTGGGGGACCCGTGGGGTGAATTCCTCTTTGTTTTTCTTTCTGGCCACGAGCCAAGGCAGGCGCGCCGAGCTGCAGTAGTGGTGCAGAGGGAGCTAAAATCTAAGAAAAATCCCATCTTTCTGGCCCGAAGAATGGGAAGATGCAGGCTGGAAAGTGTGTAAGGGTCTCTGCCTCCTTTTGAATCACGGAGGCAGACCCCTTGGAGAACTAGTGCGGCCAGCGGGGCTGGCAGCTAAAATGCCTCTCAAAATCCTGTTTTTCTGGCCAGGGGAACCAGGCAAAAGGGCCCCTGCAGTCCAAAAAGTGTGAGAGGCTGCCTGTTTTAATTTCCCTATTTTTTCCTCTCTCTGCTTTGTACCCTGAGGGGCCATGCGGACAGCTAGAACTCCAAGAGAAATCCCACCTTTGGGCCAGCAGATTGGGAGAACCCTAGAAAGAGCTGGAACGGGGTCCTGTGCTTATGAACTAGCCTGAGACTAGGACTCGCTCCGAGCTGCACATGGGGGAGATGGACCCAAAGCAGTGTAGCAAAAGCCTTGAGAACTGGAGTGACCAGGGAACCATGGCCCACAGAAGAGGAGGGAAAACTTGCTGTCTGAACCTCGCCAGATCAATGGCCTGATAAAAAGGAACAAACAAAATCCTAATGCTCTCCAGAGGATTTGTAACAGCACCCAGAGTCTACACAACTTCATATTCAGGATGTTATTCTGCACTTAAGATTTCACAGTATTACAGAAAAATGTGACCAGTTCTTTAGACAAACAAGTCAACAAATGCCAACTCCAGGATGATCCAGATACTGAGCTTATCAGAGACTTTAAAGCCGTTATAAAAACTGCACCACGAGTTAAACTGTCTTGAAATGAATGGAAGGGTGGCTGTTCTTTTAGGAGACAACATGGGAGAAAGTGTTTGTGACCTTGGGTTAGGCAAAAATTTCTTAGATATAGCACCAAAAGCATGATCTGCAAAAGAAAAGTCCATCATAACATTTTTTTTTTCCATAAAAAGATAAGCCACACAGAGGGTATGTGGGTGATCTCTGGACCTTCTGCTCAGTTTTGCTGTGAACCTCAAACTAAGGAATAAATTCTAAATAAAAAATCACAGACTGGGAGAACTATTTTCAAGTCACATATCCAAAAAAGGACTTGTATCCAGAAAATATGTATCACTCTCAAAATCCAGTAAGAAACAATCCATTAAAAAAGGAAAAGATTTAAACTGACCATTCACCCAAGAAGATACATTGATGGCAAATAGCACCAAGACGCCCAACAGCATTTGTTGTTAGGGAAATGCAAACTAAAACCACAAAGAAGAAATTGCTATCTGACTAGTAGAATGGCATAGGAAAATGACAGTACCAAATCCCAGCAGCTTCTTACCAAGTTAAACACACACTTACCATGTGATGTGGCAGTCCCACTCTTGGGTATTATTTACTCAAATGAAATGAAAACTTATTTGTGAATGCTTACAGCAGCTTTACCCAAATTCTGTAACTGGTGAATGGATACTCAAACTGTGGTACGTCCATACAGGGCACCACAACTTAGCAACAAAAAGGCACGAACCACTGTTGTTCACAACAACAAGGATGGCTCTACTATGAATGTACTTTAAGTGGAAGAAGCCTTGGAGAGGTGGCATGATGGAAAATTTTGGGCCGATGGGACTGTTCTGTATTTTTTTTTTTTTTTAAAGATTTTATTTATTTATTTATTTCACAGTGAGAGAGACAGCGAGAGAGGGAACACAAGCAGGGGGAGTGGGAGAGGGAGAAGCAAGCGTCCCGCTGAGCAGGGAGCCCTATGCGGAGCTCGATCCCAGGACCCTGGGACCATGACCTGAGCTGAAGGCAGGCGCTTAACGACTGAGCCACCCAGGCGCCCCGGGACTGTTCTGTATCTTGACAGTGGTGGTAGTTACATGACTACATTTGTCTAAACTCATAGAACTTTGTATTTTACCCTGTGTAAATGGAAAAAAAGGAAATAATTATTGGAGAGCCATCTAATTATAATTTTCATCAGATCCTAAAAGGGCAAGTTTTCCAGACCGAGAGGACTATCATTTATTACCTGAAATACTTTGTCAGTGAGGAAATTAGATCCTCAGCCCTCCTCTGTGGTGAAAGAGAAGAGCTTGTCCATTCGGCAGTTGTAAATCTATGACTGCTTTTTTTCAAGCGGGGTTTGTGCTTGAGCTCATAGAATCTACCACTCTGGATCAGGACTCTGTTCTTGTAGAATCTTACTCTTGCTGCTTTGTGAGTGGCTTCGGGACCATTAGATAAAAGAATAAAAGGAGTTTCCCTTTCTCCTTTTTTCCCTTAATGTACGGAATTGCTGTGGCTAAAGCCTGAAGTCTGGTCTTGGGGTTGTGTAGAAGGAGGCAAGGTTTATCTGGCTGGTTGTGACATTTTCTTTGGGATAGACCCTCAGTTTCCCAGGGCCCTCTTCCTGTCCCTTTTATTCTCTTGGTCTGTCTCTGAGACCTAGCCCATTCAAAACTATCTTTTTTTTTTTTTTTTTAAAGATTTTATTTATTTGACAGAGAGAGACACAGCGAGAGAGGGAACACAAGCAGGGGGAGTGGGAGAGGGAGAAGCAGGCCCCCCGCGGAGCAGGGAGCCCGATGCGGGGCTCGATCCCAGGACCCTGGGATCATGACCCGAGCCGAAGGCAGACGCTCAACGACTGAGCCACCCAGGCGCCCCCAAAACTATCTTAATGATACCACACACTCCAGAGAGTTTCTTTTCTTCTCTCCTTGTTAAAATTGTGATAATGGCAGTGTCTTACTCTCAGGGAAGGGCTCTGAATTTCAAATTACTTCAATCTAGTCAATGTTGCCTCCGCAGAAATCCCACTGGGGGTACTATTTGGAGGCAGATGTGCTAAGCATGTTACAGGAATATACAGTATTTTTATTCTGCTACAGTTAGAGCTCGTGTCCTAAATAGGCTTTAGCTTTTTCAAATTTATTCCTCTTGAGGGTTTCGATTATGATTTTTAAATCCACAGGCCTCCTTGTTAGAAGAAAGCAATACTAGAGTTTAATTTGTTTCTTTCATAAAAGAGTATTTGGACATTGTTGTTGGGGCTCCTGAGAAGGTGGAATGAAGTGTTGCTTTAAATTTCTATGAAGAGCGATAAATGGTCTCACACTTGTACAAAAGATAAGGCACGCATGATGATAGTATTGCAATTCCAAGGGAATTCTACCAATGTGTGGTTATTTAGGTACAATGCACTGTGGCCCAGCTTCAAGGCCCTTAGCTTTTGTGTTCGATATAATCCTGATCCTGGGATTTGCATTTTGTCCTCGCAAATGGGAGCTTTGAGAAAATCCACCTTTCTCTAATGCAAGGTAAAAAGCTTTCTCCTTCCTTAGGCGTCTTTGCTGCCCTTTCTTTTAATTAAAGTTTTTGCCTCCCCAGTGTTGGAAGAGCTTCCTAAAGGTCACACTTGAAAAGAGCTGCAGAAGGGAAATGCAGATTATAGTATTCTGTCCTTTCATAGGGGAAATTGTTGAATCTGTCTGCCTCTGAAAAGTGCATTTTCTTTTTCTTGTTTCTCCATTTTGGCTAAAGTGTGTGGATCAGAAGGAAGGAGTTTTCGCTAGTATGTAACCATATGATGTCATTCAGCTGATGGCTGAGGAATGAGAGGACACAGTTTAGCCCAGAAAAGTAGTGTGTGCCAGGCGAGGCCCTTTCAAATGTCATGCGTGGTGTGGCAAAAGTAGGTTTTAAGCGGAACATGTGCACTCTTCTTCATCGCAAACAATGCTGCCTTATTCCATCTACAAAATATTTGCACATGAAGTCTCTACATATGAGTTTTGCAGTAGCTTTGATTTCTGTTGGCTTCTACTTTAAGGGAGCCGCTCACAGGAGCACTGTGAGTGCGTCCATCCTTTTCTCTTCGTGTTAATGTTGTCATGTGCAAGTGCTCTTGAAGATAAAGCAAAGATTTCAACACACAGAAAAATTCAGCCAGCCCCCAGAAGAGAAATGGGATGCATTTTATACAACTCTATTCAGCAGGGAAGAGCTGAAAAGGAGGATACATTCAAAGAGGCGCTTCAGCTGGGAGAAGGCCAGAGAAGGGGGAAGCACAAACAACCTTATTTCAGCAGTGTCCGGGAAACCACATACACAAAGAAAGACTTGGTAGATGGTTGGTCCTTCCTCTTCGTTGGGTCACTGTACATGGGCTGTCCCCCGTGAGGGAGGTGCTTAGAAGGGACAGAGTTCTGGTAGGTCCATTGTTCTCTAATGTGAACTGGCAAATCAAACAGCTTGTACTCGTCAGGGCTTGAGTTTGGCCCCTGTCTAAAGACAGGACAATGAAAAAGTTGTGTGGAGATTAGGTCTTGTATCTTCTGAAATTTGACCTGGTTAGTTAATCTTTGAGCTTTTCCTCAAAAAGAGAGAGAAGATCGACATTCAGCCAAGGGACCTGAACGATGTCACATGCGTAGCTTTCTTGAAGGCACGCAGATTTCGAGCTGCCCGTCTGTGACTTAGATCTGTCACTAATGGAGACGCAGTGGGGATGGCAGTCCATTTGACTGAATTGTCAGGTGGTGGGAGAAGGGTTTTCTGCCAGATGGTGGCATTCATCTTTTTAATTAAGCATAGATTTAGATCACACCTGTTTTGTACTTTTTTTTTTTTTTTTTTTTTACATTTTACCAGTTTGTTGACATCTTCTGTTTTTGTTTTGCTCTGAAGTACTTTCTATAATTTTTGGAAATGCTCAACTCTTTTCAAATTGTGTACCTCTTCTTTATTGTTATTGATTATGTGTGGCTCTCTCCTCCCAATCTCTGGTCATATTCATTGCTTTGAACTGTAAGTGATTTCTTACTATCGAGCCCTCTCACCACACTGTGAATCTTGCTGTTTTAAATGACTGTTATGAATGGTTTGAAGTTGAATAAGCTTTTGTGTGAGAGATTTGCCCTCTTGTATGGATGCTAATTGTTTGGAGTGGATACGTGACCTGTTTCAACTGTATTTCATCTGTGTGTAGATAATTATGTGTAAGATCTTAAGCTATCTTCCAGGACTTCCTTGAAATTAAATAAGATCGTTGAACAAGAATGAGCTTTGAGAGATCAAGATAGTGTCATTGATGTAAGGAAGGTGGCCTCAACATCAGAGGATGATTTTTGAATCGTCAGTCTCTGGCTTGCTATACTGCTTTTGCCACTTAAACATGTTATTATTATTTCTACTTGTAGTCGGGAGTTTTGAATAGAACTTTCATAAAGGCTTTAGAAATGAAGAGACTTAACACATTAGAGAGAATGATTTATTTTACTAAGATTTTGCTCAGTCAAGAGACATGTTTGCAAAAGCGCTGGGTTGCATTCTAGACAGATTTGTCATTCTGCTTCTGCTGTGAGGTGAGACCTTGGGCAAGTCCTTTTCTGAACCTCCTCTCCTCTTTAAAACCTCAGGGCTTAAACCAGATGATCTATATGGATGCTTTAAGAGAGATAGTATTGTTTCAACCAAATTTTCAATTTGCCTCCATGGATTGATATCGTAGAGCAAGTTTGCAAAGGTTATCAGTAAGAAGTTCTATTCTAAAGGTAGGAAAGGACATTGTCTAGTAGTGAAACCTCTATTCTGAGGCTTGGAGAAGACTAGATGATTTCATTAAAAAAAAAAAAAATCAAGACTCTATTGACCCTAGGGACACTGGCTGGTTCAGTCAGAAGAACATGTGACTCTTGACCTTGGGGTCATGAGTTCGAGCCCCATGTTGGGTGTAGAGATCACTAAAGAAAAACAACTAAACTAAAAAAAAAAAAACAACCCACTGAATTTCTTAAAAAAAAAAAAAAATCTATTGACCCTGTTGTGTGCATTGGATAAAGCACAATAGCAAACAAAAGATTTGTATATGACAATGCAATCCTTTTAAGTGTTGCTAGAATAAATAGTGGTCAGGTTGTAGAGTTTTCAATCCTTTTAGAACTTCTGAATAAGGCTTACTGAAATCACTTATCTTGATAATTACATTTTATTAAAATTGGTAGCTACATAGTAACAGGAACATTGCATGAAAAATCTTAAGTGAAAAATGTCCCCAAATAGCTGGTGAGAAGGGACTTCTTCTTTTCAAGATTTTATTTATTTCTCGGAGGGAGGGGGCACAAGCAGGGGGAGGGGCAGAGGCAGAGGGAGAAGCAGACTCCCTGCCGAGCAAAGAGCCCGATGTGGGACTTGATCCCAGGATCCTGGGATCGTGACCTGAGCTGAAGGCAGACGCTTAGCGACTGAGCCACCCAGGCACCCACAGGGTCATTTTTTTCTATTTTTCTTTCTCTTTTTTCTTTTTTCTTTTTTTTTTTTAAAAAAGACCTTATTTATCCATTTGAGGGAGAGAGAGAGAGAGAGAGAGCACGAGAGTGGGGTGAGGGGCAGAGAGAAAAGCAGGCTCCTCGCTGAGCAGGGAGCCCCATGCGGGACTCAATCCCAGGACCCTGGGATCATGACCTGAGCTGAAGGCAGACGCTCAACGACTGAGCCGCCCAAGCACCCCTCCGGCTGCTGTTCTCAGTGGCCCTGCACACCTCCTCCTGAGCGCCCGTTGTTTGTTTTGGGATTCTCAGGTCTGTCAGATGTCCTCCTGACTCCCTCTGCTTCCTTTGGTCGGCACAGGTACCATGCATGACTTGTGATTGTTGGTTTGTTCCTACCTGCCCATGTTTGGGGCTTTGTGGAGAGAGCTTGCTGCCTAGGTTTGTATGGATGTATTCCATGGAGTTTTGATCATGCCATCCTAGTTGCTCTGTGTGGTTTTTATGGGGCATTGGGGAAGACTAAAAAACCATGCTGCTGCTGTTACCATCTTCCCACTGACCTCCCTGGGTTTTGTTTTGAACAACTGTTATCCCTTGGTTACAAGCATCTTCTTTGCTAATTCTCTTGGAGTCTGGGAACTGCCTTCCAGCAGGAGATAGCGGGTGCTTATTTCACTAGACTAATCTCAGGCCACATGTCCACAGCTAAATTCAGCTGGAGCTGAATTATATGGTTCCTTCAACCTGAAATGCCTTCCTTCTCCTCCTCTCTGGCTCGCAAGGCTGTTCCTGAAGATGTCTTCCATCTCTCTCTCTCCTCTATTGCTGGTGCTTTTTCGGTGCTCTTATAACATCTTAGGAATGCACATGCACACATACCATGCTTCTTAAAGTATATGTTTGCTTCTCTGATTTCTTCATAGGATTCTGGGTTCATAAGGTGCAAGATCTTGTCTGATTTGTTTTTGTACTCCCAGTGCCTGAACTGGTGACTGATACTCCATAACTACTTAGTCATGGAGGGGCACCTGGGTGGCTCAGTTGGTTAAGCGTCTGCCTTCGGCTCGGGTCATGATTGGGATGGAGCCCCACATTGGGCTCCCTGCTCCACGGGGTGTCTGCTTCTCCCTCTGCCTGCAGCTCCCCCTGCTTTTGTGCTTTCTCTTTCTCCCTCTCTCTCTGTGTCAAATAAATAAATGAAGAAATCTTAAAAAAAAGTTGTTGAAGGAATGTTGGCAATAGTGTAGGAATGTTTGCAAGGAACAAAAGCAGTCCTCTTCAGATATATTGTAGGGACAGATAGATGGAGGATAAGTGCCATTTAAAGTTATATTTAAAGAAAGAAATGTGTCCAGAGAAGGAACTAAAAAGTACAGGTGCCTTTTAATTTTAATTTTATTTTCAAAATTTGTGATGCAGAGATGGCGGCAATGGCCTAATCACTCCTAGCGAGTTCATTTCAATTATAACAACTCAAAAAGGTGGTGGGGCCTTTAAGAAATGTAGAACAAACAATAATGTTTAAGGAATGGGCAGTTTGTGCTTATGAAGGATGCCATATGGTTAATTCGGGTGGAAGACATCATCACAGGCTCAGGCATAGGGTCGACTGGCCCAGTGTGATTTCTACATGATCTGACTTGAGGGCAGAGGGTGCACCAGGGCTATTCGGGTTCCTTCTAGTTCAATAATTGTTTCCCTGTTAACTAAGTTCTCTCCCTCTGTTGACTTGAGAGTTTGGGGAGTGTCTTAAAGTTGGCCAGATAAACGACAGCTATTTAATGGTCTGTGCATTTTCTGGAAAGTGGAAGGTGATGATATTAAAACCTCAGTAACCAAGGAAACCAGTCCTGTGCTGGTGGATGAGAGGAGTGAAAATTTAACTGAGACCATGAAAAGAAAATCTGGCCATTAAGGCCATGCACTGAAATCCCGGGGAAGAGGAAGAAGAGGCACGTGCACCTGACCTATCACTTGCCCCCTTAGGAGAAAGTGACCTATCAGCAGCTGTGGTCAAGGGGGGTGAGGTTCGTACACTAAGCTTGCCCAGGAATGCTCAGAGTCTACGTGCAGCCCTCCTATCAAGGTTGATATTTTTGTATATATAAAATCTTTTAATTAAATGACTTAACTAAGAAAAGTTTTTGCTTGAAGTCCTCTTAGTAGTATCTCTGGTTATTGTGTGTGTCAATAGATTGACAAAGCAAAATGCTTTTTTCTAAATCAGAACCACACCAAAAAGCAGGTGGTCTTTATGGTTTCATTTAGTGCCGCCTTTATTAGAAAAGTTGTTGATGTTTACCTAATTCATGGAATTTTACCTGGAGGTTGGGACTTGCAAGGTTGATTAATTTGGTAGTTTTAAAAAAATATTTGAGAGAGAGAGCAAGCGCACAAGTGGGGGGGCGGCAGAGGGAGAGGGAGAAGCAGGCTCCCTGCTGAGCAGGGAACCGGGGATGGGGCTGGATCCGATCCCAGGACTCTGGGGTCATGACCGGCGCTGAAGGCAGACGCTTAACTGACTGAGCCACCCAGGCACCCCTAATTTGGTAGCTTTTAAAACCTTTTCTTAGTCTGGGGGTGTCTGGGTGACTCAGGTGGTTGAGCGTCCGACTCTTGGTTTTGGCTCAGGTCATGATCTCCGGGTTGTGGGATCAGCCATGTGTTGGGCTCAGTAGGGAGTCTGCTGAGATTTTCTGTCTCCTCCTGCCCTTCCACTCCCGCCCCCCGCCCCGCAGATAAATAAATCTTAAAAACAGACAAACAAACCTTTTTTAGCCTGAATTCTTACATGAAGTTCAAGTTGTAAAGCAGATAAAATGCATGAGACTGATTCTATTGCCACTTACCCCTCTTTTCCACAAGGATCCCATAAAAGGACTTCCAAAAGTATAGTGTGAAATCACCATTTAGTCCTATGAAAGTTACTGCAGTCTAATTTCCAAACTACCCTTAAATTATGGAAGCATAAACTCTCAAGGTCTTTACAGTAAGCCATCCCATACTCTAGCTCTTGTACAGACTACCAGCAAATGGTAATTACCTCTCAGTGCCTTCTCTTTTTAGCCAACTCTCAGAAACAAAATAACACAGGTGAGAAAGATAAGATATAAAGACTTGGAGAAAGAAAGATAAGGGGGCACCTGGGTGGCTCAGTCGTTAAGTGTCTGCCTTCAGCTCAGGTCATGATCCCAGAGTCTTGGGATCGAGCCCTGTATCAGGCTCCCTGCTAGGCAGGAAGCCTGCTTCTCCCTCTCCCACTCCCCCTGCTTGTGTTCCCTCTCTCGCTGTCTCTCCCTCTGTCAAAATAAATAAAATCTTAAAAAAAAAAGAAAAGAAAAGAAAGAAAGATAAGGACTGGAGGGGCTCCTGGCTGGTTCAGTTGGTAGAGCATGCGATTCTTGATCTTGAGTTGTGAGTTCAAGCCCCACACTGGATTTAGAATATTACTTAAATAAACTTAAAGAAGGTAAGGACTGGGGATGAGTGAAGAGGTCCGGCAGAAGTGTCACTGAGCAGCTACTTAAGAGGATTGGGGTACCATTTTCTCTGTTCTCAGATTCCTTTGTCCCCTCTTCTTTCCCATATACTGATCACAAGGAAGAACAAGAAAATAAGCTGTTGGTAATTCTCTTGCTAGAGAAACATCTGAATTTGAGGATGATTTGGACCACTTTTTTTCCCATTCTTACTGGCTAGAGTATTTTGGAGCTCAAATACTGTGTACATTGTTCTGGGCTCAGTAGATAATGTAGATATATATGCCATATATTGCATTTCAAATATGCTCATGTTCTAATGTATATTTTATTTAATACACAATGGCAAATGGAACCTCCTTATTAGTTTACTTGTATATTAGGTATATAGTGTATATATACATATTTTAATTCAATTTTTAATTGAAATTTAGCTTCTTGAAATGCTACATAAAAATTATTTTTGCTAGCATACTTATTTTTTTTAACTAACAGAGGTACAGGTCTGTGATTCATCAGTCTTATATAACACCCAGTGCCCATTACATCACATGCCCTCCTTAATATCCATCACCCAGTTCCCCATCCCTTCACCCCTCCCCTCCAGCAACCCTTAATTTCCTTCCTGATTAAGAGTCTCTTATGGTTTGTCTCCCTCTCTGGTTTTATCTTGTTTTATTTTTTCCTCTTTTCCCCTATGATCCTCTGCCTTATTTCTTAAATTCCACATATCAGTGAGATCATATGATTTTCTTTCTCTGATTGACTTATTTCGCTTAGCATAATACCCTCTAGTTCTATCCACGTCGTTGCAAATGGCAAGATTTCGTTTTTTTCATTTTTTGATGGCTAATATTCCATTGTGTGGGTGTACACACACACACACACCTTATCCATTCACCTGTCGATGGACATCTGGGCTCTTTCCATAGGATGGCTATTGTGGACATTACTGCTATAAACATTGGGGTGCAGGGCTAGTACACTTTTCTAATACCAAAAGCTGTCACTGAACTCTTTAATTATGATGGTTTATAATTTTTTCTATCATTAAAAAGAATAATTTTTTTTTTTTTAAGATTTTATTTATTTGTGAGAGAGAGAATGAGAGACAGAGAGCACGAGAAGGAGGAGGGTCAGAGGGAGAAGCAGACTCCCTGCTGAGCAGGGAGCCCGATGCGGGACTCGATCCTGGGACTCCAGGATCACGACCTGAGCCGAAGGCAGTCGCTTAACCAACTGAGCCACCCAGGCGCCCAAAAAAGAATAATTTTTTAAAGTAGTGAAGTATCAGCTGCTACTGATAAAAAATGGCCTAATTAGGGTTATAAATATAAAAGTTGGCAATTAGACTATCAAGTAATGATCTATTTTAAAGCTTGGTAACAATTTAAAATTTTAAAGTTAGGCAAATTAATATAATTCTCCAGTTTTACACATTGTAACATTTTTGGTTGGATATATTTGACATTATTACCTAATTTTACTGCAGTTAGCTTTCTGTGACTTTCTGTTGGAAGGTTTCCTTAAATGTTTTCTCTCGCCTATCTTTCTATCCCACCTGTTCCCATTTATGGTGTAATTACGTTTTGTAAGGAACACAAAAAAATGTGTGATTGACTGTTTTCTGACCTTCTTATTAGGTTCAAAGCAGGAAAACCTTTTCCACACCCCTATACTCCAGCAGAAAGTAAACAAGGACCTTCAAAAGTTAGGTTTTTGAGTATTAAAGGCTTTACATAGGCTCTTGTTTAGTTGTCATGTGCTACTAGTAACTTCTGAAGTTTTATTGGCTTATCTGAGGGCTCTTCATGAAAAAATAATCTTTTTTTTTTAAAAGATTTTATTTATTTATTTGAGAGAGAGAGAATGAGAGAGAGCACATGAGAGGGGGGAGGGTCAGAGGGAGAAGCAGACTCCCTGCCGAGCAAGGAGCCCGAAGCGGGACTCGATCCCGGGACTCCGGGATCATGACCTGAGCCGAAGGCAGTCGCTTAACCAACTGAGCCACTCAGGCGCCCTTAAAAATAATCTTTAAATATTTTCTCTTGGCAGATAGTTGCTCTTTTGAAAGAAAAGGTAAGAAGAAATTTAAAAAACAGTGTTGCCCAAACATACTGTTCATAGACTGGCCAGTTAAATTAAGTAGATTGTAATTTCATGTAAATTATTGTTGTTATTAAATAGCAGTATGGTTGTGGTGAATAAATCTTTTTATTGGTTCTGTGGTGCCTATGGTAGCTTTGTCTAGTTGTTCTATCCATCATTGAAAGCGGGGTATTGATGCCTCCACCTATTATTGTTGAACAATTTCCCCCTTCAATTCTGTCCGTGTTCGCTGCATATATTGTGGGGCTCGATTATTAGGAGCATGTTATAGTTGTCACATCTTTATGCTAAAGTGACCCTTTTATCATTGTATAATTTCCTTCTTTGTCTCATAATTTTGCCTTAAAGTTTATTTTGTCTGATACTTGTGTCAGCACTCTTGCTCTTTTTTACATACTGTTTGCATACAGTATCTTTTACCATCCAATACTTTATTAGAGTATTTGTCTTTGAATGTGTCTCCTGTAGACAGCATATAGTTGGATCTAAAAACATCCATTTTGCTAGTCCCTGCCTTTTGACTGAATTGTTGAATCTATTCACATTTAATGTTGCCGTTGATATAGTTGGATATTTGTCTGCTACTTTTTTTTTTCCCATATGTCTCATGTAGATTTTCTTCCTTTATTCCTCCTTTGCATAAATATTTTTAATGTAACATTTAAATTCCTTTAGGGGCTTTAGGGGCGCCTGGGTGGCTCAGTCATTAAGCATCTGCCTTCGGCTCAGGTCATGATCCCAGGGTCCTAGGATTGAATCCATGTCGGGCTCCCTGCTCGGCGGGAAACCTGCTTCTCTCTCTCCCACTCCCCCTGCTTGTGTTCCTGCTCTCGCTATCTCTCTCTCTGTCAAATAGATAAATTAAAAAAAAATCTTTAAATTCCTTTAGTGATTTTTTTTTTTTTTTAAAGTCATTTCCTTAGTGGTTGCTCTAGGGTCTACTATATACATTTTAACTTATCAGAATCTGCTTCAGATCTGTAGTAGCTTAGATATAGGAACATTACTCCTATATAGCTCTATTCCCCATCCCCCTTTTTGTGGTATTATTGTTACACATATTACATCTATAGGTTGCAAAACCAATAATACAGGGTTACCATTATTATGTTATATAATTCTGTCTTTTAAAGAATGGGAGAGGAAAGAAGAATAAGCATATATTTATTGCTTTTGTTATACTAGCCTTATTTCCTATTCCTAGTTTTGTTCATTTGTTTGTGTGTTTGAATTCCCGTATGGAGTCCTTTCCTTAGTGCAATACAGTTTAGCTCCCACCCACTTCCTTTGTGCTGTTATTGGAAAATGTTTTGTTGGACCCATAACATATGGAAATATAATTATGCACATATTGTTTTAAATTGCTTTTTAAAATCCATTATGGGAGGAGGGACCGTATCAAATATGATTTGCAAATATTTTCTCCTATAAGTTGCCTTTTCATTTTTTTAAATTAAGTTTTTTATTTTAATTCCAGTATAGTTAATATACAGTGTTATATTAGTTTCTGGTGTACAATATAGTGATTCAACAATTCTATACATGACTCAGTACTCATCATGGTAAGTGTATTTTTAATCCCCTTCACCTATTTCCCCCATCCCCCACCCACCTCCCCTCTGGTAGCCATCAGTTTGTTCTCTATAGTGAAGAGTCTGTTTCTTGGTGTGCCTCTCTCTCTTCTCCCCTTTGTTCATTTGTTTTGTTTCTTAAATTCCATGAGTGAAATCATATGGGATTTGTCTTTTACTGACTTACTTAGCTTAGCACAATCCTCTTTAGCTCCATCTGTATTGCCACAAATGGCAAGATTTCCTTCTTTTTTATGGCTGAGTAATATTCCATTTTATCATCTTCTTTAGCCATTCATCTATTGATGGACACAGGCTGCTTCCATAATTTGGCTATTGTAAATTATGCTGCAATAAACATGGGGTGCATGTATCCCTTTGAATTAGTGTTTTTATATTTTTTTGGGTAAATACCCAGTAGTGTGATTGCTGGATCATAAAGTAGCTCTATTTTTAATTTTTCGAGGAACCTCTACTGTTTTCCAGAGTAGCTGCACCAGTTTGCATGCCCATCCAACAGTGCATTAGGGCTCCTTTTTCTCCAAATCCTCACCAATAGTTGTTGCTTCTTGTGTTTTTGATTTTAGCTATTCTGACAGCCATTCTGAGGTGATCTCATTGTGGTTTTGATTGGCATTTCCCTGATGATAAGTGATGTTGATACCTTTTCATTTTGTTGATGGTTTCCTTTGCTGTACAGAGGCTTTTTAGTCTGATATATTCTCACTGGTTTATTTTGTTTTGTTGCCTTTGCTTTGGTGTCAAATCCAAAAAATTGCCAAGACTGATGTCAAGAAGCTTACTCCCTATGTTTTTCTATTAGAGGTTTTATGGTTTCAGGTCTTACACTCAAGTATTTAATTCATTTTGAGTTCACTTTTGTGTATGGTGTGAGATAGTGGTCTGGTTTCATTCTTTTGCATGTGGCTGTCCAGTTTTCCCAGCACCACTTTTGAAGAGACTGTCCTTTTCCCATGGTGTACCCTTTGTCATAAATGGACCGTATGTGTGGGTTTATTTCAGGGCTGTCTATTCTGTTCCATTGATGTGTCTATTTTTAGGCCATTGCCATACAGTTTTGATTACTACAGCTTTGTAATATAGTTTGCTATCAGGAAGCATGATGCCTCTAGCTTTGTTGTTCTTTCTTAAGCTTGCTTTGGCTATTCAGGGTCTTTTGTGGTTCCATACAAATTTTCAGGTTGTTTTTTTTTTTTTCTGTGGAAAATGCCATTGGAATTTTGATAGGGATTGCATTGAATCTGTAGATTGTGTTGAGATTATAAATTTTTTAAAAAAAGATTTTATTTATTTATGAGAGAGAGCACACACACGAGCATGGGCATGAGTGGGGAGGGGGAGAGGTGCAGAGGGAATTGAAGACGCAGGTTCGATGTGGGGCTCAATCCCAGGATCATGACAAAGGCAGATGCTTAAACAACTGAGCCACCCAAGTGCCCCTAGTTATAGATATTTTAACAATATTATTATTATTATTATTATTATTTTGAGAGGGAGGGGGAGAGAGAGAGAGAAAAAACAGGAATGGGAGGGGGAGAGAGCATCTTAAGCAGGCTCCAGCTCAGAACGGAGCCTGATGTGGGGATTGATCTCATGACTCTGAGATCATGACCTGAGCTGAAATCAAGAGTTAATTGGTTAACCAACTGAGCCACGCAGGCGCCCTTTAACAATATTCTGTTGATCTGTGAGCACAGACTATCTTGAAGTTTGTGTCTTCTTTAATTTTTTCCATCAGTATCTTATATTTTTCAGTATACAAAATTAATGTACTAATATTGTAATGATGTTGTTAACATAATAATGATGCCTCTATGGTTTTCACATTGTTTTCATCAGTATTTTCCTTATTTGTTCTATTATTTCTATCTTGGGACCTTGCATATTTTGTCCCAGATCTTTGCAAAATGAACCAAACACAAAATCTCTAGGAGTTTTTAAGATACACCTTTCTCTAAGTTACATCAAATGTCTTCTAAGCTTTATTACTTTTTACTACTTTTTTTAAACTTTCAAAATACTTATTTTTAAAAATGAATTATTTTAAAAACTAATCCCTAAAATTGGAAAAAAAGCTGTATATCAAATTTTTGTGCAACACCTAGAAATGATTTATTTCCAGTGACTTTATTTTTTTGAATGTATCAAATTTATATTTAGCTTATTGTCTTCCAGAAATGAAAGATGAGGATTTAATTAACTTTTACAAACATTCTCTCTTCTCTCCCACTTCTTCCTCCTTATAATATTTTATGTATTATCATTTTTATTTGCTTATTTATTTTTAATTACTTATAATAATATACTTATGCCTCAGTTTCTTATGTAGCAGTTTCAATTTTCTCAAGCCACATTCTTGGGCATAAAAAGGACTAACTTCATTTCTGTAACTAAAAGATCCCATTGCACCAGCTGGCAAAAACCTAAATCATTACCAATTCCAAGCAAACTTGGTCATTTGACATGTAAACTTATATAGGTCAGATTTCATTCCTCCTTTCCCTACGTTCATGGGAGTGCAGGTTGTTTCCGAGGTATTTATGTGGTGCCAAACTCTGGGAGTAGGTAGGCTTTGAAATGGTTGATTTTTTTTTTCTTTCAAGATTTTACTTATTTATTTTAGAAAGAGAGAGAGAGAGGGAGAGCTTGAATGGTGGGGAGGGCAGAGGGAGAGGGAGAAGCAGACTCCCTGCTGAGCAGGGAGCCCAATGCGGGGCTGTATCCCAGGACCCTGAGATCATGACCTGAGCCGAAGGCAGACGCTTAACCAACTGAGCCACCCAGGTGCTCCTGAAATGGTTGATTTCTATCCTAAAGTCCTCTAAGTTTAAGACTCGTATAGCCTTGATTATTTGAATAAGATGAAACACCTATTTAAAAAGGATACACTGGGGTAGACTTTAGCCCTATCAGTTACACAAAATTTTAGGCAGGAACTTGCCAGATTTCCTTTACAAAGTTAAAGGAAGAGCTTATTCTGAAAGTACATTCTGGTATAATGGGGTCCTTTTGAAATACTATTTAGTATCCTCGGAGAACTTGGTCTATAAATGTGCTCTTGAGGTGCCTGGGTGGCTCATTTGGTTAAGCGACTGCCTTCGGCTCAGGTCATGATCCTGGAGTCCCAGGATCGAGTCCCGCATCGGGCTCCCTGCTCGGCGGGGAGTCTGCTTCTCCCTCTGACCCTCCCCCTTCTCATGCTCTATCTCATTCTCTCTCTCAAATAAATAAATAAAATCTTTTAAAAAAATATATAAATGTGCTCTTTATCGTGATACCGGTATACTATTTTTTGTTTGTTTGTTTGGTTTTACTTTACTGCTAAGGCTGCTAAGGTCGAAGTTTCCACTGCTTGTATATTGATTTGTCTCTAATTATTGCAGGTTGAAGATGACAGTGATGCAGAGACCTATGGAGAAGAGAATGAGGAACAGGGAAATTATTCTAAAAGAAAGATAGTCTCTAACTGGGATCGATATCAAGATATTGAAAAAGAGGTCAATAATGAAAGTGGAGAATCACAGAGGGGGACGGACTTCAGTGTTCTCCTCAGCTCAGCAGGTATGAATTCCAGTTGCATGCATATGGTTTAGTGCTCTGAAAGTTGCACAGACCTTTTATTTATGTTCCTTTTAAAACCGCATTGTAATAACTAGCAGTTCATTTTGTCCTTTGGATTTTAAATTCAAGTGAAGGACAGTGTATCTGATGGCTTGCAAGGAAGAAAGATGGTTCCTTAACAGGAAGCTAGGGATTCCATGTCCTGATGTAGAAGGATTTAAGTCCTGGTTGAAATGGATAAAAGGCTTTATGGAAATTAAAAATGCTGAACTATGCCCCTCTAAATTGGGTAGTCTGAAAATAGAAGTGTTTTCTTTGATTTCAGAGGAATCAATATTTATGTTTGTACAAAGCTTTACCAAGCTTCTAGAATATGTGTTCTTTCCCCTTTTATAGCCAGGAATATTCATATTAGGATATGCACATAGTAGAGACCGGTGTACCTGAACGTGAAAACTTTTCTGTTTTGCTTTTGGACAGTGTTCTCTATCAATAAGGTGCAGTACTCTTTCCTTCTCTGGCCAGCTGTTTTTGAGGATAGACTCCACCCTGAGTGATGTGCCGCTGTGTGAAGCTGGAGAGTAGGAGAGTAGGGACAGGAAATAATGGAGCGGGGCTGGTTGAATAGATGTCTACTCTCTACGAGGCTGTGGCATGAGGGTTGAAAGGATGAATGGCGGATGGATTAATGGTTTTCAGGGGTTAGGGGTGGGGGAGGTGGATGTGGTTATAAAAAGGTAACATGAAGTATCCTGGTAGTGCTGCTACTGATCATTTTCTTGATGGTGGTGGTAGATACACAAACCTACACAAGTGATAAAATTGTTGAGAACTTAAGACACATACACACAAGTGAGTACAGATAAAACTGGGGAAATCTGAACAACCTTGGTGGGTTATATCAATGTCAGTATATCAGTATTCCGGTTGTGATATGATACTATGGTTTTGCAAAATGTTATCATTGGGGGAAACTGGGTCAAGTGTACGTGAGATCTCTCTGTATTGTTTCTTACAAGTATTATGTGAGTCTACAACTACCTCAATAACAAAATATTACTAGGTCCAAAAAAATTTAAAGGATGAGGTAAGAAGCAGAGAAATAAAATGAAGATTTTCAGACAATTTGCTTTAAATTCCCTCTTCCTCCCAACTTTTATGTTGCTGTTGAATTCAACCTTTCTTTTTTTCTCATCTGCGTATATTTTTGAATTCCCGTACCAGACTAAGAATCCTAAAGTGAGGAATTCTCTTCCTATTTAATTAAACCCTTTGAGTAGAAAGAGAGTTGTAAGTGGAGAGAGTATGTGAGTGTGAGTCAGAAGAGCAAGGTTCAGTCTGGTGTCATTGTGTTCTTTGCCACACACACCATAACCCTCTTTGTAGAGGTTTGCTGATGGCATCCGACTCACGGACTGTTCAGGGACCGATGACTCAAATCTTCTTGCTGGTCAGATGAGCACTTCCCTCTGGTGGCCTGAATTTTGGCCAGTTACAGGCTTATAAGCACTTTTCTTCAAGGTGGGAGAAAGGTAAAAGGTGGGCTGCTTAGTTTTACTTTCTATTAGCTGTTCTGCTAAAGGACGTAGGGAAAACTTGAAGTAGCGCAATAAGGTTGACACATGAACTACCTGGTTTTAGTTGAATCAATTGTGTAGTCCATTACCAGGACACTGTCTGGCACATGAAAGATCCTGCATGAATGTTTGAAGGTGATTCAAAATTTGAGTCTGACCTAGCGGTAATGCCCAGTGGCTCATGATTTTGGTTATTTATGTTAGCATTTTATTTACAACTTAAAACCTGACATGATTTGGGTCTTGTATGTCTTTTTCCTGTAGTCTGTCTTTGCTTACTGATTTCTTCCCAAGTGACTTGTTTGTGACTGGTTTCTTGGGCTATCACAATTGTCACATCTTTTTTTTTTCTTTCAATTTTTTTTATTATTATATGTTAATCACCATACATTACATCATTACTTTTTGATGTAGTGTTCCATGATTCATTGTAATTGTCACATCTTCTGATATGTGCTTTTATTTTTTCTTCACTCTGTTGCTGATTCATTTTCTTTTCACCATGTCCTATGCCTGAGAAGAGCTGCCTGCTTTCTTCATTGTAGGGGTCGGGCTGTATTAGTTTGCCTTTGAGAGATGGACTTATCTTCTGTGATCATAAAATATTAATATTCTCCAGATAGGCTGACTATACTCCTTGGAGTCACCAACTTTTATTATACCATTTTCATTTGTATAAATAAATACACAGCCCAGAAAAAAAATATTGATAGTTTGTTAGATGTGTACATCATAAACTTTTCTAGATAGAGCCGAATTGCTCTCCAAAGTGGAGATGAGCTAGGATTCCTAGTGTTGGCTGTCTTTGCCAATACGTAGTACTGTTAGACTTTTTAACTGTGGCTTGTTGACTGGATGGTGTCTAGTTGTGGTTCATTGAACAATTTTTTGAGTATCCACTACTTCCAGGTACTATTTTAGAGACTGAGCATTTGGCAAAGAACAGAGCAGACAAAAACACCTGCCTCCTGGAGTGGACATTCTAAAGGGTGGAGATACATTAAAGAAAAGAGAGTACGTAAGATGCTAAATGGTGATAATTGCTTGGGACAGAAATAAAGTGGGGAGAGGCTGTTACAGTTTTAGAAAGAGTGGCCAGAGAAAGTATTCTTGAGATGATGACATTTGAATAAAGGCCTGAGGAAGGTGAGCGAGTAAGCACTGGAGATATGTGGGGGAGGAGTGTTGCAGGCAAAGGGATTAACAAGTTCATAGGCTTTGCGGTAGGAGTATAGAGAATAGCAAGGGCGGCCAGCATGGCTGGAGCAACGTGAGCAGGTAGATGATGAGGTTAGAGAGGCATAGTGGCCAGATCATGGGGAGGCTTGTAGACCATTATTAAAGATGTTGGCTTTTACTCTGAGTGAGATGAGCAGCCACCAGAGGGTGTTGAAGAGAAGCATGACACAGCTAACTTATGTTTAACAGGATCACTCTGGCTGCTGTGTTGGTAGACCAGTTGGGAGGCTATTGCAACAATCCAAACAAGCAGGGATGGTGGCTCTGGCCAGGGTGGTGGCCGTGGAGCTGGTGAAACATGGCTGGCTTCTGGATCTATTTTGAGGGAAGAGCATCCAGGACTTGCGGGTATGGGGTATGACATAGAAAGATGTATAAGGCCGATGCTAGGTTCTTGGCCTGACAACTGTAAGAAGGGAGTTGCCATTAATTGAGATGGGTCAAACTCTGGGAGTGCAGTTTTGCATGTGTTGTAATTGAGATGCCAGTTTGACATCTGTATTAGTTAGAGTTCCTGTAGGACATAGATGGCACTCTCAGTATAATTGAAGGAAGTTTTAACAAAGGCATCATTTACACAAGTATAGGTGGGATGTGGGGAGAGCGCATAGGTAGTAGAGCATTGGGAGGGCAGGAAACAGCAGAGATGTTACTGTCCCTAGTTACTGAAACTCTGGGGGAGAGATTCTTATAGAGCAGTTGACCTTGAGAGGATGAATCACCTTTGCTCGAGACATCTCGCTGGTGAAGGTAACTCCAGAGGGAGGGAGACAGGTGAATAAATACTCCGGTCTTACACTTCTTTACCTCCTTTATTCTCCTGCAGGGCTTCCCATAATCCTAACCTACTAGCAGCCAGAAGGCAAAGGGAGCCTGTTTCTGTCATCCATATAGATCAACCTCTTAGGGCAGAACAGGGAGGAAGAGGGAGGAGGGTGAATCTGGAGTGGCAAATGGAAGAGCCCCAGCACAGCATCCAATAGGAAACATCCAGCAGGTTGTCGGATGAAGACCTCTGGGGTGCAGGATCCAGGCCTGGCCTGGAGATACACATTTGGGGGATGGCAACCTGTAGGTGATATTTAAAGTCATGAGACTGCATGAGATGACCAAGGGAGTTATTAGTGGAAAACTACTGAGCACTGGGCAGCTCAGTGTCTAGAGGTTAGGGAGATGAGAAGGAACCACCAAAGGAAACTGAGAGTGAGTGACAGAAGGAAAAACCAGGAAACTGGAATCTTTAAGTGTTTCCAGGAAGGAGGGATCTGTGTCAAATGCACTTGATGACATCCAAAAATGGACACTTGACTTTAACAACACGGGGTTACTAGTGATCTTGGCAAGAGTAGTTTTGTTGGAGTGGTGGGATAAATTCATTCTTGAATTTAAAAATAATATGTGAGGAGAGACATTGGAGATAGCAAATATAAGCACCTCTTAATTTTAAGGAATTTGTTATCATCAGAAGGAGAGCAATGGGCTGGTGGGGGAAGTAGGTCAAGACATGTTTTTTAAAGATGGGAGAAGTAACTGCATGTTTATTTGTTGATAGAACGATCCAGAAGAGAGGGCAAAATATAATGTGGGAAGAGGTGAGAATTACTGGATTTATGTTCTTTGGTCCACATGTGGTGATGGAATCTATATTGTACAGGTGGTGGGAGTGCCCATTGCTGGGGGCTCAGACAGTTGTTGGACTGTAATCAGAGGAAAGGCCAGAACATAGAGGCATGGATACAGGTAGGTGGGTTGATGTGACAGGGGCTTGAGGGGTTCCCTTCTAATTGATTCTGTTTTCTTAGTGAAGTAAGAACGCTGTGAGTGAGGGTCACGGAGGAGGTACTAGAAGTGAGAGAGTAGAAGGGTAAGAATCGTTGTCTACAGGGTGGGAGAATGAACGAAATAGGAAAATGTGGTCTGGGTGCTGGGTGGTACTAGAGGCCCACTGGAGTTGGTGTTCATGAATGTAAGGTAAGAAGAGGGGTGTTGTTCCCTCTTTCACTCTGCTGTTTGTGTGCAGAGAGGGGTAGAGAGTAGGATTTAATTGCAATTACAGCTTAGCTAAGCAAAGGCACTGAAGGGAGACAGAAGATGGAGTGATTGGACTTTATGCATTATTTTTTAAAAGATTTTATTTATTTATTGACAGAGAGAGACACAGCAAGAGAGGGAACACAAGCAGGGGGAGTGGGAGAGGGAGAAGCAGGCTTCCCTCGGAGCAGGGATGCAGGGCTCGATCCCAGGACCCTGGGATCACGACCTGAGCCGAAGGCTGACGCTTAACGACTGAGCCACCCAGGCGCCCCTATGCATTATTTTTTATTCTAGAATCAGCTGTGTGATGTGTATACCTCTGGTCCAATTCTCAAATGCCATTTTGAAGACGGACCTTTTGCTAAGAATACATCTAGCTTAATGTGTTGTTACTTTGCTGGTAGGATTTACATCATAACAGTGAATCTTTGAGGACCAGTAATTAATTCAAGGAGTGAATTTCTACTGCACACACAGCTGGTGTGTATGTATGTTGGCGTGTATGTACGTGTGTGTATGTATTCACTTAGGAAGGTAGTATGTCATTTTCCAGTAAATTTGAGGGTCTAGCACTTGGACGCTTGGAAGGCACTCTAGAAAGCTCTAGCACACCTGCGCCAGGAGATGTGTGTGAGTGTTCATAGTGATGCTGGTCAGAAGAGCCACAGGTGAAAGCAACTCAGATGTCCACTCATAGTGGAATGAATACATAAATACGTGGATGAGTCTCTCAAACATACTGTAAAGTAAAAGGAACATTACATAGCCACAAAATATCTCCGTATGATTCTACTTGAAATTCACACACCAGAAAAAAAGTAAGCTGTGTTATTTAGGGAGACACAGTCATGGTAAAACGGAAACCAAGGAAATGATTATGGTAAAACTCAGGATTGTAGTCCCCTGCAGTGGAGAGGTGAGGGGTAATGATTGGGGAGGGGCGTGTAGCAGGTGTCGGGGTGGGGGGGACTTCCGTGATGTTGATAGTCATCTATTTCTTGACCTGGATGATGTTTGTTTATGTTTGTTGAACAATTTTTCTTTATATTGTATCTTACCTACTCTTTTATGTGTCTCTCTATACAAGGAAAGTCTGAAAATGGATTTCTAATGATAGGATTTAAGTTACCCCCATAGACCATGGGGAACATTTTGGGAGAAGCAGTCCTTTTCGGCACCCTGAGGCTTTCGTCATGCTTTGTTTTGGTCTCTGGCCGTGGGTAGTAGCATCTTGTTTCTCCAAGTGGAGGATAAAGGAAGAGGGGACTCGTTTGTTTGAAATCACACTTTTGCTGGTAGGATTGGCAGTTTTCAGACATCTTTTTAGGACTCTTTCCATAAGCCTCTGAAACAGACAGTTGCGCCTGCAGCTTTTCTTTTTGAACAGTGTTCTTGCAGTTCTAACTTAGGTTTCACCAGCTTTGAGAATGGTACCGTACTCTCACTTATATTCAGACATAAGATGTTAGATCTTTAAGCAAGTTTTCCGCACCTCCCCCCACTTTTTTTTTTCTTCAAGTGGTGAGTCATTGAATTCATGCCATATGCTCTATCTATTCCTTTCAAGAAGTCACAGCTAACCAGAGCTAGAAAAATGTTTACAGTGCGAGCAGAATGCACTGGAGCAATATTGAAGATAAACATGTGAAAAAAAAATCTTTTATGTGCACGTCCGTAAGCTCTGTTTATTTTCAGTAGAACAAATACAAATGAAACGATTAGCTTATAATTTGGTCCACATAGTTGTCCATGCGTCTTTTCATTTCAAGTTATTATGTATTTTCTACAATGTAATTTTATAAAAAGTTAATTTTGGGGGGTAGATTTTAATTCTAATGATATTTGACCCCCCCATATGCTTTTGCCAGCAAATAGACTGAAAGGGAAAAGAAAGCCTCTCGCTCTAGCAGCTCATGAAGCAGCAAGACAGCTGTATTTGTCCCCATGGACTCAGTTCATTTTTTTTCTTTCTCTGTGGTATGCATTTTATCCGTTTTTACTAATACATTCTCATTACAAAGATGGCTGAGAAGAAGAACCTTCCCTTTGGTATTTGTTTCTGTTATTTCAGATTGATTCAGAACTACGTATGCACTAAAAAAAAAATCTTCATTTGGGTAACAACAACAAAAAGAGGTAAAACCACAAAAAAAATCTTTCCTTTCTTATAGCTGGACATCGAAGTGGGCTTAATTTGATTTTCTTTTTTCAAACCTCCGAAGATAAAAGCAGCTGAATACTTAGAAATGGGTTTGCCAGATTCCTGGTCTCTGCACCACTGGCTCTTTTTGGCTGTTTCCATGCAGGTTCTCCTTTGTCTGCTTTTGCTGGTCCAGCCACCCGCATCCTTTTCATCTTGTGCCTCATTCCCCATCCACGTTCACTTTCTTGCCATGAAACTCTACTTTTCCTGGCGGCTTTAATTCCTCTCCCTCTTCCTTCAGATCTGTGACCTTTTCCTTTCCATTTGTTTAGGGATTCTTGTTGATCCTCCACGATTTCTTTCGGCTCTGTTTTTTCCCATACCTCCCTCCTCACTTCTTTGTTGCTTAATCGTAAGTTACCACTCTTGGCTTCCTCGGCTTTATCTAGTGCTTCTTAGCTTTTTCTTTAAATAGAATTACTCCCTTTTTTTACTCCTCTAAGTCTATCCATTTTATTTCTCCATGATTTGAGAAAGGTGTGGATCTTTTCCACCAGGTCTGATCATCTAAGTCATCCCAAAATTTCAACATTCAGTTTTCTAGAGATTTCATTTTAGCATCTATAGCACTTCTGTTTCTGCTTTTTGTTTAGTTCCTTAATTTAGCTTACACCTTCTTTTCTTTCTTCATTCTTTTTTTTTTTTCCCCCAACATATCTTCCTTGAAAAGTCTTAGAAGGTCTTTATGCTTTTGGCCCGTGTCTCTAAACTTTTTAGCAAATTCAATACTATCAGACCCTGCAAATATTGATCTCTTCATGCTTTGTGTAATGTTGTTTTCATTTGAATATTTTGTACTTGACCTTTATCTTCTAATCCTTTGTGTCACCATGGATTGCGTCAGCTGGAAAGCCTTTCATGCACATGGATCTGTTTTTACATCATTTTTAATACTCATCCAGTCATTGGAGAGAGCTTTTATACTCATTAGAGAGAGGTTTGTGTGGAGAGCTTCTGATGTTAGCTTTATTTTTATTTCCGCAGGTTTTGTCTTTCATTTGCTCAGTGCTTCCATTATATTAAACTCTGTTAGGGAGTTCCCCTGTTGGATTTTAGGATCTCCGAGGAACCCGCCTTTCATCCAGTGTGATCTGTCTCCTTTAAAAACTTGTCTCGTGGCAAGTTAAAGTCACTAAAATAATACTTGATTTGATGACAGATTTTGGCCCCAGAGTAGCATTTTGTCACAATCACCACTTTCGGCTGTTGTGCTACCTTTCTGATCCTCATCCCACTGAGCTGGGCCATTGGATCACTAGCAGTGACTATAGGGTCTCCAGCTCATTTTTAAGGACTGAATGTTTAGATGATAATTTAGATTATTCTTACTAGAAATATCTTAATGAGACAATAGTAGTGAATCTTTTTTAATTTGACTTGTATTCCTGATACTGTTCTGGTTGCTAAATGTCTAACTAGCTGCATCATCAAAGCCACGTGCTACATTCTAGTAGCATCTAGCATATCCCTCTCAACTGCTGCTGTCTCCTCTCTCTTTATTCTTATAGACCCATGCTTCCTTTAAAAAAAGAAATACCATCATTTAAAGGTGGGCTTGGAGAAGCAGCGCAAAAAAAGGCTCATGATCAATGTCCTATTAAGTGGAAGTTGATAAGGTTCTCTACTTGCTCTAGAGAGAGTGAATACCCTCCTCCTTCCCCTAACTATAATTGATACTATAGTAATAACATATTCAGATTACTTGATGGCAAAATTTGATATAAAACTGATATGTAAGGTTTCATCATGTCAATAAGATTAAGCCTGATTATTAATGGGATACTTTGTGTAAAGTACTCAAAAGTAGAATGGGGAAAGTCCAAGTTTTATAATAACGGCTACTGTAATAATAATTAGAAAAGGAGGGGCACCTGGATGGCTCAGTCGGTTGAGTGTCTGACTCTTGGTTTCAGCTCAGGTCATGATCTTATGGGTCCTGGGATCGAGCCCCTTGTCAGTCTCCACGCACAGGGGCGGATTCTGCTTGAGATTCTGTCCCTCTGCCCCTCCCCCCGCTTGTGTGTTCTCTCTAATTTGCTAAAATAAACCTTTAATAATAATAATGATAGAATAAAATTTATTTTGGCAAAGCCTAATGAAGGTCAGTGCAGAACCTCTTGTAATATAAAAAACATGAAACCTATGAATTCAGAGGCTCTGAATTGGGATTAAGATTAATAATCCTTAAGATTGTGAAAGATAAAGTCATCTATTGCAATAAGTGTCACTGAAGTGTAGTAAATGTATTCTGGTAGTGGAATGGGAGGAGCACTTGACTGATGCGTGTTAGCTGATCTGGGACTTGGTTATGCGTGTCACTTATTAGGTACATGTTCTTGAAGGAGTGAAACTCTTGAAACTATTTTTTTTTTTAAAGCTGTGAATTAGATATAATACCTGTCTTGTTTTAGTACAGGGTGGTTGTGAGGGTCATGGAGAATTATTTGAAAAATTATAAAATGCTATGCAAAAGTCAATAATTATTTTATAGGCAAAGAAATGCAAACTGTTGGGGTAAAATATGCTGTGTAAGTGTGATGGGGGAGAAAAGCTAATTGTCCTTGGGTCTATTCCACCCAACATTGTTGAAGCAAGAGAAAAGCCAGTATCATAAACTAATTGGATATTTTAGGTGGAAAAAAACCCTTTAAATGTACCTTTTCTGTTTGAAAGGTAGTATCCTCAAAAGATTAAAACACCTGTAGTATACTCCATCGTGTATTCCTAGTGTGTTGTCATACCTGAAATGGAATGGAGAGAATGCCTGCACAGGACTTGTTATGAGGATACTATATTGGTCTCAGAATTTTCGGCTATCTAAGAATGGAATTGATGTAAATGAAATATCAATATGTACTGCTAATTTAGTGACTGTGCTGTACATTTCTGAAAGAATAGTGAGGATGTCAACATACTGCTTTCCATAGTTTGTGGTGAGCATTCTTCCAGGAAATTAAATCTGCCTCTTAGATGTTTACTTGGCATTTGCAAAAGGAACTTGATAGAGAGCCTCTCAATCATTACTATCCCTTGAATGTTGCCTCCTGTGTATTTTACATGAAGGAAAACATTCCATTTTTAATAATAATACCGCTGGTCTTTTAAAATCATGAAGTTTTAGAAAGTTTAATTGTTTTCTTCATTTCTTCATCCACTACTTGCTAAGTAGATAATTTATGTGGTTTTAGTGTTTACTTTTTGAATTCTGTGGTTATAGTTTTCTGCCTTCTATTTTAATTTCTTTTAAGATTTATTTGAGAGAGAGCACATCAGTGGGGGGAGGGACAGGGGGCAAGCAGACTCCCTGCAAAGTGGGGAGCCCAATGTGGGTCTCAATCCCAGGACCCTGAGATCATGACCTGAGCCGAAGTCAGACGCTTAACTTCCTGAGCCACCCAGGTGCCCCATTGCCTTCTATTTGTAAAGAGTTTATAAAAATTTATAGTGCAATTTGAGGTTATCATGAATAACTATGAATAACCAAAATTAGTAGAATGCTAAATTTGTTATCATGAATTTCTACCTCCACGGTGAGAATACTATGTGAGTCACATCTGTCAGAGACAATCAGGCACCTGGGCTTTCTGGCATTCTGCTGTTTAGAGAATTGTAGAAACTTTCAGTTTTAGAGCTAGAATAATCCTTGGTGATAATTCTTTCATTGAACATTTCTTGAGCTTCTCTTTTTTTTTTTTTTAAGATTTTTAAAAAAATTTTTATTTATTCATGAGAGAGAGAGAAAGAGAGAGAGAGAGAGGCAGAGGGAGAAGCAGGATCCCAAGGAGCAGGGAGCCCAATGCGGGGCTCAATCCCAGGACCCTGGAATCATGACCTGAGCTGAAGGCAGACGCTTAACCATCTGAGCCACCCAGGCGCCCAAGCTTCTCTTATCGAACATTTCTTAGAAACGAAGAGAATGAAACTTGAAGATGAAGTGACTGTGTATATGGTCACAGTATGGAGCAGTTGTCTTTGGCTTCAAATTCAGCTTCTAGTCCCTCAATTAGCATGCACTCCAATGGGTCCTATATCATGCCAGGTGCTGAGAGTATGGAAGTGCCTAAAACCTACTCCCTAACATACAGAGTATTGTTGGGAGAGACAATCCACCAGAGGTCCTGAGCATTCCTGCATGTGCTCGATGGATGTGTCAAGAATATGGGACCCTGACGGCTCTCTACCTGGGGCAGCAAGCCACCATGGGAGTTGGGGAGCATCTCCCCCAGACAAACATCAGGCTTGCTTCCAATTACTGTAAGAGCAGTGAATCTCCTAAGCTTAGTGTTCCTTTCCTGTAACATAGTCCATAGTATGTGTTACGGTCCTTCTACGATGCCTTCTTTGAAGTCCCCCTCTGGGATGGAGTGGGCAAGGGGCACCAGCGCAAATGAACACGGAGCTTCGGCTACTCCTTTTGCCAAGAATCATCAGGCCTTGGTCTGTGATCCAGGAGTGTCAGGTCTTCGGCCAGCATCCATGGAACAGTAATAGGCTAACTTACTATCTTTCAAACAGGATAAAATCTCAGCCCCTGCACAGTTCTTGACAAATACCACTTATGAGGTGACAGAGATGAGGAAATTAACAATTACAATTCAACATGGGAGGCACAGATTGCTGTGGGACAACCAAGGGACAGCACCCAATTCAGCTTGCCGAGGTCAGGGAGACTTTCTGAGTGCATTACTCTTAAACCGATCATACTAGATTGTATGTCTGTTGAGGGTAGATCTTTTTATCTTTAGCATATGGCACAATACATAGCACAGAGTTCACAACTATAAAGCTTGCAGAATGGATGTTGAATAAGCTATTGTTTGTGGTTATTGGGTGTGATGTAGTGCATCAGAGGTCCCTCTGTCTGCTATTAGAGTTGTCTCCTTTTTAAGACCTGAAGTCCTGAGAAGATAGTCCTCGGTGAAAAGCACCTCATTTTGTAGCCTGACATGAATCTTTTTCAATAAATGAGGAAGGTGGTCGAGTTGCAGAATATCTTGCATGTGGATTCATTTTCTACTAAGTGACCCTAGGGACCAGTTATTTATTTTTCAATTTTTTATTTTCTAATACTTAAGATTTTTTTCAGAAGAGTTGCAAAGATAGTACAGAGTTCCCATATACCCTTCGTCTAGCTTCTCTTAATGTTACTATCTTACATAGTCATAGTACATCTATCAAAAATAAGAAATTAATATTGTTGTATATAGACTTTGACTTTCCCCATTTTTTTTCTCCCCACTGGTGGTCTTTTTCTGTTCCAACTTCGGATACCACACTGCATTTATTTAACTGCTTAGTTTCTGCTAATTTGTAACAGTTTCTCAGTCTTTTCTGGACTTGACACCTTGAGGAATAGTGGTTAGATATTTTGTAGAATGTCCCTCAATTTGGGTTCTTTTTCTTTCTTTTAATTTTTAATTTTTATTTTTTTAGATTTTATTTATTTATTTGAGAGAGAGAGACAGAGATAATGAGAGAGAGCACAAGTGGGGAGGAGAGGGAGAAGCAGGCTCCCCGCAGAGCAAGGAGCCTGATGTGGGGCATGATCCCAGGACCCCCGGGATCATGACCTGAGCCGAAGGCAGACGCTTGACGGCCTGAGCCACCCAGGCGCCCTCTTTTTTTTTTTTTTTAAGTACTTTTATTTATTTTTGAGAGAGTGAAAGAGAGAGAGAAAGAGAAAGAGAATGAATGGGGCTGGGTGTGGGGGAAGGGGCAGAGAGAAAAGCAGGCTCCCTGATGAGCAGGGAGCCCAATGTAGGACTTGATCCCGACTGAGCCACCCAGGTGCCCAATTTGGGTTCTTCTGATGTTTTCTCAGGGTTTGGTAGAATTTATAGATTTTGGGGGTGATGATGTGCTTTTCTTGTTGGGTTGCATCAGTGGACACCTGATATAAACATGACTTCTGACTAACAATATTAACTTTGATCACTTGATTAAGATGATATCTGTCAGGTTTCTCCAGTGTAAAGTTATTTGCCATTCTCTTCACTAGAGGCAAGTGACTTGATCCTACTCACACTCAAGGGGTTGGGGATTAAGCCTCACCTACTAGAGGGAGGAGTGTCAAGGAATTTTGGGCATAAGTTAAAACAAGGACAGTAAATAGTAAATATGTTGGGGAAAATATTTTGAGGCTATGCAAATATCTTGTTTCTCCTTAAAGGTTCAGGGGAACCAGCTCTCTAAGAATGAGGCCAAGAATTGCCTGAGACAAGACGTCAAGCTGTAATGACCATATACTTACTTGACCTTTTTCATTTATGGTTTCTTACAGAGCTATAAATGTATATATAAATGTAAATTATAAATGATGTTATTTCTGTGTCACTGACCCTTCTGTCCATTTCTTTTCTTTTCTTTTTTTTTTTTTTTAAGATTTTATTTATTTATTTGAGAGAGAGAGAGAATGAGAGACAGCATGAGAGGGAGGAGGGTCAGAGGGAGAAGCAGACTCCCCGCCGAGCAGGGAGCCCGATGCGGGACTCGATCCCGGGACTCCAGGATCATGACCTGAGCCGAAGGCAGTCGCCCAACCAACTGAGCCACCCAGGCGCCCCCTTCTGTCCATTTCTTTGAAGAGTAGATGTATTTATATTAAACAAATAGGGTTAATGAAGGTGCATTTGTGAAACAAGGTAAAACATCAGTAATTGACTTTAATTTCTTCCTCATTAATCCGTTACAAAATGCTTATTTTATCTCATAGCATTTGTTGGCTACCGAGTAAGTAGGTACACGTGTGTGTGTGTGTCTATGTGAATGATTAGCTACATTCCAAGAGACTTCTATGGCAGTGGTTTAATAGTCAAATTGCATTTCACCTTTGGGACTGAGATTTGGCTTTTTAACTATATGTTATTGTGTTGCTCCAGAATAGATTTTAGTAATGAGCTATTCTCAGAGATATTTTCATTTATTTCCTCCTTTTTTTCCCCCCAGAGCATGGCATTTCTAATTCTTGGGGTCATCATAGTAGGGGGGTTTGAATGGGGCCTGAATGGAGAGGAAGTGATCTTGCAGTAGTTTGCAATGGAGAAGGCAACATTGTTGGGAAATATATCAGGGCCAACTTTTGGATTAGGTTGAATAACAGTAACTATCTTAATTTGGGGAGTAGGGGTAGATGAGGTGTAGGCATAAACAAATGTGTTACAGTTGTTCTTATTTATAGAACCCCTGGCTGGGTATTTGGTACTTTATGTATAATATTTTAATTTCAGAGTAACTTTGCAAGGTCAGTATTAGACAATTTTACAGAGGAGGCAAATTAAACTCAAGGAAGTTAGATATGCCTAATGTCGCATAATTAGTATATGATGGAACTATAGTATGAATTTCTATCAGTCTGATTCCAAACCCCATCATTATTTTTATACTGAACTATTGCTTTCTGCACACAGTTGGCTGTGCAGCATTAGGCTCTACTGGTAGATTGTGTAGAAACTGAGTTGTTTCCTAGTTTGCAGATAGTTATTTCCTCCTGCCACCACTTTATAGTAAAACAACACACAACACACAACCCTTTTGGCTACTTTTAAAAGATTATATTTGTTGGATAGTTTGGTTCCTTTTGGTCTAGTCATGATAGTGGAAATATTATCCTTATTATTAGCTACATGTGTCATTTAAACTGAAAAATCTGGAAAACAAATTATGGATTCATTTCATCTCTCTGACTTGTATTATGACAGAGGTACTCAGGAGCTCTAATATGGAAATGAGTTTTCCTTGACTGCTGGTAATTATTAGCCCAAGCAAAATAGATACTTTGTGTTAAGCTGTATATGCTGTGTATTTGTAAATGAGATTCATCTGCTTTATATTCGGAAACGTGACAAGGCATCGCTAGTGTTAATACCTGTTGGATTTCTTATTTAGGTATCTTCTCACCATAATTCTGAGGGGAAAAAAAAAACAACAAGAGGGATTGCTGCCAGGGCTTGGAGGAGCCTTAGAAATTGTGATGTATAGACCTATATAAACCCAGTTGAACCTCAGTAGCCCATTGAACATTTTTGCAATTTGATGATTCTGATAGTAATGTAGAGAGTACTTACTTGCAAAGTGTTTCTGAATCCCAGGTTAGTCTTTTTTGACTTTTGATTGGAGGCTCTAGTGATAACATTTTTTAGGGTTGGCTAGATTTATATATATCCTCTAGATAAATCTATATATATATGACTGGTACTTAAGGGTACGGTGCTAACAAAAAGATATTATTAAATCCACTCTGTATAGGAGTGTCCATGTCTGTCAGCTCTACAGTATAATTTCTAAATAAGAATTTGCCACTCCCAGTGTAACTTTAAAATCATGTATCTTCAGCTCTTCATGTTTGATATCCTGGTAACTCCACTGTGCCTTGTTGCTATGAGCCATACTAGTTTACTATGGCATCGTTTAAAAACACTAATTCAACTAGAATATCTTAAATTTTCTTCCCTGTTATCTTTAAGTTTTTTTTTTCAACACTCAAAATCATAGTGAAAAAGTGAGTTGTTTCTTGTTTTGAAACCCAGAGAATAAACTACCATTACATAATGAATTCATAGCTAGAACAAGTTAGTGTTCACCTGAATGGTTTCTTCTAATTCCAACTTAAAATCTCTTGGATTGCTCCTGCTATTCTACTGACCAGCAGTTTTCATAAGGAAAATATACAGCCACATGTAAGTTGCTTTTTTCTTGATCACTAAGGTCCCTATTGCCTCACTGCGCATGCCCTTTAAGATTCCCTAGTGCGCCAGTTTAACTGCTGTTAGTTGAGTGAAGTTGGTGAGTTCTGAATCTTTGGTGTCTTTTTTCCCTCAGTCTTCAAAAGGCAGGATAGAATGTACACTCTGAAAACAATCTTAGATGAGCATTTGGTCTAAATCTTTCACCTTTCAGATGGGAAAACTGAGGCTCATATAGATTGGGTTTTAACCTAAAGCTGTAGATACTTGGAGGTGAATTGCTCAGATAAATCTCTTTTCTATATGTTCATAGACAGTGCAGTGTTTGAGTCATAGCTGTAGACACCCCTGTTGAATTCAATTTTTATGTTGGAAATTTGAGAGTTGATTCCCTTAGTGTTGTGTCCTTTGGGGTAAATGATTGTCAGATTGAGAGAGGAGGTAGAGATGACCTTTCAGAGTTAAAAATTGTGGATATTCTCAAGTATAATAGACCTTCCTAAACAGGCTCGTGTAGGATGAAGAAGCACCCTGGAGGGTTGTATAAGCCCAAAGGTCCCACCCATCATTTGCTCTTTGGTCCATCTTGTTCTGCTACTCCTACTCCCTACTCTGGCCTGACGTGGACATTTATCTCTTTCTTCTATCTTTTTTTTTCACATTTGCTCTTGTTAGAATGGGGGCTTCAGGGCAAAAGTGAGTATTACTCCCCTGGTTTTCGTGTTTGTGAATTCTAGCCTTCTAATGTTTCTTGGGTGTAGGAACCATGGGAAAGGAAAAAACAGGCTGATTTCTGTGTTTCTCTGACTCTTTAGGGACCAGTCTGTATAATTTAATTTTTATTTCAGTATTCCTGTTTCCAATTTTTAAACAGTCTAGTACCATAGCACGTTCAGGGGTGCTCAGGAAATACTACCAATCCATAGGTGCCGCTTTGTTTGGGATGGCCAGTCTGTACTGGGTCTCTGCCTATAGAGCAATTTCCTGCTCTTTCCAAGTGTCCTTGAGGGAGAGCGAACATAGGAGCTGTGCTCCATGAGGCCACTGGGTTGGGCTACAGCAGCCTGACTCTCAGGATGCGGTCACAGCCTCCTGCTGAGTGAATGTGAACGTATAAAATTGGAATTTACTGTGATACGCAGTGGTTTATGTGCTTATGAATGAAGGTGAGGGGAGGGTTTGTTGGAATCTGTCTCCTCTTCAGCATTCGTTGGACTGTCCATCAGATGACCTTTCTGTGGTTAGCTGTATATGAGAAACTGTACCTTTTAAGGTGAGCATGTTGGAGCTCATTCTCAATTGTTATCCTGAAGGCATGCTTCCCTGTCTCATTGTAAGGAGTCCAGCCTCTGGGTTCCCTTTATATGTAGTTGTTGTTGTGATTTTTGTTGATTTTTTTTCTAAAAAGGGGAGTGGATGGGTTTTTCTGGCTGCCCTCATAGTGAGATGATGCACATTTTCAACCTTCCTAGCTCTTGGGTACCAACTTGAGCCAAAAATACATTTTTATTTACTTATGTTACAAGATGTTAACCTTGCTATAACTAGTTCGTGTCTTTGTAACCGTGAGTTTAGGTATGTCTTTGCTACATAAGAAATCACTGGTGAGAATTGGTTTTCTTCTCAGGGGACCTTGTAATATTATTTTACTTCCATTCAGGATGTTACTTTGCCACAGGAGGCTGGCACAGAGAGAGGGGGTAGGGAGGATGTGGGAAAAGAAATTAGCCTATGGTTCTATTGTCTAGGACATTTGTTTCAAAAGTTTGGCTGGGTGTCTGAGATAGGAAGGGTACATAGTTTTTAAAAAATGTCTTTGTCTTGGTATTTATGCTAACATAAAATATTTGTAATGAAGATAGTTGTGGAATTATGGCTACAAAATTTCCCTCTCCTGACTTACAAATCTTAATAAAGATGTGTAAATTATAACTGGCTCCTGACATAGTTATCTCAAGGAATAAAGTTGTTTTTCTTTCCAGACCTATTTATTGAGGGGCTATAAAAAAAATCAGATGCAAAAATGGTGAAAATTGGTATTTGTTAAAACTAGGAGGTAAGTACATGGGTGTTGGTCATCAGTTTGAAATAATTCCTAATAAAATATTTTAAAATAGAATCTCAAGAATATTATTTCAAAATATTTTAAAGTATGTTGGGGGGTGGAAAAGACATTGCTTACTTGGGAGATTGGCTTAAAAATAAGAATCAGTTGAGATTTTGGAATAATAGTTAAGAGAATTCCTCAAACAAGGAATAGTGCTGGAGATGCTCAATGAGTAGAAACAAATTACATAACCAGTGGGTCACCATAATTGCATGTGTTGGGGGGATAGAAAATATTTCCTCTTAAAAAAGAAAAAGAAAGGTTGCTTTATCCAATATATCCTGTTAGACACAACATTTAGTGATGTATGGTTCCTAATAGTTGAGCTCTATCTCACACTCAAAGTCAAGTAAATTACAAGAGTCCACAAATCTGGAATCAACTAAAGGCAACTAAAATGTTTGGCACAATATTACAGGTGAAAGAATATTATGAAGGGGGGCCTCTTGGTATTTCCAGCAATTAAATTCTGTTGATTTCTCACACTGTGTGGTGACTCCTATTATGACAAATTCATGCTTCATTTCCATGCCTTACCTCTTGACTGCATATGATAAAATTTTCTGAGATGTTGTTAATTTTAGTTGTTTCTGGGATATTCTAATCCAAATTATAGATTTTTTTTTTAAGGACTAGGAGAATGAATTTATTTTATTCATTTTATTTATTTTTTTAAAGTAAACTCTATGCCCAGTGGGGGGTTCAAACTCATGATCCCTAGTTCAAGAGTCACATGCTCTACTGACTGAGCCAGCCAGGTGCCCCAGATTATAGATGTTTAATCCTTTATGTACTTGTAATTTATTTGGTCATTGTTGAGACAACAGAATAACGGAGTAGCATTCTGCATGTCTGAACAGCCGTGTTTGGCAGCTCGCGCCCACTTGGGCTAGAAAAAGCTATTGCTCGACATAACTCAAACCAGGAGTTTTAGACTATTTGGCAATGTCTGTGTGGAATCAAATACATGTGTTATAATAGAGAAGAATACCTTTCTTTGTAGATCCTCTAGATGGCAGAGCAATTACAACAAATACACTTTAGGAGCTGTTCCAAGAAGTGTAGAGAGGGGAGAGCATAGGAGAGATGGCATGAGAAGGGTCTTCTAGCTAGTAGGGCTCTGTGCTTTCTATCTGGACTCAACCAGGTTTTATGTCCTCTATGTCTTTCATGCATTTTATGTCTTGACATTTTATCTAAGATCTTGTTTGAAACGATGTAACACTGCTTAAAAAAATGATAGGATGTCAAAGCTCAAAAAAATCTTGAGTTGTGTACATTAAACCAGCCTCAATAAAGGCATTTGTCCACACGTCCTGAGCATTTCTAGAGACTGTAGCTGACTCCACCCCAGTACACATGTTGATGAATTCTAGAGCAATGCTGGCCTACTTGAATACCTTCTTACCTTGAATTCTTTCTTAAAGGATAATGTGCAGCATAGGCTTTAGCCTTTATTCCTGCTTTGAAAGAGATCACCATTGTTGACATAGATTTAACAGATGAATCTGATGATACCGTGGCTTTCAAACTCAAAGGAAATTTGACTTAGACACTTGCATAGATTTATTCCTTACACAGAGAGAACACAGAATAAATGTAAAATATTTAAGTATGTCACTTCCCCCCACACTTATCTTTGAATGAATCAGAAAGCTGACTGTAGTTAGTATCTTTTCAATTTCTCTTGCAAAATGCTTATCCAAATTCTTCTGTAATCACTTTTTAACAGCAAGGCCTATTTAGATCCTTTTGGACAATTGATGAAGTTCTACATCAAAATATGGTATGGCAAATGTGATTTCCGTATATCAAATACAGCAAAAGTATAAGGGGATAAATTTCCTATCCAGTGTTTGTAACCTCATGATATCACATAGTATACTTAACAGATCTGATCTGTTTATAGCTATTAGTTCAGTATTACTCCTCCAAAAAGTTCCCCTTATTGAGACTTTCCTGTATTTGTCCTATTTTCTTGTTACCAGTGAAGCTGGGGTATATTTTGGAATCTTCATTCTTCCACCTTTTTGATGAGCTTTTACTTGAGAATGTCTTAAGATACATTTTCATATTCATTAACATAGCTATTGAATAACTAGTCCTGTGCTTGGAAATAATGAATGATATGTGGTCCTCACTCTTGAGGCCCTCATCCATGAGGATGCAGACTTTAGTAGGCAAGATAAGTATATAAATGGATTTTCAATATAATTAAATAAGGCGTTATTAAAAGAGGTATTATCAAGGGGCACCTGGGTGGCTCAGTTGGTTAAGCTTCCAACTCTTGATTTTTGGCTCAGGTCATGATCTCAGTGTCATGAGGTTGGGCTCTGCGCTGGGTGTGGAGCTTGCTTAAGATTCTCCCTCTGCCCATTCCCACCTCCCTCTCTTTAAAAAAAAAAGTGTTATCAGAAGTGCTGTGAAAGTTCCTAGACAACACTTCTGTAGGTATCACCACAGATTACCCACAATTACTGCATGCAGAGGGCTGTGTCCCTGCAGCACGTAGGAAGGAAGACATGCAGTTGATGAAGGGTTAGAGTAGAACCATGTCACGTACTAAGCCTGACAGATTTCGATTATATACCAACCAGCATATTTAGGTGATTGTAGCAAGAAAATTCTATAAACAGCTAAACATTTTTATTGGGATAATTGAACTGGGAACTAACTTTTGCTACTCAAAGAGCACATGATTCAATGCAACATGCATATAGTGATAAGCAGTAAATAGGAAGGCATTTGTATTCTGATGACAACAGTGTAACCTCAAGCCTTAGGTCTATAAAAGTGGTAATGTTTTCTGACTGATCTGGATTCTTGAGTTATTTTACTAATGCCTCCAATGCCATGTGAGACATGGAGGATGGCAGGATCTTCAAACAATTGTTGACAATCAACTGGTAGTCATTATCCACTACATAGGACTGGTTAAATGCTTTAATAATTCTCTAATACACCATTGTTTGAAGCAGACTGTAGCTGTAGATAACAAATGTCAGTTTGGCTTCTAGTTATTCATGGAGTTATTATTTAAAAAATATCTTTATATAGGCTCTGAATCTAGGAGGCTAAGACACAAATGACTGCTATTTTGCAATGGGGCTCTTGCACCTCATCAAGGGATAAACTACACATGTGTTCAGTGCAGAAGGATTGGTGGTTTTGCTTTGTCCTTTGCAGCTAGAGCTGCCTAAGAGGTGGAGGAGAGATGGTCCATCTATGTATGTGTGTTGGCAAGAGGAGCTCTCGTACTGTCGTGTTTGTTGGGCCCTAAGTCCCAACTTATTTTTATTTTTGCAAATTTTTGAAGACTTTGATAGAACACCATAATTCTGCTTATTAAAGAGATATTCCTTTTATTTTATGAGTTGTTTTTCTTAAAAGGATGTGCACAAACCCCTTCCTGCCCCCACGTTATACTAGTTTATATGCTATACACTAATTTATGTAATGGGTCACTGTTTAAGTTAAGAGTCCCTTTCTAATTTGGAGCTCTTCATATCCATTTTGAGAGGAGTAGCAGTATTTCTCTGGGGGCCAGGGTGAAGTTTTGCATAGATTCTTCTCTAAGTTCCTTTTCCATTACTGTCTGGTTGCTTACTGGTACTTTCCTTCCTTCCATTTTATCATCTGTGAGTTTTATTAACATGATGTTTACTCCCCCTTTAAAATTATTAATGAAGTAAGCTGTGAAATGGCACTTTTATCTTTAATAGTTGGTGCTGTAAAAGTGACAAATGCAATGAAAGCATCCTTCTCTAATTCGGTTCCTGTCGTGCGTCTTTTTAGTGTCTCTGTGACATGACTTGAAATGACAGTGCTCATGTCTCTTTTGTAGCTGGTTCACACTGAAAGGATATAATCATCTGGTTGGTATCACAGCCACTTCCCCAGCTACAGACTGTGATGTCACAAACCGAAAACTATTCTCTCTCAGCAGGAAGAAGCTGGAGAGGAGATGAATCTCCATGATGAACCATCATCCTTCAAATTTGATCATTTCATAAAGGAAATTAACCATGATGAGGAACAAATATACTGGCTAGTTGAAAAAGCCTTTTGACTTAAGCTTGAAAAACTTTACCATTATACTGGAATGAGAGAAATTCTTTCAAAAATTCTAAGTCAAAATTTGAGAGTTATAATAATGCAGGTATCAGTACTTTTTAATTTTTTTTATTGTTATATTAATCCCCATACATTACATCATTAGTTTTAGATGTAGTGTTCCATGATTCATTGTTTGTGCATAACACCCAGTGCTCCATGCAGAATGTGCCCTCCTCAATACCCATCACCAGGCTAACCCATCCTCCCACCCCCCTCCCCTCTAGAACCCTCAGTTTGTTTCTCAGAGTCCATCGTCTCTCATGGTTCGTCTACCCCTCCGATTTCCCCCCCTTCATTCTTCCCCTCCTGCTACCTTCTTCTTCTTCTTTTTTTTTTCCTTAACATATATTGCATTATTTGTTTCAGAGGTACAGATCTGAGATTCAACAGTCTTGCACAATTCACAGCGCTTACCAGAGCACATACCCTCCCCAGTATCTATCACCCAGTCACCCCATCCCTCCCACCCCACCCCCCACTTCAGCAACCCTCAGTTTGTTTCCGTATCAGTACTTTTTTAGGTGAGTTAAAAATATTATGTACTGCCAGTCCCTTCAAGTTAACACTTAAAAATGAATCTTAGTTATATTTCTAATTTCATATGCAAAATTATGTTGCTTGTTATTTCAAACGAAGATGACATGCTGGTCGAAACAAGGTCAACAAAGACACTACATGGATATACTTTATTTTGACCTGTGTAACTACTTTTATTTTCTCATGGTTTAAGCCAAAAGTTTATAACTTTTAGATGATTTGAAGTGAGCAAAATCTATGGATATAGTAATAGATGTCATTGTAAGGATATGGTAGCTTAAATATTTGCTCCATTTCTATGACAGAATCCAATATTACACAATTATGTTACTTTTATAATATACTTTTATATAATATGTGGGCATGAAATACATTCTAAATTACAGAAACAATTAGGCAATCACTGAATACTTCCCAAGAATGTTCAAAATCTCTTTCATTGTTAAATCTATCAACACAAGGGGAAAACTCCCATAAATAAACCAAATATTCAGGTATAACCATAAAATTCTTATCCATTTGTACTCATGAGATGCTGACTTTGAAGCACTTTTCAGCATTTTAACGCATCATTAGCAAATGATGTGTTAAAAAGTAGTTAATGTTTTTTCCTTCACTTTTTTCACTAAAATGAAGAGGAAAATGTAGGTTATTCCAAATTGCTGTAGAATTTTTTTTTGAAAGTGTTATTTAAACCTCAGTAATTATTATTCAGAATGCATTATTATAGAGAAAAAACCTTGATTTGGATAGGAAAGAAAAAGAAAAGAAATGGGGACTGATGCTGACAAAGGCCTTGGGGGAAGGATAGTATCTGTTTGTCCATCATTGTCATTGGAAGTCACAGAAGCAGAGTCCCCAAACTGGTGTACATTCCAGTGAGTAAATAAAATCCAGAAGACTTCATGAGTATAATTTTATGTCCCCTTCAGTTCTATTTATTGGAAGCAAATTGTTTGAGCATACTATTGTGAATTTCATTTTTTGCCCAAGTTAATTAAAAAGACTCCTTAGTTATTGAGTTGAAATAGTGATATTTTTCACTTATAAATATAGGCCTATTTTCAAAGCATGCCAGTTTATCAAATATATGATATCATAATAAGGAGAAAAAAGATGAAAAGGATCCTTAAGGGTTTAGGTAAGTCCGGATGTAGGTAAAAAAACAATACTTGTTAGTTAGGGCTGGTATACAAAGGAAGTATTTTGAAATTTTGAAATAAAGATTTTTCTCTGAAACAAATTGGTACATTATGCCATCACTGCTTGTATGTAAGTTGCTGCTTTCCTTTGGTACTGGAAAATGATAAGTAAATTTCTGTAATGAATTCAGATGCAAAAGATGATACTTAAGGTTCTTTATGGACTGTTTTGAAAAGAGTGAAGGGATCATGTAATTAACTCTGTTAGGCTTTGAAAAAAGGAAAGGATTTAGTGAAATGGAAGAGAAGAATGTCAAACTTGATTTTTTTTTAGACAGGTACAGAATAATTACTTCTGATAACTTTCCTTGTATTAGCAGATCATCTCTATTGTTAAGTGTGATTTGCTTTTATTGTTTCCTTTATCTCTTGTCTTCTAAGATATTAGAAATGTATTATTTATTTTAGGGCTTCTTTGTGAAAAGATTAAGCTTTGAACTTTTCCTATTGAATTTATATGCAAACTAATATAGTTGAATTTTGGCTAAAAATCTATGTAGGGTAAATTAAAGTTCTATCTTTTCTGTTTTTTTTTTTTTTTTTTCCCCCCCATATATAAGACAGTCTCTCTTGATGTCTCATTATGGAGAGATTTCTAGGGAATTTCTAAAAGGCACTTGTACCCTTTAAAATTCTTTGGCCCCAGTAGTTCTTTACATTTTGCTCTTTGGACCATTGATCTGAGTTAAAGCTTTTGAGGTATTAAGATACCAGACATCTTTTTGCTCTGTTGTTAAATCAGAAAAATGTCCTTATTTAGTCTGTTACAACAATATGCCCAGTACTGTGAGGGTAAATTAATCCCATTCTACTGGGGTGCTATACCTTAGTTTGCCAGAGATTGTTTTTCTTTAGTGTGAATGAGAGTGACATCACCACTTTTCTTGTTTTGTAATGATAAAAATCAGTTATTGAGCTTTATTCTCTGGCATTAATGGAAATATTAAAAATGCATTAATTCTTTGTTTTACCAGGGGCCCCGGGGAAACAAATCATATCTGACTGTTTGGTATATAACATGTGTGAATGGTTCTTATGCGGGGTTCAGAGCTCTCTTCACGCATTTTGTTTTTTCCAAGCTATTAAAGAAAACAAAATTGGGATTTTAAAAATGAAGACAAAGATGGGACATAGCCAGTGGAAAATGAGTGAGACTCTGGGGCTGTTTTTATCTAGTTATGAATGAGTAGTTTATGCAGCGTAAGTAAAAAGAAGTGTTTACCTCAGAAGGCATAAATCTGCATAAAGCTTAAGGGAGGATCACATGAAATTCAAATCTACTGGCTCATTCACAGCATCAGCAGGCTTAGTTTCAGTAGTCGGGATATAGAGAATGTTATAAAATTAAATCTTACCTGGCAGTGGGGTGTCTGAAGCTCAGTAATCTAATTCTGGCTGGAAACAGTAAGCTCCGGTACCTGAAATGCCTTCTCTACTTTCCTTGCGGGTGTTCGTTTACCACTGTGTGGGATTTCTTGCAGCGTCTCTCTATCTGTATTCCTGGTAATCCTGTAGCATTAGTTAAGACAGCACGCAATAGACGAAGATTCCATTTGGATAGGATTGTAGAGCTGGAGGGTGAATTTTGCCTTTCTTTATCCAATAACAGCAGTTGATCTGACCACAGACAACTTGAGTGTTCAGAACTTATTAAAAATTCATTGAATGTTTCAGCAGTGAGGAATCCGGGCCGTTTGCATAGATGGTTTTACCTTCCGGAAAAGTTCTGCTGTCCATATTTCAGAATGACACATGCCCCCAAATCAAGTTGCTTTAAAAAAATATTCCGACCCGAAGCCCAGATCTTCTCTTGCACTCTCTTGTGCCTGCCTTTACCAACTTTTCAGTCCTTTGGCTTCCTTTTTGTAGAGGACGAGGGGATTTCTTCTGTCTTCCTTGTGCCTCTGCAACACATAGTTCTGGTACACTGGGTTGTGAATAGTGAGGGAAAAATCCAAAGGAGGTGTGGCTTTATCATCTCTCCGGACAGGGAGCATACTTGGCATGAATGGAGAGCTGATATGAGCTATTCAAACCAGACAGCAAACTGATGGGATGATGCTTTCATACATAATAAACCCATTAATTACTTCTCCTGATGGACAGCAGTATGCCCTGAAAGGGAAAAAGGAAGGAGCAGATGATCATATTCAGTCTGATAGGTGCTCTCTGTACAGCTTGCGATTGCGAAGTGAATCCAGGAAAAGCTGCAGCTTTGGAATGTGATCAGGTAGAAGGGGCAAGAGTTGTTTTGACAGACAGTTAGGTGATGATTTTGGGGGAAGAGAAAAAGGGCTGAGCAAAGAGGAAGCTAGAATAAGGTTCCAAAATGCTCTTGAAAATGTTCATTTTTTTTTTTTTTTCCCCTGTTCATCCTTTTGGCTGGGAGAAAGCACACTGTATTTTACCTTTGCATTATTTGCAGAAATTCTGCTGAGATGGTTTCTCCTAGTTTTCTCTAAAGAAGGAAAATAATTTTTAAAAAGCCTTCAAGATAGAAAAATATATTGTGAGTTTTTAAAAATTTATAGCAGGGAAAAGGCTGCTTTTTGTGAAAGGCACACCTGGTTTTTTTTTTAATTATTTTTTTAAAAGATTTTATTTATTTATTTGAGAGAGAGAATGAGAGAGAGCATGAGAGGGAAGAGGGTCAGAGGGAGAAGCAGACTCCCTGCTGAGCAGGGAGCCCGATGCGGGACTCAATCCTGGGACTCCAGGATCATGACCTGAGCCGAAGGCAGTCGCTTAACCAACTGAGCCACCCAGGCGCCCAAGGCACACCTGTTTTTAAATGTCTTTTGGGCACATGCATTTTGTTGCTTTGGAAGAGAATATTATGAGTCATCATTTAGTATAAAATTTTAGCAGGGTCTTTATTTAAAAATATTAGATGGAATTTTGAGTAGCTGTATAAAAGATCTAAAAATGTCAATTTTATAATTTTTTTACTTCATTTCTTAAGTAATGCAAGGTTTTTTTCCTTTTCCTGTCTTTTCACAGAGCCCTTTTAGGGGTATTTCTGGACAATAAATGCTTTTTAAAGGTTTTTAAAAATTATGAAAAGCTTCAAACTTATACAAAACTATGAAAAAATAATGCATGAACTTCCATAAACCTGTTACCCAGATTCAATAATTCCCAAGACACTTGCCACATTTGCTTCATTTAACTTTTTTTCTTTTTCTTTTTTTTTTTTTTTAAATATTTTATTTATTTGACAGCGAGAGAGAGGGAACACAAGCAGGGGGAGTGGGAGAGGGAGAAGCAGGCTTCCCGCAGAGCAGGGAGCCTGATGTAGGGCTCGATCCCAGGACCCCGGGATCAGGACCTGAGCCGAAGGCAGACGCTTAAGGACTGAGCCACCCAGGTGCCCCAACTTTTTTTTTTCTTAGCTGAGATATTTTAGAGCAAATCTCATTCCACCCCTGCATACGTTAGCATGTATGGACACCTTCTCCCATGGCCACTGTGCCATTATCACACCTAACAATAATTATAATAAACAGTAGTTAATTTGGGCGTTGTTAATAATTCTTTGGGGTCCTATGGTATCCAGCCTGTTTCAGATTTCTCATGCCTCAGAAACTGTCTCTTGACCTAGGTTTTTTTGAATTAGAATCTAGACAAATAGATTCATATAGATCCATATATTACATTTAGTTATTAGGCATTAGAATTTCAAACACTAACTTAGATGATCACATATGGTGAAGTAAGATTTAGTTTAGAGTAGTCTTCTATACACACTTATAATATGAATATCTATGTAAGAGAACATATCTCTAGAATATTTTCTTGAGCTTTTTCCCACTTAACATTATACATGATAATGATAACTGAAAAGGAATATAAGTTTATGTGGTTACGATTGGCTAGGTTCATTGCTCTGTGCAAGTTTTTCATGACTTGCCCTAGGGTATGTAGTTCAAAATTCTGTCCCCAAGCTATTGAGGCTACCTTTTGGGCTGGGCAAATTCAAGTACATTCCAGGGTCCGTTCTACTTTACTGCTGAAAAAGGCCATCTTGCTTATTTACCTTCTCAAACACAATAGAGCATTGTTATAATAAATACTCCAAGTTTCAAACCATTGATTACTAAGCCATGTTTCAACATGTGAATGTGACCTAGCGGTCTGTGAAGATTGAAAGAGAAGTAAAAATCAAATGGGGCCGATGACTGCAGTGTTATATAATTACATGTAATTATATAAGTTATTTTATAATTTTTCCATTAATATCAGGTTTTTCCTTTCCTCTGAATTTTTATCTTCCTATATGATTGGAACTCTCAGCTCCTTCCTGAAAAAGCAGAGCATTTGGCTGTCTACTTGACTTTTCCAGGGATGTAGTAATATGAGGTCCTGAAATAACTGTGTTCCACTGTCCCCCACAGAAATTGATTCTCATCCAGAGTCTCTGTTTCTCTATGATCCCACCCCTTTTTTTCTTTCTCCATCTTTTAAGTTGGCTAGATGAGTGCGAACGGGGAAGGTGGAATATGGGGAGCCACTGAAAAGGTATAGCTGGAAATTACATCTAGGTTCAAAGGCACTGCTGAGGACCATGCTCGCAGTTTTATGGAGGGTTTTAGAATACTGCTCTCCAAAGGTGTTTGTAGAAGGTACACCCCTGGCTCGGTCTCCTGCTGTATGTCACGTTATCACATGATTGTTTGGTAGCTTTGTGTAGCACTTTCTTATGTTCTCAAATTATCCCTTTATTTTTATTTTTTAAAAGATTTATTAGAGCGAGCGCAGTAAGCGGGGTGAGGGGCAGAGGGAGAAGCAGGCTCTCCATCGAGTGGGAGAGCCTGATGCGGGGCTCGATCCCAGGACCCTGGATCATGACCTCAGCCGAAGGCAGACGCTTAACTGACTGAGCCCCCCAGGCGTCCCTGAAACTATCCCTTTAAAAGCCTGTCCTTTCTTAAATCTTGCTGAACAAGGTTATATGTGTTTTATTACCTACATAAGTGCTTTATTGAAAATTTGGTAAAGAGTTCTTGACTATGACCATTACATACAGATAAACTGAATGGAAAAAGTCTTCTTTTTTCCTTTCTAAGTTATCTCTGTAATTTTTCCCCTCCATCATTTGTAATGCAACATCAGCATTAGGTGGGCATTTGCAAATGTGCAGTTTCTACTATAGAACATTGTATAGTTGGTGACAGAGTGGCTATAGAGGGAACTAGAGTGATAGATTGTATGTGTATTTGGGGTATAAGCCCTCACTTTATTTCAAATCATTATCTCCCAGCACTAATTATAAACTGAAATAATAGAAAGACATCAAATCAAGCAGTGACCCTGTAAAGTTCCAACCCAAAAGAATAGGTGCACTTGAGCCATTGTGTGAATCATTTTTCTCCAAAAGCATGGAGTCATCCCTGTGAAGAATAATATTCAGAGATCTAATTGGTCAAGTAGCTGGTTAGGCAGATGGCTTATCCTTCCCTGCCCTCCCTTCCCATATGAGGGAAAGAAGTGAGTGTCTCAGGGAAATGAACTTTATATTCTCTCTGATGCATATAATAAAGCAGTTTTCTTTTGTTCAGGTGTCTCAACTCCCATCTCCCATTTTTGTACCTGTCGTTATTCTCCTATTTGATCTAAACTCCTGTTTCCATTATAAAGTTGACCAGACAACTTGGAAGTTTCATAGGCTTCATAGATTTTTCAAGTACTTTATGTATAATAAGATTAATGATAATTTCCCCCCCAAAGTTCATCCTTGCACGAACATTTTGTCCACACCCAGAAGTATGCTCACAGTCGTCTTTGAGGGTTTGCAAAATTGTAACAGCTTTTATAAAGAAAAATAGAAAATAGTTCCCTCTTTATGTTCTCCAGTTCTTAAGTGAGTAGGATTTGTGGTTAAAGACTTCTTCTGTAGTAACTACCTATCTTTAGGGCAGTTTAAATATTCATAATCTCAATGGAGTGTGATTATTTTCAGTTAATAATACAAGAAAAAAAGTTTTACTTTAAGAGAGTATTGTAGAATCATACAAGCTCTTTCTAAAATATATTTTCTTGTTGCCTTTGTTAAAGACATCGAATCCTTGTTGGTTTACATGGGTCATTCTAGATCATTTTAGCCCTTTAATTGTGATATCTAACAAATACTTCCTGATTCCTTGCTAGGTACATGATACTACTAGGTTCTTGGAATGTACAGCGCATCTACTTCCACAGCTTTGATGCAGACTGTTACTTCTGTTTTGCAAAGGAGGAAACAGATGTGAAGAGCTTAAGTAACTTGAGCTGACTTAATTAGTAAAATGTTGACCTGTGATATGAATCCAGGGAAGGTGGTTCCAGAGCCCAGAATCCAGAGCGATTGCTTACTGAGAAAAAAGATGATGGAGATTTTCCCTTTCAGTGTGAGACTCCCAGGAGAAGTTTGAAAGAGTGCTGGCTCCCTGGCATCACCAACATTCTACCAAAATGGGATCTGCAGTTTCAGAGATACCAATGACTGGCGGATGACCCTAAGAGTTGACTATCTTTGAGAAAAAGATACTGCATGTAGTATAGAATGAATGTTTTCTTCTTCTCTTTCATGCTAAGAATTTATAAAGGGGTGGATTTTTTTTTCTCTCCGAAGTGGTTCAATTTATTCTCTTATAGTCCCTCAAATAGCAATATGCTTTAGAATACTAGTCATTTATATTTAGCTAAAAAAATTAAAAACTTCATTTGATGCTGAGGGGATACAAACCAGATTTACTGGTACTCTAGGATAAAATTGATTATTAGGAAACCATTGCTTTCTTCAGATAGATAGACCGATTTCATTTTTATCTTATTTGTACTTTTAAAAATGTCTCATTTTTAAACTTCTTTAGTTCATTGCTCCATCATAGCACTCACTCCCTCGTCTCACTCGCCTCAGGACTTAGCCTGTGTCCTGGTGTTTGGTTGGCCCTTTTCACGCCGCCCTTCAGATTCTGACTTCTCCTGGTGAGCTGTAGACAACCACTAGAGGTCTCCAGACCTCACTTTAGAAAGCCCTGACTGTATAGGTACACCCCAGGAAGGGGAATAAATACGTCCCTGGGGCGATGAGTTGCTGGTAGTAAATATTTATGAAGTGCTTCTTATGTTCTGGGTCCTAGACTATACTATGCCCTGAGGGTAGATTAAAAAAATGGTAAGATCCCGCCCCTGAGGACCCTGCAGTCTAGAGGGGACACGGAAGTGTGGCCACATGGCCTCATCCTGTACTTTTAGATCCCTCTTACCAGGGCCCTTCAGATTTCCAGGTCTGTCAGAGTGCTACTAATGCTCTTGAACTCTTAATCTCTATGGACAGCACTCCCGCTTTCTGGATGAACCCTGACGGTGTGTCTTCATCAGTCTGGCAAGGAGCCGTTCCCTGGGCCAGCAGGACTAGTTGGGTGGGTTCTGATTTTTGTTTTTCTGATAGCCTTCTCAGCAGCTCTAGGTATCTGATCTTTAGGGAACAACGTCATACAGGAGTCAGCTTCTGCCAATCCCAGGCAACAAAACAAAGCCCCAGAACTTAGAGCCTTCCGTATCCATTTTCCTTTATACCAGAGACATTTTTTAGGAAGGGTCTGTGTCCCATTTGCATCCCTCGTATTTCAGGGAGTTGAAGTAGAGAAGTGTCTCATGGTAACATGCTTCTAGATGTACTGTGCATGATCTGTGAAAAGCTCCTAGCTCCCTGCCTGGGACTTTGAGGGCAAGTGCCCTGTGTGTGGTGTGGTTGGAAAGGGTCAACAGTGGTCACTATTATTATTTTGGAACTTAATTTAATTTTAGCACTAGAAGGGACTTCAGAAATAATGTAGTCCAACCACCCCTTTTACACAATAAGTTTTAGTGCTATTTTTCTTTTTCATACAAAACACTGTAACTGTTTGGGGTGGTTCTTTCTTTAGTGCTCTGTGTTCCATATCAGGAAGACCCAAATTTTGATTCAGTCATTATCCGCTTTGTGGTTAACACTATTTCATAAGAATTTTTATGTGGGTAGTTTGAACTAAATAGCAATTGTGAGTTTTTAAAAGTTAAGGGTGAAATTGGAGAAGCATTAAACAAAATAAAAGCCTGGCAATTTGTTAGCCTTTTATCTGTAAGGAAAGTTCCAGAGGGAATTTTTTTTTTTTTTTAAAGATTTTATTTATGTATTTGACAGAGAGAGACACAGCGAGAGAAGGAACACAAGCAGGAGGAGTGGGAGAGGGAGAAGCAGGCTTTCCACTGAGCAGGGAACCTGATGTGGGGCTTGATCCTAGGACCCTGGGATCACAACCTGACCCGAAGGCAGATGCCCAATGACTGAGCCACCCGGGCGCCCCTCCAGAGGGAATTCTGAACATGATAGATTAGTGACCTTCTGGATGGCAAATCTATTTTTTAAAAAGTGTGGAATACTTGGGTACTTAGGTGAACAATTACTGAAGAAAAGGTAGCTTGGTTTTAGAAATAAGTAACTATATGGATGACTAGAAACAAGTGGGAGTTATATTTTAGATTTAAAAATATATTTTGACAGGGTGCCTGGGTGGCTCAGTTGGTTAAGCGACTGCCTTCGGCTCAGGTCATGATCCTGGAGTCCCGGGATCGAGTCCCGCGTCGGGCTCCCTGCTCAGCAGGGAGTCTGCCTCTCTCTCTGACCCTCCCCCCTCTCATGCTCTCTATCTCATTCTCTCTCAAATAAATAAATAAAATCTTTAAAAAAATATATATATATTTTGACAAAGTTTATACCTTAAATTCTAGTTTAAAAGTCTTAATAAATAGCTGAACATATAAATAATCTTGGGGACCTTTATGTGAGCAGGTTATTTGTTTGAGCCAGCAAGAGAACTATAGGAATAGACATCAGTTCTTAGGATGAAGGAACTTTGGTCATACTCCAGGAGTTGAGGCAGTTTTCATTTAATGTTTTTGTAAATTATTTGAAAGACAGAGGTAAAAGAAGGGCCCCAGGATTGGGTAGTAATATATAAAAGCTTCTTGGGATAAATTCTAGGGTAGAGCTCTATGAGTAAGAAATGGTAGATGCATTCTAGTGTGGGCATGAGTAAATGCAAATAATCTCAGTCGTAACTGTGTGATGACATGCAGAAAGATAAGGGAAAAGTTAAAGGTTTTAAAAAGCAGGGGCATGCCCTGATTTGCTATGTTTTTAAAGATCTCTCTTGAGTCCTGTGTGGCATGGTAAGAAATTAAGAAATACATAGAGCAGTAAGGAGATTGTTGTAATGGGCAAAATGTGATGGTTCTTATCTTAGCTCTGGCTGCTCGACCAAAATACCATAGACTGTGTGGCTTAATCAACAGGCCTTTGTTCCTCCTAGTCCCGGAGGCTGGGAAGTCTGAGATCAGGGTGCCAGCATGGTCAGGTTCTGGTGAGGGCTCTCTTCCTGGCTTGCAGACAGCGGCCTTCTTGCTGTGTCCTCACATAGCAGAGAGAGGATGCTCATGCTTCTTCTGGGGGCTCCACTGCTCTAACCTCAACCAAACCTAATTACCACTCCCTACCCCAGGCCTTACCTCCTAATGTCATCACACACTCTGGGGGTTAGAGAGTCAACATAAGAATTTTGGTGGCACACAAATATTCAGTCCCTAACCTTAGACTAAGGTAGTGACAGTAGTAAAGGAGAGAAGTGGACAGAATGAGAGGAATATTTTGGAGGTGTAAAAGATAGAACTTGCCGATGAATTGGGTGTCTGGGTATGATGGAGAGTGAAGGGTTGAAAATGACTTTTTTTTTTTTTTTTAAAGGAAGTTCAGCTTTAGTCTTCCTTTTTTTTTAAAGATTTTTTATTTATTTATTTGAGAGAGAGAGAGAATGAGAGACAGAGAGCATGAGAGGGAGGAGGCTCAGAGGGAGAAGCAGACTCCCCGCCGAGCAGGGAGCCCGATGCGGGACTCGATCCAGGGACTCCAGGATCATGACCTGAGCCGAAGGCAGTCGCTTAACCAACTGAGCCACCCAGGCGCCCGAAAATGACTTTCAAAAGTCTGGTTTGAGTAGGAGATTGAGTAGTCTGGTTGAGTAAGTGGATGGAGATGCCATTTGCTGAAATTAGGGAAGCCAGATGAGGAGCAGCTTCGGGAAAGGGAAGATCAAGAGAGAGGATATTGAATAGGATGAGCTGTGGATCTGGTAATTCTTACCCTCTCAAAAACTTGAGGCATGTGAAAGAATACAGTCTTTATATGTGAAAATCAAAATACTCTTTTTTTAAATTAACATATAATGTATTGTTTCAGGGGTACAGGCCTGTGATTCATCAGTCTTACACAATTTACAGCGCTCACCATAGCACATATACTCTTAAGTGTTGTCTTTGTAAAGAGATCTTTTTCTGTATTTCACATGGTGGTTTTTAACCTCACTTTGTTGTTTATTATTATAATTTTTTTGTCTGTGCTATTTACATGCAGCACATACTCATCATAAATTCTCGGTACGTGTGGGTGGCTCAGTCGGTTAAGCGTCTGCCTTTGGCTCGGGTCATGATCTTGGGGTCCTGGGATAGAACCCCATGTCGGCTCCTCGCTCAGCAGGGAGCCTGATTCTCCCTCTGCCTGCCACTCCCCTGCTTGTGCTCTCTCTCTCTCTGACAAATAAATAAATAAAATCTTAAAAAATAAATTCTCTCCTTGTAGGTATTCCAGGGAGGTAGGAAAGAAACTGATAAATTAACCTCCCTGTGTGTGGTGTGGTTGGAAAAAGCCACTCTAGGAATGAATATCATGTACTCCTCAACCTCTTCCCCAAACCTGCTTGAGAACCCTTTCCTTAAAACATCCCATGAATGGGTTTTGATGTGTTCAAATCCCTTTAAAGCTTTAAAAAATGTATTGGTTGCACTGGTTCATAGGCAGGAGGGGCTCTTAAATGGTCCCGGCACCTCGTTCTCTAGGTGAGAATGCTGAGCATCGGAGAGGTTGCAGATGTTGTGACTGGTTAACAAGAGGTATGTTGAAGAGTAGAACCCCTGGAATCTGAATCCCAGCCTCTGGTTCTTTCCATGACACATGCCATTGAATTCTCAATTTCTATCCTAGGAGAAATTCTTCTGAATAATAAGAAAAATGAACTATGTTTTACAAGAAATACATTTGATAAGGCAAAAAATAATTATATTGTTCCTGCAGAAAGACTTCATATTTATAATTTCGTAGGGTTGACTCAGTCCTCAGTTGAACAGTTTAACACCTAAAATACCTGCATTGTTCTAGGCACTGGATGTATAAAGGTATCTAAGGTAAACTCTGTTCCCAAGCAGCTGACATGGAGTGAGGGAGACAAGCATATAAATGAACAGTGTTGCCCTTAGTGTGATAGGTATTAAAGCTGTTCTAGAAGAAGAGGTAAAATGGGGCTTCCACGTGGGAGGAAATAGCTAATTTCACTGGGAGAGATCAGGGTGGCTTTCTTAGAGGAGGTATGTTAAGCTGAGTTGGGGGTAGACATTGGCTAGATGCTCTTTGACCTCCCCTCTCCCCCCGAGCCAATTTTACGAAGCTCATTTTGTTTTTCTTATTTATCCCAAAACATTAACAAGAGGCTTGTTGTGTGCTCAGTGAAGAATATAGTTTGAGATCATATGTAAAACATTAAAAATATTTCTAATGGGAGTGTTAAGAAAAATCTGCCACGCACACACAGACTCTCTCTTCCTCTTTTTAACCCAAGTGTTCTAGTTGCCATAACAACCTGATTATGGTTGTGCATTTGCTACTACGGTGGAGGTTGTGTCAGCAGTTCCATTATGAGCTGCTGTTTTCAGAATTTGAAAATTCAACGTCATGTTCACTGTCGTGACATAGAAGATTCCATCTATTGATTGATTTTGTTTACCCTTATAATTGAATATCAAAAGTCACTCTCCCCTCTGGTCATGTTGAAAAAGTCCATGTATTTGTTCGGTGTCTGGGATTCTGCTTTTGTCTGTGAATATTTTATTGCTAAAGGAAACCTCTATATCTGACCAAGTTCTCTCATTTTATAATTAGGAAATTGAGGCTCTGAAGGGTTAAAGGACTTCCCTAAGGGCACCTAATTCAACAGGGCTCTCCAGGGGCCTGAAGATAGGCTTGTACTGGACTTCCTGCTAAGGAATTTGAACCTCATCTGGTAGGTCATAAGGACCTAATAAAAGGCCGTAAGTGGGGAGTGATATGAAGAGATTACCTAAAAATGAAGAGAATTATGAATCGCGCATGAAAAAAAGAGAGGCACAGGTAGATAGATATTCTCCGAAGTAGGAAAAATGTAAGCACAGGGAAGGAAGCAATTATGTCTGCCTGGGTGTGATGACAGGGAACTTTTACAGAAGAGGTGATATTGCAGCTGGATTTGAGTGGGTAGCTAGGATGACACCGGGCAGGGAAGGTGGAAGAGATGGCATCTGAGAGATCAGAAGCAGCTTGAACAAAGGCTTGGAGGCAAGAACACACTTGGCATGTTCACAATATCCTGACTCTGCCGATGTTGGGGCAGTGTAAGGTCCAAGGGGCTTGAGATCAGATTGGATGCGTTGGGCTGAGACAAGGTTGCCAAGGTTTTTGGTGCCCTGCTAGGGAGTGTAGACTTTATGCTTGAGATAGATAGAAGCAGTGAGAAGACATCGAGCTGATAGAGAGAAATAGCTCTGGCAGTGTAGAGACTGAGTCGGACAAGGAGGGGATTGACTGCATGGAGCAAAGGAGTGGAAGAGGGAGCTTTCCTGTTCAAGCTCCTAGGTGGATTATTGCCATTTATCAAGGTTGGGAAAACAGGAGGAGGAGAGGCATTTGGGTTAAGGATAATATTTGTTGGGGCGCCTGGGTGGCTCAGTCCTTAAGCGTCTGCCTTCGGCTCAGGTCATGATCCCAGGGTGCTGGGATCGAGCCCCGCATCGGGCTCCCTGATTGGCGGGAAACCTGCTTCTCCCTCTCCCACTCCCTCTGCTTGTGTTCCTTCTCTCGCTGTCCCTCTCTGTGTGTCAAATAAATAAATAAAATCTTTTTAAAAAAGGATAATATTTATTAATCTATTTTATTATTATTTTGGGGGAGTTAAGGATAATATTGAAAGAATTATATCTGAATTTTAAAAAATTGAGCTATAATCTACTTATAAAATGCTCTGATCCTGAGCGAACATGTTGATGAGCCTTGACCGTTGTAAGCACCTGTGTGGTCACCACCCCAAACAAATAGAAGAGTGGTGCTCAACCTCTGAGCATGCGTCAGGAACACCAGGCTGGCTTGCTGAGCATAGGAAGCTGTGCCCACCCCCAGAGTTTCAGATTCTGTAGGTCTGGGACTGGAACTTGAGAATTTATGTTTGTAACAATGCCCAGATGCTGATGGTGGAGGGCCAGCACCTTGAAGATAGCAGCTATAAAACATTCCCATGGCTCCAGAAAGGCCTTTTCTCCTCTTTTCCCCCCACCTCAGGGAACCATGGCTTGATTTCTGTCACCATGATTAGTTTGCCTGTTCTCGAAAGGCCTACAAATAGGATTATGTGGTGTGTATTCTCTTAACGTCTGACTTTTTCCGCACGATGTAATGATTTTGAGATTTACCCATGTTGTTGCATGTAGCCTATTCCTTTTTATTGCTGATGAGTTTTTTTTATCATATGAATATAGATAGCACAATTTGTTCTTCAGTTCTCCAGTCCACAGATACTAGTTTAGTTATAATTTGGGGCTATTATGGAAAAAAACTTCTATGAACACTTATGTGCAAGTCTTTTTGTGGTCACTTGTTTTCATTTCTCTTGGGTAAATACCTAGGAATAGACATGCTGGGTCATCAGGTAGATTTATGTTCAGTTTTCTAAGAAACTGCCAAATCATTGTCCATACTGGTTGTAATGTAACTAGTTGAATTGTGATTAAGTGTTCATTGACTCTTGTGAGGTTGCTAGATAATGACTAGACTGAAGGACTTTTGTTGAAGAAGAAAGGGCTAGGGTGAACAGGGAAGTTTGGCAAAACTGTTAGGACATACACAGAGTTAATCAACAGTGATGCAGCTCTTCTCTAAACACTAAGAGAACTTCAATCTATGCTTGATCTTTAACAATGTGGGTTAGTATTCATTCAGAGAACATTCATTAAGCACTTATTGTTGGCTAGTCACGTAAGTCCAGTACCGGCCCTGAGGAGCTTACAGAGAAAGTAAATTTCGGTCCTTGCAGAAGGTGTAAAGCAAAGCCTTAAGTCTCAATCACTCTAACTCTAGTTTATCTGAATGTCATTATGCCAGAAATCCTAGCACCAGGGGATCATGACATAAGCAAGGAACTCCAAAGCATTTCAAATCATTGGGAGAAAGATGGATTTGCTCATCGTGATGTTAGCACACATGGAGTCACAGTCTGGGGAAAAAAGTGGGATTCAAACCTCATACTGTGTAACAGAATAGAGTCTATGTGAGCCAAAATTTTAGTGTAAAATTAAAAAAACCCATAAAAGCATTAGAACAAATTACGCCAGATTGTTTTCTAACATCAGAAGGGGGACGATCTTTCTAAATATTTCACAAACCCCAGAAACCATAAAAGACGAGATGGTTCAATTTGATTACATAAAATTAAGAATTTTTACCTGGCAAACACGGTAACCAAAGACAAAAGACAAATGACCAAGCACACGGGGCGGGGGCTGGTGGAGAGGACTGTAACTCCTATTATGGAGAACTAATTGTCAGTATATATAATGAGTTTTAACAACCTTATTGAAAATGGGCCAAGGCTAGGAGCAGCCTGTTCACAGAGAACGAAATGCAAATGGCTCCTAAACTTGTGAGAAGATGCTCAACCAACTCATGATAAGGAAATGCAAATGAAACCAAAAGAAGTTATTTTCAGCTACCACACGGACAGATCAGAAAGTTTGGTGAGATAGCTGTGTTGGCAAAGGAGAGACTGCGTGGCGTTCGAGTCGAGGGAATGGCGGGAGCTGGAGAGGGAGCCTGAAAAGGTTGGCAAATTCGAAGAGGGCAGGGAAGAGTAGGGGCCAGCAAGCCTGGTGAGGACAGCGAGGAGCGACGGTGCCAAACCAGTGTCCGGGAACTAGACACCCATGGAAGCGTTACCTGGAAATGCGCATTACTGTGGTGGCAAGCAGCCCCACAGGTATCCGGACCCCAGAGTGCCTCTTGGTGATGACTGATCAGGGTCACCACAGAAGGTTGCATTGTGCCCAATATGAAAATAGCATTTTATTTTATTTATTTATTTATTTTTAAAAAAGATTTTATTTATTTATTTGACAGAGAGACACAGTGAGAGAGGGAACACCAGCAGGGGGAGTGGGAGAGGGAGAAGCAGTCTTCCCACTGAGCAGGGAGCCGGATGCGGGGCTCGATCCCAGGACCCTGGGATCATGACCTGGGCCGAAGGCAGACGCTTAACGACTGAGCCACCCAGGCGCCCCGAAAATAGCATTTTAAATTAAATGTAGCATACTCAATAAATGATAATTTAAAGATCGGTTATTCTTCAGTTATCTCAAATTTAATTTAAATTTTTGTTTTAAAGATTTTATTTGAGAGAGAGCGAGTGCGTACAAGTAGGGGGGAAGGGCAGGGGGAGCGGGAGAAGCAGACCCCCCGCTGAGCAGGGAGCCTGACAGGGGGCTCAGTCGTAGGATCCCAAGCTCATTGGAGCAGAAGGCAGAAGCTTAACTGACTGAGCCAGCCAGTGCCCCTCAAATTTAATTTTTAGAGAATACTTTGTATTTGAAGATGCTGAATAAATGAAGTACATCTCTTACTATTTTAGTAATTTATTGCCATTCTTAGATTCTCTTACGGTGAGTTCCGTTACATCCTTAAATGTTTAGAACAGTAGCGGCTGGTGACCCCTCTTTCTTTGATTGCCAAGCAATAGCTAACATAGTTACTGATTGGGAGACAGATGAACTACTAGTGCTTGATTTTGAAAACGCAAGTAATATGTGTAATTGAATAGAATGGTGCTTTTATTTTTAATTTCCATTCTCTTCCCTCCCCTCATATTTCTTATCCTCCTTTTATCACTCCTGCTTCATTGCTCATTTGACTCTCAGAAAACTAGAATTCATGATGCTCTTTAAAATGATGTTGCTATCACTTTTCATGACTACTTTAGCATCCGAGGCAGAAGGTTAGCTCAGATAACTATTTGAGATACCTTTTGGTCTGGGGTGTTATCATTCTCTGCAGCACTCCACGGTTTTAAGCATTGTACATTGTGGATTATGCCTTCAGATTTGATAAGTATTAGGGGCAAATAGGGCACCAAATATTTAATGAGATTCTTGTCTGCTTACATTCCTAACAAAGAATGTAATTATATGCTCAGACCGAAAAGTTACCTTCATTTACATTTTCCTTCTCACAATTTGATTGCTATCTAGAATTAAAAAAACAACAACAAACTAATCCTATTCCAAAGTATATTTCAATAGTCCCTCTCAGTCACTAAGGAAGGCAAACTAACAAAGCAAAAAGATAAACTGAGTACTTCTAATGCTGATCAGCATAGATCCTATAGGATTTTCTGATAGGCGAGACTGAAGGTGCTGTTTAAAAAAAAAAGTTACTGTAGGGGCACCTGGGTGGCTCAGTTGGTTGAGCATGGTTGAGGGTCTGCCTTTGGCTCGGTCGTGGTCTTGGGGTCCTGGGATCAAGTCCTGCATCAGGCTCCCTGCTCAGCGGGGAGTCTGTTTCCCCCTCTGCCTCTGCCCCTCCCCCTGCTCATGCTCTCTCTCAAATAAATAAAATCTTTTAAAAAAATACTGTGATAGATAAGTATCTTCTGTGGTATCTGAAAATTAAGAATATCATTTTATATTGGATTCTTGGACAAGTAGTCACTGTCCAGTCGAAAACCCAATGACTGAGAAATGTTGACACTGATAATTCAGGTGTCCTTCATCTCCAGAGTTGAGTGTGTGAGACTAAAAGTAGATGGAGAAGTCTTGTTTACTAATAACTGGGAATCGATGTGTGTCCTTGAAGTGTTTTGTTTTGCTTTGTTTCCTTTTTTTAGCTCCATGTGGACAAGGGTCATGTCAAACTTGGTGTTCGTGTGTGTGTGTGTGTGTGTGCACGTGCGCACATGCGTGTGTCTACCTTTCTTCCTAAAGTGCCATGTTAGGCGCTCAGATGTAGTTATTGGTTGATTGACAGATTTTTGTGTGTGCTGTTTTCCCCAGTGGGTCAGTGTCATTTCTACATCTAGTTCAACCATTTCAGAAAATTAGGTAAGGTTGAATTGTTCTACAAAAACCTAATGCATGTTTAAGCTGGATTTTTCCATTTATGCTGTTCTGGAGCCTTTTTTTTTTTTTTTGAAGAGTTAATACTATTTCATCATTTATGCAATTTCATATCTCTTCAGAGATTCATTATAATTTTTTGCCATTGAATGCACTGAGTCTGACTCAGAGAACGCTGAAATTGCAGTGAATGAGACTTAATTTCTAATTTCACTCTAACCAGCAAGTACTGCAGGGGCTGCCAATTACAGGTAAGCATCTGTAGAGAGGGGACGTAGGATACATTTAGGAGTCCTCCTCTAATAGGTCAGGAAATAGGTTGCAAGGTATATTGTGTCATCTTGGTGCTTTGCCTCTTTCCAGCTCCCTGTACGCCCAGAAACCTAGAGTGAACTTTTTTTTTTTTTTTTATTCATGAGAGACAGAGCGAGAAAGAAAGGCTGAGGGAGAAGCAGGCTCCCAAGGAGCAGGGAGCCCGATGCGGGACTCGATCCCAGGACCCTGAGATCATGACCTGAGCCGAAGGCAGACGCTTAACCATCTGAGCCACCCAGGCGCCCCAAGAGTGACCTTTTTTTTTAAGATTTTATTTATTTACTTATTAATTTGAGAGTGAGAGAGCAAGCCAGCAAGCCAGCGCAAGCATGGGTGAGGGGAGGGGCAGAAGAGGGAGGGAGACAATCCCAAGCCGACTGCTCCCTGAGCGCAGAGCCCGATGCTGGGCTCCATCTCAGGACCCTGACATCATGACCTGAGCCAAAACCAAGTGAAGGCTTAACCGACTGAGCCACCTAGGCACCTGAACTTTTTCTTGTTTTGATGTGGAAAACAACTGAAGATATTAATCTTTCTGCCCCCCTCGTTCATGAGCTGCGGTTATCTCTGTAGCCACCTTGATACAGACTCTTACTTCAAAAGCTGGGTGAGATGGAGAGAGTTTGGTTCTAACGTACATCTTTTGTTACAGACACATAAACCCTGGGTGATCTACAGATCTTGCAGTTGAAATTGAATGGGTTTTTGAGCTCCAGAGCTGTGCTTACTTGAATGAAGAATAGTGAATTGTGTGTGGCAGGTATTTAGGAAATTACCATTTGGCATTGGTTTTATCCAGTTTTATAGATTGAGAGTGATTTCTCTGAAGGATGGGAGCATCCTTCTCAGTGAAGATGCATTTCTTTTTTAAGATGCATTTTTTTTTTTAACTCTGAAGTCTAACTCTCAGACTATCCTCCTGTGCTATCATGATCTTTCCTAAATAGTTTCTTCTCATAATCTTATATTCATTGAATTTGTCATATTTTACTAACAGACATGGTCCTAGGACTTAGGAAATAACCCTCATCTTCATTTTTTTCTACCTTGCTTGCTTGTTTTTTTCTGGGGTGACCCTAACTGGATAGGTGTGTAGGTAGGTACCTTTTCCCTCTTATCTGGGAGTAGCCAAATAATAAAATTTTCTTTAATACCATTATGGAGGCTAGAGATGCTTGTCATATAGCATGAAGTGGATTTAGCTTCTGAGGTCACCCTGGCTCCTTTAGCTAAAGGAGCACCTTGTAATTTTTTTTTTTTTTTTTAAAGCTTTTGAGACTGGATGAACTGGATGCTGTAAGGGTAACTATAACAAACTATAAAAACTATAATTTTTATTATTTGGTTAAACGTGTAAACTAAATTTCATTTGTAGGAAATATACACAGAATTATCTTAATATTGCATGTGTATATATTTGTAATACAGATAATTTATAATAACTTTTGGTTATAATAATTTTTGGTTACTGATTTATTGCTCATTCTAGAAACATCTGTTGGACAACACTGTGTGTTTGGGGCACTGTGCTAAGAGCAAGGGGAGATTGGTGGGGGCACAAAGAGGAACAAGACTTGGTTCCTGCCTTTGAGGAGCTTTCGGGCTAGTGGAGTGGATGGATATGCACTCATGTGAGCAACACCTGACAGAGGTACCTAGAAAGTGGAGGAGAATAAAAGAAGTAGTGAGTGTTCTGCTCCAGGAGACCTGCCCAGAGAGGTACTCCTAGGAGTCAGTATTTAAGTGATGTGCAGAGGGGTTGTTGGGGGCAAGGAAGGGTGGAGACTAGAAAAGAGTTTGTTGTGGAAAGGAAGAAGGCAAAGGTTTAAAGGAGGAAGTGATCAATGAGTAGGGAAGAAAACTGTGAAGTGCCAGTAGTTTTGGCATTTTAAGAGCCACCGTGGTGAGGGCAGTTCTAGTGGAGCGAAGAGTGCAGAATCTAGAGCGGGGGGGGTTTGAGGAATGAGCAAGAAGAAAATGGAGGGAGTGTAGGGCAGCTTGTTTTAAGAAGTTTTGGGGGAGGGGCACCTTGGTATGGCTCTGTCAATTGAGCATCTGACTCTTGGTTTCGGCTCAGGTGGTGATTCATTCGGGGTTGTGGGATCAAGCCCTGTGTTGGGCCCTGTGCCCAGCACACACTCTCCTTCTGCTCTTCCCCCTGCTCTCTCTCTCGCTCTTTCTCTCAAATAAATAAAATCTTTTAAAGTTTGCTGGAGAAGAGGCAGAGTTTGAGGGAGGAGCAAATCCATGGAAAGGGTGTGCATGGATTGCAGGATATTTAAACCTTCTTAAAGTAGAGGAGAGTTGAGCTTGGTGGGTTGAGAAGGAATTTTAAAAGATGAGATTGAAATGAAAGAAAAAAGGGGTAATAGTCTATAGGTCTGAGTCTGAGAGAAAGTAGGAGAGGATATAGAATATAAATAATGCTATAGGTCATTTTGTTTTGTTTGTATCTCCACTCTTTGTTCTTCTGGAACCCTAGAGAACAATGTTATGCTCACTGCAAACTGGAGACACAATAGACATAAAATCAGTAATGTAATTCTCAACAAGTGTCCACTGTTACATTCAGTATGAGCAGGCGAGTTCAGAAAGAGTGGGTTAGATACTGCCTAGGAGTTATGGAATTATTGAGGTTATGTAAAGAAAACATGCTGAAGAAGATGGATGCAGAGTTTCTATTTGAGAATTTGTGTTTATTCAGGTAGATGATTGGGAAGGAAGTTTGTTTCCTAGATCTGTGGAGCCATTTGGGCAAAATGGCTCCTGCCTTCAAGGAGATAGGTATGCTAGACTGGAAGAGGGCGGGCTCGTGAATAGTGCGATGAGAGATCCTTTGAGGAGGAAAGAGGAACTATTGAAGGGATTTTGAAGGCTTGCTTAGTCTTTATTTACTTTTTGGTTCAGAGAATAACAGCTGCAAAGTATTAGATTGACATGGTCAAAGTATTAATTGTTAAATTGTTATGGAATGCTGTGAAGCAAGCGGAACCCAGGAGGCCAAGTGGTATTTGTCTCCCTCCAGCCTGGAGGCCTTCAGGAAGGTTTGGGGCTGAAGACAGGAATGCCACACAGGACTTCTTCAGGTCTGGCCTTGGCCAAAGTCTCCTGCCTCCTCTGTCCCAAGTTCACCCTGCTTTTAATGATAGCAGACTACTTAGTTTTTGGAACATACCATGCTCTCTACCCTTCCACCAGTTGTTTTATCTGATTATTCCCCTAATCAGCTTTTCCCTTTTCCTTAAAAACTCACTAATCCTCATTTCCTTTCTGAAACTTTCCCGGATGCCCCAGTGTGGTCCCGGATGCCCCAGTGTGGTCCCGGATGCCTTCCTTTGTGCTGTCTCTCTATCTTGGGTGCATGTTCTCACAGTGGTTGGCATAGCTGGTTTGGGTGTTTGTCTCCCTTACAACTTTTGAGCTCCTTGAGGGCAGAAGCAGAGCCTTTCATCTTTGAGGTCCAGCACCTTGCAGGAGACTTGGCATATAGTAGAAAATCAAAAATATTTGTTGAAATGAATGGAGTTGAGTTGTCATATTTAAACAGTCTTCAAAAACCGTACTTCATTGTAGATGCATTCTTGGGGTCTCAAACTCCTACCACTGTATCCATGAATACAGTGATAGCTTTTTTTCCCCCCTTACATTTTTAATATCTTTAGATATTTATTAAGTATTGTTACTTTCTTTATAATAATTTACAAAATAACTTATTAGTTTAGTGCTTGATTCTTTTTTTTTTTTTTTAATTTTATTTATTTATTTGAGAGAGAGAGAATGAGAGAGAGCACATGAGAGGGGTTAGGGTCAGAGGGAGAAGCAGACTCCCTGCCGAGCAGGGAGCCTGATGCGGGACTCGATCCAGGGACTCTAGGATCATGACCTGAGCTGAAGGCAGTCGCTTAACCAACTGAGCCACCCAGTGCTTGATTCTTTCTATCAGTTTGCACAACTAAGACAGCTGATAGATGCAATTAAGAGACATTATTTGATACTCTCATAAGCATACTGGATATGTTCAGAAATAGTATGTGATCTCTTATGTTCATATCTAATTGTGTATATACTTAAGTATGTTGACACATAAAGTTGCAAAAATTTTTTTGTCATTCTTGAAAATGAAAAACCTTTTAAAGTGGGTGGAATTGTTCATGGATTTTCTAGCTAGTAGAAGCTCATTATTGCAATATTTGCCATCCATCACAGACCTAACATAGCTATCATTTTTGTTCCAAATGATTATTTCCAAGGGAGTCCAAGTGATTATACTTAATGGTTAAATTACTTAATTTCACAGTCCCCAAATGCATCTACCCATCCAGATATTTCTGTTTTACTTGTCTTTTTCTCTTAACCTTTCATGATGGTTGTTTTTTTTTTTTTTTTTTTTTACTTTTCCTGTCCCTTAGTTGGGGCGTACCTCTCAGCTTTCAAGAAATTAAAGCACTTGGATCACACCAGCTGTTAGGCTTTCCCCTGCCTCACACTGGGAGCATTTATTGTTTGCTTTTTGCCTGTGCCAGTCTCCAGCTGATGCATATGCGTCTGACTGCCAGTATTTTTGGTCTGTGGTTTCTTGGTATTAGATGGAAAAAGGGGCTGGAGGGGTTGGGAGTCTGGATCTTGAGTTTGTCACCTTTTACTTAATCTTCCTGTTTTCAGTGGAGCCCCTCCACTTCATTTCCCAGCTATGTGTAGCATCCCTAACTCCAGAGTTCTTCCAATTCCATGGTTCTAACCTCATCTGCACATTAGGACCATCTTTGGAGATTTCAAAATTACTCACAACCAGCCACACCCATACCAATGAAAATTCAGATCAGAAACTCAGGGAAAGCTCCTAGAAGTCTTTTTTGTTGTTGTTTTCTTTTTCTTTTCTTTTTTTTTAAGTTCTCCAGGTAATTACAATGTGCGGTCGGTAGGTAGGGGAATTGTTGCTTTGATGGTTCCTTCTATTAATCTGGCTCCTCCTTACATATTGGACCCCCACCCCCTTCACCTGCCTCACCACGTCAGCTACTGTGCTGTTCATGCTTGGATTTTGCTTCCACCTCAAGGCCTGTGCACCCACCTCTATCAGTCTGGAATGTTCTGTCCCTGGATGTCTGCATGGCTCCTCTTTCTTTCTTTCTTTCTTTTCTTTCTTTTCTTTCTTTTCTTTCTTTTCTTTCCTTTCTTTCTTTTTTCCTTTCCTTTCCTTTCCTTCCCTTCCCTTCCCTTCCCTTCCCTTCCCTTCCCTTCCTTCCTTTCTTTCTTTCTTTCTTTCTTTCTCCTTCTTCCTTCCTTCCTTCCTTCCTTTCTTCCTTTCTCCTTTCCCTTTCCCTTCCCTCTTTCTTTCTTCCCCCTGCCTCTTTCCCCCTCTTTCCCCCTCTTTCCCCCTATTCCCCCCCCACTTAGATTTCTGCTCTGTAGCAAGAACCACACTGCATTTCTGTCCTCTGCCCTTGGTCCATACCAGTCATCACATCTGATCTGTCACTAATGCACTTGCTCATTGCCCCCCCCATTAGAATGGGGGCTCCATGGGGGCAGGCCTTAGCCTTTTTTCCTCAGATTTTTGGGACTCTAGGACAGAGCCTGGCACAGAGTAGCTGCCTGCTACCAGTTGAATTAATTTCTCTGGAGAAGCCAGAGAAATTTTGCTGGTGTTGGAGGGAGGGTCCATTATGTGAGTGTTGCATTGGGCAGCAGATCTAGGGAGTCTGAGATTTGTTCAGCATCTTTTCTTTTTGCAGCCCTCCCTGCGCCCCCTCTTCAGAGATACCTGTGCCTCATTTCTGTGCCTTTCTTCTGGGCTGCCCCCCTAAGGTTCATATTCCCAGGGCTGCTGGGTCAGCCCCCCCCCGCCCCGGCTCCCCCCTCCCTCCCATTTGGCTGCTGTCATCTCTTCTCTTTGTCCGTATGGACTTATACTTAAAAAAAATGTCTTTAACAGTTATTTTAGTGAGAGTTCAGGAAGGAGCAGAGGTGACATTTGCATTCAACCCACTCTGTTTAACCAGAAAGTGGGCCCTTTGTTAATTCCTACAAATCCACTTACAGGTTAATTTCTTCCACAAATTTATTGAGTATCACCTCTGTGCCAGGCATATATGAATGAAATATACAGTTCCTGCTCTCACTGAGGTTGTGTCCTAGGGTTAGGAAGTGGTGAATTCAGATGAAAAGAGGAGTTCTTTTTACTATTCTTGTAACATTTCTCTAAGTTTGAAATTATTTAAAAATAAAGATTTTTGGAAAATGTGTCCTGCAGGGACTAAATTATAAGAGCCTCCTATGCCATGTCAGAGATCCTGAAGGCTTTGGGAACCATGGAAGGTTTTGAGCAGGGGAGTGCCACGGTAAGTTTTGGAATTTAGAAAGATTAACTCTTGAGTGCCAACTAGGATGGATGGGTGTGAGGCGTGCAAGACTGGAGGAAGGGAGAGCGGGCAGGAGGCTTTGCTGTAATCCAGAAATGATGAAGGCCTAAGAGGAGACACTGAGGGTGGAGAAAAGCAGCTTTTCCCATAATTCCCACTTTATCAGTTTCCCTTGGAGGTAGAGCTGTTTCTGTGGTAACGTAACCACCAATATGCCATTATTAAGGAAAGTAAGCTTGTTCTTATAGACTAAGTGTCTCTTGTGGTTGTACCCAGAGGCAAAGTACTAGGATTTATGTCAAAATTGTTGCTGCAGTATACAAAAAGACCTACCAGAAAATAACATGAATTATTACTGTTGAGGGGGCAATTCCGTGTGCTCTCATTCTGAGACATTACCCAGAACGGAACTCAACTGGTCTGGTGGATAAAATGTTAAAATTTGTACTGATAAATTTCTTTATAGTTACCTCAGCCATGAATTTCCTATCTTACTGGGTTGCATATTTCTATTTCACTGGACAGCTTTGGCTCACTCCTGTTGCTATGGAGAGTCCATTCCTGCTATGCTAATAAGCACCTTAAGCATTATCTATATATTTGCTTTAGTGGAAGGTACTTCTACCATTTTTACTTCAAGTTTTTTCTCTTTTAACAAAAGGACCTTAGGCTAATTGAATGTTTTTAAATTTACATTGACTTCTGTCCCTCGTGTGAGTATTGTTCTCTGTGCTTACTCTTATGGGAACTCCGTCCAGAGAAACTGCAGTCTAGAAAAATCCCCACTCTTTCTCTACAGTTTAGCAGGTAATTGAGGAGAACTGCAGAGATGGTCAATTCACTGCATAGATAATAGGTTCCCAGCACTGAACTAAGTGCAGGCAGTTTCTCTGATCTGCTTGGGGGCAGGGATCACGGCTTAATTAATCTTGATATTCCCTTGAAGTCACCGCAGTTCAGTTTGCTTGATAACTGTTGAACTGAGCAGAGGATGTGAGAGAAGTAGAAGGTTTTGTTCTGGGAGCCACATTCAGAGCTGCATGGGACTTTGGGGCAACTTCATTCAGTACATGCCTGTGTGTGTTGAGTAAATATGGTAACACCAATTTTTACTTGCAGATTTGGGACAAATCAAGTGATTAAAAACATTTTTAAAAAACTGTGGTAAAAACACGTAACATAGAAGTTACCATCTTAACATTTTCAAGTGTGTAGTTGAGTAGTGTTAAATGTATTTATATTGTGATGAAACAGATCTCTAGAACTTTTTTATCTTGCCCATCTGAAACTTTATACTCATTAAAAAAATACTTTCCTTTTCCCGCTTTCTCCAGCCCCTGGTAACCACAATTCTTCCTTCTGTTTCTATGAACCTGACTACCTTGATACCTCATATAAGAAGGACCGTACAGTATTTGTCTTTTGGTGGCTGGCTTATTTCACTTAACGTCCTCACGGTTCATCCACACAACATGTGACAGATTTCCTTCCTTTTTAAGAGGGACTAATATTCCATTATGTGTATACATCACATTTTATATATCCATTCATTTCTCGTGAACATGGGCATGCAAATATTTCTTCAAGATTCTGCTTTCAGTTCTTTTGGATATACACCCAGAAGTGGGATTGCTGGATCAGATGGTAGTTCTATTTTTAATTTTTTGAGGAACCTCTATACCATTTTCCATAGCAGTCAAAACATTTTACAATCCCACCAACAGAGCACAGGGGTTCCAATTTCTCCACATCCTCGCCAACACTAAATGTTTTTATGTTAAAACAAATGCACTACGGTGCTGAATCTTACATCTTGACTAAATTTTAAAGGGAAAACAGAAGACTTCAAGTAAATTTTGATTTTGTGGTAGATCCTCTGACAAAGAGAGTCCTTTGGTGGAAGCATTTGAGAAGCCCTGAATTATAAAAGGAGTCCTCAGGATGATGCAGTTGAGAAGAATTCATGCATATACATGAAGATGACCATCTTCCCAAAGCAGCATGTTACAAAATGTACAACTTTATTTATTTGAGAGAGAGAGAGAGAGAGAAAGTACAAGTGGGTGGGGTGGGGGGAAGGGAGAAGCAGGCTTCCTGCTGAGCAGGGAGCCCGATGTGGGGGTGGGGGGAGGGGAACCTGAGCTGAAGGCAGATGCTTAAGGGTCTGAACTACCCAGGGCCCCCTACAACTTGATCTTGAAACACTTACTACCATAGGCATTTAGTAAGGGAGTGAAGACTTCCTGAAAGTGATACATTTTGAAAGGGAGCTTGAAGGAGGATGGTAAATGTGAATCTTACAGCAAGAAGAATATGCATTAGTGTAAAGAAAAATGTGATCTCATAATTAAATAATCATGGAACTTGATTTTGGGAGCTAATAAAGAGTGCCCTCCTGTATCTAGTGATAGCTGTAAGTGGATGTAACTGAGTTTATTTAGTGAAGACAGGTTCAGTATTTTTATTGTGATTTTTCTCAAGATCTGACAGTAAGTCTTCAAATGCCGTAATGATTTGTGTCTCAAAATTCCTAGAATGGATTTGGAAGACCACTTGATAAAAACACCATTTTGTTAGCTAGTCTCCTAGGACCAAGTGTTTTTGATGATGGTGATTTAGGGTAGGCTGTTTCTTTGGTCTCTTTTGACACGGCTGGAAGGAAGAACACTTACTGTCAAGGCAAATGTTGAAAAACTGAAGTGTATAGATGGCTAACAGAGTTGTCTACTTTTTGCAAGGATTGCCCCATCTTGTGTGAATCTAAGTCAATCTTAATTCAAACGATTTATATTTTCAATAAGAATGCCAAGGAAAGTTTTATCTTGTTATTTTTTTTTAATGGGTTTGGATTTTCTTCTTTTGCACGGAATAACTTAAGACTTGTCCATTTTCAGTTTTTAAATCTCCCTTCTGGTGATTTAAGTTATTCTCACTTTGGCTGTATTTTAATTACCTTTTGCTTGAAAGTTTTTTTTTTTTTTTTTAATGTAAACTGTGCAGTGACTAAAACTAAAACTAAAACAACTGGACAGGAGTGGATGTAAGATACATTCTGACAGGGTAATAGTGATTTATGTACTTGGACCAGAATGCTGGTGATGGTTTCTGTCTCACTTGATCATATTCTTTGATTGGTAGGTTTCAGGTGCCTGTATCAGAGGGAGAGCCTTACTGTTTGTTTAATTTTGAACAGTTGGTTGTTGGAAAATTAATTTAGCATTTAGAACTTAATAAATGATTCTCTGAGTGATATAGAATGTCAGAGGCAAAAAACAAACAACAAAACTCGGTTTCAGTTTAGTAGTGTGTAAATTAAATATTATGTTTAAGCAAGAACATTCCAAAGTGGCTTCCTTGGAGCATGAGTTTTATAGAGTGTTAGTAGATATTCTGTGAAGAAAGAGTTTTGTAGTTACCTGCGTTGAGAAACCCTAGAATAAACGATATAAATCAGATTGCTTTAGGGTTTCTCAGAGCCTTTAATATTTATATACACAACTAATGAATAGTTAAACACTACATCAGAAACTAATGATGTGCTATATGTTGGCTAACTGAACATAATAAAAAAAAGACACTTCCTAAAATCACACACACAAAATTTATTTGCATGTTCATTGTGAATTATTCAGGAATGAGGTACAACAGCATTTCTGAAACATTTGTGGTATTCTTTTTTCTTAGAGCATCTTGCAGGGCTAATATACTGTAGAACAAATTGTGGAAAGGATGTAAGGACCATCTGGCTGTGACATCTGTCACTCCACTGATCGCCAGGGTTGATTGGCTGATCTGGCTGGCTGGGTGGGTGTCGCCTTCCTCCCTCACCGCTCCAGATGCGTCCCTTCCAGACTGAAGTTTACTTTGGGGACACTGAGCACTGGGGATGAGCTGTTCTACCAATCACTGACTTGCAGCATTGTATTTGCAAGTCAGAACATGAGGAGGAACTGAAAGGTTGATTGATAAGAGGAAAAATAAGACAAAGTTGTTTTGTTGAAATACTCAGTATTACTTGATTTTGAAGAGGTCATAAGTGCCTTAATGTTTTTTTGAGCTTGTTAAAAGGAAACTGAGGTGCTGATATGTATTACCTATTTAGTCCAAATTATTTCCAGTTCATTGTACCACATTTTCCCCATCTATAGAAAAGGGTTTATACATTGAATTTTAGAGCTTCCAGAACTTAAAAAAAAAAAAAGATTTTACTTATTTGACAGAGCTAGAGAGAGCACAAGCAGGGGGAGCGTCAGGTAGAGGGAGAGGGAGAAGCAGGCTTCCCACTGAGCAGGGAGCCTGATGCGGGGCTCGATCCCAGGACCCTGGGATTATGACCTGAGCCAAAGGCAGACGCTTAACCCACTGAGCCACCCAGGTGCCCTAGAGCTTCCGGAACTTTTAACAATCATTTCATCCTACTTTTAAGGATGAGAAAGATAAAGAATAGGGATATTACGTTACTCAATGAACAGCTAGTTTATGGCAGGGTTTAGATTGGAACTCAGGTTCCCTGATTCCTAGTTTAAAATTTTTTCCAATGCAGTTTGTACCTTTCCAGTGTGGCAGTGATCTCTGTCTCTTTCTCTTTCTCTGTATTGTGGCTTTGGAGTTTACCTCTCTAGGGGATTTTGTCTTTAGCATAATTTCTTCAGTTGTACATGTTACTCCATAGTTGTCACTGATACTGATTTCTAGCCTGTGATCATGCCCCCTAAAATGATGGCATTTTAAACTCTGGCAATACATGAATTATAATTGATTATTAGAATTGGACCAAATTCTGGTGACCACACTATAAATCCTGTACTTTAGAGAAGAAGAGGAAAGAGTGGAAGACTGCTGGGGAGGTTCGAGGGGTTAGTGACTGGCCAGTGACGGTGAGGTCACAAGCAGTAGCCCTCTCTGGTGCTGTGGGTTTGGCGGGCAATGTGTTGTTTGTGCTTAGACATCAGGGCTTGTTTTAAGTTATAACTTTATCACTTATTCTGATTATGTAATTTACACATTCTCAGTTGTAAAAGACTGAACAGTATGGCACGTTGACTGATAAAGTGATGCAAAGAGGTTCTGTATAAATATCTTGCAAGCACTTTTGATTTGTAGGAGGTCTTTGTAGAATTCTAGAACTAGATGTTAATTTTTTTTTTTTTTAATAAGCTCTATGCCCAATGTGGGGCTTGAACTCACAGCCTTGAGATCAAGAGTTGTATGCCCACTGACTGAGCCAGCCAGGCACCCTCAGAACTAGATGTTAATTTTTTGTTGGTTACATGTGTGAAAATATCTTCTACCTTAAAATGACCTATTTAAAAAACTTTTTTTTTTTTTTTTTACTTTGCGCAATTTAATAAAATCAAGCAAAATGGATCATAGACTTGAAAGTAAGAGCTACAACTATAACACTTCTGGGTAAAAACCAGAGAAAATCTTCGAGATCCTGAATTGTTTTATGGAAAGGACTCAAAATGAACAAACGATAAAAGAAAAAAATAAAAAAGCCCATCCTCATCTGTCTTAGTCTGGCCAGGCTGCTATAACAGAGCAGGTGGGCGGCTTAGAGCAATAGCACTTGATTTCTCCCAGTTCTGGAGGCCGGCCCGTGCACGATCAGCGTGCCCCCATGGTCCGCTCTGCTGAGGGCTCTCTGCGAGGCCGCAGATCCCTGACTCCTCACTGGATCCTCACGTGGCCGAAAGAGAAATGGCTTGTATTTTACTTGGGTCATGGTGTCTTTTGTGGAACACAACTTGTAAATTTTATAGTAACCAAATCACCAGCCTTTCCTTTATTGTTTCTGGTATATTGCTTTAAGAAATCCTTCTTTTCTCCCAAGATCTTATGAATATGTTTACTTTCTTTTCTTTAAATTTCTCGATTTTCATATTTATTTAATTCACTTGATTTTTTTTCTTTTTTATGTTTTAATAAAGTAGACATATGCATTAGTCAGTTCGGGCTACCATAACAGAATATCATAGACTGGGTGGTTTAAACAACAAACTTAATTTCTCACAGTTCTGGAGTCTAGAAGTCCAAGATCAAGGTGCTAGCCAGTATCGAAGGTTTTGGGTGAGCACTCTTTCCTTGGATTGCAGGCAGTCACCTTCTCTCTGTGTCCTCACATGGTGGGGGAGGGAGGAGAGAACATGTACCAGTTCTCTGGTGTCTCTTCTTATGGGGGTACTAATCCCATCATGGAGACCCTATGACTTCATCTAAATCTTATTACCTCCCAAAGACCCCATCTCCACACACTATCCTATTGAGGGTTAGGGCTTTAACACAGGAATTTTAGAAGGATACAATGCAGTCCATAGTGGGATTTTATTTTACTTTTTTTCCTATATGACTAACCAGTTGCCCCAGCATCATTAATTGAATTAGTTATCCTTTTCCCAGGGATTTAGTAATGATGTAAGGGTCTGTTTCTAGAGTCTTAATTTTTTTTTATCACTGATTATCTTTAATTGCACTAATACCACACTCATAATTATTATAGTTACATTATATAGTTATATAGTTATATAATAAGTCTTAATATGTGAGAAAGCAAGACTTCCAATTTGTTATTCTTTAAAACTGTCTTGGCTATTGTTGGCTGTTTCTCTACCATGTGAATTTTAAGAATAGTTTGTTAAACAATACACACGGTAAAAAATAACTTGAAACTTAAGGATTTCATTTGGATTTGCATTAAATTTACAAATGATATGGGGAGAACTGACTTCTTTATATATTAAGTTTTCCCATCCATGGTGATGGCACATTTATTTAGTTTTTTTATATTCTTGAATAAGATGTTACAACTTTTTTTCCGTAAGAGGCTTTGACATATCTTAATGTGTTCGTTCTTAGATGATTTATAGTTTTGTTGATATGATACATAGGATTTTTTGTCAATTATATTTTCTAGTCATCAGTGGAACCCATTGATTCAGGAACCTCAATTAACTCTCATTAATTCTTATAGTTTGCAGATACTTTTGCATTTCCCATGTAGTCAGCCAGGCTGTCCATATACAAGTCTGGTCTTGTTTCTTGCTATCTACTTCTTGAACCATTGACTTCTTGTTCTTATCACATTGGCTTTTGCATGATGTTGAATAGAGGCAGGGCTAGAGGGCATCCTTATTTGTTTTTTACTTTCGTGAGAATGATTCTAAAGTTTCTCCATTATGTATAATGTTTGTTGTAGATTGTTGATAACTTAGTCATTTAAGAAAGTATATTCCTATTTTTTTAAAATTGTGCAAGTGCCTCATTTATGATTCTGTTTTCAGGAAATTAAATAGTTACTCTTTAACACATTTCTAGCCTGTAGTAATACAAAACTAAATGTGTGAAAACATGATTCACTGAGAGTAGCTTTTTTAAAAAAGTGAAATAATAAAGGAGTCTCTTAGTCTTAAACATTTATGGTACATTACAGAAAATTTGGGAAATACTCAAACACATTAAAGGAAGTAAAAATTAGTCATTAGTCATATTCCCTCTATTTAAAAACTTTTCTTCTGTTCATATTTTATGAAGTAAGGAAGGCATTCCTCTATCTCTGCTTCCTGCTTGGTAACCACCAAACTGATTTGAATATATCATTCCTATCTTTTTTCTCAGCAGACAGAAAGTAGACCATTTATTTATATATGCACATACACAACCTTAAGAAAAATCCCCAAGATGGATTCTGCTGTATATGTATGCAGCTTTTCTAATGCAGCAATATTTAATCAAAATCTTCCTAGATCTTATAGTAAGACTGCTTAGAATGCCCTTATATGAATTATACCATAATTCAAACATTCACCTATGATGGAGGTTATTTCTAGTTTTTGACTATCACAGTAATTGACTGTGAACATATGTACATACATCCTCACCTACTTGTGTGAGCATTTTTGTGTGATAAATTCCTAGGAAAGGACTGCTATACCTCAGACTTTCAGTGTCTTGAAAATTATTTTAATTATTATTATTCGTTTTTTTACAGAAAGAGCATGAGAGTGGGTGAGGGGCAGAGAGAGAAGGGGGAGAATATTAAGTAGAGTCAGCAATGAGTGTGGATCCCTATGCGGGGCTCGATCTCATGACCCTGAGATCATGACCTGAGCCAAAATCAAGAGTTGGATGCTAAACTGACTGAGCCACCCAGGCACCCCTCTTGAAAATTATTTTATGGCAACTTATGACAAAGTGCTTTCTTCACGTTAAGTGTTTCAGAACTTTCAGTTTGTAAATTTGTGGTTCAAAATAGGAGAAAATGTAGCCATCAGAATCCAATAATCATGTCTGTATGTCATTACCATGGAATCATAGCACTTCAATGGGTCACATCACTTCTGAAAGTGGCCTTAGTGAACTTTGTTTCAGTTCCTTCTTTTTGTAGGTGAATGAGTTGAAAATCAGAAATACTTTCTGGGATTTGAGATAGGCATGATTATTTCCGAAGTAAATAATATTTGAGACCTATAATGGGCCAGGCAGTGTACTCTCTGCTTTACATATGTGATTTTATTTAATTCTTACCTAGCCCTATTAAGTAGGTATTCCCATTTACCCTTTACAGCTAAGGAAACTCAGGTTTAGGGTTTAGGTGAGTAACATCCAGAGTTCCATAATCAGAAAGTGGTAGAGCTGGAGTTTGGAACCTCGTCTTTCTGATACCACAGCCCATGTCCTTTTCACGGAGTTACTTCCTTTCTGAGCTGTGTAACCAAGATGCTAGGTAAATACATCATATTCAGATCGTTTCTCTAGTGTATTGATTTCACAATGCAAAGAGTTAAATATATCCATAATTTACCACTTGGTCTTCCTCGTTAGTGTGGATGTTAATATGCTGCTGAGAGTCTACTTAACAGAGGTTGCAGTGAAGGGAACCAGCTGACACTTGGTATTGCTCTGAATGGCAGTCCAAGGTTATTTTGGGATCGATAAACCCAAAAAACAAAACCAAACGAACCTGGAGATACTGATACCATCGCCCCCCCCCTGCCCCCATGCCCTCTGCAAGTTCTTTTCTATTCCTTTGGGTTTCTAAAAGAATTGCTTGAAATATAGCTCCTGAAGATCTTTTTAGGTTATTTATTTATTTTTTATTCTTATGTTAATCCCCATACATTACATCATTAGTTTTAGATGAAGTGTTCCATGATTCATTGTTTGTGCATAACACCCAGTGCTCCATGCAGAATGTGCCCTCCTCAATACCCACCACCAGGCTAACCCATCCTCCCACCCCCCTCCCCTCTAGAACCCTGTTTGTTTTTCAGAGTCCATCGTCTCTCATGGTTTGTCTACCCCTCCGATTTCCCCCGCTTCATTCTTCCCCTCCTGCTACCTTCTTCTTCTTTTTTTTTCTTAACATATATTGCATTATTTGTTTCAGAGGTACAGATCTGAGATTCAACAGTCTTGCACAATTCACAGCGCTTACCAGAGCACATACCTTCCCCAGTGTCTATCACCCAATCACCCCATCCCTCCCACCCCACCCCCCACTCCAGCAACCCTCAGTTTGTTTCCTGCAATTAAGAATTCCTCGTATCAGTGAGATCATATGATACATGTCTTTCTCTGTTTGACTTATTTCACTAAACATAATACCCTCCAGTTCCATTCACGTCGTTGCAAATGGCAAGATCTCATTCCTTTTGATGGCTGCATAATATTCCATTGTATATATATACCACACTGAAGATCTTTTTAATCGTGTTTTTTTTAATGTCACTAGGTGTTTTTGCTAAGTAATAGACTGAGCCTCAGCCATGACAAAAGAGGGATTTCTTTAGTAATGAAAATTCCTTTTCTTAAACCCATCTTTTATTATTATGAGTTTGTCCTCTCTTTTTGCTGAGACTGATTTTTAAGTATAAACATGTTTGATAACTGGGATCTAAGCTGGTTGATCTGTCTTAATAACTTGTGATCCAAGTCTTCATTGAAAGTGGAAATTGCTTATTAGCTGACTTGGTGGTGGTGGTTGCCTTTTTTTGTTTGTTTGTTTGTTTAAATCAAATAGCATTTTGATTGAGACTTCCCTGCTTTCTCTTTTGAATACTTCTAGAATCTTTTCTGGCATTGTGAGGGAATTTAAAGTTAAGAGTTAGATTTAAAGTTCTCTGTGGCCATAAAATTGTGTTGGCAATATACATCTAATAGGATTGTATACTTACTGTATTCTATGATTTTTTTTTTTTTTAAAAAGAGAAATCATCTCCTTAAGTATCTTAGCAAGTTTGGATCTTTGAGGTTATTTTGGAGACGGAGCTATTTGATTCCCCAAGACTAAAGATTTCCCCTTTCTTAGATGCCTTAACTCTAAAAGATACAGTGTTTTGACTACACAATTTAGTTGTAGTGAACTTCTTTTTGATTTTTTTTAGCTTTTAAAAAAGGACAGTTTCTTGTGGAGACCTTCATTGCAGCCAGTGTCCATGTAGGACATAATCATGCTAGAAAGTGACTGGATTGTAGGCAATGTCTCATCAGTGTTGATAACTGGAGAATGAGGCAGATCTGTGGGGGAAAACAGTCATTTTAACAGATTGAACCTTACAGTTGAGAAGAAAGAATTTTTTTTTTTTAATTCTACATTTTAGACTTGCCAGGTTTACAGCCATTTGGTAGAGATACGGACAGCATGTTCTTTTGTGTCACAGTGATAACTGGCTTCCTCTATTGTAGCTCTCCATCTTGCTGTGATTATTGATGTATGGAAGGCTTTGTTATTGGCCACTATACCGTTGTCATATGATGGCCTAAGGTTTCTCTGCATCTCCACACAAAGCTGGACAGATCACTCGGGTCTAACCATGTTCTCTCAGAGCTTTCCAACCTTGTTGCTGCTTCTGAAAGACCATTATACTCCAGGAGTGTGTAGAACAGAGAGAGACAAGGGCTCTCTTGGGAATATATTCCACTCCTCTCCAGAGACACAGTGGTTGTGTGATATTGTGATTCATAATAAGAAATGTATTTGATCTTTGTCTCCATTTCTGGTATAGAGCTCCTAAAAGCCTTAAAATTTCCTAAGTGCGAAGAACTGTAAAAGTATCTTTTATTATGTTAATAAGATGACTTTTGGACCACACTTCAGGATAAGGGCTGGTTGCCAGGAGAACCAACTATGTGATGAGAGGGTTGGGACTGACCTCTGGGGAGGGGAGAAGGCCTGGAGGTTGAATGGATTGCCAATGGCCATTGATTTAATCAGTCATGCCTATATAGTGAAGCCTCCATAAAAACTCAAAAGGACAGGGTTTGGAGAGCTTCCTGGTTGGTGAATATGTGGAGATTTGGGGAGAGAGGCATGTTCAGAGAGCACAAAAGTTCTATGCCCTTTCCATTCCTTGCCCTACGCATCTCTTTTATCTTGCTGTTCCTGTGTTATATGCTTTGCAATAAACTGGTGATCCAGAGAGAAAAATGGTTTACTGAGTTCTGTGAGCTGTTCTAGCAAATTAATAACCTGAGTGGCGGGAGTGAGAGGGCGTCCTGGGACCTCAAATTTATCAAGCTGTGATTGACATCTGAAGTGGGAGATAGTCTTGTGGGACTGAGCCCTTAACCTATGGAATCTGACGCCATCTCTGGGTAGACAGTGTCAGAGGTGAGCTGAACTGTAGGACACCCAGCTGGTGTCAGAAAATTGCTTGGTGCTATGAGGAAAAAACCCACACGTTAAAATTGGATGTCAGAATAATAGGTTGGGACTTGCTTAGAGTAACCTTTGTGATTCTGGAGCTGCCAGGCTATGAGAAGGAACACGATTCTTCCACATTTTCCTTCATCTCAAGCACTGATTCCCATATTCTGTCTTGTAAAGGCAATTTTTGAGGCAGTGGCTTTCAAACTTTTTGAACAGGATCCAAGTAAAAAATAGTTTATTTAGCTACCCTCCCCCCCACACACCAGAAATACAACATTCATGAGATAAACTTTTTATTCACTATATGCAGTGTCTTTGATATATTTTATTTATTTCATTTGAAAACACTGATACCCATTAAATTGATTTAACACACCACTAATGTGTCAAGAGCTGCATTTTAAAAATAATTCTGGGTTGGGCGCCTGGGTGGCTCAGTTGGTTAAGCGACTGCCTTCGGCTCAGGTCATGATCCTGGAGTCCCGGGATCGAGTCCCGCATCGGGCTCCCTGCTCGGCAGGGAGCCTGCTTCTGCCTCTGACCCTCCCCCCTCTCATGTGCTCTCTCTCTCTCTCATTCTCTCTGTCTCAAATAAATAAATAAAATCTTTAAAAACAAAACAAAACAAAAATAATTCTGGGTTACAGAGACTATCCTTTGTCTTCATAATTGTATATTATTCCTTTTACAGTGTAACTTCCTCATAGAAGAAATCTTCTAGAAATGTATACATTGTAATGTCAGTGTGTATCAAGTTGTCCTGGGAACTATGTCTTCTGTGCCCACACATGTAACTGACAAGATTACTGTGGGACTTCTCAACATGTGTATCCACTGGTAGAAATGGAGACTCCAAACTATTTTGTTGATTTGGAAATACAGTTAAAAGCTTGCCAAATTGGGTATGTCTTTTTTTTTTTTTTTTAAAGATTTTATTTATTTGACAGAGACACAGCGAGAGAGGGAACACAAGCAGGGGGAGTGGGAGAGGGAGAAACAGGCTTCCCACCGAGCAGGGAGCCTGATATGGGACTCGATCCCAGGACCCTGGGATAATGACCTGAGCCGAAGGCAGATGCCTAAGGACTGAGTCACCCAGGTGTCCCGGGTATATCTTAATGAGTAGTGTATATTACCAAAAGGACCAAAAGTTCTCAAAACTTGTTTTTATTACTCAGATTTCTGCTCATTTGCATCAGTAGATGTAGCTTGTTTATAATGTCTAATGCTACTTTTAATGGTCTGCATCTTTACCTGGTAAGATGTACTTAACCAACTGGGCGATTTTCTAGTTTTTACATGCTGGGACTATGTTTAAAATAACTTTACAGGATGCTGAATAATGCTTCTTACTGTGACTTATTTCCCTTATTTCCTATCCAGGTGAGTGTGAAGACTCTTTGGTTAGAGGGATTATTTTGTCTACTCTGAGCTATTTTCTCTGTTGCAAATTAGCTATACTTCTAACTGTGAGAAAGGGATCTTCTAACCAGTTGGATTTTGTATTCTGCTTACTACATGAATTCCAATGATCAAGCTCACTCTCTCTCTAAGATTTATTTTAGAGACAGAAAGAGAGCACAATGGGGGGGCAGAGGGAGAGGGAAAGAAGTGACTCCCCACTGAGTGCAGGGCCTGAAACAGAGCTCCATCTCAGGACCCTGAGATCATGACCTGAGCTGAAACCAAGAGTCGGCTGCTTAACCAGCTGAGGCACCCAGGTGCCCTGATCAAGTTCTTTATTAAGAAAAGGAAGATGATGGGGTGCCTGGGTGGCTCAGTCGTTAAGCGTCTGCCTTCGGCTCAGGTCATGATCCCAGGGTCCTGGGATCGAGCCCCGCATCGGGCTCCCTGCTCCGCAGGAAGCCTGCTTCTCCCTCTCCCACTCCCCCTGCTTGTGTTCCCTCTCTTGCTCTCTCTCTCTCTCTCTCTGTCAAATAAATAAATAAAAAAAATCTTAAAAAAAAAAAAAAGAAAAGGAAGATGAAATTGAAAATATTTGAAATGAAATACTTAGTTTGGCTGTAACACTGTTTATATTAATGAATTTAGTGAAAATATTCAGCATAGTTTATTTTTGCAAATAAATAAAAGGGACCTTTTAAAAGGTCCCTTAATTTGATGGTTATGTGCTGACTGAAATAACTACAAAATAAACCCACACATGATCCTATATATAGAATTAATATTTAAATTTTTGAAAGTTTTAGAAAGCTGCCTCTCTTTATTTATTTATTTTTTAAAGATTTTATTTATTTGGCAGAGAGAGACACAGCAAGAGAGGGAACACAAGCAGGGGGAGTGGGAGAGGGAGAAGCAGGCTTCCTGCTGAGCAGAGAGCCCGATGCGGGGCTTGATCCCAGGACCCTAGGACCATGACCTGAGCTGAAGGCAGATGCTTAACTACTGAACCACCCAGGCACCCCAAAAGCTGCCTCTCTAAGTGAAGAGGGGAATGGTTTATGATTCAGACTATAGATAATGTACTCATTGTTTATACCATACCTGTCACTGGTAGTCATTCTGAGAGAAAATCACCTATGGGAAGTTTTAACTTCTTTTTATTCCTAAGGAGTAGGTGGTGTATGCACCTAACACACAGGATTTGCCTAGAGAAGAAAAGGGGATGTTCAAAAATCATGAAACCATGGTTCTCATGATTATCATGCAATCAGTCCTCCGTATTTCTTAAATTATAACAGATTACTTTTTCATTCAGAATTTCATATTTAATGTGATAATACTTTTTTTTAAAGATTTATTTATTTGAGAGAGTGAGAATGAGAGAGAGAGAGAGTACATGAGAGGGGGGAGGGTCAGAGGGAGAAGCAGGCTCCTCGCTGAGCAGGGAGCCCGATGCGGGACTCGATCCCAGGACTCCGGGATCATGACCTGAGCCGAAGGCAGTCGCTTAACCAACTGAGCCACCCAGGCGCCCTAATGTGATAATCTTAATTTTGGGTCCATAAGTGACTATTCCTATAGCATGTTACAGTTCGCAAGAAAATATTTGTAGGCTGTTTCATGTGAAAGGAAGAGGGAATATTTTGCTTATAGTCTTTGAGTAAAGATTTATGGATTGCAATTTATGCACATTTTATTCATGCTAACATTCTTTTGTAGAAAGTCTCTATGTCTAGGACCTGACTTTTACTTGGCTTAATTAAACTGGGCTTAAAATTAGTTTTTAGTTAGTCAGCTGTCTTTAAGATTACTAAAGTGGGGGGGTGCCTGGGTGGCTCAATCAGTTAAGCATCTGCCTTCAGCTCAGGTCATGATCCCAGGATCCTGAGATTGAGTCCCTCATGGGGCTCCCTGCTCAGCAGGGACGGGGAGCCTGCTTCTCCTTCTGCCTGCCACTCCCCCTGCTCGTGCTCTTTCTCTCTCTCTCTCTGACAAATAAATAAATAAATAAACAAATAAATAAATAAATAAAATAAATAAAAATCTTAAAAAAAAAAAAAGAATTACTGAAGTGGTTCTTTGTTGGATGGACCCAAAATAGTACTAATGTCCTGCTGTACCTCCTTGTCTCGAGTGGCTGAGTGTCAAGATGCTATCCTGACTCGGATCTTTATTCCCCTAATAAAATCTTCTCGACTTCGGGACGTGGGTCAGAGACAGCTAGCAGAAGCTTATTTGTAAAATGATGGAAGGTATTTGTTAATTTTCTTCTATTGTCTTGAGGACTTCCTGTTCTATTAGGACAGTTTTCTAATCTGTTCCTCAAGATGCTGGTGCATTTATGGGCTCTTTTGGTGGGTCTCAAGCAGACGATTGATTTGCAGCACTTGGGAGGAGGGGACTGGATGGACGGTTGTTTTTTTAGCAGCAGTTCTGTCAGTTATAACGGAGCATATTTGTATTCATCAGTCTCTTATCATATACTTTTTATTCACTTCCCTAGTAGTTTAATGCCTTATGTTCCTATTTGTTCTGAATAAATTTCCCTTCTTAGATATGTGAAGATTAAATTGATCGGCTTCACTGTGTATTTAGGGACACCGTGTTTCCCATTTATCACCTGCTGCTAATCTTTAGCAGTAAAATTGAATTGACATTTGTTAAAGGGTGTTTTGATCTATCTTTGAAAAGGGTAGTAAAGAGTAATTAGTCACAGTAATGGCTTTTTTTTTTTTTCCATTTTGTGTGCAAATTTAGGTTGCTGAAACATTCTAATTTTGTAATGGTGGTAGAGAATTCTTTCTTTAGTTTCATGGCTTAACAATTAAAAATCTGATGAATCCTTGAAGCATTTATAAATTTAGCAGCCTTGAAAACCGGCCTCCTTTCCATTGGTAGCTCCCAAGGCCAGCACCAGCTCTAGTCCTACACAGCGCTTTTCTATTTTTCCTTTGACCCAGAGGTTGGCCTCAGTCCTGTCAGTAGACAGACAGTCTGTAGCTCTGAGGTTTGGGCCACTCACCTGAAATCATTGCTCATGATACCAAGTCAGGGCATTGGCATGGTGACTTGAGACTCCCTGGATGACCAGGATTAACGTTTCTGTGGCTCAGTGACTAATAGTCAACATAAAAACCTGGGAGGGAATAAAATGTGTGTGGGAAGCAGAATGCATCAAAGGACGAATAAGATTCAGGGTGCTAGGCTGATAAAACATGCACATTTATATGCTGATCATGAATGATTATTCTGGGTCAGACATCCCATTGTCCACCTCCATGGTTCTAAAACCCCACCAAGAGCAAGGTTTCTCTCTTCCCCAACCAGTTGCTTCTTGGAGAGTGCTCTGCCTGCTTTATTGTTCCCCATCATTGGGCCTCGAACTCCTGGACTGTTGATTACATGCACTCTTCAGCCTAGATTTGCTGGCTGCAATAGTCCGTGCCTCAGAGTCTCTCAGGGCCCCTTCCCTGCCAGCTGGGCAGCCCTGCCTTCCTCAGCTTGATCTCCCACTTGACCCTTGCTGTCCGTGTTTCTGTTGTCAAACTTAGGAACGTCACTCAAGTTTCTTTCATCATAGGAGCCGTAAGATTTCAGAGCTTTCACGTTTTTTTTTTTTTTTTTAATTTTCTTGTATTATGTTGTGTTAGTCACCATACATTACATCATTAGTTTTTGACGTAGTGTTCCATGATTCATTGTTTGTGTATAATACCCAGTGCTCCATTCAGTACGTGCCCTCTTTAATACCCATCACCAGGCTAACCCATCCCCCCACCCACCTCCCCTCTAGAACCCTGTTTCTCAGAGTCCATAGTCTCTCATGGTTCGTCTCCCTCTCCAATTTACCCCCCTTCATTTTTCCCTTCCTACTTTTTTTTTTTTTTTAAACATATCATGTATTATTTGTTTCAGAGGTACAGGTCTGTGATTCATCAGTCTTACACGCTTTCACGTTTTCTTGTGTAGAGGCTCATCTTTGAATTGACAACACTCAGTAACCAGTTTGTTCTTGTTGTAGGGGTGGTGGCTTATCGTGAGTTTTATGGAATATTCTTTAATAGTGGTACTGCTGCATTATTGAACAGAGAGAACTTTCATTTTGACGAAGTATTGGAGAGAACGGAATCTTGAGTCTAGAGTTTTACTTGGTTGATGGTTGGAAGGGTTTTGCATGGATTCGCTTCTGCTTTCAACATTTCAGACCTTATTTCTTCTCCACTACCCACAAACGTCTTCACCAGGTCTGGCAGGATGCACGGTGAGAGCTCCAGCCCTGTATATTTGTGTCCTGATGCTGAATGAGTTGGCCCAATAGGACTATTCCTGAAAGTTCTTCTTATACCATGATGGCTGGCATGACAGAGTGATTGCAAGCCATGAACATATGTCCCACCAAACCCAAACTAACCATGTCTCCAACACAACTTCCCTTTACCTGGATCTCCCAAAGGCCCACCAGAGCTACCTCATAAAAGGGAAAGTGTGAAGTCTAAGTGGAAAGAGTGCTCTTAATAGATTGCAGTAAAAATATCTTTGCAAGTTCTACAAAACCATACGACCTTGTGAATATATTGCTAGGCCTCCTAGGGCCTTGGAGGAAGCTTGTGCAAGAGACGAGACCTGAGTGTAAGTTTCATTTGCTTCATAAACCTTCTCAGATTATTTCTTACCTTCCGTGGTAGAAAAAGATCTGTGTCCTATCTGAATATGGTTAGGAGAAGTGCCTGGAAGCAACTTCTCCAGCATACTCAGTATGGATGTCTTTTGTTTTTCCAATTGTAGGAGAGCTGTGAAAAAGATTCATAGAAGAGAAGTTAAAATGAAAGAGAAGCTAAAATGAAAGCTAAAACAATAAATAGGGTTCCTAAGAAAACACGAGAGTTCAGACTAGTTAGCCAGGGAGAGGATAGGTATTGAAAACTACTTAATTTTACTGGGTTTTCTAGATTCCAGGGAGTACTTCTTTCCACATTTTAAACATTTTTGGTCAATATGTGCCTCACAGATGTATATAGGCGATGTTGCAGTGTTTCCCTCTTCTTCCCACCTGAAAAGTTATTTTAAAACTGATGATACCAGGGGCCCCTGGCTGGCTCAGTTGTTAAGCATCTGCCTTTGGCTCAGGTCATGATCCCAGGGTTCTGGGATCGAGCCCCACATCAGGCTCCCTGCTCCGTGGGAAGCCTTCTTCTCCGTCTCCCACTCCCGCTGCTTGTGTTCCCTCTCTTGCTGTGTCTCTCTCTGTCAAATAAACAAATAAAATCTTTAAAAAACAACAACAACAACTGATGATACCAGGCACCTGAGTGGCTCAGTCGGTCGAGGGTCCGACTTGACATCAGCTCAAGTCATGGTCTCAGGGTCGTAGGTTTGAGCCCTGAGTCTGGCACCGCGCTCAGCGGGGAGTCTGCTTGAGGATTCTCTGTCTGCCCCTACCCCACTCACACGTACTCTTTCTCTCTCTAAATCTTAAAAAAATGGATGATACAGATGACAATGGGGTCTTGCACATAAGACAACAAGAAGACTATTGCCCACTATCTTCATTTCCTAAGAAAGGAATAATTAAGAGAAAATGGGTTAGATAGTACAGGGAAGTTTGAGATCTAAAGAATGCTTTCTTAATGATCATATTAGAACAGTGCACCAGAAGGAGGTATAGAATTTCAGTCTCTGAAGCTTTATAAAATATAATTAAGAGCTTTTCGTTTCAAATAAGTTAGGAGTTGAGTTCTAGCCATGGTTTGGAATTCTTCCTTTCACTTAAGAAAGACTCAGCATATAAATGAACTTTGCTATAGTACCTTGTTAGATAAAAATCTCCTTAATTATGTACCTCATTCACTGTAGTCTTACTAGTTCTATTATTCAGCCCTCACCCAGTGCATATGCACGGACAGTACTTTTAAGTATCTTGTGCAGCTAACCCCTGTTAACCACCATGTCTATATTAAAAGCACTGCCTTCTGATCTGATGGGCCCAGAACTGGTATAGCGCTGCCCCCTCAGTGACTGGAACACTGGGGCAATTAATGACCGTGGAACAGTCCCATTCTTCTACCACAGTGTCCTACATGGGCATCAAAGACTTCGTTGTGTTGGGATCCTGTGAGCAGCCCTGGGTTTGTCGTAAAGAAAGCTAGAGATCAGATGGGCCATTTGGGGCAGACACTGCCAGCACCAATTAATCATTTGTCCTTCCGAGACTTTGCAGAAATGATATTGCTAGGATGAGATAGAGCGGTACTTTTTCTGGTAATTGATTGAGGAGATCACCAGGAGGAAGGTCCAAGAGACTTGTGTGAAGTCATCATTGAGTTGCTTTATAAATGAGAAGATATGTAAAAGTTAACATAGTTGACACAGTTTAATGAAGAACGAGTTTCAATTCTAATTTTGACTTGAATAATTATTTTTTAAAACAAAGTTTTTACCACATAAGGATGTTTGTGGATAAGGCAAAAGGAATTTTAAAAATATATTTAACTACAGTGAGTTACATAATGTATGTTGCAAATATAATTTTTAGTTTAAAAAATAGAATTGCATGATTTTTCTATTTAATTCAGAGTAGGAACCAGATTTTTTCAATTATTTATTACCTACTTTCTTCTTCAAATAATGCTAATAATCCATAACAGTGGAATATTCTACAAGAGAAGCAGGAGTGTGTTCTGAATGCTTTATACCTGTATAACTTTAATGTTTCAAAATGCTTTGAAAAATTCCATGAGCATACAAGACAGTCATAGCAAAGCATTTATGATGATGTGCCATGAAAAGCATAATTTGAAATATGATTGAATGTAAGTGGGCATGTACAAATACTTTTTTTTTTTTTTGGTTATTGAAAGATTCTCAAGGAATCCACTAAACTCTGCAGACTTAATCCTAGACAGTGAGATGTGAGGTGTTTCCAAAATGCAGAAAGTTCTGCAGGACCACGCTGATCTTATGAGTTATGTTAGATCTAACAGCCTCCTATTGACTACCTAATAATCACATGCAGGTCCCTAGGGTTTGAAAATTACCCAGTCCCCTACTGGATGTGGAGCTGGCCATCCAACCCAAATTCCCATACTAGTCTTGCATTTCTCTCAAACTTGGTGTCATATTTTCATGATCATTTTAAAACTTCTCTGTATTTTCACTTGGCTGTTTTCCCCTACTTGGAAGCACTGCCCTGTGAACCCTCTTTCCACCTGTCTAAATTGTACCTCATTTCAACTTATTTATGCTCAGTATATGCTGCTTTATGTTATCGAGCAGCTTTTTGTTACTTTTTGGAGCATGGGGGCCAGACCAATCTCTGCCTCTCTGAATACACTGTAGGCATTCAGTAAATGGTTAGTGGACGTGGGAATGGTCTGCATCACAGGGGGACAGATTACCACTTGAAGGTCAAATCTGGCCCATTGCCTGCTTTTGTAAATAAAGTTTTTTTTTTTTTTTAAAGATTTTATTTATTTATTTGACAGAGACAGACACACTGAGAGAGGGAACACAAGCAGGGGGAGTGGGAGAGGGAGAAGCAGGCTTCCCGCGGAGCAGGGAGCCCGATGTGGGGCTTGATCCCAGGACTCTGGGACCATGACCTGAGCCGAAGGCAGACACTTAATGACTGAGCCACCCAGGCGCCCTGTAAATAAAGTTTTATTGGAACACAGCCACACCCATTTATTTACTTATTGCCTATGAGTGCTTTTATACTATAATAGTGAGTTGAGAAGTCGCAGCAGAGACCAGGTGACCCACAAAGCCTAAAATATTTATTGGTCAGCCCTTTACCTGAAAAGATTTTCCTATCTCTGCTCTACATTTGTAGTATTGCAGGCTCTCACAATTGCATGTCTTAGAATTTGGAAGTCACAGACAAAATCAATTAATATGCCTAGGTGAAGTAACTGTGATTACTCTTCATTAATGCATCCGCTTGACTATTGTAAGGTTACATATAATTATCATTAACATTATGGAAGTTAAACACATGTTTCAGGGATAGAATAAATTTCCAAGTACTCGTTCCTTCAATTGGTAAAACAATGTTTGACTAAATTTTACATTACTAATTCTTTTTTCTGCCTAATAAGGTTGTTTCATTGAAATGGAACAAAGCATAGTAATTACCAAGCTTATATTCCCTTCTTTTTAGCTTATCTCTTTTTAATGTATTTGCCTTAATTTTGTAAAAACATTCTAATTATAGTATAAAATTCGCATCCTTAAAATGTGTTCTTAGGTTAACTCAGAAAGCATCAGATTTATTTAAGTTAATATTTATTAAACATATGTGATACTGATAAACATACCTAGAAAGCAGGTATAAATTCAACATTCATTCATTCCTAACAAAACTTTGAGCTTTTTACAGAGAATTGAGTGTTTTAAGGATCTAGTCACAGAACAACAAAAACAACTAAAGCAGAAACACATTTCATGAAATAAGGAGTTCAGAAGAGGTCTCTGAGATAACACAGAGGATAAGACTTTTAAATCAGATTCACAAGAATACAATCTTATGCCACATCAGCCTTTACAATAATGTTCAAGGACACAAATTGTCCTGATACACCACAAAACATGGTGAGGACAGGACTGTGGTCCCACTCCCCAGGTCCTCTCTGGCTGCATTAGGATGCTCTGGCCCAGGTTGAGGTATAAGGTCTCTAAGCAATGCCTGTGGTACGTTAGGATACTGCTCCCATTAGGAAGCATTTCCATTTTGTATCCTGAGGGCTAAACACAATTAATGTGACCTATTTTCCAAGGGGCTATACTCCATAAAGTCAAAGAGTCCAGATTTGTTAACCGTCAGTAAATCTAGACAGATTAGGTTCATCCTGCTAAAATGATTCCATAGATAAGGACTCTCCTGCTACTAAATACCTTCAGATTTTTTTTGTCAAGAGATCTGACACTGGTTGTTTACAAGGAGCATTGACCAACTTAATTGACCGTTTTCTTTCCTAGGAGCATTTCCACACCCCAGTCCCTTCCACTTTGAAAGGAAGAATATGAATTGTAGGCTTGCTGCTTGCTACCCGTTTCTTCCAGTCTCTCTCCCTAGTCTTACCCCCCTCCCTGCAGGTCTCTGAGATCTGAGAGGTGCCATCTCTCCATACAAATTATTTTGCTGTGGAAGGCGTAATAGACCTGAGAGAGAGAGCGAGAAAGAGAGAGAGAGAGAGAGGCAGACAATACAACCATGTCAGTTAGCATGTGCCCTGAGTTTTTCTTCTGTTCTTTTTCCCTAGTGTTTATTGAGATTTGTGGATGTGCTTAAATTAAGTGGGAGTCTTGTACCTATATTTTCGGAATAGGGAGAGAAGTGTTCAAGTGAATCTTTCTGACTTTCAGTCCTTATCATGTCATTGCTTTGTCAGTATTCCTGTTTCTATTCCATGGGATGTAGTTTCAATATCTTATCCGTCCATTTCAAGGAAATGCATAGTCTGGTCCCAACTTACCTTTCCAACTCCCTTTGTTTCCCTTTTCCTAAAGAATCCTCCTTGCCAACTATGTGGAACCACATCTGCCCCCAACAGGTCTCTCATTCTGGCGTTTTGGTGACCTCCTCCTTGCTCTTCTCACCCAACCTACCTGAATGCAACTCCTCTCTCAACTCCAAATTATATCTTACCTGTTCTGCCACTGTCCGTTTAGAGCAGGCTCATTTTGAAATGTTTTGGGGTATAATTGACGCGCAGCGTTACGTTACTTCCAGGTGTGCAACATGGTCATTCACGAGCTCTGCCTTTTAGGCTGTGCTCACCACTAGTGTGGCTCCCATCTGTCACCGTACTGTGTTACTGCAAAACCATTGACTGCATTCTCTGTGCTGTACCTTTCACCCCCGTGACTTACTTATTCCGTAACTGGAAGCCTAGTAGACTTTGTAGTTAGTGTTTGTGTTTGTCACCTGGAACTTGCTTGTCTCTCTCTCCACTTAGATTGTGAGCCTCTAAAGGATGGGCACTGTCTTAGGTACAGTACTGCCAATTGAGTTTGCCTCTGCTGGGAGTTGATCCCTGTGTTGAGAGAGTACTCGAATAATATAATAATAATAATAATAATAATAACGACGGGGCCATATTTTTCAAGTTGGTGAAATTCTTGTTTTCTGTATTTGTCTTTGTTTTTAAAATCAGACCTATAATCCTGTGTGAGGCTAGCACTCAGCAGTGCAGTGGATAAGGGTGAGGACTCTGTGGCCAGTATAGACCCCTGGGGGCACCAGGCTCACATGTATCTGACCTTTAGCAAGTCACGTGATCTATTCCTCAGTTTCCTCATCTGTAAAGTGGGGTAATAATCATATTTACTGTGTGTGGTGAAGTACGTAGAACAGTGTCTGGCACATGGTAGAGCTGCTGCTTTTTGCTATTATTGTCATTGTTGAGGCATGAAAAGTAAAAGCCAACAGTTTTTCTTTAAATGTTCTAAAGTAAAAGTCAATCTGAAAGAGGTCGTTAAGTTGCCTGGGGAAGCTAGCTATGTCCTTAAGAGATGTTGACTGTTTGAGGATGAATTCTCGGAGGAATTCATGCTCCCTAAATCTAGGAAATCTTAGGGTACACTGATTTCCAAATGAGCCACATTTTCTCTCATGGAGATCCTGTCTGACTAAGACAAGTTTTCCCTCCCATTAAGCTATCAGCCCAGAGGTGGTAATGAGGGAAATTGCTGATGCTAGAATAGCTCCTGAAATAATAACGAACAACATCAAAAGAAGTATAAGTCCAAAGTAAGATGCTCTGGGCTTTTTTTCTCTTTTTTTAATCTGAGAAAAGATGTGGTGCAGAGAGTGAGAGACGTGGATAATGGATCCATATTCACTTAGGTAATGAGACTTGGTAAGGGAGGAGACTGTCTCAGAGCTGATAAAATGTAGTTATCATTGTGTAAACTTCTAAGAATTCAATGGCAATCACTTCATAAATACAGAACATGGTAAGGAGGATGAGAGACATAAGTACTACCAGGTCAGTTAATTCACTGAGATTTTTCTGATTAGTCTTTTAAGAGTCAAATTTTGAAACTGATTGTTAGGAATAGAAATGCCTATTAACTAGTGAGATTGAATGTTATTTTTGTGTACTTATCAAAAGAACACAGATTAAAATGGTTAAAATTAAATACCATTTTCCTATTAAATCAACAAATAGAGATAAGATAATGCTCAATATTGAAAGAGGTACAGTGTGAGAGGCACTCTGATGATGTGATTAATGGCAATGTAAATTGATAGAACTTTTAGTTAGAGCATTTTGGGGTGCCTGGGTGGCTCAGTCGTTGAGCATCTGCCTTTGGCTCGGGTCATGATCCCAGGGTCCTGGGATCGAGCCCCACATCGGGCTCTCTGCTCAGTGGAAAGCCTGCTTCTCCCTCTCCCACTCCCCCTGCTTGTGTTCCCTCTCTCGCTGTGTCTCTGTCAAATAAATAAATAAAATCTTTAAAAAAAAGAACTTTTAGTTAAAGCATTTTAGCAATATGTTTCTAGATACAAGTGCTGGCAAGATGTAGAGAAAAGGAACACTCAAGCACTGTTGGTGGGAATCCAGACTGGTCCGGCCACCATAGGAAACAGCATGGAGGCTCCTCAAAAAATTAAAAGTAGAACCACCCTATGATCCAGTAATTACATTACTGGGTATTTACCCAAAGAATACAAAAACACTAATTTGAAAAAGGCTATATGCACCCCTACGTTTACTGCAGCATTATTTACAATAGTCAAACTATAGAAGTAGCCCATGTGTCCATCAGTTGGTGAATGGATAAAGAAGATGTGGTGTGTGTGTGTGTGTGTATGTATATATATATAGTTAGGAATATATGGAATATTGGAATGGAATATTGGAATATTACTCAGCCATAAAAAAGACTGAAATCTTGCCATTTGCAACAACATGGATGGAGCTAGAGAGTATTATGCTAAGTGAAATAAGTCAGAGAAGAAAAATACCATATGATCTCACTCATATGTGGAATTTAAGAAACAAAACAAGCAAAGAAAAAAAGACAAACCAAGAAATAGACTTTTAATTATAGAGGACAAACTGATGGTTACCAGAGGGGAGATGGGTGGGGGGATAGGTGAAATAGATGAAGGGGATTAAAGAATGCATTTATCATGGTGAGCCCTGAGTAATGTTCAGAATTGTTGAATCACTGTATTGTACATGAAACTAATATAACACTGTATGTTTACTATACTGGAGTTAATATAAAAAACTTAATAAATTAAAAAAAGTAGAGGATCAGATAAAGACTCATGCATAAGAAAGTTAATTGAGTCATTATTTATAATGAAAAATGGGAAACCATCTAAATTTCTACCAATATTAGAATAATTAAACTGTATGATAACCATAAAAGGGAATATTAGGCAACTATTAAGTTTGGGCTGTCAACGTATATATGATAAGTTTGGATACATTGGTGATTTAATATTGATTTTCAAATGGTATACTTAGAATGTGTATATAATTCATATAAAATCATAAGCACAGACCATGACTGAATGAAAATACAATGAGGGGTTACCTCAATATGGTTGAATAATGGGTAATTTTAGGTTTCTGTATATACATTATTGAATTTTTTTTAAAAAGCTGATTTATTTTTATAAGTAGAAAAAAGATTGTTAGAAAATGAACAGCTGTTTCCCCCCGTCACCTGAGCCCCCCATCACAGGGCTCTCTAATGGCCCAATGTCATTGTAATCTGACAAAGGCAATGGCAGCCCTAAGTCTAGCCTGCCATGAGCTAGGTGTTCTATAAATGTTCCTTGATTTGGAATTAATCTCTAGGGAGGTTGGACCTAATTACTTTGCCCCTCTCTGTCAGCAACCAAAACAGAATAAGAATTGTAATGTGGAGAGTGTCACTTTTTTTTTTTTTTTAAACTAAAATTCAGTGGGAGGAATTATGGTCACAATAAGTAGTTGAAGCCAGACTCTGTAGAAAAGAATTAAAAAAATTATCAAGGGCAAATATGAATTTAGCTGTTGAAAATTTTAAAATGAGGAAGTGTATTTAGAAAATTAATCATCAGTTTTTGAATGTCTTTTATGAACTTGCCACTGTGCTAGAGATCCAAAGAGGAGTCTGATGTGTCCCTTGCCCTCAAGCTGACAGGCTACTGGTAAGAGAGACACGAGTGCATCCTTAGGAGACCATGTGGTAAGTCCAGTAGCAGAGGAGTGGCCAGGCTGTTATGGTGATCAGAAGAGGGACATTAATTGAGGCTAGAGTGGGCAAAAGGAACTCTTTCTGGAAGGGGATGATGAGGAGATGATTGTTAATTTTACTTAATTACTAAAAAAAATTTTTTTTTGAGTAAACTCTACCCCCCAATGTGGGGCTTGAATTCACAACCCTGAGAGCAAGAATTGCATGCTCTACCGACCGAGCCAGCCAGGCGTCCCTGTGATTGTTAATTATAAATCTGTAGGAGTTCCTCTGCTACTGGACTTTAAATCTTTAGATGGAGGGGAATAGAGGACGATTATTCCAGAGAGAAGGAAGAGCAAGAGCCAAGGCATGGAGGAAGGATCCATCGCAGGAGAGGGGGGTGAGGGTGCTAGTTACAGGAGTGGAGAGGCAGAGAGGGAGTGGTAGGGGTCAGACTGATGAGGCAGGCAGGGAGCAGATAGCAGTGCCCTCTGTGGTGTCCTAAAGATCTTAGACTTTGTTTTCTCCTCAGTGGCTGTTCAGGGGCTTTAAGCAGAGTCACAGCGACATTTGCAAATCAGGAAGACATGCTGCTGGAGTATATGGCACGTGGCTTATAGGTACGAGACTACAGGAAGGAGGAGCAAGCAGTTAATGGCTGTTGCAGGAGCTGACCTAAAACATGAGGGGAACAGGACAGGGAGAAGGACAAAGATGGATAGTAGGACTGATAAAAGTCAGAAAGAAAATGCAGTATGTTTTAATACCATGTTAAAAGCATTTTTTTTTTCCCATGTCAGATACAAGCACATAGAACATAATGATGGTAGGGGCCTTGTGAAGACTCTAACATCACTAATGTTAATAGTGGTTCTTTTTAGGTAGTAGGTATTCAGGAACCAATGCCTTTTTTTCTTCATGTTTTTTAAGTATTTTGCTTTGAACGTGGATTACTTTTATAATCCAAAAAAGAGCATGTCCTTTTAAGAACAGTAGGAGAAAGATGAAAGAGAGTACCGGGGTTAAGATAAGTCAGGGTTAGGGATGAGACTGCTATAACAAGGAATACGATAAAGTATTGATAAAAAATAATAGGACCAAGTGAAATAAGGTGATCACAAAGAGACCAATACTGTATGATTCCACTCATATAAGGTATTGAGAGTAACAAAACTCAGATAGTCGTAGAATGGTGCTTACCAGAGCTGGGGGCCGGGGGAAGTGGGGAGTTGTTTAATGCATACGGAGTTTGTTTTGCAAGATGGAAAAGTTCTGGTTGCACAATAATAGGAATATACTTAACACTTTTGAGCTGTACTTTTAAAAATGGTTAAGATGGGGGGCTCCTAGGTGTCTCAGTCAGTTAAGCATCTGACTCCTGATTTCAGCTCAGGTCATGATTTCAGGGTTGTGCGATCCAGCCTTGCGACAGGCTCTGAGCCTGCTTAAGATTCTCTCTCTCCCTCTCCCTCTGCCTCTCCCCACCCATCCCTCTCTCTCCTCAAACAACAACAAAAAAAGGTGGTAAATTTATGTTATGTGTGTTTTACCATAATTTTTTTTAAATGTAGGACAAATCTGCATTTTATGGTTATCTCTGGAACCCTGTTGCATATAGAGGCAGAGATAGATCATGAATCCAGGGTAACGGTTTTGCAGGCCAGTGTAGAATGTAGTGGGGGGTGCCCGTAAGAGTAATTCACATGGTCAGTTAGTTCTGGGGTAGGGGTTGGATAGGGAAGGAATAAGAGGTTAGATGGGCTCTTGAAGAGCGGGTATGTTGGGAAGATGCCGAAGAGACAGGAGATTATAATCAGAGAATAGGAAATGAAGTTTAAATGTGTTCTGTGGGAGTGATACTTAGCTACATTCACTGTAAATCTAATTCTTCTGTTAGAAAGGAAGCTCTTCAGAGGCTGGTTGGAATTATTCTTATTTGTACTTTGTAATAGTGGAGGCAATGAGACTAAATACCTAAATATGCTCAATAAAATTCTCTATCAGCTGAAGAATGTGTGTATATTGAGTCTCACATATTTGGAAGTTGCATCCCACACATCGAAAATGCTTTTTGCTTGCCCATCTTTTCCTTCTGTGGTCTTACTCTGAGCCACAGATTGCTGAGGTGTTTGCCAAGGAGGCTCAGAATTCATATGGTCCATTCCCATCCCCTCTTGTTTTCTGTCTGAGGGGAATTCGTATTCCGCTGAGATTTAGGGAAAATATTATAGATGTTGACAGCACCTGTAGATTCTGACTGAATTAATTGCTTTTGGGTAGGACTTGGGCATTTCTATTTTAAGCAAACTCCCAGGGTGATTCTGATACACACTGCAGTTGCACAACTACGACTTGAGAAATACCAATTTTGTCTTTCTAAGGTTAGAATTACCTTACGGTGTTTGCCTTTGCTATGTAATATTACCATTACCCAATGTTGCCAGACATCATTAAAGTTTGGAGTAGAGTCTAGAGTCTGGAAGTTATTTTCCTCTTTTGCTAAGAAAATTTATGTCAGGAGTGGAGGTATGTGCTATTTCATGTGTTAGATGAGAAGTCAACAGCATTAATCTCCCTTTAAAAAGGTAGATTAATTTCTGTCACGTTGAAGAAATTCTTAAGTCATTCAAAACCATGCAATTTATAAGAAAAAGTATAATTATAAAAAGGATGCTGTAATTTAAAAGACTGCAAAGACATAACATGCTTCATTAAATTTTGTTAAGTGCTCTGTTTTTCTTTGACACAATTGTAGCAATGTTCAGCTTGTGCTGTCTAAATTATTTATTTATTTATTTTTGGTCTAAATTACTTAATAAACAAGATGTAGAAAAAGGTTTCTAGATTTATATCATCATTTTGAATTTAAAAGTACAGAGTAGGAGCCAAATGAGCTTAAATTAAATTTTATGGTCCTTTAAAAGAAACTTCAAGAAGTTTTAAAAAATTGATTAATGTTTTCCAGTCCTGCCAATAGCATATGCTTTAGATATATGTAAGAATCTGCTTTTATGCCAGAAAACTTAGAATATCGTCTTTCTTTTTTCTGTTGTATGATTTTATTGTAATATAAAATACAGGTACAGAAAACCACACACAAAAAATGTATAGCTTAAATAAAGCAAATGTCCTTGAAATCACCACCTGGGTCAAGAAATAAAATATTATAACCTCCAGGTCCTTCTTTGTACCATCCTTGTTAATTACTGTCCTGAGTTTGTAGTAATTACTTCCTGTGTTTTAAAAAATAGTTTTATCACGTAAATGTAGCTCTAGACGCTATAGGCGCTCATTAAAAAAAAAAAAATTGATCTGTTTTTAAAATCTTTTAATCTATAGCAGCACTGTTCACTAATGAGAGCCACATATGCAATTCCAAATTTTCTAGTAGCTACGTTATAAAAAGAAACAAGTGCAGTTAATACTAATATATTTAAATATATCCAAAATACTATTATTTCAACATGTAATCCATATAAAAATTGTTGAGATTAAAAAAAAATTTTATTGTTATGTTAATCACCATACATTACATCATTAGTTTTTGATGTAGTGCTCCATGATTCATTGTTTGTGTATAACATCCAGTGCTCCATGCAATACGTGCCCTCTTTAATACCCATCACCAGGCTAACCCATCCTCCCACTCCCCTCCCCTCTAGAACCCTCAGTTTGTTTTTCAGAGTCCATCGTCTCTCATTGTTCGTCTCCCCCTCTGATTTCCCCGCCTTTCATTCTTCCCCTCCTATCTTCTTCTTCTTTTTTTTTTTAAACATATATTGTATTATTTGTTTCAGAGGTACAGATCTGTGATTCAACAGTCTTGCACAATTCACAGCACTCACCATAGCACATACCCTCCCCAATGTCTATCACCCAGCCACCCCAACGCTCCCACCCCCCACCACTCCAGCAACCTTCAGTTTGTTTCCTGAGATTAAGAATTCCTCATATCAGTGAGGTCATATGATACATGTCTTTCTCTGATTGACTTATTTCGCTCAGCATAACACCCTCCAGTTCCATCCACGTTGTTGCAAATGGCAAGATCTCATTCCTTTTGATGGCTGCATAATATTCCATTATATATAAATACCACCTCTTCTTTGTTCATTCATCTTTTGATGGACATCTTGGCTCTTTCCACAGTTTGGCTATTGTGGACATTGCTGCTATAAACATCGGGGTGCACCTACCCCTTCGGATCACTACATTTGTATCTTTGGGGTAAATACCCAGTAGTGCAATTGCTGGGTCATATGGTAGCTCTATTTTCAACTTTTTGAGGAACCTCCATACTGTTTTCCAGAGTGGCTGCACCAGCTTGCATTCCCACCAACAGTGTAGGAGGGTTCCCCTTTCTCCGCATCCCCGCCAAAATCTGTCGTTTCCTGACTTTTTAATTTTAGCCATTCTGACTGGTGTGAGGTGATATCTCATTGAGGTTTTGATTTGGATTTCCCTGATGCTGAGTGATGTTGAGCACTTTTTCATGTGTCTGTTGGCCATTTGGATGTCTTCTTTGGAAAAATGTCTGTTCATGTCTTCTGCCCATTTCTTGATTGGATCATTTGTTCTTTGGGTGTTGAGTTTAAGAAGTTCTTTATAGATTTTGGATTCTAGCCCTTTATCTGATATGTCATTTGCAAATATCTTCTCCCATTCTGTCGGTTGTCTTTTGGTTTTGTTGACTGTTTCTTTTGCTGTGCAAAAGCTTTTTATCTTGATGAAGTCCCAATAGTTCATTTTTGCCTTTGCTTCCCTTGCCTTTGGCGATGTTTCTAGGAAGAAGTTGCTGCAGCTGAGGTCGAAGAGATTGCTGCCTGTGATCTCCTTTAGGATTTTGATGGACTCCTGTCTCACATTTAGGTCTTTCAACCATTTTGAGTCTATTTCTGTGTGTAGTGTAAGGAAATGGTCCAGTTTCATTCTTCTGCATGTGGCTGTCCAATTTTCCCAACACCATTTGTTGAAGAGACTGTCTTTTCCATTGGATATTCTTTCCTGCTTTGTCGAAGATTAGTTGACCACAGAGTTGAGGGTCCATTTCTGGGCTCTCTATTTTGTTCCATTGATCTATGTGTCTGTTTTTGTGCCAGTACCATACTGTCTTGATGATGACAGCTTTGTAATAGAGCTGGAAGTCCGGAATTGTGATGCCGCCAGCTTTGCTTTTCTTTTTCAACATTCCTCTGGCCATTCGGGGTCTTTTCTGGTTCCATACAAATTTTAGGATTATTTGTTCCATTTCTTTGAAAAAAGTGGATGGTATTTTGATGGGGATTGCATTGAATGTGTAGATTGCTCTAGGTAGCATTGACATCTTCACAATATTTGTTCTTCCAATCCATGAGCATGGAATGTTTTTCCATTTCTTTGTGTCTTCCTCAATTTCTTTCATGAGTATTTTATAGTTTTCTGAGTACAGATCCTTCGCCTCTTTGGTTAGATTTATTCCTAGGTATCTTATGGTTTTGGGTGCAATTGTTAATGGGATCGACTCCCTAATTTCTCTTTCTTCTGTCTTGTTGTTGGTGTATAGGAATGCCACTGACTTCTGTGCATTGATTTTATATCCTGCCACTTTACTGAATTCCTGTATGAGTTCTAGCAGTTTTGGGGTGGAGTCTTTTGGGTTTTCCACATAAAGTATCATATCATCTGCAAAGAATGAGAGTTTGACTTCTTCTTTGTCAATTTGGATGCCTTTTACTTCTTTTTGTTGTCTGATTGCTGTGGCTAGGACTTCTAATACTATGTTGAATAGCAGTGGTGATAGTGGACATCCCTGCCACGTTCCTGACCTTAGGGGGAAAGCTCTCAGCTTTTCTCCATTGAGAATGATATTTGCTGTGGGTTTTTCATAGATGGCTCTTATGATATTGAGGTATGTACCCTCTATGCCTATCCTCTGAAGAGTTTTGATCAAGAAAGGATGCTGTACTTTGTGAAATGCTTTTTCTGCATCTATTGAGAGGATCCTATGATTCCTGTTCTTTCTTTTGTTAATGTATTGTATCACATTGATTAATTTGTGGATGTTGAACCAACTTGCAGCCCAGGGATAAATCCCACTTGGTCGTGGTGAATAATCCTTTCAATGTACTGTTGGATCCTATTGGCTGGTATTTTGGTGAGAATCTTTGCATCCATGTTCATCAAGGATATTGTTCTGTAATTCTCCTTTTGGATGGGGTCTTTGGTTTTGGGATCAAGGTAATGGTGGCCTCATAAAACGAGTTTGGAAGTTTTCCTTCCATTTCTATTTTTTGGGACAGTTTTAGAAGAATAGGTATTAATTCTTCTTGAAATGTTTGGTAGAATTCCCCTGGGAAGCCATCTGGCCCTGGGCTTTTGTTTTTGGGAGATTTTTGATGACTGCTTCAATTTCCTTAGTGGTTATAGGTCTGTTCAGGTTTTCTATTTCTTCCTGGTTCAGTTTTGGTAGTTTATACATCTCTAGGAATGCATCCATTTCTTCCAGATTATCTAATTTGTTGGCATAGAGTTGCTCATAATATGTTCTTATAATTGTTTGTATTTCTTTGGTGTTGGTTGTGATCTCTCCTCTTTCATTCATGATTTTATTTATTTGGGTCATTTCTCTTTTCTTTTTGATAAGTCTGGCCAGGCGTTTATCAATCTTGTTAATTCTTTCAAAGAACCATCTTCTAGGTTCATTGATCTGTTCTACTGTTCTTTTGATTTCTATTTCATTGATTTCTGCTCTGATCTTTATTATTTCTCTTCTCCTGCTGGGTTTAGGCTTTATTTGCTGTTCTTTCTCCAGCCCCTTTAGGTGTAGGGTTAGGTTGTGTATTTGAGACCTTTCTTGTTTTTTGAGAAAGGCTTATATTGCTATATACTTTCTTCTTAGGACTGCCTTTGCTGCATCCCAAAGATTTTGAACAGTTCTGTTTTCATTTTCATTTGTTACCATGATTTTTTTAATTCTTCTTTAATTCCCTGGTTGACCCATTCATTCTTTAGTAGGATGCTCTTTAGCCTCCATGTATTTGAGTTCTTTCCGACTTTCCTCTTGTGATAGAGTTCTAGTTTCAAAGCATTGTGGTCTGAAAATACACAGGGAATGATCCCAGTCTTTTGGTACCAGTTGAGACCTGATTTGTGACCTAGAATGTGATCTGTTCTGGAGAATGTTCCATGGGCACTAGAGAAGAATGTGTATTCCGTTGCTTTGGGATGGAATGTTCTGAATATATCTGTGAAGTCCATTTGGTTCAGTGTGTCATTTAAAGTCTTTATTTCCTTGTTGATCTTTAGCTTAGATGATCTGTCCATTTCAGTGAGGGGGGTGTTAAAGTCCCCCACTATTATTGTATTGTTGTTGATGTGTTTCTTTGCTTTTATTATTAATTGGCTTATATAATTGGCTGCTCCCATGTTAGGGGCATAGATATTTACAATTATTAGATCTTCTTGTTGGATAGATCCTTTAAGTAGGATATAGTGTCCTTCCTCATCTCTTGTTATAGTCTTTGGTTTAAAATCTAATTTGTTTGCTATAAGGATTGCCACCCCAGCTTTCTTTTGGTGTCCATTAGCATGGTAAATGGTTTTCCACCCCCTCACTTTCAATCTGGGGGTGTCTTTGGGTCTAAAATGAGTCTCTTGCAGAAAGCATATTGATGGGTCTTGTTTTTTTATCCAGTCTGATACCCTGTGTCTTTTGATTGGGGCATTTAGCCCATTTACATTCAGGGTAACTATTGAAAGATAGGAATTTAGTGCCATTGTATTGCCTGTAAGGTGACTCTTACTGTATATTGTCTGTGTTCCTTTCTGGTCTATGTTGCTTTTAGGCTCTCTGTTTGCTTAGAGGACCCCTTTCAAGATTTCTTGTAGGGCTGGTTTCGTGTTTGCAAATTCCTTTAGTTTTTCTTTGTCCTGGAAGCTTTTTATCTCTCCTTCTCTTTTCTTTTCTTTTTCTTTTTCTTTTTCTTTTCTTTTATTTTTTTTAAAGATTTTATTTATTTATTTGACAGAGAGAGACACAGTGAGAGAGGGAGCACAAGCAGGGGGAGTGGGAGAGGGAGAAGCAGGCTTCCCACTGAGCAGGGAGCCCGATGCGGGGCTCGATCCCGGGACCCTGGGATCATGACCTGAGCCGAAGGCAGACGCTTAACGACTGAGCCACCCAGGTGCCCCTCTCCTTCTCTTTTCAATGACAGCCTAGCTGGATATAGTATTCTTGGCTGCATATTTTTCTCATTTAGTGCTCTGAATATATCCTGCCAGTCCTTTCTGGCCTGCCAGGTCTCTGTGGGTAGGTCTGTTGCCAATCTAATGTTTCTATCATTGTAGGTTACATATCTCTTCTCCCGAGCTGCTTTCAGGATTTTTTCTTTGTCTCTGAGACTCATAAGTTTTACTATTAGATGTCGGGGTGTTGACCTATTTTTATTGATTTTGAGAGAGGTTCTATGTGCTTCCTGGATTTTGATGCCTGTTTCCTTCCCCAAATTAGGGAAGTTCTCTGGTATAATTTGCTCCAATATACCTTTTGCCCCTCTCTCTCTTTCTTCTTCTTCTGGGATCCCAATTATTCTAATGTTGTTTCGTCTTATGGTATCACTTATCTCTCGAATTCTGCCCTCATGATCCAGTAGTTGCTTATCTCTCTTTTTCTCAGCTTCTTTATTTTCCATCATTTGGTCTTCTGATCACTAATTCTCTCTTCTGCCTCATTTATCCTAGCAGTTAGTGCCGCCATTTTTGATTGCACCTCATTAATAGCCTTTTGATTTCAACTTGGCTAGATTTTAGTTCTTTTATTTCTCCAGAAAGGGTTTCTCTAATAACTTCCATGCTTTTTTCAAGCCCTGCTAGTATCTTTAAAATCATCATTCTGAACTCTAATGTCCGTATTGAGTAGGTCCCTGGCAGTCAGTACTGCCTCTTGTTCTTTTTGTTGAGGTGATTTTTTCCATCTTGTCATTTTGTCCAGAGGAGAGTAGATGAATGAGAGAACAAAATGCTAACAGGGTAACAACGTCCTCAGAAAATATACTCTAAACAAATCAGAAAAGACCTGAAACCGGGGGAAAAGAAAGGGAAAGAAAGAAAAAAGAAAAAGATAAAGATAAAAACAAACAAAAACAGAACAAAACAAAACAAAAAAACAGAATATGATCAAATATGATCAGGCTGTTACATAGATCAGTGCCACACACTAGATTTTGGGTGTATTTTGGTCTGTTAGAAGAAAGTGCCTCCCAAAATTTTAAAGAAAGAAAAACTTACATATGTACAAAAATAAGGGTTAATACGATGAAGGGATGGAATATGAATGTAAAGATGAAAATTATAAAAAAATTTGTAAAAGGAATTGATAAGGTAAGAAGTTGTTTGAAAAAAGAAAGAGGATTAAAAAAAAAAAGGGAGAGAATGTGATCAGGCAGGAGACTAGAACAAAGCCATACACTATAGATTTAGGGTATATTTTGATCTGTTAGAAGAAACTGTATCTCAAAATTTTAAAGAGAGAACAACTTATATATATATGCCAAAAATAAGGGTAACTACTATGAAAGGATAGAATATGGCTCTAAAAATGAAAAATAAAAGTTTTTTAAAAAAGGGATTGATAAGATGTGGGTTGAAAAAGGGAAAAAGAAAAATTCAAAAAAAAATTAAAAAAAAATTAACTTTGAAAGACTAAAGAATCATGGGAAAAAAGCCATGAATTCTATGTGCAGTATTCCCCTGGCGCTGGAGTTCTGCTGTTCTCATTGATCGGTAAACTTGGTCTTGGCTGGCTGTTCTCACTGATCTTCTGGGGGAGGGGCCTGTTGCCGTAGTTCCCAAATGTCTTTGCCAGAGGCGGAATTGCCCCGCCGTTGCTGGGTCTGGGCTAAGTAATCTGCTCCGGTTTGCTCTCAGGAGCTTTCGTTCCCTGCAAGCTCTCCGTACAGCTTTGGAGGCCAAGAGTGAAAATGGTCGCCTCACAATCTCTGCCCTGGAGCTGAGAACTCAGGGCCCCACTCCTCAATGCGCCCCCAGAGAAAAGTGGTCCGTCACTCCCGTCTCCCTGGTCTCCACCCACACTCCGTGCTCACCCGGCCTGTGACCGAGCATTTCTATCTCTGGCACATGACCCCGTGTGGAGTCTCCAAACCCAGCAGATCCCTGGGGTGCGCTCCCGTGCTGCTCCTCCCGGGGGAGGAAGGGGAGTCTCCCTGGATCTGCCGCTTGTTGGGTCCCTGCTGGAGGCGCAGTGGCCCAACTGTGCCATGGATCACGGTTTATGGCAACCCCAAGCTGAGAGCCCGCGCCTCAGCTCCATCTCTGCAGCCTGCTTCCCCGCTCTGATACCTCGGAGCTCTGCCACACTCAGGCACCCCCGGTCTTCCTGTGACCCCAAGGGTCCTGAGACCACACTGTCCCACGAAGTTTCCAACCCCTGCTTCGCCACTGGATCGACGTCCCTCAGCGGAGCAGACTTCTAAAAGTTCTGATTTTGTGCTCCGGGGCTCTATCACTTGCTAGAAGCAGCCGACGGAGGCCCCCTCCCCCGCTGTCTATCTTCCCGAATATCACCTCGGATTCACTTCTCCGCACGTCCTACCTTCCAGAAAGTGGTCACTTTTCTGTTTAGAGAGTTGTTGCTATTCTTTTCTTCGATCTTGTGTTGAGTTCGTAGGTGTTCAGAATGGTTTGATCCCTATCCAGCTGAATTCCTGAGACCAGACGAAATCCAGGTCCCCTACTCCTCCGCCATCTTGCTCTGCCCCCAAGATATTTTTTTAAAGATTTTACTTATTTATTTGACAGAGAAATACACAGCAAGAGAAGGAACACAAGCAGGGGGCAGTGGGAGAAGGAGAAGCAGGCTTCCCGCGGAGCAGGGAGCCTGATGTGGGACTCGATCCAGGACCCTGAGATCATGACCTGAGCCGAAGGCAGACTCTTAACCACTGAACCACCCAGGTGCCCCTAAAAATTGTTGAGATATTTTACATTCTGTTTTTTTGGGAGGGGTACTAAATGTTTGAAATCTGGTGTGTATTTTATACTTAGTGCATACCTCAAAATATCCTGGATTTGGCCAGTTGGGAGCCCTTTAGCTGGCTCCTGTATACCTGTGACATGTGCCATCACTTTTTTGGATACTTCCTTACTTTCTAACATTCAGGATCTTCCAAACTTCTCTTGTACCTACCCTGTCCCAACCTTGGAATGGGCCATTTCTCTTAGGAGCCCTGGTCCCTTTTAAAGTGAGTGGTTTTCCTCCACACCGTTGGTGGGAATGCAAACTGGTGCAGCCACTATGGAAAACAGTATGGAGGTTCCTCAAAAAGTTGAAAATAGAGCTACCATATGACCCGGCAATTGCATTACTAGGTATTTATCCAAAAGATAAAAACATAGTGATTCTTAGGGGCACGTGCACCCCAATGTTTATAGCAGCAATGTCCACACTAGCCAAACTATGGAAAGAGCCAAGATGTCCATCGACAGATGAATGGATAAAGAAGATGTGGGGTATATATACAATGGGATATTATGCAGCCATCAAAAAGTGAAATCTTGCCTTTTGCAACGACGTGGATGGAACTAGAGGGTATTGTGCTAAGCGAAATAAGTCAATCAGAGAAAGACAATTGTCATATGCTCTCACTGATACGTGGAATTTGAGAAACAAGACAAAAGATCATAGGGGAAGGGAGGGAAAAATGAAACAAGATGAAACCAGAGAGGGAGACAAACCACAAGAGACTCTTAATCTCAGGAAACAAACTGAGGGTTGCTGGAGTGGTGGGGGTGGGAGGGATGGGGTGGTTGGGTGGGGAGGGTATGTGCTATGGTGAGCGCTGTGAATTGTGTAAGACTGTTGAATCACAGACCTGTACCCCTGAAACAAATAATACATTATATGTTAATAAAAAAAAAAGTGAGTGGTTTTACAAACTAAGATTTGGGTGCTAGGCATGTACATTGCTCCTGGGGCGTGTTTGCTAGGTGGTCAAAGCTAGGGAATACATGTATGTGCATACACATATAAGCATACACACATTTGCATGCATATATCTCTACATACTACACACACACACAGTAGTAATCATGTGTTCACACCAGTACTTCCAATTCCAGGCTATCTCCGCAGGTTTCTTTCTTGCCTTTCCCTCTTCCATACTTATTTGTATGTTCCTTCTTTCACTGCAAGAATCCTGGAGCTCAGCAGTATAATTCATCTAGTGTAGTTTCCAAACTGCTTCTCCCATTTACCACTGCAAAAATCAAACCTCGTAGAAAGAGTTGAGGATTTGTTTGCTGTTTTCCCCCACAGTTCAGAGTATACTGTCACATACGGCATTTATAAATTTCTTGAATTAGTTCTTCCTCCCTCCCACCTTTAGTGTGGTTATTGTATTCACTTGAAAGACAGTTTGTTTTCAGTTTTAGGTATTTCCTCCCCTCCCCACCCTTATGATTTAACTGTGTGTATAGCATTGCCATCTCCCAAAGTTAAAACTATGTGCGAGGCACCCAGAGAAGTGTCACTCTCTCCTAGATCTCTCCCGTCCCCCGCCCCCACCCCCCCAGGTAACTTCCCTAACTGCTTCCTAGTTTATCCTTTGTACATTTCATGTTGTCACGGTGGGCATATATATGCTTATTTTCCCTTCCTTTTCATAGACTATACCCAGAATAGGCAAATCTATAGAGACAGAAGGTGCATGTGTGGTTGCCTGGGGCGGGGAGACTGGGGGCAAATGAGGAATGGCTGCTGATGGATACAGGGGGTTCTTTCTGGGATGATGAGAGTGTTCTAAAATTGTGGTAATGGTAGCAAACTCTAAAGGTACTAAAAGCCTTTGAATTGTGAGTTATGGGTTAATTGTGTTAAATGGGTGTGTATGGCATGTGAATTATATCTCAAGAAAGATGTTATTTTTTTTTAAAGATTTTATTTATTTATTTGACAGAGTGAGAGAGATAGTGAGAGCAGGAACACAAGCAGGGGGAGTGGGAGAGGGAGAAGCAGGCTTCCCGCTGAGCAGGGAGCCTGATGCGGGGCTCGATCCCAGAATCCTGGGATCATGACCTGAGCCGAAGGCAGATGCTTAACGACTGAGCCACCCAGGCACCCCAAGATGTTATTTTTTTTAAAAGTGTGATGTTATATATAGTCTTTTTTGCACTTCACTTATTTTACCCTCAACTATATCTCCTGGGAATCACCTCACTTCAGTTTATAGAAATGTTTGCTCTTTTTAATAGCTACTTAGTACTCTGTTGTGTATGCATAAAGTAGTTTATTCAGCTGTTCTCCTCTTCTTGGACATTTAAGTGCTTTGGGTTTTTTCGATTATAAATGATTAACCATATATGCATATTCAGAGTACAGCCCTAGAAGTGGGATCAAAGGGAAAATCCACATGCAGTTACTAGATAATGCCAGTTCTCCCCTGAGCCTGTTCCCTTTTACATTCCCACCAGCAGTGAATGAATGTGTCTCTCCATAACCCTGTCAACAGAGTTGATTATCAAGCTTTTCCATTTTTGCCAATATGATGGCTGGAAATTGGCTAGATGATGGCTAGTATCTCATTGTGGTTCACATTTGCATTTCTCGTGTAGGTCAGGTTGAATATCTTTTCATGTATTAAGGGCCATCTTTATGTATTTTTGTGAATTGTCTTTTTGTGTGTTTTGTTTTTTTTTTTTTTTGCCTATTTTTCTGTAGGATTTTTATTCTTGTTCTCCATTTTAAAAAGCTCTTTGCTTATTAGAGGTATAATGCTTTATTTCTGGGGTTTTTTTTTTTTTTGACTTTGTATATATAGAAGTTTTAATTTTATCTATCCATCTAAATCCCCTTTATTTATTTCACCTGTCTTCCCACCCATCTCCCCACCCATCTCCTCTCTGGCAACCATCAGTTCATTCTCTGTGTTTAAGACTGTGTTTTTGTCTCTTTTTTTCTTTGCTAATTTGTTTTGTTTCTTAAGTTCCACATATGAGTAAAATCATAAGGTATTTGTCTTTCTCTGTCTGACTTACCTCACTTGGCATTATACCCTCTAGATCCATCCATATTGTTGCAAATGGCAAGATATCATTCTTTTATGGCTGAATAATATTCCATTGTGTAGATATACCACATCTTCTTTGTCTACGTGTCTATCGATGGACATTTGGGCTTCTTCCATGTGTTGGCTGTTGTAAGTAATGCTATAGGAAACATAGGGATGCATATATCTTTTTGCATTAGTGTTTTCATTTGGGCAAATACCCAGTAGTGTAATTACTGTATCATATGGTATTTCTATTTTTATTTATTTATTTATTTTCAAAGATTTTATTTATTTGACAGAGAGAGACACAGCGAGAGAGGGAACACAAGCAGGCAGAGTGGGAGAGGGAGAAGCAGGCTTCCCACTGAGCAGGGAGCCCGATGCAGGGCTCGATCCCAGAACCCTGGGATCATGACCTGAGCCGAAGGCAGACGCTTAACGACTGAGCCACCCAGGCGCCCGGTATTTCTATTTTTAACTTTTTGAGGAACCTCCATACTGTTTTCCACAGTGGCTACACCAGTTTGCATTCCCACCATCAGTGCATGAGGGTTCCTTTTCTCCACAGCCTCACCAACACTTCTTACTTCTTGGGTTTTTGATTTTAGCCATTCTGATAGGTGCGAGGTGACATCTCATTGTGGTTTTGATTTGCGTTTCCCTGATGGTGAGTGATGTTGAGCATCTTTTCATGTCTGTTGGCTGTGTGTATGTTGTCTTTGGAAAAATGTCTATACAGGTTGTCTGCCCATTTTTTAATCAGATTATTGGGGGGTTTTGGTGTTGTATAAGTTCTTTGTATATTTTGAATATATAACCTCTTGTCTGATATATGATTTGCAAATACCTTCTCCCATTCAGTAGGTTGCCTTTTTGTTTTGTTAATGGTTTTCTTCACTGTGCAGAAGCTTATTTTGGTGTAGTCCCAATAGTTTAGTTTTGCTGTTGTTTCCCTTGCCTGAGGAGACATATCTAGAAAAATGTTTCCAAAAAAAGTTTTTATTTTTATGTAGCCAAATTATTAATCTCTTTTTTTTTGTTTATAGATTTTAAATCATAGCTAGGAAGCCTTTCTCTGTAGTCCTGCTAAAGAGGAATTCACCTACATTTTCTCCTAGTACTCATTTCATATTTTACATTTAGATGTCTGATGCTTTGTGGAGTTTATTCTCCAAATAGTTTGAGGAATGGATCTAATCTTTTTCCAAATAACTATCCAGTTGTACCAACCCTATTTATTAAAAAAGCTGTCTTTGCCTCAGTGGTTTGAGGTATATCGTTATCATATGCTAGATATGGGTCTATTTCTGGACTCCATATTCCATTGGTATCTCTGTATGCATGTGCTATGCACTGTTTTAATCAAAGAGGCTTTTAAATGTGTTTTTATACTTCTCATGGCTCTTTTCAGTGTGATTTCAGCTATTCTTTTGTGTTTATTTTTACATTTGAACTTTATAAAGAACGACTCTACAATGATTATAAAAAAGCTCAATCCTATCTTGGGGGGATTTCGTTAAATATGTACATTAACTTCAGGAGAACAGACATTTCACTCTTCCCGCTCCTCATATATAAGTATAGTTCTCTTCCCTTCCTTCCCACTCTTTGTGCTGATGTTTAATTCTACATACACTAATGCAGCCAGCCCACCTTACAATGTTGTTATTTTTGCCTTAAATATAAGTTGTCTTGTCAGGAAAGAAGAGAAGAAGAAAAATGATCTTTTATATCTACTCCCATCTTCACCATTTCCAGTGCTCTTCACTGATTTCTGTAGATCTGAGTTTCTGTCTGGTACCCTTGGATGATTTTGACATGTCCTTACCAAGAGCAAGGGCTGTCTTTTCATTTCTTTGTCTGCTTTTGTGTTCTAGAAGTAATGGGAGAGGACATTCTTGCCTTGTTTCTGATCTTAAGGGGAAAGCACTCAAGACACTGAGACTGTTTATATTTGTGATCATTTTCTTACGACTCAGTGGGCTGATTTTCATCTTTACAAGAAGTGTGTAAACTTTAATGACTTAAGATAATTTGTATATGAGGAAGTTACTGAATTAGATCTTATCCCAGGATCGCTGTGCTTGCCACTCAGCATATTGCTAGTCACCCCGCCATGAGGCTTAGGAGATACTGCAAGATAATTTTAATATTAGATTAAGCAAAACATAATTAGGAATGTAAATCTGTCCAAAGCCCCTTATGTTCTGTAATGTGCTGTTCAGTCCCAAATTCATGATATTTTGGTTGTCTCTCTTATCTTATTCATTCGTAGAAAATTGAAGTGTTGACTCCTTGAGAATTAGTATTATTTGGGACCTGTATGTATATTTCTACTCTCTTTAAAACCACACTATTTGAAAGTTTAACATTTGGTTTCAGCCTTTAAAAGTAGGCATGGCGGGGCACCTGGGTGGCTCAGTCGTTGGGCGTCTGCCTTTGGCTCGGGTCGTGATCCCGGGGTCCTGGGATCGAGCCCCGCATTGGGCTCCCTGCTCGGCGGGAAGCCTGCTTCTCCCTCTCCCACTCCCCCTCCTTGTGTTCCCTCTCTCGCTGTGTCTCTCTCTGTCAAATAAATAAAATCTTAAAAAATAAATAAATAAAAAATAAATAAAAGTAGGCATGACTGCTGTGTTTAAGTTAAAGCCTCTTTATTTTTTCTCTTATGTCATTTATATGGTAGTCTCTAAACAATATATCCAGTCAGTTTATATCTAGGTGCTAGATTAGTTTTTACTCCTGAACTGTGGAAAGTTCTTGCCAAATATGGACTTCAGTCACTGACCTATAGGGACTCTGTTTTTTTCTTTTGCCATCAGTGGGAGTAGGGTACCCATGAGTGTCCTATGTCACCAGTCTGGTTGTGAGGATTGATTTGTTCAATTAGCGGTGAAAGACAAGCTTATCCCTTGAAAGAGACCATGAGAGAGCTAAGATTAGAACAGCTAAGCATTTCAAATGGGCAGAACTTCAACTAAGGTGCCCTCTTGGAGAGAGATTAGGTTACGTGTTGATGGAAATACGTGCTTGACAATGTTTGGTATTGTACTTTTGCCCTTTTACCAAGAATTGTCCTTAATGTTATAGGTAATAATTTTGTGAAGAATCTCATTGAGATGCCCATACTTAACTTGTTCTGTGAATATTTTACATTTCTCCAATTTTTAAAAACTTTTTGTAAACCCAGTTTTAGTGATTATTACTGTCCCATAACTGATAATTTTTTAATATCAAGCAAGAATTACCGCGTTATGTAGGACACCTTCCAACTCTGGTCACTTATCTTTGTAAGTGGTGAACCAGGGGGTGCATGTGGGGAGTGCTGACATTGATTGTCTCTTACAAAAGCTGTCCACATGTTCCTTCACTCAAACTTAGTAAGTCTGTGAAGTAGATAGTATAAAATCTTGTTTTACAAATGAGGAAGTTAAGAGGGGCTAATTAATTTACTAAGATCACAGAGCATCTGGCTGTGGAGCTGAGTTTGAAACCTACGTTTCTTTGATTTAGGTTACCTCACACTACTTCCAAAGATCCACAGACAATTGACGTAATACAGGGAATGTATTGGTGGCAAAAATCTTTCTGGAAGCCTAGTTTCTTCCCTTTCCCCTCATCAAATCCAGTTATTGGAAGATCCAACATAAAAAGAGTGAACTAACTCCCATTTCATCTCTTGTCATTCTCTTGTGTCTTTCTGTCTGTCTCTCTCAATACATAACTCCGAAGCAAAGGAATAATGTAAGTCACTAGCTAGTTGTCAGCCTTGAAGTAACGGGAAGCTTGCTAAGACGATTCTTAATTGCTCTTCCAGTTTTCTGTGTAATTTTTCGATTCGATTTCCATCTTTTCATGTTGCCAATTAGATGAATACACAATGACTTTTCAATGTTTAAATAATATATGTATGCCTTTATTTTCAGAGCTCTGTATTATTAACCATTGTGTTTAGCTCTTTAACTGTCTCAATTTATGGCTCAGAAATTCTTCTTTTAAATTCTCTTGCCCTGAGAGTGCCTTAGATCTCAAACATAATTTATGCTTTGAACAAAGAGTTACTGTTCCAGGGGTCTTGGTGCACTGAATAAAATGTAGATCTCTTTCCCAGGCGTTGCATGATTTCTAAAAGTCACTCTGAATGAAAGGGGCAACATGCCATGTGAAAGGCTATATAAAATATTTGACCATTTAAATGTATCTCCTCAAAAAGAAAACCACAAGCCCAGATGAAAACAGGTCAGTTCTGTTGTGCGAGTTGTGCTGACCTCCCTCGATTCTCAAGAGGCATCAGCTCTGGCTTCGGCCGGCAGCCTTCCTGGTGCTGTCTGGTCCGCAGAGCACGCTTTCACCATGTATTGTGCCTGCCTCTAACCCGGCAGTGGTACCGGGTGGTTTTGATGCTGGGACTGCAGTTTGTCCCGAGAAGAATAAGGAACCTTTATTTTCACATCTCCAAATATCGTTGAGAGAAGATTATCATACATCGATTCAGAGCAGTTTAGCTTTTGGAACTGTTCTCACTGTTTGACCTTCTCCCCCAGCTCAGTGTTCGTCATAATGATTCATTGGTTTAAAACTGCTTTAATTCCCCAAGAGCTCAAAACTCTTTAACAGGGAATGTCTGCTCTTGGTATCTGCCCGGTAGTGGGAAAGTGGAGAACTGTGGGGATAACCAGTAGGTAGGGGCAGTGGACCTAGTGGCTCTCCTCCCACTTGGTTAGGGCTGCCGTTACTGTCAGCTAGACATCAGAAAGCTAGATCCTTCTGGATCTGTCCTTTGAGGCCCATCTGCAGAATGTTCTTGTTATCCCAGCCTCACCAGTGTGTCCGGTTAGGCCCATCTCTTCCCAGCACCGTGAGTAAGACTCCCTTGAGTGAGCTGGGCATGTTGGGAGGTGCATTCTCTCTCTGCTGTCACTTTGTAATGTCCTAGAGCGGGAATTCCTGCCCATGCTCTCTGAAGGAGGAAGCCTATGCTCAGTGTCATGTTGGCCATGTGATAAGTGAACATACACGACTGATGGAATTATCTTCAGTTCTTAGTTACTTCAGTCCCCTTTTGGCCTCTGTGGCCAGTGTTCTTACAGCACCAGGGACAGTGCCTTGCAGAGAGTGGGTATGGAGTAAATGTGTTTGCTCTGTACTATTTTGATGTCTCTTTTGTTCTTTCCTGCTGGTAATTTCTAAATAGACACCTTAATAGTTGTCCAGCAAAGTTCAGAGCTACCTCACAGTTTCCCACCTTGTCTGTTTTAACACCCCCTCTAGCTCTCCACTGACAGATCTCAGAGAAGGGAAAGGAATGGTGCCTTCCTCATACGCCAGTGGGACCCCTAAAAGAGACTCCTTTTAACAGCAGATTTTTTTTTTTTAAAGATTTTATTTATTTATTTGACAGAGAGAGACACAGCGAGAGAGGGAACACAAGCAGGGGCAGTGGGAGAGGGAGAAGCAGGCTCCCCGCAGAGCAGGGAGCCCGATGTGGGGCTTGATCCCCAGAGCCTGGGATCATGACCTGAGCCAAAGGCAGACGCCTAACCGACTGAGCCACCCAGGTGCCCCCAGCAGATTTTTTTAAATGCTTAAAAAAAAAAGTCCTAGATGAATGTGGTGTTTATAATTTTGCATACCTGATAAGATTATAGTAATTTTAGTCATTCTAAAATTGTTTTCAGTTGAAAGATGAAATACTTCGATGATCTTTCTATGGCTTGATGGGGGTAGGAATATAGCTGCCACTTTTTATCATCTAACCCAACTTCTTTTACTTCTAAAGCTAAATTGCTAATTTCAAGGAACAGTGAGCTGGCAGTGCCTGCAATTAAAAAGCTCTCACCTTTGTATATGACAATTTTGTGTCTTAGAGCAAGCATTATTGTTAACGAGAAGAAAAGATTCCTGCTTTCTTGTTCAGACCTTGAACTCAAAACCACATTACTGCTAGTGCATTAATAGCATTAAGTAGTATAAAATCACTTTATAATCACAAATGAGCAAGTTTCACATGAGAGCATTATGTTCGGTTTGCTTTCCCTGCACATTTTACTTTTGTCTTTCTCCCTGAATTGCCAGCCTGTTAACCTAGCTTTCTTCCCCTCTCTTTGGCAGTAAGTGCAAAATGTCTTCTTTTGTTCTTGGGTGTGGAAGTAAGGATGTTTCTGCTGTACGCCTTCCTGAGGAACCCAGGATTCTGTGAACTTGCACACTGAAATAACAGGGGAAAAGTCCGGGTGGGAACAGCCATCCAGAACCAATGTAGCTTTGCAACCAGATCCCTCACAAACTCAAGCACCAAGAAAATAACTAGTACTTGGGGAGATAATTTGAGAGACAGCCCAGGCAGGTCCTCAGAGCGGCAGAAGGGTGCTACAAAGGATATTAAAAAGGTACAGAACACTTTGGTGTCTGAAGCACCTTCAGAATTCAGCAAGAATTATGTGAGGGAAGCTGGTGGTGCTTCAGATCTCCAGCATTGGCACCCCAGACCCACAGAACCCCTCAGTCTGTGCTAGCTTCTCTCCTCCCTGCCAGCAGCCCCCGGGTGAACCAAGACAGGGACCTCCTGTGTTTGTCCTCTAACTGGATTATTTGTCTTTAAAAAAAAAGATTTGTACACAGTAGCCAAAAGATGGAAACCTCCTAAAAACCATCCATCCGTGGATGCATGGATAAACAGCATGTGGTATAGACATATAATGGAATATTATTCAGCCTTAAAAAGGAAAGAAATCCTGACCCATGCTACAACATGGATGAAGCTTGAAAGATACAATGGTAAGTGAAATAAGCCAGTCACAAAAAAGGACAAATACTGTATAATTCCATGTATACGAGGTCCATCGAGTAGCCAAATTCCGTGAGGCAGAAAGTAGAAAGGGGGTTGCTGTTTACAGGGTCCAGGGTTTTGGTGTGGGAAGGTGAAAAGTTCTGGAGATGGTGCTGATGGTTGCATAACAATGTGAATATCCTTAATACCATTGAACTGTACACTTAACAATGATTAAAAAGGTAAATTTTATGTATGTTTTACCACAGAAAAATTTAAAATTGATTTTTAAAGTGACACTGTAGTAGGTGGAGAAGTCTTTTATCTGCTGTGTTGCACATATTTCTCCCACACTGTTATTTATCTTCTGACTCCACAGTTTTTGACTCTACAGACACTTTACATTTTACAGAGTCATATGGAGTCACATTGCATTTTGTAGAACTTTATAAAGTTCTTCCTTACTTCCAAGGTTGGAAAATATAATAAGATTTACCCCTGTTTTCTTCTAGCACTTTCACTTTTTAAAAAAATGTTTAAGTCTTTGCTCCATATAGAGTTTATTTTGGTGTTGGGAATTTTGTGGTTTAGGATAGCACAGCAGGGATATTACCAGGGCTTTATTGTTTTCAAGGATTAGCAGTTTTGTTTTTTTAAACGTGAAAAACATGGAGCAGAGAGAGGGTTGACAGAGCCCTTAAACATCTTACTTAAAAAACCTAATCCGTGGGGCACCTGGGTGGCTCAGTTGGTTAAGCATCTGACTCTTGGTTTCAGCTCAGGTCATGATCTCAGGGTTGTGAGATTGAGCCCTGAGTTGGGCTCCACGCTGAGCAGGGAGTCTGCTTGAGATTCTCTCCACCCCCGCCCCGCTCCTCCTCTTTGCTGCTCACGCGTGCTCGCTCGCTCTCTCAAATAAATAAAGTAAAATCTTAAAAAAATAAAGCCTAATCGAGTTTGGAAGCAAAATAACTGGCCTTGGTACCCCAGGCTTTCTTCTGAGCTGTTCCCCAGAGCATGTCATTGTTGGCAGCCCCAGGTGGCTGCCCTTGCAAAAGGTAGTGTATGAGTGGGGAGGAAAGCACACGGCATCATTTTCCAGCGTTCAAAGTCTCAGCTCTGAGGAGGGGCCCAGTGAGCTTGGTGCCTCGCAGGTGTCCGCAAAGAACTGGAGCTGGATGAGGAGGGGCGTGTCCTGATGGTGTCTGCAGTATTGTGATTCTAGACCAGAAGTGATCCGATGCCGAAATGGGGAGACATTCCAAGTCCGTAATCATTGTTCTTTTCATTTGTACTTTGCTGGAAAAGGCTGTTGACCATGGACTAGAAGAGCTGGGTCCTAACCCCTGCTGTACCACTCGGTAGTTGTTTGACACTGGAAAGTCAGCCAACAAATTCGGGCCTTATTTTTTTGTGTCTGTAGAAGGAGACAGTTGAATCAGATACTCGAAAGCCCCTCAGCTATGTCTGATATTCTGCGTGAGGCACTGGCCCAGGGGCTTCCACCTCCTTTGAGCACATTCCATGTCCGCTTCGGTGTCTGTCTTCCCCACCCCTGCTAACCCGTTCTCCCCCTCCCCCTCAAATGTCACATACACGGGACAGTGGGCACATGCATGCGTTTGGCTCCAGCGCTGACCAAGCAGTCCAGGGGAATTGGACTTACCTCCTTAGAGAACTGAGTGGCTTTACATTTGCCCTGATTCATTTTCTTTTTGTTAGGGCAGTTGTGTTAATAAAATCAAGTTTAACAACTTAATATGTGCCTTCATGGATATCTGGAGAGTAATTCATATATGAGTGCTGAGAATCTAGAGATATAGATATCTATATATATCTATATATATCTATATCTATCTATCTATATATATATATATATATGACCATGTACTAGAAATAAAGGAAAGATAATAGGCTAACTAGTACAATAAACATAAAGAAGACTGTTGTTGTTTCACTGGGGTCTGTGCGTTTGGTTGGATTGGGTCCAGGAGTGAATTTTACTTTCTTTTTCCCTACTTTGGAAGAAAGAGTTCCTGGAGGAGGCTAGTTTGGATTTGACACTGAGCGATGGGCAGGTTGGGAGGGTGGGACTACAGAAGTTGATTTAGCATCCAATACATGTCAGATACTGGGCAAGGTGTTTTACATATTATCTCATTCTGGAAAAAGTCCTACAGAATGAGTGTTACTATCCTTGTTTTTCTAACGAGAAAATTGAAGCCCAGAGTATTTCGGTAACTTCCCCAAGTTTTCACAGCAAATAAGCAATGAAAAGCAGTGCTTTCTGACTTCAAAGCCCATGTTTTACATATATATATATATACCATGCTGTCTCTTTTTCATTTTTTTAGAATCACTGAAAATATATAGTTTTTAAAAAGATTTTTATTTATTTGAGCAAGAGAGTGAGCGGGAGAGCATGAGTGGGGGGAGAAGCAGAGGGAGAAGCAGACTCCCCACTGAGCAGGGAGCCCGATGCGGGGCTCGGGACATGACCCCAGGACCCCAGGATCATGACTGAGCCAAAGGCAGATGCTTAATCGACTGAGCCACCCAGGTGACCCTGAAAATATACAGTCTTAATGTTATATATATATTTCCCAAACGTGTCTTACATAGGATCCCATCTGTGCTTTGAGGAAATATATGTAATATATATATTACATATATTTAAAGATTTTATTTATTTATTTGAGAGTGAGAGGGAGAGTGAGAGAGAGTGAGAGAGAGAGCACCACTGCGGGAAGAGGCAGAGGGGAGAGGGAGAAGCAGGGAGCTTTGCAGGCTTCGCAGGGAGCCTGACATGGGGCTCGACCTCATGACCCTGGTCTCATGACCTGAGCCAAAGGCAGACACTTAACCGACTGAGCCACCCAGGCACCCCAGAGGAAATTTATATTTAATGAGATTATATAATGCCAAAAATATGTGAAGTTAAGTGGATCAAGATACTGTATCAATCAAGGTCTTAGTTATAAGCAACAGAAACTGATTTATGCTAATTTAAGCAGAACAGGAATGTATGAGAAATGTTTGGGTCACTCACAGCCTCTCGGGAAGTGCCTGAGAACCAGGTTCAGGCTAGAGGGCCAGGAGATATGTTGCAGAGCTGACCAGGGAGGGCTTGCTGCTGGCGCTCTGCACAGGACACTGTGGTTTGTACCATCCACACCAGTGTTACCAACCCTGGACCCTGCTCCTGTCCTTTTAGAAGTTGGCTATCGTTGCCCCCACCCAACACTAATAATGGAATCTGCGTGCTCCCTTATTCTTGTCATTAGTTTTTGACCCAAACACTACGGATGAGTATTCATGATCAATATGGCTTTTTTTTTTTTTTTTTTGTGCCCATGTCCTAGAGCAAGAGAATTGAAAAGGGAATATCTGACATTTTTCTCTTTGATAGTAGGAAGAGGACTCTTATTTCATAAGATAGGGAATTCAGATCTGGTGACCAAGAGAATGATAAATGACTCCAGTAGGTGACATTGCTTTAGCAATTCTGGGAGGTTGTAGGAGGCAAATTGATCATTAAACTCTAAGAGAGAATGCTAAAGATAAACATGTAAGACTAAGGCAGAAATTATTTTACCTAAAGTCTAAAAGCAAGCACAATTTGGGTTTAAGGAAAGTAAAATGGGGATGCCCAGGTGGCTCAGTCGTTTAAGCCACTGACTCTTAATTTTGGCTCAGATCATGATCTCAGGGCCCTGGGATTGATTGCTGCGTTGGGCTCTGTGCTCCACAGGGAGTCTGCTTGAGATTTTCTCCCTCTGCCCTCCCCCCACTCATGCGTGCACATGTTCTCTCTCTCAAATAAATCTCAAAAAAGTAAAGTGATATTAACTGATGAGTGGACAAATAAAATGTTAAATCCATACAATGAAATATCTGGCAATAAAAAGAAGTGAAGTAGTGATACATACTACAACATGGATGAACCTTGAAAACATAATAAGTGAAAGAAGCCTGTCATAAAAGACCACATATTGTCTGATTTTATTTATAGGAAATCTCCAGACTAGGCAAATCCAAAGGGACAAAAAAAAGTAGATTAGTGGTTGTCTAGGACTTGGTGTTAGGGAGGAAATAGACTGCTGATGAGTGCAGGTTTCCTTCTGGGATGATGAAATGTTCCTGAATTGATCGTGGCGATGGGTTGTACAACTGTGTGAATGTACTAAAAACCACTGAAATGTCCAGTTGAAGTGAGTGAATTGTGTGGCATATGAATTATATCTCAATAAAGCTGTCATTAAAGAAATAAAGCGAAGCAGGAAAATTTAGGGAACAAGGCTCTCAATTGAGGTCAGGAAAGGCACCAGAAATATAAATCACAGCTTACCTTATATGATCTCTATTTACTTTTGAAATACAGTTTGAGGGACAGAACTCAGACTCCTCCTAGCCCCAACCCTGGGAATCTGTGTGGGGAAGGGAGGAGAGATATCTTATGGTTCCTGCTGATGGGGAAACGGTAGGCTTGTCACTGGTAATTAATAGTTAGCTAGTATTGCCCTTTATGAAATAAAACAATTAAGAGTTAGAATTTGATTTAAAGTTGTTAACTATAGCTGAATGTCAAGTTTTAGACCTTAAGGAAATTACACTACAATTGAAAGAAATATGACACCAAAGTGATAATTTAATTGACTTATCTGGCTATGCAGTCAGATTTTTTGTATTTAAAATTAAAAAAACAAATTGTTTTCAGAAACTCTATCCACTTTCCCACGCTAGAGTTGCTGTAATTTAAGACAGTTGAGAACATTTAGACACACTGTAGCTTTATGGGAGAGGTGACCTTCTGGATTCCAAAGGGTTTCAAGGACTCATTTCCATAGAGCAATTAAAATTGCGTAGTCCTAGAAAAGGGCTTAGCAGAAAGGGGGTGTGGAGTGGGGGGAAAGGTTCTTAAATACAAATGCAGATGGTAGGCGAGCGTACATGCAATAATTGTGACCTTGGAGTTCTGCTGTGAATTTCAGTAGAGTTGCCGTCAATTACATTCTCTATTCTGTGTACTTATTTGCACATGCCTTTCTTCTTGTATGTGAAGAATAACCTAAGTATAGTTCGAGGATCTTCAGCATTGTAACTTAAAAGAAATGAGTTGGTTTGCATTCTGGGCACACTTTTTTAATTTTTATTTTTTTCAGATTTTATTTATTTGACACAGAGAAAGAGACACAGCGAGAGAGGGAACACAAGCAGGGGGAGCGGGAGAGGGAGAAGCAGGCTCCCCGAGGAGCAGGGAGCCTGATGCGGGGCTTAATCTCAGGACCCTGGGATCATGACCTGAGCCGAAGACGAACACTTAATGACTGAGCCACCCAGGTGCCCCAAGGGCACACTTTTTTTAGAAAGAGGAATTACCTAAGAGAATAGTTTCTCTACAAATTAGAAATCTTACTAAATTTTGTATGCCAGCTTGCAAGTTAACAATAGAATAGGCTTTTACTGAAGCAAATAAATACGAACACTTTGAATTAATGTTGCGTTTTCCAGAGGCAACTGTATTTCGGCACATGAATGAAATAGATTAAACACAGTAGCAAGATGGTATGAGCCCCTCCAGCTGTTTCTAGTTTTGTTATTATATGTTTTCTGGATCAGTAGGGAAAAGTCAGTTTGGGCATCAGTAATTGCTACCTGGGTGATGTGAACAGTCCAAAGAGTCACATTTGAAAAGTCCTCCGTTGTCACCTGGGGGGCTCAGTCCATTAATTGGTTAAGCGTCCAACTCTTGATTTCGGGTCAGGTCATGATCTCAGAGTCATGAGATCGAGCCCTGTGTGGGGCTCAGGGGGGGAGTCTGCTTGAGATTCTCTCCCTCTCCCTCTCCCCCTGCTCTCTTGCTCTCACCCACCCTCTCTCAAATAAATCTTAAAAAAAAAAGAAAGAAAAAGGAAAGTCCCTTGCCATATTGTTGCAGGATCGCAGGGTTCTTGTCTCACGGAGTCCAAGAATGAATCTTGTGGACACGAAAGGGTGAAGTGAAAGTTATTAAATAAAGGTGAGAGCAGAAAGGAAAGAAGCTCTCTAGAGTGAGAGGGGTCCTGAATGGGTTGCCACTGAGGGCTTTTGGTGGCAGTCTTTTATGAGAACTTGACGAGGGAGCTTGTGGCCTTGAGATTTTTGTGCCGTCTTGGTTTGAGCATGGACTATTGATAACACCCTTAATGAATTACTTTCTTTGAGGTTTGGTCTTTTCTGTGATTACAATGTAGCCACCAAAGAAAAATACTCCCTAACATCTGGGGCCAGGTGGTCTTGTCTGTTCCCTTATCTCTTGATCATTCTGGCTTAGACTTTTGCCTGATAGTAATAGTTTCAGAGCCTAGTCAGGGGTCCCCTACCTCTCCCTGCCTATACCTTACCCTTTCCTTACTCAGTATCATGTGAACCTCTTCACTGTGTTATCTGAGCAGGGCTGAGAAAAGAGGGCTGTTTTTACCACTGCCTCCCCTAGTGGTCCTAAAACATCTGCTGAATGAAGTACAGCCTCCTTATTTAGGAATTCTACCACCTGCTCCCTGGTTCCCACATTTCCAGTGTATTACACATAGAGCTAATGCTTTCATCAAATTGGACTCCTTCCTGATTATCATCCTTTCCTGCCTCTGTCTTATAACCCTCTAGCATTTCTTCCCTTTGCTTAGGATGCCCCAATCTTCTCCTTCATGTCTCTTGACCTAAATCATATACTTCCATCCAGGACCATTTCAAATACTATTTTTTAAATCGCATGAAGGCCCCCCCTTAAGTCCCCAAGGGCTTCAGAGCCATAGCACTTTCTACTTCTTTTTCGTGCTGTCATATTTTTACCTTGCTTCACAGCTGTTTGTGCGTGTTATATGATTGAATTATGTCCCCTCGAAAGATGTATTCAAGTCTTAACCCCCACTACTTGTGAATATGACTTTGTTTTTAAATTAGGTCTTTGCAAATATAATCAAATTAAGATGAGATCCTACTGGATTAGGGTTGGCCCTAATCCAATGAGCGGTGTCCTTAAAAGAAGAGGGAAATTTGCATAGAGACACAGAGGAGAGAGACAGAGGAGGAAGTCCATGTGGCCAAGACAGAGACAGTGCGATGCAGCTATCAGGTAAGGAATGCCCAGGATCGTCCGCGATCCTAGAAGCTAGGAAGAGGCAAGGCAGGATCCTCTCCTGGAGCCTTCAGAGATGGTGTGGCCCTGCAACTCCGTCATACTGAACTGAGAGAAGAAGTTGCTGTTGTTTTAAGCCACCCAGAGTGGGTACTTTGTTAAGGCAGCCTTTGGAAACTGATACAGTGGGTTTATCTAACCTCTACCTCTGCTGCTGGCCCCCCTCCCCCCACCTCCCCGGCCCCTTATGCTGTAAATTGGTTAAAAGTTTGGGATGTAATTTGCTCTTCATTATCTCCCCAGCGCTGACAGATTCATTCAACTATTTTTTTAAAAAATAAATTCCTGTTCTTGAGATACAATTTACGTACAGTAAAATTCAACCTTTTTAGTCATATAGTTTTTACAAATGTGTGCAGTCAGACGTGGCCCCCGCCACAATATCAAGCTACAGAACATTTCCATCAACCCAGAGAGTTTCTTTTTATTCCATCGCAATCCTCCCTGTCTCCCCTCCCAGCCCCTGGCAACCACTGATTTGTGGATTTTGTCATTTTCAGGAAGTCACATAAATGGAAACTTCTAGCATGTGGCCTTTTGTGTCTTTCACAGTGCATAATGCATTTGAGATTCATCTGTGCTCTTGAATGTATCAGTATGCCCCTTTTTACTGCTCATTCAGCTAATTTGTATTGCGTGTTCTTATGTGCTAGCTATTGTGCTAATGCTGTGCAGACACCGTAACGAATAAGGTGGGCACCATGGCTACCCTCTTGGGGCTTATGGATCAGACAAGTACAAAAGAGAGAATACCTTTGGTGCCTTAATGGTGAAAGTGCAGTGTGTCGTGGGAGCACAGAGGAGGAATATTTAACTTACTTTTGAAGGATCATGGAAGCTTCCCAGGGGAACTGATGCTGAACTTGAGAGCTGAGGATGAGTGATTAGGCTGCAAGCCAGTGATGGGAGGGATGAATGCAGGCTTGTACCAGCTCATGAGAGTTGATAGTTAAAAATTCAGGGACTTTGCAAGCTGGTTGTTGAACCATTGATGGCTTGAAATTGGTCATGGTGGGAGTATTTACACCATTGATATTGCTAAACACATCAAATTGGGAATTTTTTTTCTTTAGACAGTTTCCTTGCATACCACACTGGATGGACCAGCCTTACAGCCAGGGGAGATAGTTAACGGTGAAAGCAAGAAAGAGCGTGGTGTTTCTGAAGAACTGAAATAAATTCAGTAGAGCTTAAGTATAGACTGTTGAGGGGAGATTTGAGGGCGGGAGAATCAGTTGGAGACCAGATTGTATTAGGGGACATAAGCCGTGTTAATAAGCCATGATGTGATTTTCTTATTTTAATATTTATGTCCATTCTGACTTGGTTTCAAGTGATTGGTTATTCTCCTCATTAGGGAGAATTATCTTCCTGCTTCTTTGCATGCTAGATAGTTTTTGATTGCATGTCAGAAACTGCAAGTTTTACCTTGTTGGGTGTTGCATAATTTTGTATTCCTATAAATCTTAGGTAGTTTTGTTCTGGGATGCAGATGAGTTTTACTTGGAAACAGTTTGATCATTTTGGTCATGCATTTAAGATTCTTTACATAGGACCAGAGCAATGTTTAGTGTGGAATTAATTATTCCTACTGTTGGAGCCAAGACCCTTTGAATTCTCTACCAGATGCACCATGAATTATTAAATTTTCTAGCCTGACTGGTGGAAACAAGCCCTGTTTGAGTACCAGCTAGTACCTGTAATTCTTTTGTCTCGTTCTTTTCTTGGCCTAGAGCCGTTCCTCACACTTTTGCAGTGATCATATTTTGCTGAACACTTGAGGGGGACCCTCTCGAGACTTCCAGAGTTCTCTCTCTCTCTCTCTCTCAAGCACCATCCTCCCTGGAATTCTCTCCTGAAGATTCTATTTATCTTATTTCCCTGGATTCTTAGTTCCTTGTCCCATCTCAGGGAGGCTACTGGACTCTGCCTACTTACTCCACCCACCCCCCACCAGATTTTCTGGTTGTTTCAGGGAGAGGATACGTTGGGTTCCTGCTACTCCATCTTGGCTGGAAATTGACGTTAAACTTCATCTAATATCATTGGAAGGCAATTGAAGAGAGGTTTAGATGGGGGTTGGCAGGATCAGATTTGCATTTTTAAAAGATCACTTTGAATGTAATACAGAAACGGATTGTTCTGTTTCCCTGGTGGAGTTGCTGGGGACCTGAGAAAACCATTTTGGAGTTAGGTAAACCAGTGGACCTCCCGCTACAGTGGTACTGCAGTAATTCAGTTAAGAGATGGTGGTAACTGATTCCAGGGAATCATCGATATGGATTGACAACAGTGTATACATATATGAGATATCTGTGAGGTAGAAAATATGAACCAAAGAGGAACCAGAACAATGGAAAACCAGTAGGTTAAGGTTCAAAGACAATGAATCTATTAAAACCCAGGTCTGATTAATAAAATAAAAGGTATTGGCACACAACAGAGGCAGAAAAGGAATGAATTCAGAGAGGATGCCTACCCGAAGTCGAATCCGAATGCCTGAGTATGGACGTGAAAGAACAGAGACACTAAGCCCTTGAGGGAAGTTAGAAGAAAAAATGCTTTCAAGACAGGAATATTCTCAGATCTTGCTAGGCTATAGAGCTCGGGCATCCAAAATGTGGCCTAAAGTTTAGTTCCCAGATACCACCTTTTAATCACATAGCTTGGACATAACAATTAGCATCTAAGGAAATATCAGGAAAAATTATGTGGAAATATGGATAGTTTTACAATCAATTAAATATAAGTTAAACACCATTATGCTGTTTTAATAAGCAAGAAACCTTATGCCTCATGTACTTAATTAATGTGCTTAATAAGAAACCTTATACTTATTACAATTGTGAACATAAGTACAACAGTTACTGATAGGACTTTGGGAAATAAGTGAATTATTTTTTTTTTTTTTAAGATTTTGTTTATTTATTTGAGAGATAGAGAATGAGAGACAGAGAGCATGAGAGGGAGGAGGGTCAGAGGGAGAAGCAGACTCCCCGCCGAGCAGGGAGCCCGATGCGGGACCCGATCCCAGGACTCCAGGATCATGACCTGAGCCGAAGGCAGTCGCTTAACCAACTGAGCCACCCAGGCGCCCCATGAATTATTTTTTTTAAGTGGATTAATTTAAATGTCTTTTTCCCTTTAGTAGACATATGAGCTGTAGAATATAAATTCCGAGAGCAGGGACTTTGTTTAACTTTCTGTAATCTCCAGCTTCTAGTCTTGCACAATAGTAGGTACTTAATAAATACATGTGTAAAAGTGGGTGAACACATTGTAAGTGGACTTTAAATTATATTCGGTAGATCAGTAAAGCAACATACAAAAATCGTATCACAGTATATTTTATCCTTGGGCCCAATAATTCCAGTTTCCAGTAATATACGTGAAGAACTAAGAATGTCATGACGTTAGCATTATGCTGAAGTGTGAACCTTGAAGAATTAGCCATGGGATGGAATATGCATTTGACAGAATTTTTTTTTAATGGGGATAAACCCCATCCCTCCAACTATGTGTGGTGTTCCACTTTTAGTTAGGTTTTTGGTATTAGCTGTCAGTGGAAGGAAGGCAGTTCGGTTGCTTGCCTGCAGTCTTTCCTGAGTGGAAACTCTTACCAGGAAGGAGAAGTGAGATCCTGAGAAAGGCCTTCATGGTCTGTAAGTACACTCTCCAGAGCAGGCTCCTTCTGGAGATCTGACGGGACTCAGCAGCTCCTTCCCAGCTCCTTGTTTTCAGGAGCTGGTGAAGAGCTATTTAAAATTCTTGGCTTCAGGGTTGTTCCGTCTTCCCACTCTTTTCTGTTTGATAAACCTTGAGAAGGAACTTGCTATCACTGATGGAACACTGTGATCATACTCTCTTCCCACTGCTTCATTGATGTAGCGCACTTTTGGCTGATCAGAGGTGCTCCTTAAGCAAAGAAAGGAACAGGTGCCGCGCACTTCTTCCTGCTGTTCCAGGACCTCTCAGGCCATTTCTGTTTTCGTAGCAGTAGTGACCATGATGTCTGTTCAGGAAAGATAAAGCACAAAAAGAACAAAAGTTTTTAAAGAATTTATATTAAGTCTTTATGTGTTGCAAAAAATAGCTTAAAAGCAGAAATTTCTCAGGGAAATACTGCTTTCTAATACAGGCAAGGCTGCTTTGTATGAATCTCTTCCAGTATATTAAATTTCCCTTGGGGATCGATTTCTAAAGCTTGCTTACTCATAACAAGAGGAATATTTTAAAGCCATGTTTTCTAGTAAATCTTTTAGGACACCTTTCCTTTTTATTTTGTATTTTATCCCAGTTTATTGAAAAATAATTGACAAATATATATATTTAAAGTATACAATGCAATGATCTGATACACATACGCATTGTGGAATGATTTGTTTGTTGTGAGAATGCTTAAGATCTGCTCTCAGCAATTTTCAAGTATACAACAAAAAATTTATCTCCTCCTAGTTCTGGAGGCTAAAAGTCCAAGGTCAAGATGCTGCCAGGGTTGGTTTCTGGTGAGCCCTTTCTGACTTGCAGGTCGCTGCTGGCCTTCTCATGGTGTCCTCACCCAGCCTTTCCTTTCTTGCGCTCCTGGTGCTTCTTCTTCTTCCTCTGCCCCCACCTTGGGGTGAGATCAAGAGTCACATGCTCCACTGACTGAGCCAGCCAGGTGCCCCTCTCTCCCTCTTGGGATAGGCACAGCAGTCTTGTTAGGACCCCACCCTTATGACCTCATTTGATCTTAATTACCTCTTTAAAGGCCCTCTCTTCAAATACTGTCTCATGGAAGTTAGAGTTTCAACATATGGATATTGGGAGAAGAGGACACTATTCAGAACACAAGGACTTTTTTTTTTTTTTTAAAGATTTCATTTATTTATTTGTCAGAGAGAGAGAGAGAGAGAAAGGGCACAAGCAGGGGGAGTGGCAGAGGGAGAAGCAGGCTCCCCGCTGAGCAAGGAGCCTGATGCGGGGCTCGATCCCAGGACCCTGGGACCATGACCTGAGCCGAAGGCAGATGCTTGACCAACTGAGGCACCTAGGCGTCCCAAGAACTTTTTTTTTTTTAAACATAAATACAATACCATTATCACACCTAAAAAAAATAGTAACAATAATTTCTTAATATCAAATAATTAGTCAAAGCTCAACTTTTCCCAAGTATCTTAACAATTTTTTGTAACAGCCCCAAAGTTTTATCTTGTTTTATTGAAATGTGCATTTATTTACTGTGTTCTCAGCCTTGTTCTAAGCACAATGAGGAGCTAAGTACTGAGGTGAACTTCAGTATCTCCAATGAATGACTGCATGACAGTGACAATTTCCTTCACCTCACGTAATGCCTGACTTCTAGACACAATACCGTTTTATTAACTATAGCTACCATGCTCTACATTAGATCCTCAGAATTTATTCTTTTGAATATTGAAAATTTATATCTTTTGACCTTCATCTCCCCATTTCTCCCTTTCCCCAGCCCCTGAACCCATTCTACTTTCTGCTTCTATGGTTTCCTATTTTAGGTTCCACATGTAAGTGAGATCGTAAAGTATTTGTATTTCTCTGGCTTATTTCACTTAGCATAATGCCCTCCAGGTTCATCCATTTTGTTGCAAATAGCAGGATTTTCTTCTTCTTTATGGCCGAATATTCTCTCTCTCACACACACACACACACACACACACACACACACACACTTCTTCTTTATGGCTGAATATTCATACACACACACACCCCACATCTTCTTTATACATGTATCCATTTAAGGACTTTTGGGTTGTTTCTATGTCTTGACTATTGTGAATAAAGCTGTAGTGGAGATGTGGGTGTGTGGATATGTCTTTGAAATCCTGATTTCATTTCCTTTGGCTGTATATCCAGGAATGGGATTGCTGGATCAAATGGTAGTTCTATTTTTAATTTTCTGAGGAAGCACCATACTGTTTTCCATAGTGGCTGAACCCATTTATATTCTCACCAACAGTAGATAAGCGTTCCCTTTTCTCTACATCCTCACCAACATTTGTTATCTGTCTTTTGATATTAGTCATTCTGACAGGTGTGAGGTGATAGCTCGTTGTGGTTTTGATTTGCATTTCCCATTGATTAGTGATGTTGAACACTTTTGTATGCCTAATGATCACTTGTCTGTCTTCTTTGGAAAAACGTGTATTCAGGTTCTTTGCCTGTTTTAAATGGAATTATTTGCTTTTTAGCTATTGAGTTGTATGGGGTTTTTAAAAATAAGTTTTAGATATTAACCCCTTATCATTCGCTTGCCTTGGATAGTGGTGATTGTTAGAATATCATCATTTTGAGATCTATCTTTGAGATCTGTTTGAGAAAGTTTTTTTTTTTTTTCATTTTTCTCCAGTTCTGAGGGCAATGTAAGAGAAATTCCAATTGGTGGTCTCTGCGTCTTCTCCTTCCCACATGTTCTTAGTTGAGGCCTGTGATTTACCGTGAAGTTACGAGTGCAAATGTAATTCTGTATTTTATGTTTCTGCCCTATATTTTTGGCAAGCTTCATGAAAATAACATGTTTAATGCTTTTCCTTATTTCTCGCCTACCCCCTTTATGTCCTATAGACCACTTATGTTTATTTGCTGATTTATCCTTTGATTTGTACATTCATTTGATGCTTCTTCATTCTTGAATGCATAGATTTACACATCATTCATACAGTAAACACAGATTTACTGCCTACTGTGTGCCAGAAAGTGCCCTGGTCCCAGAAGTATGTGAGAGTGAAAAGAACAGGCTCTGATGCATGCAGCACTTGACATAATTACTTTAATGAAGTGGTGTGGAAAACACAGAAGTGGTTTTGGCTTTTTGTGGGGCAAGGTGCTGTGGGTCCCCCACCAAGGTCGGATCGCTGTGTACCTCACTCAAACTGCCGAACAAATAATTTGTATTACCCCTTTGTCTTTCCTTCTCAAGAAGTAGAGAAAACTTGCAGCATCCAGGAACAAGGACGTAGGTGGTACCAGTGACGCATCACCACCACCAGAGTAGGATCAGTGTGACAGTGTCATGGGAACTTGGGTTGATCTCTTGTGGCCAGGTGGTCTTGTGTGAAGCTGGGTGTTGCAGAACACTGGGTCTGTAGCCACCTTGCCATGCCAGCATGCCATGGGTAGAAAGCACATTTGTCTGCTCCCCATTTTCACAGCCAGGCTTTGTGACCAGCAACCCCCGGCCCCGGCCCCGCCCCGGTCCCTGCCCCCCCCACCCCCCCACCCCCCGTCAAATTGTATGCCACATTCTCTATATGCCTTTATGGGGAAGAGGAACCATAGCTGCTTTGTCAGCCTCGAAGGACAGGACCCAAAGAAGAGGAAAACCACAGTGCTCTCATATTTGCTTTAATTTTTGACAGGAAGGCAAAACAAAAAAACTTACAAAATTCAAATGACTCTGCATATCATTTGCCCATTTAAATCATAGCTCAGTTGAATAATACTTTAGCGTTTTTCAAAAATGAAAATAAAAGTAAAGAAAATGTAATGGAATGAGAAGACCTGTTGGATGCTGATTTTTTTTTTTTTCCCATGCAGAAACACATTTCATACCCATTGGGTTGAATGAGATGAGGAAGAGGTAGAGAAACAGATCATTTAAGATTTACATTGATTGGTATGTGAGAGGGTGAATCCAAGGGACCACATGACCTTCTTAATGAGCCTAATGTTATTTTTCAGCTGAAATCATAATTATTTGTAAAAAAACAAAATGAAATAAAACAGACTTCATAAGCTAAGAATGGAGAGGGCAATAAAAGCCAGAAATCTGCTGGATACTAACAGAAATGATCTTTGGTATTGGTTAGAAATTATACTGTGGCGGTCTTTATACTGACTTTCATTATACTGACTTAGATTAAAAGGCCATCATTATTTGGATAGTGGGATCTTATATATTCATCATTTGAAGTTTTTGTATTGCAACAGTCAAAAGATGCCCATTTTTATAGTTAATAAAATTCACTCGATATTTTTATTTAGAAATCTGAAAAATGTTTGAAATATAAAACACAGTCACCAAATATTTGCTAAAAGGTATATTTTCAAGTACATATAAATTAAAAGAATAATCTTTTTTGAATATCCATAAGAGTACATCTTGGGGCGCCTGGTGGTGCAGTCAGTTGTGTGGCTTCCTTCGGCCGAGGTGGTGACCTTAGGGCTGTGATCTCAGGGTCATGGGACCCCCGCGTCAGGCTCCATGCCCAGTATGTAGTCTGCGTGAGTTCTTCTCTCCTTCTTCCCTCCCTGCCCCGCTCACACTACATCAAAAACTAATGATGTATTATATGTTGGCTAATTGAACATAATAATAATTTTTAAAAAAGTTACCAGAATAGGAAAAAAGAATTCCAGAAGTATATTCTATAGATAATAAACTCTCCAACATGAAAGCTATTTAATAAAAATGCTTTGGCTTGGCTTTTAAAGTACATTTACACATTGTTTTTAGGTTCTCACACCATCCTGTGAAGAAAGGTAATGACTCATAGTTTTAGCCACTCTGGACTCTGTTGTTCAGGTGTTCGAAGCCTCATCTCAAGGCCTTTGTATGTTTCCCCCTCCTCTTGGAATGCTTTTCCCCTAGGAATCAGGAAGCTCCCATCCTTGCTTCCTTCAGATCGCTGCAGGATGTTCCCCATCAGAGAGGCCTCCCTGACCTCTCTATAATAAACACCAGTCCTTCCTCCATTCCTTCCCGGCCCCAGCTGTTCTCACCCTGCTTTGTTCTTCACAGCACTGACCACCACTTGACACATTACATAATTGTCTTGTATGGATAGAACGCAAGCTCCAAGAGGGCAGGGACCTTGTGTTACTCACCACTGTATTGCCCACATCTGGGATTCCAGAATAAGTGGCCAATAAATGTTGAGCCAGTGTATGAAAGAATGAATGAATTTGGTAGAAAAAGAAAATGGAGTTATCTAAGATGAAACTAGAACGTAGTTGTCCCAACTTTAAATACATCTTCTTCCCATTATATGGTTTGTGTTTACTCTTCATAGTTGTACAGAAAAAAGAGTTAACACAGCAGGCTTGAGATGCTTATTCGAAGAAAGGCCTGCTTGCAAAGTTGGCCCGTGGCTAGTGTCTGGGAACTTGGAATTTGGGAGGATTCTCACCATTTCCAGAACCTAGATTTTTTTACGGACCAGTATAGTTTATGTTGGACACCTGCTTTCCTTTTGCCTATCTGGAATTTTGGAACAGGCTAGGTAGAGAGTGCTTATGTGATCAGTCCCCAGTAAGAACCCTGGTACCAAGTCTTTAATGAGCCTTCCCTGGTAGATAATATTTTACATGCATTGTCCTATCTCATTGCTGGAGGAATTAAGCACATCGAGTGGGGCTCTACTGGGAGAAGACCCTTGGGAACTTGTGACTCTGGACTTCGCCCCATGCACCTTTTCCCTAGCCTGATTTTGCTTTGTGCTTTTTTGCTATCCTAAATCAGAGCCACAAGTACAACAATATGTTGAGTTCTGCACATGAAACAAGAGAATAGCTGACAAATTCTCCCCCTACCCACAGTTGGGATTTTTTTTTTTTTTAAATATTTACTTATTTGTCAGAGAGAGCACAAGCAGGGGGAGCGGCAGGCAGAGCAGGCAGAGGGAGAAGCAGGCTCCCTGCCGAGCAGAGAGCCCGATGTGGGGCTCGATCCCAGGACCCTGGGGTCATGACCTGAGCCGAAGGCAGATGCTCAACCAACTGAGCCACCCAGGCATCCCTCACAGTTGGGATTTTGATTAGAATTGCTTTGAATATAAATATTTATTTAGGGATAATTGACATCTCTACAGTTGGAAGATTTCATCCAGGAGTGTTCTGTTTTTCCATTTATACCTTTTCCTATCTTTCATGACTCCATTCTCAAATTGTATGCTCTAGTAACATGAAACTGCATGCAGGAACCCACAATATTGGCATTTTCTCACCTTCTGATTTTGGCTCTGCCTTGAATGAGAGTCTCCTGGCTTTTTGCCTGGCCAGCTCCTTGTCATCTTTCCGGTCGGGCATCACCTTTTCTAGGAACCTTCACCTGATGCTGCCCAGCCTGAATTAATGATCCCCCCCCCCCAACACATACACACTGTGCTCCCCTAAGACATTGTGTCCATCATTTATGTAACTGTGAACTCATCAAGGGCACCACTGTCCTCTGTTATACTTTTGGCACTTAATAGAGTTGGTTCTTAGTATGTTTTTGTTAAATGAATAAACAAGAATCCTTCTTTATAGTTTTACAGTTTTCTTCATATAGGTCTTGACATTTGTATGGATTCTTCCACTCCTTCCCCACCATTAGCTAGTTGTTTATTGATAGTATGTGGGGAAAGTTCCTGATTTTTTCCCCCCCTGTTTATCCTGTCATCAGCCTTCTACTGAATTTCTCTAGTTTTTTAGGTAGATTCCCTTAGCTGATTTAAGTTTCTTGATACTTTAATTTGGAAAGTGGTAGCTGGAAATGAACAGAAATAAGTTTTAAAAAATTATTCTCTCTCTTTCTTTCTTTCTTTTTCTTTTTTTCTTTTCTTTTTCTCTTTTCTTTCTTCCTTCCCTTCCTTCCTTCCTTTGTTCACTTAGCCAGCATATAGTACATCATTAGTTTTTGTTGTAGTGTACAACGATTCATTAGTTGCATATAACACCCAGTGCTCATCACCACATGTGCCCTCCTTAATACCCATCACCCAGTTACCCCATCCCCACAATCCCCCCTCCCTTCTGTAACCCTCAGTTTGGTTCCTGGAGTCCAGAATCTCTCATGGTTTGTCTCTCTCTCTGATTTCTTCCCAATCAGTTTTCCTCCCTTCCCCTGTGGTCCTCCGCACTATTCCTTATGTTTCACATATGAGTGAAACCATATGATAATTGTTTTTCTCTGCTTGATTTATTTCACTTAGCCTAATCCCCTCCAGTTCCATCCATGTCGATGCAAATGGTAGGTATTCATCCTTTCTGATTGCTGAGTAATAGTCCATTGTATATATGAACCACATCTTCTTTATCCATTCATCTGCTGAAGGGCATCTTGGCTCCTTCCACAGTTTGGCTATTGCAGACATTGCTGCTATGAACATTGGGGTGCATATGGCCCTTCTTTTCACTATATCTGTGTCTTTGGGGTAAATACCCAGGAGTGCAATTGCTGGGTCGTAGGGTAGCTCTAATTTTAACGTCTTGAGGAACCTCCATACTGTTTTCCAGCGTGGCTGTACCAGTTTGCATTCCCACCAACGGTGTAAGAACATTCCCCTTTCTCCACATCCTTGCCAACACTTGTTTCCTGTCTTATTAATTTTTGCCATTCTGACTGGTGTAAGGTGGTATCTCATTGTGGTTTTGATTTGTATTTCCCTGATGGCTAGTGATGTTGAACATTTTTTCATGTGTCTGTTAGCCATTTGTATGTCTTCTTTGGAGAAGTTTCTGTTCAAGTCTTCTGCCCATTTATTGACTGGATTATTTGTTTTTTGGGTGTTGAGTTTGAGAAGTTCTTTATAGATCTTGGATACCAGCCATTTATCCATAATTTGCAAATGTCTTCTCCCATTCCAAATTATTCTCTATTTTAAAAAATGCTTTCCTATTAAAGGAAGATTAGATGTTATTTCAGAAGATACTTTAGTTTTCTTATGTATCAAATCAATTAACTATTATCTAAGTAAGTAAACTAAGTGCAGATTTACTTACCTTATACTATGTGGATTTTCCCCTCCAGCAAATCAGAGCCAAATGATTAAGTACCATTAAAAAATACACAGTTATGAGGCAAATTTGGTTATATTAATATTAATGAACAGATGAACAAGGTGAACATGAGGTTGATTTGGTCATTGGAACCATCCTGATACATTGATAGGTAAATTTTGAGATTAGTATTTTCCTTCTTACTCCAAATAATTTTTTGTGATGATGATAAATTATGTATGAATATTTGGTATAGAATTATTTTTAAATAAAGAAATTTAATATTTAATATTTTTATCATGATAAAAGAACAATTTATAATGTGACTTTTTTTTAATAGCAAACTCTGAAAAGTACCTTTTTTTTTTTTCAAAGATTTAACTTATTTATTTGACAGAAAGAGCGTACAAGCAGGGGGAGTAGCAGAGGGAGAGGGAGAAGCAGGCTCCCCGCTGAGTAAGGAGCCCGATTTGGGGCTTGATCCCAAGACCCCAGGATCATGACGTGAGCTGAAGGCAGATGCTTAACCAACTGAGCCACCCAGGCGCCTCTGAAAAGTACTTTAAAGGCCTTAGAATAATGTCAGTTCTTTCTATAGTCCTCATAATTTAGGCTCACTTGATGATTGGCAATAGATGATTGGTTTTTAAAGGCAATTAATTAATCAGGTAGAATTTCTAAGCTTAACCTTTTTGTTCACTCATTCAACATTACAGTAAAAATTTATTACAGTAGAAAGCAAATGTGAGCTTTTTTTTTTTTTTAAAGATTTTATTTATTTGATTGACAGAGAGAGACATAGTGAGAGAGGGAACACAAGCAGAGGGACTGGTAGAGGGAGAAGCAGGCTTTCCACGGAGCAGGGAGCCCGATGTGGGGCTCGATCCCAGGACCCTGGGATCATGACCTGAGCCGAAGGCAGAAGCTTAACGACTGAGCCACCCAGGCACCCCAAACATGAGCTTTCAAACAATCACAATACTTGGCAATCACCCTTTCAATTTCATTTAACTCCTGTGGTCTTACGGCAAAAGGTTTTTTTTTTTCTTTGCATGGGCTATCTTTCCAAAATTGGTGTAGGGAGCTCAGCCTGAGTTCTCGGTGAATTATGTGACATTTTTGGGAGAGCCTTGGCATGACTTGTCTTTTGGGGGCATAGAATATCTCAGGATGGCATGGTATCATAGTTTCTACTTACTGTTTGGTGAATAGATTTACAATAAATATCACTAAGCATTTGCTACCTGCCAGTGACTATGTTAAAAACACTTTATGTGCACAGCTTGTTTACGCCTCATTACCCTGTGAAGCTAGTAACTATTATTCTCCCCATTTGACAGAAGGAAGTGGAGGCATAGAAAGTTCAAGCCACTTTCTTAAAGACCAACAGCCACTAAATAGTGGAGACAGAATTTAAACTCAGATAGTCTGACTTGAGAGCCTGATCATTTAACTACTATAAAAGCTCAGTGTGTCATACTTTGATTTACCAAAATAAATCTCCCGAATTAAAACCCCCAGCTTTGTTCCAGTGGCTCACTTTACTTCTTTCCTCTCTCTCTCTGAAAGTTAGGTCTGAGGATCTGACCTGGTGTATTCTTCAGGCTGATCTCAGTTTTCCCTTGGCATCCTCAATCAGATTTGAGAAAACCCATTGTTCACCTTTAAAAGTGCCATTGAATATTCACTGACCTAGAATAGTGTCCTTGAATCTGTCAGGTAATCGTTTGTTTTTTTTTTTAACTTTTTTTTTTTTTTAAGATTTTATTTATTTATTTGACAGAGAGAGAGACAGTGAGAGAGGGAACACAAGCAGGGGGAGTGGGAGAGGGAGAAGCAGGCTTCCTGCCAAGCACGGAGCCCGATGTGAGGCTTGATCCCAGGACCTTGGGACCATGACCTGAGCCAAAGGCAGACGCTTAACGACTGAGCCACCCAGGCACTTGTCTTTAAAACTTTATAAAATAAAAAAACGATCCTGAAATCTCAAATGTATACTTGAGGAATTTCCTCTTATAGCCATGATGTCTAGTTACCTTTGTCAGCAGGGTGGGCATTATATGATCATTGATTTTTTGAGCCAGATACAGATTTTTACATGTCACCAGTTAGCTGTGCTAGCCGTGTTAATGAAAACAGTTTCCCCAGCTGACTTTCTACCCTGACCCCCGTGGAGTCCTGCCTGGGCACTGGGTGGCAGGGGCAGTTGAGAGTGAGCTCTGGGCTTTGGTTCATAGTCTTGGGCCAGAGCCAGCAGGTCATCTTGGATCTTACTGGGTTAAGATCACGTGGCCTTTGGTGCCAGACACACATTGTGGCTCATAGTCCTTGATAAGTGGAGCTGCTCTGAGAACTTTAGGAAGTCTATATGTGAGCTCTCTGTCTTTACATTGATGACCCTCCGCATAATGCTGATCTCTGCCATTTTATTCTGGTGTCCATTTCATGGCGATTTTTTTTCTTTACCTAGGTGATGATGATGTAGTTTATGATTATTCACTGCTTAAGTGTTGCACTGTGAAGCCAGTCTTTATGGTCTTCATGCCATTAGGGGATCATAGGCCCAGCAACCAAACCAAGCAAAGGGACAAGTTAACCATGTATTATACAAGTTATCAAAAAATTTTAAAGTTTCCAAAAACATATGTAAACTATATAATCCAAGCTTTCTCTAGAGACCTTGAAAGACTATATCTCTAAATAGGATTATCAGCTTTTAAATGTCACATATAACTGTTTAAAAAAAAATCTTCTCATTTGGCAGCAGGATGGACCTCTCCCAAAAGAAACCAAAGGAAGGCAATGCCAGCACTTATTACATTTGAACAGCTTTAAATAGATGATGGGCTTAGAAACACTGACATTTCAAATAGCTGTTTTTTCCTCATTCACCACTAGAAAAGAGAAAATCTTAACATCTTCTCCTGAAAAGGGTGATAAAAATTGAAATTTTATTTTGTAACAAAATACCGCCTTACAATTCCATTACAATTCTGACATAAAGGCCATTTTAACAATATTACATCTTCACAGTGATAGGTATAAGAAATGAGCATAATAGGTATCATTCACTAAAATTTAACTGAGAACACAAATACAGTTCACTGGACATAGGCATGTGGGGCAGCAGAAAGGAGTTTAGGTTCCCTTCCCTTAGTGCTGGAAGCTCCCTGCATTAGTGAGAGGAAAGAAAGCTGTCCATTTGCCATATTCAGCAGAGGAAATGAAAGGACCAAGCCTGTAGGCTTTGGGGTGGTGTATGTATTGGGGTGCGGGACCCATGTGTGGTAGATGCATTAACCCTTTCTTTTCCTTCAGCGTGTGAACTCTGCAGGGATAAGAGTCATTCCATAAAGCCCACAAAGCAGCCAGCCCAGAGCATTGTAGTTCCCCCTTTAGAAATCTCTAATTATGCACTACTTTTTGAAATTTCCTAGAACAGAGCTCTGGATTTACGTTGGGCATGAATCTGCTTCTCTGTGTTCCATCACACAATTACAGAGATGGGAAAGTGGCATGGACAGTGACTCTTCTTTTACTTCCTACCCTTTTTCCTCAGAAAACAAAATGGGTTCAAAACTGGATGCAAGTAGAGGTGCCTGGATGGCTCAGTTGGTTAAGCGTCTGCCTTTGGCTCAGGTCATGATCCTGGGGTCCTGGGATCGAGTCCCGCATTGGGCTCCCTGCTCAGCGGGAGGCCTGCTTCTCCCTCTCCCGCTCCCCCTGCTTGTGCACTCGCTCGTGTGTGCGCTCTCTCTCAAATAAATAAAATCTTAAAAAAAACACAAAAAACTGGGTACAAGTATATAACCATTTCCTTGGGTGATCATGATTTAACCTGTTCTCATCTGAATAAAATTTGTCAATTAACATCTTGTATTTTATATGATGTCATTTTTTATGACAGTACAGGTTGTACATTACCAATCATTTTTAAAAAACCTTCCTGTTTTATAACTTGTTTATTTTAATTTCACTACTAAATGATGTTACTGATGAGCAACTGTAGGATCTGCTCATTTCCTAAAAATTTCAGGCAAAAAGTAGGTCTGGGATACTTTCCTCCTGTCCAGATAACCTGAAAAACCAACATTACACCTTTATGCAAAATTGGATTCTGTCCTTTTAAATTTCAATTGATTTTCTGGGGCCCTGGGTGGCTCAGTCAATTAAGTGTCTGCCTTTGGCTCAAGTCATGATCCCGGGGTCCTGGGATCGAGCGCGTGTATCAGGCTTCCTGCTTAGTGGGGAGTCTGCTCCCTCTGCCCCTCCCCACCCCCAGCTCTGCTCTCTCTCAAGTAAATAAATAAAATATTTTAAAAAATAAATTTCAATTAATTTTCTGATGTTAAAAGCCCTGCATCAGGCTCCCTGCTCAGTGGGGAGTCTGCTTATCCCTCTCCCTCTGCCCACCCCACAGTCTGCACGTGTACATGGTCTCTCTCTCTCTCTCAAATAAATATAATCTTAAAAAAAATTTAGAATAAATTTCAATTGTCTAATGTTAAAAAGCATCCTTCTAAAAAAATGAATTTCAATCTGGTCAAGCCTCTAGTTCTACCATTTTATAGGAGATACAGGAATAAAAGAACAGATTAGATAACATGAGAGTACAAATCAGTAAACTCCAGGAATTAAAAAAAAAAACCTGACAAGTCAAAGGATCTGGTTTCCTCAACAAATAAGTTATGAATGCTAAAGATATTTAAGAGACATTGTGGGGAATTTATTTGGATCATGATTTGGATACACCAGTACATCAACTATAAAAAACAATCTCCTCGTTGCTTTCCCCCCACACCACCAGAGAAACCCAGCCTTTTTATGGAGATGTTTAAACATTATTTGCATATTTGATAGTATTTATTATTTAAATACTGCTTTTTTTTTTTTTTACATGGGGTAATACTATTATTAACAAGAGACCTACCTATACTTTAGAGGTAGATACAAAGAAAAAAAAGGTATGTTATCTGGTTAATACCAGGAAAGCTCCAGTTGGGGCTAAATTTGCATATGTGAGTACTTAAAATAAATTAGGCCCTTAACTTGCTGAATTCTGCCCAATGGCATTTCCTGGAAACAGAGTAAATGTGAAATGGAGCAAAGCTGGTTAATTATGTCAAATGATTGTTAAGACTTATCAAATGGAATTAGGTAAACAGATTCCATTGGTACCTTGCTTGGCCAAAGTTTCTCCTATAGTCGTAGTAAAAAGATGTAGAAGATAATTCTTCCTTTAAGAAAGCAAAAACAAACCCAATCTTTTTTTTTTTTTTAAGATTTTATTTATTTATTTGAGAGAGAGAGAATGAGAGAGAGCGAGTACATGAGAGGGGGGAGGGTCAGAGGGAGAAGCAGGCTCCCTGCTGAGCAGAGAGCCCGATGCGGGACTCGATCCCAGGACTCCAGGATCATGACCTGAGCCGAAGGCAGTCGCTTAACCAACTGAGCCACCCAGGCGCCCCAAACCCAATCTTTATTACCCTCATTCGACTCCTAAAACATGAGAGAGAAACCAATGATTTAGAGATACTCCTCTGATTGTTCACTTGTACAAATTCTACCTTGAGCTTTGCAACTTTGAAAAACTGTTGCTTCTTTTGATAATACCCATGAAAAGCAAACTGTTTGAGTATACAATAAAACACAAACGAACCTCAAACTGGAAACACTTGAGAGTTAGCATCCAGACAACAGATGTTTCTTTATAGATAATCCACTGATGTTCCTACCATTTAACAATAGATTCTGAAAAGTCTTAATTAAGCTTTTGGAAATTCAGTCACATTTTAAGTGTGGCAAGGGATCTCAGGACAGGTTTCCCGTGCTATCCGCAAGTAGAGTGTTCCTGTGAAAGCTCTCTCAAACCAAAATGGCTTAAAGTGAACAGTATCTCTGCTTTCTTAACGTTTGCTTTATGCCCTTTCACTTCTTTGAATGACCTGCATTGGTACCTCTTTTTGTTAACTGAAAGAAATCAGAAGAGGGTTTCTGCCTTTACCAAAAAAAAAGAAAAAGCTGCTACCATACTAACCTCGGTCTTTTGTAAGTGTGAAGTGGCACAATGTGAACTTTTGGAAAGGGGAGAATACCTGTGTTTATGTGAGCTCATGAATCCTTTGGTATAATCCATAAGTTATTCAGCTTACTAAGTTACTGTGTCTTATTATTTTGTGTTTTTATACATCAGATTTTTTGAAAAGATTTTATTTGAGAGAGTGCGAGAGAAAGAGGGTATTAGCGGTGGAAGGGGCAGTGGGGGGGTGGGGAGCAGTTGGAGATGGAGAGGTAGACTCCCTGCTGAGCAGGGAGCCTGACTTGGAGCTGGATCCCAGGATCCCAGGATCATGACCTGAGCCAAAGGCAGACGCTTAACCGACTGAGACACCCAGGTGCCCCCAGATTTTTTTTTTTAACTCAGCACTCTGTCATCTAGGTGTAGAATGGAAACTTTTAAGAAAGCCAAGTACACGGTAAGACAGCTGTAAATAATGACAATATCCTCACTAACAGCCTTAAGCAGATCTACCAAATACAAGGCAACTTATGACGTTCCAATAAAAGCAATATGTATCATTTATATAAATAATGCCAGGGCCAAAAAGTGCCCATCAAAACGTGTTCGGTAATAGCAAATACTAAGGCTTCTGAACGTGCTGTTTGCATATTTCTGCTTCATAGTGCTGCATTTAAGTGATGAATGCTCCTAAACTTATCAAAATACATACTAACAGGGGCGGCTGGGTGGCTCAGTTGGTGAAGCATCTGACTCTCAGCATCCTGGGATCAAGCCCTGGATCGGACTCCACACTCAGTGTGGAGTCTGCTTGAGATTCTCTCCCTCTCTTTCTGTCCCTCCCCCTGCTCACACATGCGCTCTCTCTTTTTCTCTCTCTCTCAAATAAATCTTTAAAAAAAGAAAATAAATATTACCATCTATGTGAGGAAAAAAATAGCCATGAAAAGGATACATAAAATGGCAGGCCTGGGCATGCTGGAAGTTAAATGTGGTCAAAACATAGGTCAAGGTTCAGATTTAGGGATTGCTTCCAGAAAGGTGCTGTTCAAAATAACTGTGATCTTAAATAGCTAAAGTCTAGGAAACAGGGTTCAATAGCCAATGTCAGTTACCAGGGTTAAAAATATGTGGGCAACTGAGTAAGAACAGAAAACCAAGAGGTTGAACGCTATGCCCCTGCGAACCTGGAGCAGATGACAGGGATTCACCATGTTATTAGGTGAGGGGTATCCTCCCCAGGTTCATTCTATCTCACTATATTTCTTCTCCTTCTATCACTGAAGTTCTGTCACTCTCCAGATTGGCGACTCTGGGTATTAATTAGAAAGAAGTGGCATGTTCATAGGTATGGAGATTTGTCTGTGCCCAAACATTTCATAGCAGTCCCACAAAATTTTTCCCTGAGCTAATTACCAGTCGTGATAGCTCCCCAAATTCCTTAACTTCATGTTTGGGTTCTAGGTTCTCAAGAATGGCTTGGGAAGATGGCCTATAGCCATGGCAGTGTTAGTTAGAATGAGCTATTACCCTGTGCAGACAAAGAGAACTTTTGTATCTTCTACCCTCTGTGTTATGAAGGTGACAGTTTGGCCCTGCTATTTTTAAAAATATTTTTTACTGTTTTGTGTTGTCTCATTTAATCTGTAAAAAGTTTAAGGCTATCTGTCACTTGAGAGTTAGTATGTGTTTTCGTACTCATGTAAGATGTGTTTAACAGGTAAGTAGGACTAATTGAGTTTCGCTAAGCCTGGTTATTATTGTGGAATACAGGGTTGAGCAGTGGAACTTGGTAATTGGTTGAAAATGTTGAGTCTACATGAAGAATATGACCCAACTTCTCTTCAGTCACATCTTGCCTCTTCACCGCTCACTACACATCGGCCATACTGGCCTTCCTTCTGCTCCTCGAATGACCAAACTCCCTTCTATCTTGAGGCCTCTGCTCATGTTGCTTCTCTGGGGACTTGCTGCCCTACCAGACTCATTCTAGATGTTCCCAAAAACCAGAATTAAGAAAGTTTAAAAAAGAAAACCAAGAGGAAGGAGAAGTTAAAACTAAAGTTCATAAGTTCTGTGTTGCTTGTATGAGTTGACCTCAATAAAAGTACTTGGCTCAAGATTTCTTCTCTTCAGCTTGGGTATTACTAGCACTTGTGAGAGCTGCTTAGTTGGAGATTTTTATGGAGAATAATGTGTTTATGAGAAATGAATTCTATTAGGAAAATCCTTATGTGATTTAAAAAAAAAGTCTTTATAGAATCTTACGAATGAGAGTAGAGGCTGGAAGAAGAGCTGTCAGCGGTTAAAGGTGTGAATTTAGATTTTATACAAAGATATGAATTAGTACCAGAGAAATGGTTTAAGAAAGCCAAGTACACTGTAAGACAGCTGTAAAAAAAATGAGAACATCCTCACTACTGACAGACTCACTGAACTGAGGTGCAGTGAGAAAATAATCAGACAAATCAAAGGTAAGGCAATAGGTCAGACTTCTTAATTTATGAGACTCTGGAATACATGTAGCAGGTAATCAACAAATTGAAAGGCAACCTCATATTGTTGATAGAAAGGGGTTCAGACATTTTCTCCAGCAAACCCCATAGTATCCTCTGAGGGTATGCTTTGAGCCATCTGTTTCATCAGGAGATTGTAGTGTTTGGAGATTTTAATTATTTAACCTCGATGGAGAACTTTTAATTGCAAGAAGAAAACTTGGGCAGATTAAGGTAGAAAATACCATGGTTGAGAGACATATGTAATAATAAGGGTAGATTGACTTTCAAAAAAAAATTACTCCGTGTAGACAAGAAAATGAAGTAATAAAGAGCAATGGATGAAAGGCCATGAAATTCAGGCAAAGTTTGGCTCTGCCATGAGACCACATTACTGAGTTTCAAAGTGATCTTCAAAAGGAGAGTATCACTGTACTAGTGGGATTGTGCATTTTTCTGTATCACTGTACTGGGGTGTGGGTGCGTGCATGTGTGTGTGTGAATCTGAGCATCATTCTACAGATGTCAGGCTATTTTCTAGATCATGACAGTTTGGCTTTGGTTTAGCTCATCTCCCTCTGGAAGTGAATTGCGTGTCACTGTAAGATTGTTGATGGTGTTTGAGGACAGTCTCCGTCAGGTATTAGACCTGGAAACTTTGGTGGTTTGTGTGACGGTTTTCACCAACGTTGGGGTGTCAGGCTATAAATAAAGTACAAATAAGTTGTCAGGTGGACTGAATCTTTTTTGAGAAATCAACACCATGACCATACCATAATGTGTATATACATGTAAAACAAGAAAGGGGGAGTGCAAACCCTTCTAAAGGTTTGGGGAAGGAATTTAAATTTCCTTTAAATTTTATGTTTTTCTGTTTCTTGTAGTCCTCTCTTGATTTGTTCAACTCAGAATCCAAGAGCAAGGACAACAGGGAGTGTGTCTTATCTATTTATAGTATTAGCACCCAATAGTGTTTGGCACATAGTTGTGCTGAAAAATGTATGAAAGAATGAAAAAATTACTAAATAAATGAATTGTTACTCCTGAAGTTATTGTTGTTGAACTTCACATATGCCCATTTTCCCTGAGAAAGGTAGTATGACTGTACGCATGTATGTATGTATGTGTTAACAGTATTTATTTTTAAAAGTTCTTGCATTATGCTGGAAACTAGGAATTTATCCCACACTTGCCTCCTCTCAGAATTGGAGAAAAAAGTTGAAAGGCATGTATTTTCTAAAGTTAATTTTAACTACAATTTGAGAAGTGTGGATGTTACATGTATTGCATTGAAATGATTGGAGACAACTCACACTTCAGTGAGCACGATCACTACACTAGAAACTGACCCTTATTAACTAACTACCCCTTGAGTAGGACCTTCTGGTAATCTGTCAGAGAGAGTACAGTTGACCTTTGAACAACGCAACGTTAGGAGCGCCAACCCCCACACAGTTGAAGATCCCTGTATAACTTTCGACTTCCCCCCAGATTTAACTACTAAATAGGTTTACTGTTGACTGGAAACCTTACTGATTATATAAACTGTTGATTAATACATATTTTGTATGTTATATATATTATATACTGTATACTTACAATACACTAAGCTAGAGAAAAGAAAATGTTAAGAAAATCCTGAGAAAATACATTTATGGTATTTATTGAAAAAATCTGCATATAAGTGAACCTGCACAGTTTAAAACCCTGTTATTCAGGGGTCAACGGTACTTGCTTCCCCACCCTGTATTCATTCTCTTTCCTTTCAAACCCCTGATTCTTATCTGGGCACATGGCCACCTGGGAAGAAATTAATTATCCCACATTCCTTGTAGCTTGATAAAGCAATACGATACTGTTATGGCCCAAAGAGAAACAAGTGGAAAAGTCCTATGGTGGTTTCTGGGAAAATGTAACGAACAGAGGATGCATGCTTTTTGCCCCTTCAAGTCTTCTTCCATCTTGCTGTCTGGGATTTTGATGGGATAGCAGGAGCTCTGGTCATCAGCTTGAAGCATGACAAGAAGGGACTTCATAGGAATGACAGAACAGTAAACTCACAGGAGCCCCCAGACTAGCCTTTGATCGCCCAAGTCTCGACTTCATTTGGTTGATGGAGATATAACTTCTTATCTTGTTTAAGCCATAAATTCCCAGGTCTTTGTTACATGCAGCCAGACCTAATCATAATGGACACACTATTTTACTAAGGTCAGTTCTAACACCTCATGATTCCATTGCCCATCTGAGGATTGGTCCTTCTGTTCTCTTTTTTATTTTGCCATGTCTAATTATTTACTCTCATCTTGGAATTCTGTGCCAGGGTTTGATGTTGGCCTTGTTTCAGAAAATAATTGATCTGAGAGGTTACTAGATTGTCTACGGTGGTACAGGGTTAACACAGAATATTCACCAACTATTTGGGGGGCAATCCTCTAGATTCTAAATTCTAGAATGTCAGCATCATCCTTCTCTCATAAAGTATAGAACCCTCTTAATGGTACTTGAGTGTATTTGGCTTTTCCTTCAACACAATCCATACAGATGGGGAAGCCACTTGTTAGGGGCATTGGAAAGATAGGCACATCTTATTATGTAGTGCTCAATGTGGATACTTGATGCTCAGGGGCTTTTGGGGCCCCACATCTGGTGAGAAAGCTAATTATAGGTCACTGTTGAGCAGGAGGAGAGATTTTTCTTATCTCTCGTTCTTTTGGCTCAACCTAACTTTATTAATCATTGTAGTGGCTTGTATAATCTTCCTCACAAAGACAAAGTGTTAGCTGTTGCTTTGTTTTAGGGTAAATATCGAAGTGCTTGATATCTACATCAAGAAATGTTCATCCCTGGAAGCTCGAAATTGAGTAGCAAGATTTTTTATGTCCTGTAAGCTGAACTACGGGTCATCTTTGGTTTGATCTGTGTCAGCCTGTGGACCTAGGACCCACCTTGACCTTCCAAATATGTCATCTCTCATAGATGAGAATAGAGAAATTCAGAAAGAAAAAAAGGTACATTTCATTTTCTACAGCAGCCATCCTAGTGACTGTTAGGACATACTCTCTTTCTATGAAGACTGTGAACTTGTCAGCCTATGAGGCTCATTTGTGATTTCCCAGAGACATTGTGTCATGGTTGAGGACATATTCTAAGGGCTGTGGGGCAAATAAAGAAGAGCCAGGAAAATGGAACTTAAAATGAAGTATTCATTCGGAACTAGTGATCCATTCTTCTTGCTTTCTAGAGTTGGTTTCTGAAAGGATGCACCACAGGGGTCTGGGCCAATTTTATGAGAAAAAGCTCCAAATACCTAGGACAGATGTCAGTTATGGGAATTGCCACTACTGAATTGTTAGAAGGGGTGTTATTAAGCTTGGGTACATTTTCTGTCTTTCACACTCACTCTTCACGTACACCTGATGTGTATTGTCGAAGCTGGAAGTCTTTGTAAAGGTTCTCTTTGCCCACGTAAAGGCTGTTCCTTGTAATTCCACCTGACCTTCCTTAGAGAGCTTTATGGTTATATCAAGTACTTTCACTCTTGCTGGTGGGCTGAAAGGGTAAGCTTCTGTTCAAAGCTGTGTTACCTAGGACTAGATGGTAAGCTTTTTGAAAGCATATGGTACTGTAGAATCCTAACAAGGGTAGTGTCCACTTTGTTACTGATTCTAAGACCTGTGTTAGACCAGTTTGAGAAGTCAGGCAGAGTGAGAATCCTAGTATTATAAATACAGTGACAGAGTTGGTATATCACCTTTACTTCTCCAGTGCCATCATTATCAGAGGACTTAGAGTTCTTTAAAACTTAGTTTTATTTTTAGAAGCCATATAGTAGTTATTTAAAGGAACCCTTGAAGTAATTCCTTTCCTAAAATGAAGAATTCTTTATTTTTGAGTTTGGATTTTCATATCTTCAAACATTAGTATATCAGATGTCATCAATATTTGTTATTTATCTTTGCCCTAGGAAACTCAGATAGCCAAGAAGCCTAGTGGAAATAACTTCATTAGTTATAGGAATAATAATAAATGGTAGGAGCCAAGAGGTCTTGTGTCCAGCCATTAACTGGCCAGGTGGCCTTAGGCCACTGAGCCTCTCTAGACCTAAGGTTCTCTATTGTTCTATCAAGTGAGGGTTAGAATGAATGATACCTGTGGTTCCAGCCTATGAGACCTATGCGTGTTTGTCTTAAATGTGTTCTGAGAAGGTCCTTGCCCTCAAGAAATTTCAGCTTTTTTTCTAGATTTCCTTACTTACTTCTGGCTGGGCTCGAAAAGTAACATGCACTTGTTGTTTGCAAAGGAAAATTAAACTAGAAAATGTATTATTCAGAAAGGAAAAGTCTCCTTCAATCCCACCCTGTGAGAGAATCCTTCTTAAAATAGGTATATAATGGTCTCGGTTTATTTCTATACATATATTAGTATGCTTGTGATAGATACACACATATGTATGTGTATATATAGTATGTGTATATATGTGTATGCATATATCTATATATCTTATTTATACTGCACTAAAACTTGATTTTTCCAACATGTAACAGTTGATATAATCTTTCCATGTCAGTACATCTAAAGCTACTTTTTTTTTTTAAATTGACGTATAATTGACATATAACACTATATTAGTTTCAGGTGTACAACATAATGATTCAATATTTGTAAATATTGTAAAATGATCCCCACAAGTCTACTTAATATCTGATATCATACATAGTTAGAAGTTTTTTTCTTATGATGAGAACTTCTAAGATCTCTCTTAGCAACTTTGGATTATACAATACAGTATTATTAACTATAGTCACCATGTTGTACGTTACATAAGCTACATTATTTCTAAAATGCCTCATAGAAGGTCACTGATTGAATATTGGAGGCATACCAAGTACACATTTTGGCCAAATGGTCAAGTGTTAAGTCATATTTAGCTGAAACTAAAGCTAAATATCAGTGTCTCATGAATGGATGTCTGGAATACAAAAAAAAAAAAAATCTGAAATTTTCGACAAAACTTGAAATTTTTTAATAAAAGTTTTTAGTAGTCAGCTTTACTTCTGACAATATACAGGCATTTTCCTTTCACCCTACCGCCTGCTGTTAGATTGATCCTGCGGTCACTGTACTATACTACTGTATAGTTTGGTACTGCTGGTAGTACCAAAGTTGTTGCTTGGCAATTAACCTTGCCATCTCCAATAATAACTAGGTAAAGACTAGGTGGTAGACTAGGTAAAGACTTCTCTCCTCACTAATGACTGGCCTTGGAGATTTACGTGATGATCGTGAGTTTGATTGAAGGAATCCCAGAAATGGAAGCATTGTGCACTGCTTGAAACATACTTTCTAAGTATTTTCAGAAGCATACTAAAGATTGCTGCCAACGCATATATCTAACTTTCTAACATTTTTGCTGCCTCACACAATTAGTTGATTGAAAAAAAAATTCTGTCACCAATTTTGGGTCTGAAGTTATGGCAGTCATGTCATTGACTTTCAAGGTGTAACAGAATCGTTTCAGTATCACTTGTATCTTGGCTTTCATTCATGCACACCAACTTCAGCATTGTTTCTGGAATAGAAGGATAGGAGACTTTTTATATGTAAGAAAAATGTGAACTCTCAAAGTCTTAACCAGTTTTGTTTAAATCCCCCCCCCTTATTTAGCAAATTTTAGTGAATAAATTACCTTAATAAGCAATCATTAGATTTAGCAGGGTTGCTATTTTGGTATTCTTATCTGCAGAGTAGACTATCATGGGATTTTTGTTGCTGTTGCTGTTCAAGCAGCCTATATAACAGGAACTAGCTCGTCCTCCATCTTGTTTGAGGATATTGTGTGAATATACAAGGCCGTTCCACAACCTCTTGTAACTCATGCAATTAGTCTTTGGCTGAAGAAGAAGGAAGAAAGCACAGTACTCCCTATATGCTTTCTCGTTCTGTTCATTACACTGTGCCATAATTGCCTTACGAACACAGAGCTGGTGAGTGTGATTCCTAACACACCCTTCCCCATGTTTGTTTCACTGTCAACCACAGTCAGCTGTCTCTGCTCCCTGGTTTCTACACGTCTTCATGTGGACTCACCATGTTCGGGTGAGAGACCGGGAACTCTTTGAGCAGGAGAGTAAATCAGGAGCAGGATTGCATGCATTGTTAACGTACTGTGCTGTTGTATTTAAAGGAGGTCTGCGTGTTCAGATGTCTGACGCACAGGATAGAGGAGGGGCACCATTGTTTTTGTGCATGTTGCAGTATAATTCAGGAAGGAGAATTTTGCTAACTTGTTTCCCAGAAGCACTTTTGATGCTGGAATTCATCATTTGGACAAGTCTGACTACTCTCTCATCTTCAGTGACAGCATTAGAGAGCTTGGCGTTCTGTAGCCGTCTAAAATTTTAACAAGCTTATTTTTCCAAGTTGGCCTCTATATGATTTATTTATTAGAATTTTAAAAATGTGTTTTGAAGTTTGATTACTGTAAACAAAACATGTTTTTGGTATCTCATTTTCCTCAGTCATTTTCTTCTTTGTATTGTTTATGTGTATGTTTTGTATGAATCAGAGAGAACTTCGTGGATGTCATTGTGATTTTACAGACTTTCCTATTCTTGAAATTTTTACATTGCTCAATTAACAAAAGCCATGTCTGATTACTCTCTTAATCTCTGTGGATCTTTTTCTAGTTCCCCCCCCCCCCCCGCCTTCCCTTAGTTTTCTATTACCTTGGTCTCATCTCCTGATGATTTTTAATGAATTTTGGACACTGGTTGTAAAAAATACCAGAGATAATTTTAGGCTATTGATAATGTCCTTTTCCTCCAAAAAGGATATACTTTTGCTTCTTGTGGGCAGAATCAGAGGTTAAGATGATTTACAGCTTTGCCTCAGGCTGTATGAGGGCTGGCTTATTCCTACTTGGTCCCCACTTCTAAGATGGAATCATCAGGGGTCCCACCTGAAAGCCTCCATTTTCCTCATCCTTGGGCCCTGAATGGCAATTTTTGACTGCCCCATGCCATAGAACTAGCAGAAGCTTCTGCATCTTCACAGCCTCCTTGGTTGTTACTTTATGCTCAGATCTTCAGTTTCTCAGTACCGCCTTTGGGAATGAACAAATGCCTCAAAGGGAAAAAGCAGTTCTAAATGTTATTAGCTTCTCTTCTTTCTGGGACTTTTCTCACTCGTGTTCACACCTGGTAGCTCTGTTCGGCCTAGTGTTCCTAAGTTGTTCTCAGCAACAAGCTGTTTAGCCATTGTTGGAATCTTACCTGTATTTGAAAGTGAATATTCAAATATTAAAAATATATACATGTAGCATCCCTTGTTTGCATTACTGTTATCTTATGCTGATTATATGTTATAGTCATCTCTGCAGTCATAGCATCATTTATAATATAGAAGTTCAGGAATGCCATAGGGGCCCCTGCGTGGCTCAGTAGGGTAAGCGTCCAACTCTTGATCTCAACTTAGGTCTTGTTCTCGGGGTCATGAGTTCAAGCGTCATGTTGGGGAAAATGTTCGGGAATGCTAAAAATAACACTGAATGAGATATTCAGGTATTTGGCCAAGTTTTAAAAATATACCAGATTGATTTTTAATTTATTCATTTATCATTTATTTCATACATAGATTTATTTCATATATAGCAAATGGTATTTCTTATTTTCACTCCTTTTCCTCTTTCTCTATTGGGTGGTTTAATTCTGGTTGATTTGCAGAAGCTCTTTGTATGTAGGAGATATTAACCCTTTGCTTATATATGGTATAAATGTTTATCACCAGCAAATATAGTTTGTATGACTGCTACATTTTAGGATTTATTGAGTTTTTTTGTGGCTTTTTTATAGCTCTTTTAAAAACTAATATTGCACAGATATTTATAAAGAAAATACACAGATAAAGTCACATATATACTTATATGTTCTATATACATATAAGGCCTTTTCAATTATATTATTCAGATCCTTTATGTCATAATTTTTTGAGGGATCAAATTGATTCCGCAATGACTAAGAGTGTTAATTTTACTCCTTCTCCTAATAGTGTTGTTCTTGGTCCTTTTTGCCTTGAATTTGATTTTGCTAAATGCTCATATTGTGCTCCATTGGTTTTGGAAATGAGGGGAGTGGTATAGATTCTAATTTTATCTTTGTCTCTTTAATTTTGAATTCTTCACTTCTTTTTCCCTCTTTTAATTTAGAAGAATGGATTCGTTGGTTAAGTCACCTGAGAGGTATCACGAAAGAGAAAGTGGCCCTGAACCGAGTCTCGGAGTATAAATACAATATGAATGCATAGATGTGTGTGGGTATTCCAGACAAGGGGGAAGGACAAAAAGAAAGAGGCTAGGATGGAATAGGAAGTATGTTTGGAATGTGATAGGAGGCTGACTCAAGCAGAAAGTCTGAAGTAATAGGAAGTAAACGGGGTTTATTGAGGTGGGACCACATTTTGGGAATCATGAAGTGAGCAGAGAAATAATTCTTTGTTTATAAATTAGGTGTTCTTAAGACAAATAACTAAATAAGTGTGCATTTACAAAATAAGCCTTGTGTCAAAGCTTGCTGTCCAGGATCATCTTTCATGCTTGTTTATGCCGATCTTATAGGTTCATTTTCCTTTATTCCAAGAGCTCAGACAGTGCACCATGATTCACACGAACTAATCTCATGCACATTCTTTGAGTTTTATTTTGCATTTGACATTCTAACCAGGTGATTTTTGGAGTGATGTTTGAGGCTGATAATCTCACCTCAAAGAGATAGTTTAAGCCTGTCATATTGTGGGTCAGCTTAGAACTTCTTTCCTTCAGTTCTGTTCTCCTGCCTTTTCAGCTGTGCCCACTCCCCACATCATAAATACTCATTTCTTTGCATACATTAAGCAGATGAGATAAAAATGTGCTAAATATGAGTTGATGGCCATGTCTGCTGGCCTGTTTTGTTATTTTCCAGAAGCATGTAGATGGTGGCTTATGGAGAATCGTGTGAAGCCAACAGTATTTTCAGGTGCCCACCAGGCCCAGATTGCTGTGTAAAGAAGTGGAACCCAGGAATGTCTATTGAATGCTACCACTGAATTCTGGACAGTTAGCTCTTCAGAAATGGCACTTTTATTCCCAAGGGGAAATATAAAGAACTCACTGTTTTCCTTTGGCTCTTGCATAAAATTATGTTTTCTCTATCCCTAGGGGACTCCTTCTCACAGTTCCGGTTTGTTGAGGAGAAAGAGTGGGATGGTGAAGCTTCATGTCCAAAGCAGGTAAGATGGTTTGTCTTGACTGTGGATTGACTCTTCTCAAGGCTGAAGACTAATGCCTTCACATTATTGTTGAGATAAAGTATCGGGGTGGAGAAGACTAGTGATTCATGTATAGTTTAGTCTCAGTTACCTAAACTGTTCAGAAAATTTTCAGGGAGCTTAAATTATACAGGAACTTGGAGCTAGAATTCACCTGGATAACTGGCCATCTGTGTGAATTACTCATAGTGTATGGTCATGATTTTGAGTGGGTTACTTTGCCATTTGGCCTTCCTTTTCCCTTTCTGTGAAAAATTTCCCTTAGGGTTGAAAATTAATTTTTCCCCTCACACTGTTTTTGGTATTAGGTGAAAAAAATCCTTAATTTTATAGCTTTAAATAACTCTTCCTCTATAGTTAGGAGAATAAAGCTATAAAGTAAGAGCAGATATCACAGAAGTCGTTCAGTAAATCCGTAAAGCCCAGCCACCTCGTTTGCTTTGTGTTCATGCCATATCTTCTTCCCAAGGAGTTTCGATTATTTTCCAAGTGCAATTTGACTGATTCTTTCCATAGGAGAGAGGACAGGTATTCTAACCCTTTTAAAAAGCACAGAGAATCAGTGGTGGCTTGTCGTCTGCTCCCCGACTTCATGGCTAGCGCCTGCTGTCCACTACAACACTTTGACAATCTGTCCCCAGTTTCAGATACGTGGCTGAGAAGCAGACCCGAAGTCCAAAGGTCAGGCACCCTCCTCCCCATTCTGCTACCAGCTCAGTCACCCCCACCGTAAGCGGGTCATTTTCTGTCTGGGCTGGTGTTCTATTTACTTGTTTGGGATGGACATTGGCTTACCATACAGACCAAGGGGGAGGGAAGCTACTTGTGGAATGATTGCCTGTCACTTTACGTAGAGGATGTATTACAACACGGGAAAAATAGGGCATTAAAAATACTCATCTTTGCTTGAGTCTGTGTGGGCATATGCCGGAGGTACAGTTTAGAATTCTAGGACAAATTGCAAACAGACCAACGGAAGTCATCAAGGAATACAGCGAAAGCCAGACAATTCCCATTTCAACTTCTTTTGAACCTATCGATGATTAGAGAATATTTCAGTTATCTTGAGAGTTTCAAATAATTCTAAAGTTCTTCATGCATCAGAACGCTAAGAACTTGTTATTTACTCAATATTTTATTAGATGCAACTATTCAAAGATGAATAAGACAGAGACCATGCTTATTCATTGCCTTAGCACAGTGGCTGATATGTAGTAGATGATCATTTATGTAATAAATGAAAAAGAGTGTGACATACAATAAGTGGTGTCCTCAATGAATCAAGATACTACTGTGGGGGCCACTTTGGGCTGGAAGGGATTGAGAGCAGTACCATGGGAAAGAGAGTGTCTGAATGGGCCTTGGTGGGTCAGGGTGATGCTGGTTCGTCCTATTAAGTGAGGAGAGCTGAAGACCAGCTGTGTTCAGAGTCAGGATGTAGCTGGAGTGCAGTGTTCCCAGAGGAGGCTTTAGGGGTAAGTCTGGGCCAGGTACTGCCAGCAGTTTGATCTTCATTTTCTTCTGGGGGGACGTTTAGCATGTGGGTAGGAGCACAGACCTTGGAGAGACAAGCCTGAGTGTGAATCTTAGTTCTACGACTTAGGCGAACTTCCTTCCTTCTCTTGTGTTCTCTTCTGTAAAATGGAACTAATAATAGAATATAACTTGGCGTTATAATGAGGATTACATTAGATAATAAATAAAAGCTCTTTAGTGCAGTTCCTGACATGTATGAAACACTCACAATTAGCTCTTAATCCTACTCTTATTTGTTCACAAAAGTTTTGTTTGGCAAGAAAATGGAAATGGCTAGATTTGACCTGAGCAATATTGGGAAGGAGGGATCGAAGAGGGAAGAGGCGGGAGGCAGGGAAACCAGTTAGGAGCATATGTTTTGGGCGAACTCAAAGGGACGAGGGCCTGGGAGTGTGGGGAAGTGGGAGTGGAAGATGGTTCACTGATAGACGGATTTTAGCACAGGACGAGCTAGACTGTGTCACATGTGGGACGTGCAGACAAGAAAGATGTGCAGTGGCGCAAACCTTTCTAGCTGGATGGCTAGGTGAGTTGGTGAAGCCATTAAGGGGGCACAGAGAGGGCAAGTTTACTTTGAATATTTTGAGCTGATGTATGGGTAGGACACATTCAAAACTAAATTCCTCACTTCCTTGTCAAAACCTGTTCATGTCCCCCTTAACTCCTCACTAGGTTCTGGTTTTGCTTGAGAGAGAAAAAGGTGACAAGAAGTTTGGGAAGTATAATGGTCTGATCAAAGGCTATTTTTTCTTTAGTTGCAAAGTGGACTTTCTAGCAGGTTCTTTGTCTTACACAGACACTGAGACTGAGAGTCTAATAAGTAATAAGGTTCCTGGACAGAGGGGACAGGTTTTCACTACCCAGACAAAGTTCTGTGCACACTGACCTCAGAGAATTTGTTCTAATTAACAGTCAAGGCTGGCTTCCTACTGCCAGCCTCAGGGTATGCAGGAGGGAAGGCATCAGGGTGTCCGGGCATCGCAGGTCAGGCTGCACGCTCCGACTGTGAGTGACCATCAGAGTTGGCCAGATGGATATGGAGACTAGGTTCTCCAGGCAAAAAATAACCTCTCGATTATTATTTTTTTTTTTTAAGATTTTATTTATTTATTTGAGACAGAGAGAATGAGAGAGAGAGAGCACATGAGGGGGGAGGGTCAGAGGGAGAAGCAGGCTCCCCGCCAAGCAGGGAGCCCGATGCGGGACTCAATCCAGGGACTCCAGGATCATGACCTGAGCCGAAGGCAGTCGCTTAACCAACTGAGCCACCCAGGCGCCCTAACCTCTCGATTATTTTAAGACATAGCAAAAAGCTAATTTGTGGTTATTATTCCAATGAAGCCTATTGTTAAATTCACACTTTACTATGACAAGCATTTCACCTCAGCTCATTTTATATGTTAGACCTTCAGCTTTAGCCCTTAAGGGGAAAGACCGGTGGTGAGGAAACGAGTCTTCTTCGAAAGTGGCATTTGATGGCAGGTTCTAGGCTCCAGGACTCCTGCGACTCCGCCTGCTGGTTTGAAGTGTCTGCCCAGCATCATGGAGACTGTGCAGTGTGTATGGGGTCTTGGATGGTGGGTGGGAATTAGAAATGTGGGGGGAGGAGACATTCCAGGAGCAGACACAGCTAGATGGCCATCATTCAGAATGTGGCCAGAAGCACAGCCTGGCCAGTCCCTTATCTTTGTGCAGCCACGCCTACTTTTCGTTGTTGTTTTTTTTCCCTAAGATTTTATTTATTTGTCAGAGAGAAAGAGAGCACAAGCAGGGGGAGAAGCAGGCTCCCTGCTGAGCAGAAAGCCCGCCATGGGGCTCAATCCCAGGACCCTGGGATCATGACCTGAGCTGAAGGCAGACGCTTAACGACTGAGCCACCCAGGCGCCCCTACTTTTCATTGTTGAGGATATACCTTGAAGTCATGTTGCACGTAATGCCAAAGAGGGCAGAGGAAGCGTGGCCACTTTTAGCCAGCCCCCCCCCGCCCCCAGACACCTCAGCGGCCCTTCTGTCTGGGGAGCTAAGAGAGCCACAGGTGAATGGTGGGCAGGCACGGCGGAGGTGAAGTCCTTGCTCTTTTATCGGCTGAAAGAAGGGGGTCTGCTTGTGTGCAGATAACCTGGGCGGGAGGGAGGGTGAGATTTCCAGTGTATAGTGTGACAGCTTACCCATGGATTAAGCATTCGGCATCACACCTTTCTACCGGGTTGAGAGAATTTCTCCAAACTTGAAAGTGAAGACTTGGCCACCCTGGTCTGATCACAGCCTTAAGGTGCTGAGTGCAGGGCTCAGGAAAGGCCTGGAATGCATATTAAATTTCTCGCTTTCTTGTCAGGACTTTGCCAGCCTCCATCCTGTTCCCTAAATACACTGTGTTTTTTAGAAGTGAGTTCCTTTTTTGCCAGGGCAGGGGCCACATCTGGTGCTGCTGACGTTGCTTACCTAAGAGCCAGCCATCTCGGGAATATTTCAGAAGGGCAGTTGAAAAGCCACATCGTCCCTCTCATTCCTCGTGTACTGCTCTTGTGGGGATTAGGGGTTACAGTGGGTCCGGACTGAGTGTCAGGCTCTTCTTGAGTGCACCATCCCCACTCACTGTAAACCCATCTACCCAGGACATTCCAGACATTGCTGCAGTGGAATCCAGACTGACCAGGTGACCCTTGGCTTTTCTTCTAACTCGAAGCCAGTGATTTTACAATAAGCTGTGTTTCCAGCTGGGCCTGGGAGGTCTTTGGTAGACGAGGCGGTCGGCAGTATCTGCCTCTAATGTGAGGTCATTATAGCCAACTTTTGGTTTATTCTTTCTCTTGGGTGGCCAGGGCACCGGAAAGTAGCCGTTAGACTGTCATCAAGCCCTGAAATAATCTGGAATGTTTCCTCAAATTACTGTCCATTTGGGAGGTCATTGCAGGGATAGGACTCACTTCCATGAATGGGAGAGGAGTCAAGGGAAGCTTTCCGTGTTGGCCTCACACAGAGCGCTGCTAGCTAGCGGGCAAGTCTGGCCCCTGCTTTCTGGCTGGAACAGGAGCATCTACCTCCCAGGCTCCTTCGGCTGTGCTGATCAGCCCCATCTCGCTGCTTAGACAGCTCTTCCCTCCTCTCCCCAAGGCCAGCCGTCTGAATTGGAGGGGGAGGGGTCCACTTCAATTCCATTAAATGCTTATTTTTCTTTCCATTTGCCAGTAATTCCCGAAGCATCTATAGCTTCCAGGTTACTGTTCAGTCTTGATGTGGGGGTGATTGCTGCCCTGTTCCTGCTCTCACAGTGTGAACTGTGGCTCCAGAATGTGGCTTGGGTTTTGCTCATCTTAACACCGCGATGATAGAAATAGCAACCATATCAAGTGTGATCTAGGATAGGACTTACTCTCTGCTAAAAGTAATGTCAGTGGATGGTTTATTTACTTCTGTCATCTGCTTTTTTATCTCTAAAAGGTCATTTGTAATCATCACCTGATATGTGTGTAATTTTTTGTTAGAATTCAGCATTTTATGTGGACTGTGAGTCACTGGTTCGAGCCCTTCAAGAACTGCCTCTCTCACTCCGACTCAATGTTGCTGCCGAACTGGTCCAGGTAAAAACCCCGACAGGATCTGTCAGCTGGTGCGGGTTAGGGCAGATGAAGAAAAAGAGTGAAAAATGTCACTCTGCAGGATGCCTCAGCATCAGCTTTTCCTTTGATAAAGCTGAGGCTCTTGTATCAAGGTATCATTTTGAAAGTTTTAAGGGAGAATCAAATAATTTTGAGTCTTTTTTTTTTTTTTTTACATTTTACATGTGAAACATTTTGAAGGATCAAAGGTAATGGAATTGAATGAAATGTAAAGTATAAAATCTGACTGGTATTTTACTCAAAAATTAATGTGCCAGGCTCTGTGTTTAGCACTAAGCAGACAGTGGTGATCAGACAGACATGGTTCTTGATCTCATGGAGCTTAAGCTATTGGGAAATGTGAGTATTGGTCAAGTTATCCAATTGTGGTGTGTCCCATGAAGGAGTGTAGTGTGCTATGAGAATATATAATAATGAACCTGATCTACTCTGGTGTGATTAGGAATGGCTTTCCTGAAGGGGCGTCAGATGAGCCGAGATCCAGAGTATAAAAACACGTGAGTTGGAATTTCGAGAGGAGCGACCCAGCCAGATCTGCCTTAACACGGCTGCTGAGAATGAGGATGCCCAGGAGCATTCTGGCTGCAGAATGGAGGGGGTTGTGGGAACGGGTGGGTGTGTGTGTTGGCAAATGTGCGGGGGCGTATACCCACCAGCGGAGACTGGGTCACACCAGGAGACTGCTGCAGCAGGCCGGGGGGCAGCGTACATGGGACCAGGGCGACGATGGTAGAGACAGCAGAGAATTGGACTTGACCAAGATGTACTTCAAAAGGAAAATTAGCAGGGCTTGGAAAATACTGGAAATGGTGAGCAAGCAGAGAATTATCCTTGGCCTTCCAGTCTGTGCAACTCAGCGCTGGGGTGGTTATCAGGAAGGGGGAGGTTTGGATGTTATGGGTCTGTGCCTCTGAGCTATCAAAGTGGAAATACGAGTCGGTTATAGAAGTCTCTAGTTGAGAATGAAGGGCTAGAAACGTAAATATACCAGGGTAAGATAGCAGCAGATGAATGAGCTGACAGAGGGGGAGGCCCAACAGACCACACCAGAGCTACTTCACAATGTAACTGTGGCTCGACTGCATTTTTAAAAAAGTGAAACCCTGGGCAGTACTAATTGTAAAGAGAACCCCAGCAACTGAAACGAGCCACTTCGTGCTGCAGCTGCATGTGTTGCTGCACTTGAGCAGACGCATGAATTGGTTACCCACCCGACTCTTGTTTCTGTGGCCCTGACTGGCCCCCGGTTTAGGGCAGCAAGTAGAATTCAGGGCTGGGGGGCAGGGCAGGGAAGTAGAGAGGATGGCATTTGCCTCTGACGGAATCACCATGGAGCTTTAGGAAGGTTTGGGGGTGTTTGGGCTTTTCTTAGTGATTGGGAGAGCACTGCTTTCCCTGCCGGGTGTCCAGAGATGTTCCAAGTCCTGACAAGCGTGGCTGGGGCGCGTTCCCCGCAGCACGGTGAAGGGTTAGCACAATACGCCAGGGAAACACCGAGCTGAAGGTGATGGGGCCTCAGGCAGAAAAGGAAGCGCTGTGACCATCGGAAAGTGAGGATTTGTGTCAGATGTAGAGCAGTTATTCTCAACTGTGTACGTCAGAATCATCTGGGGAGTTAAAAACAAAAGCCACGTGAGACGCCCACATGCCAGCTTTGTCTTGCACACTGACAACGACGGAGGACTGTTTGTGTGGAAAGCCATCCTGTTTGAAAAGCCCTGAGGAGTTATTAGCACACTGGATCTGCTCACGATGCTTCAGCGTGCACATAAGGGGACAGTGCCTCCGCCAGGGGTTGAACCTCATTCTGAGGTTCTACCCTCTCTGCCACCATGCTGGTCACCCCAGGCCTCCCTCCAGAACAGAGCTGCTCAGCCTTAGCCCTACATTACAGTCACCTGGAGAGTTAACTCTTGTTAAATTATTGCAGAAAAGTGCACGCATAAATATATGTAACCGTGGAATCAGCGTCCAGATCAAGAATCAGAATATTGGCAGCACTCCTGACGCCGCCCGTCCGCCGCGTCGCTACTTCCCTAAAACCACTCTCCTGACTTCTAATAGTAAAGATGAATTTTGCCCGTTTTTGGACTTTTTACAAATGTAATCAAATAGTAGGTTTGCGTTTGTGTCTGGCATTTTTCACTCGAATGTTACTAAGAGTCGTTCTTGATGACTCTGTCCCTTCACCTTTATTATTAGTGCATGTAAGTACCGTGCACAGATCTGATTTGCTAATTACTTCTGGGTGCATTTTACAGGTGTTTATCTCCTCACAGCTCTAAGCATACGTACATTCACCCAGACCTGGGGTACTGCCAGTTCTCAGGGCAGTTATAGAAAGACATGCCCTTCTGATGTCAACTCTGCAATGGCACAGAGCAGAGGTGGGCAGAGGGGGAGGCACGGCCCTGTGGTGTTTCAGTGAGGTCACCCCATTTACGCCAACTCAGTAAGGAAGGGTTCTGGGGCAGGGGGAACCCTTTGTGAACTTCCTGTCTGAATTGAATTTTCCTACTCCACAAAGTTTGGCTTGCTTCTCTTTCAGACCACCCTTCCTTTAGAGCTTCCTCAGGTGAAACCAAAGAGAAATGAGGAAGGCAAGGGACTGGGGATGCGGTTAAAAGGGCCCCTGGGACCTGGAGGAAAGGGCTCCATCTCCGAGCTGAAATCGGCCGCGGCTGGCTGCCCCACGTACCTGGATAAAGATGGCCCAAGCCCTGCTCCCTCACAGGGTTCTCAGAAACCCAGCACCCCACTGCAGTCAGCAGCGGACCACTTGGAAGAAGAATTAGACCTGCTGCTTAGTTTAGATGCACCTGTGAGAGACGGAGATAACATCGCACCAGACCAGACCTCTCAGGACCAAGAATCTGAGAAAGATGGGAAGGTGGCCCAAGAAGAAAAAGGTATGGCTTCCATTTTATTCCCTATCCATCTTCTCTTTTGTGTGCCAACAGCCCCACCTGCGTCACGTCCCTCCCCCTCTCCACCAGCGTCTGACATCGATCTGCCGCTGTCCGCTGACCTTTCTGACAGCCTGCCTCTCAGTCGCTATGCCAGGCTTGCAGAGCTGCTCCCTGCCTGATTGCAGTATTAAACCCGGGGCTGCCGCTGGACCGGGCGCTAGAAAAAGGCATCCGGATCCTTGTCGCCCTCAGCTCTGCAGCAGCAGACCTTTTAATCGACTTCTCCAGACTTCTGGCTTGCTATTTCGATCTTACTTTTGTACGAAAGAGCACTTCGGCCTCTGTGCGTGCCCTGTGAGCCCGCAGGCCCTCTGCTACAGAGAGGCCGAGGGGGTCTGCTCCATCCCTGCACTGCACTGGAGAACCTGTAAGGACTTCCCAGGATTGCTACGACAGTAAAAGAAAATGGAGCTGCTGGTCTTTTTAGAAAACCAGTGAACTGTGACATTCAACTTCAGAATAAATAGAAGAGCAAATCTCTACCCCATTTACTAATTTGTTTAGCTATTAATTACTGTATCCTCTAACCATAATAGGATGTTTCCTCTAGTTGTAAGCACAGTAATAATCAGGGCTGAATTCTATCATGGAACAAACCCCAAGGAAACCGTCACCCTCAATTTTGGGATTAACGTGAAGTTGTTAACGCTTTTATTTCCCCAGGTCCTGCAGAGCTCTCTGTGATGGAAGAAAAGAATGTGGAATCTGAGCAACCATGTACATCAAAAACTGTTACTGAGGAAGAGCTTGAAGACTGGTTGGACAGCATGATTTCCTAACATGAAAGAAAAAGGAGGAAAAAAAAAAAGTGCCTGAAGCAAATTTTGATTGCCTTGTCAGTAAGGGCGGGCCCAAGGCTGTCCTTCCAGAACAGCTGGTTTCTGAGCATGCCTCGAGCCAGTGTGTTCTACCACGCTTGCCGCAGTGAACGCCCAGCTCTGGCCCACGACATCCAAAACTATACATCTAAGAGGCTCGTTGCATTTGTTCTCTGGCTTAGCAATCTAATAGGTTCCTCGAGGGCAGGGGATGTTATGGTTCTTATTTCCAGCCTCCTTCCTTTCCATGTTTACAGCAGAGCAGGTGCTGCTGATAGAATAGCAACAAGGCATGCATTTGTGGCAAAAATAAACGAACGCTGGTCTATGGAATTCCTTTCTTTCTTGGGTGGGGTGTTAGGCCCTTTGTCTCGTGTCCCTTCTTCCAGTAATCACAGGACGGCTGTAGAATCATCCAGAAGAGGTAAATCACCCCAGATTGGTGTGTATTACTTTATTGCAGTGGGTACTTCCTTTGATGTAAGGAGATTCACCTAAACACAGCAGCTCCAGTACTTACAAGGGAACCATAAAGCAGTACTCAATTTGGCATAAGATTGAAATTTTTCTGGATTTTCAGTACAGTACTTCTAATAACAGCAGTTGACAAGCTGTTACTGAAAAAAATGATAGGAATAACCTTCAAGTGCGGTTTCATAAAGACGGAAGATCAACACAACTCATTAATGGAACTGTCCGTCTGGAACAGAAACATAAAAAATTTGCATAGCTATATCTAAAGAGATTTTAAGGCACTTAATCGATATTTCAGTGTCGACAAAGTGTTGGGTGTGTTTTTCTATTTCTTTAACTGCTTAAAGCTTTTCAAGCTGATTCTGAATACATTCACTAGCAAGTACCATGGGAGAAATCTGACTGCAGTTAAAATGATTTTTTTGTAGTTCAGACCATGAGTCACTAGTGGATACTGTCATGTGATATTCAAGTGTTTAAAATTTCAGTATTGTGCATTGAAGACTTCATACTTCTAGTCCTTTCCTCAATGACATCATTGCAACAACTTAGTTCCATTAGAACTGAAAAACTTGAAGGTATTCTCAACTACAGTTTCCTTGATTTTTTGCCATCTTTCAACATTTTGGTAGGTTGTCTCCCCCAGGGATATGTCCATTAGGCACAAAAAGCCAAATCAATCCCAAAATATCACATAATTGTAACAAACACTTCCTCTTGTAAGGGAGGCATTTAGAATAGGTCACATTTCAAATATTTTGCAGAACTGTAAAAAGGATTTAGTTCCCTGGAAGTTGACCGTCCAGAATTGTGGAGTTTCTTTCATTCTGATTTATCCAAGCTGATCTTCATATTGTTTCCGAAAGCAGTCACCAGCTGGGAAGAAATCCCAACACCTTTCTTGGTACATCTTCCAGACGTAAGATTCCTGAAATAATGGGAACAAAGGGTACTTCTTTTTAAACCACAGTAAGCTTAAACCCAGGTGGTTTTTACTCCGTAGGTCTCCCTTGGGGAAGGGTGATGGGTCCCAACTAGTACCTTCTTCCTTGCTCTGTTCCCAGCCCAGGCTAGTTTAGGAGCAAAAAGTCATTCCCCAAAACACTGAACACAATGTAATGATTCCAAGTAAAAATGCTTAAAGATCTAGCAACAGGCTGATTCTATGCCATTTGTAATTGGTAGAAGGCAGAGGAACGCACAATGAAGGGATAGTGAGTGCTGGCTCGGGCAGATGCCTGGAGCATTTGAAGGGAGATCTAGAACCAGTTGCCTCTCAAGTGTCTGAGCTGTGAAGCGGTCCCACAGATCTGATGCTGTTTGAGTATTAGGTAACCTATCTTTTCTTCCCTTTGTTCTCTTATCTCTGCATTTGTTTCTCATACTTAGTCACAGAATCCCTTTTGACACATACTTTCATTCATACTACTCACACCTCCACCTTCCCTGTGTCACCCACACATGAGGTGGTTGTCTTTCTCTGGCTGTCTCTCACACCATTTTACTCTCTTTGTTAGAGCCACCCACTCAGCTCCTCCTTGTCTTTTTCTCTGTAATGTTCTCCCCACCTCCAGCTCTTCTACTCTGAAGCAGTAACCATAAGGGTTTAGAAAATGTCAGTGTTAGTTGGGTAGGATAACCAGAAAGTCTTTAGGGAGAGATTGGAGTTGCCTGAGAATATTGGCTTCTTGGGTCACACAGAGATGGCGGAATTATGCAGAGGAAAAATGTACGTTGGAGACTAATGAAGTCATCTGTCTACTTCAGACTTCCTGTGCTCTGTTGAGTCTCAAGACTTCAGAAACGGAAACTCCTAATGCAGGGGTACGATTCTTTATTTTATTTTTTTAAAGATTTTATTTATTTATTTGAGAGAGAGAATGAGAGACAGAGCACGAGAGGGAAGAGGGTCAGAGGGAGAAGCAGACCCCCCGCTGAGCAGGAAGCCTGATGCGGGACTCGATCCTGGGACTCCAGGATCATGACCTGAGCTGAAGGCAGTCGCTTAACCAACTGAGCCACCCAGGCGCCCCAGGGGTACGATTCTTTTTTTTTTTTATTTTTATGTTAATCCCCATACATTACATTAGTTTTAAATGTAGTGTTCCATGATTCATTGTTCGCATATAACACACAGTGCTCCATTCAGTACGTGCCTTCTTTAATACCCATTACCAGGCTAACCCGTCCTCCCACCCCCCTCCCCTCCAGAACCCTCAGTTTGTTTTTCAGAGTCCATCGTCTCTCATGGTTCGTCTACCCCTCCGATTTCCCCCGCTTCATTCTTCCCCTCCTGCTACCTTCTTCTTCTTCTTCTTCTTTTTTTTCTTAACATATATTGCATTATTTGTTTCAGGGGTACAGATCTGAGATTCAACAGTCTTGCACAATTCACAGCGCTTACCAGAGCACATACCCTCCCCAGTGTCTATCCCCAGGGGTACGATTCTTAAGACATTTTATTTCTCACCTGACCCGTGTGTTCTGTTTCATCTTTATTAATCAGATACATCAGGAAGAACCTGGAACGAGGGGAAAAAAGGTATAATAAGTGAGAAAAAGACAATATTATTTTGGTTCGTCTTTTTGTGAGGAGAAATTCTTTTTACCATTCCCAAACCTTGGGCTAAGTATACTTGTGAGGAAGCATTTCGGCTACCTTTTTCCTAACTGCCTCTACTTTTTCAGAGAACTAGGCAGAAAGGGCACACACAGAGGGGAACCGTATGACATGACTGTTTATTTTACTCTCCCGTTCCTTCCTCAGCCACTGTCCCCTCTGTTGACCACGGATACTCACAAATAGTTGGCTAAGTTGTGCTCTTGTAACGTGTGTATTTCAAAGCCATGAGGAATCGCGTCAAAATAGTCATTGCCGATCCCACAGATGAAACATTTCGTCTAAGACGAATAAGAGAAGCAGTAAAGGCGTTAGCACACGCGACATTACAGGCAGGTGGGAAAGAGGTGATGACCTCTGATCGAACGGGGAGACCATGAAAAAATATTTCTCTCTTTAATGCTGCTGGCCGTTAGTCCTCTCCTTCACAGTGTCACATCCTTAGCTCCTAGCTAGTGGAGCAGGGTGGAGGCGGCAGGCCGGGGAGGATGAAGCAGAAGCCAGGCCCAGAGGACAGGCACAGCAAACAAACTTTGTCGGTCACTTGCCTAAGACTGGCCCTATGTAACTGCAGACCCGAGTATTTAAAAAACGCTTTTGCTGTAAGATACAAAAATGGAGTTGGAGCTAGTCGAACTTTACCTCCATATCTTCTCGCACTTGTTCCTGCTGGTCTCTTAGCTCTCCAAAAGCATCAATAATAAGACCTGGTATTTTAAATACAAAGACAGATAAAGTGTTTACAGTCATCTGTTTCGGGGCTCAAGGTAGAGGTTCAATGGTAGAGGCCACATTGTTTTGTGCAAAAAAAAAAAAAGAATTATCAGGCCAACTCAGTAAAGCAAAATCAGAAAAAAATCGTTGTGTTTTCAAATGCTGCCTCCTGGCTCACCATTTCTCAGCCTTTGTCTTACTCCACCTTTCTGCAGTGCACAATGCTAGCAGCTTACTCCTTGACCCACTTGGCTCCCCCCAGTCCATCCCTGTTCTATTACGGTGCTTGGCCACTCTCTTTTCAGTCTTCCTTGTGGGCTCTTCCTCTTCTCCAGCTCCTTAAGCATTGAAATAGATCAGGATTCCTCTTCAGTTTCTTTGTTTCTCCTTCCGGAGAGTCTCCTCTACACTCAGATTTTTGAGTACCACCCCCCAGCGCTGATGGATCCCATTTGTACTGTTTCATTTTTGTATATTTATTTTATGTGGACTTACTATATTTATTATTTTCCTCCTATTCCATTCCTGACTTGTGTCTTGAAAGACCTATTACAGTTAATGGCTTCTTAGCCCTCAACACCTGCATGTTTATAGGTACCTCACCTTGGCATGACTCAAATTCATCACGGTCTTTCTCTAGTTCCTGACAAGCTATTGACTAAAATATCAGTACCCCTCCCCACAAAAGAAAAAACCTGTCACTCTTTCACGGTTCCTCTCTCTGCCCTTTCACCACCACCTTGCCTGGGAGGACAGGCTGTGGGACAAGACCAGCCTCAGGAGATCTCTAGGAAGCAGAGTGAGAAGGCGATAACCAGTTCCGAGTGGGGGATGGAGAGAGGTGGGGGGGGGGTCCTCCATTCAGATTTTCTGGTTTCTTGTGTGTCTGGGTGTATCTCTGGCTTTATGTCTGGCCACTTGAGTGCATAGTAGGTGCTCAATAAATTTTTGTCGAATTAACTAGTAAATGAATGTACAAACCTCTCTAGATAATGTCATAGATACCGAAAGATAAAGCACTAGGCATAAGCCGTGCTCATACTTAACGTAACTGGCAACATACCCTGAATGATGGCCAGCAAGATGACAATGACGAAGAAGAAGAAGGTAATGTCAAAGACAATGCGGTACATCTCATAAGGGTCACCAGCAGGGTCTTCAATTTCGTCGCCAATGCCTCCTCCGGCTCTCACTCCCACGTACATGTGGAACAGGTAACACTGGAGAAGAAAAAGAATGGCAGTTCAGGTCAAAGCCACAGGATTTTGTTTTCAGCAAGATGGATGTGAGCTCTTTTGCGAGGCAGGGGGAGGGCGCTCCTCGGTGATGTCAGTCCTCACACAGCTAGCTGCTGTCCTCTAAGCCCACTGGTCAGGGTAGGGTCTCGGGAGGTGGCAAGACTTGTTACACTTAGCCTTTAAAAGATATTCTTTGCTCATTTAAAAGAAAAAAAAAAAAAAGGTTTGAACGATTTGACACCTACGAGGGAGTTCATGTAGGGCATGTGTAAGTTAAAACAACGCTGGGCCCTGATGAACATGCATTCGCCAGATGGGAGTTTGCCTTCATTTAGAGTGCCACCTCCGGAAAAGGCCTCCTCTCCTCCTGCATCCTCTGTGCATCCGGGAGGGCAGGGATTCCTGCCGTGTCTGCGGGAAGACTTTTCCTCCTCCGGGCTGCATGTGTGAGCCAGTGTAGGCATCTGGGAGCTGGATCCCAGAGCAGGGCACCGCCCTCTGTCTGCCCTGCCTGGTGGGGTGAGGTGCAAAGGGAAAGGCAGTGACCGGGGAAAGGCAGGGGAAGCGTGGAGATGCGGGCCAGTCACACTGGTGCTCTCCCTCTGCTAGCTCACCGGGAGCTGCGCCTTTCCTGCCCACAAATGGCTGGCAGGACAGGAACCCCCCCCCCCCTCCTGCTGCTCTGACGGTTTTTCAGATGATAGTGGTTTTTCTGAAAGAACCCCATCAGGCTTGTTGAAATAAATTGAGCACCAGTTTCATGGGACTAGACCCCCCAGATCTCAGAGACAAAGGACCAAGGCTTGACTTCCAAGAAATTTAGATGCAGGTCCATTCACATTCAGATAGAGGTAATTTGCCTCTTTAACACAAGCGTGGATGGATGAGACCCCCCCCATCCCCCTCCCGCTCTGCAGTGTGCTCCTTCCACTTTCCACTTGGGCTTAGACTAGTGCACCTGCAACCCGTCTCCCTCCATCTGGCTGTCCGGGACACTTCTCCCTGTATTCTGTTCTAATCTCTGTTGGGGGCGGGCTCTCACCGTCATCATGTCGTCACACTTCATATCGGGCTCATCGTCATCTTCACTTTTGTTGTAGAACTTGCGGAAGAAGTTGAAGGCCACCACGGTGTAGAGGTAAACCACCACGGCCAGGAGACCGACAGTCAGAACCAGCTGGGGGTGGGAGGGAGACAGGAGAAAGAAGGTGAGTCTTCTCCACTCTTGGAGGTTCTCAGGAGACTCCAAGGTAACAAGAAAGGTGAGGTGGGAAGGGGACAGAGGAGGGGTGGCAGCGAAGGCGGTCCTTATGGTGGACAAAACAGCCTATGGGGAGAAGACTGTAATGGTGGTGGGGGTTGTGGACTAAATTCTGTCTCCCCCCAAATTCCTAAGCTCCAGCATCTCAGAATGTGACTGAATTTGGAGATCAGGCCTTTACACTTGATCTTAGCCAAAAGGCCGAGAAGCAATGGAGATCAGGCCTTTAAAGAGGTAAATTGCAATGATGGATTTAGAATGGGCCCTGTTCCAGTCTAACTGGAGTTCTTACAGACAGATTAGGACACAAAGAGACGCCAGGAGCTACAGGCACAGAGGGAAGGTCAAGTGAAAAAGCAAGAGGGTGGCTAGGTGTAAACCAAGGAGAGAGGCCTCCGAAGGAAACCAAGTCTACTCCCACCTTGATCTTAGACTCCCAGCCTCCAGAACTGAGAGGAAATAAATCTGTTGTTTAAGCCACCAGCCTGGGGTTCTGTGATGGCAGCCTGAGCAGATGCATACCCGGGCTACGGGACTGGGCCTCAGCAATGTAAGAAGGGATTTAAGGATTGAACAGTGACGGTGCCAGGAGGGTGCCCTTGCTTTTTTTGCAGAGAGAGCCGTGAGTGGAGAATTAACAATATGGCTCCTACTCTAACGCTGCTTCTAAAGAAATGAAAGGTTCTTGGACTGGTGGGTATCCCTACAGTACATGTTTTCATCAATAACCATGAGTGGATAATTGTCATAGCTTTGAGGCCGCCATAAGAATTATTTATGATGGTTTAGCGAAGTGACATTTTTCATAATCAAGAAATCTGCCTAGAACCATTGTAGGGGTCATAGGGCATGCTTATTTCTTGGCTGGAGGAAGTACTCTGAATGAGGATGATGCGGGATCTGCTCATCTGGCCCATATGAGGGACTGGGGGTTGAGACGGAGCGATGAAGATCACAGTCATTATGAAGATAAGACCTTTGCTCTCGAGTTTCAGGTTGTTGCACAAAAGGGGGTAGGCATGAGTACTGAGATAAATACCAGAAGAAAAGTATTCATTCTTTGAATGATGAATAATAACTTAGCAAACCTCAGACAGCAGACCTCACAGAATGCAGTTGGTTTTAGAAACAGAGAAAAAACCTGGGCTTTGCACCAAGGAAGAAATGGGCTAGTTCTGCCACTTAGCGGCTGTGTGGTCTTGGGGGAGACACTTAGCGTCTCTGAACTTCAGTTCTCTTATCTGTCAAGTGAGCATAACATCTACCTTACAAGGTAGTTGTGAGCCTATCACAGTCCCGGGCCCATGGCACAAGCTGGGCACAGTTGTTTTTTGTTTTGTTTTGTTTTACAATCTTGCCAGAGTTTATTTAGCAAGCCCGTATAAGAAATTCATTGTTTAAGCTTTCCATTTAAGGTACATGTTTGTGTAATGTCATTAAGCTAAGTCAATAAAAACTGACGTTTCAATATCTGAGTAAAGGGGAAGGAATAAATTCTAAAAGAACATATTGCAGAACTGGTGTTCCACTGATCACACTTTGGGAAACACTGCCTTTATAGGATCATCAACCCAAACAAGAAACATTGACTATTGCTACTACCAGAAACCTAGAGGAAATAAACCACCCTAATACCTGATGATCTAGCACCTTTTATCTTTTAGAAATTTTTCTGAGTAGAGTTGACAATGTTACAGAGATGCTGAATCACCACATTGTACACCTGAAACTAATGTATGTTACGTGGTGCTCAGTAGAAGTGTAGCTCCCGTCTGTTACCATACAATGCTGTTGGAATACCACTGACTATCTTCCCTATGCTGAGCCTTCTTCTATTACCACAGCTTATTCATCCCCTCACTAGAAGCCTGTGCCTCCCACTCCCTTCACCCATTCTGCCCAAACCCCCAACCTCCTTCCCTCTGGCAACCATTGGTTCTCCATGTTTATAGATCTGATTCCAACACCTTTCGTTTTAGAACAATTAAAGGTCAATTTTGACTTTATTTTTTTCTGGTTGGAAACCCTATTTTTTTAAGGTGTACAAGGTGATGATTTAAAATATGTATACATTGTAAAATATGCCACAATCAAGGTAATTAACATATCTGTCACCTCACATAGTTACAATTACTGTGTGTGGGGGGGACTGTGAGAACACTTCAGATCTACTGTCTTAGCAAATTTCAAGTACACAATACAGTATTTTTAACTACAAGTACCATTCTTTACATTAGATCCCCAGAATTTATTCATCTTATAGCTGAAAGTTTGTACTCTCTGACCAACACACTCCCTTTTCCCCCATCCCCTGGCAACCATCATTCTACTCTGTGGTTCTAGGAGTTCAATTTCTTTAGATTCCACGTATAAGTGAGATCATACAGTATTTGTATTTCTCTGTCTAGCTTATCTCACTTAACATTAATAGTCTCAAGGTCCATCTATGTTGTTGTGAATGCCAGGATTTCCATTTTTTATGGCTGATTAATATTCCATTGTATGTACATACCACATTTTCTTTATGCATTCATCCATTGATGGGCACTTAGGTTTTTTTTTTTTTTAAAGGTCTTTTTTTTTTTTTTTTTTAAAGATTTATTTATTTGAGAGAGCGAGAATGAGAGAGAGAGAGAGTACATGACGGGGGGAGGGTTAGAGGGAGAAGCAGGCTCCTTGCTGAGCAGGGAGCCCGATGCGGGACTCGATCCAGGGACTCCAGGATCATGACCTGAGCCGAAGGCAGTCGCTTAACCAACTGAGCCACCCAGGCGCCCCAACACTTAGGTTTTTTTCCGTGTCTTGACTATTATGAATAATGCTTCAATGAACATGGGAATGCAGGTATCTCTTTGATATAGTGATCTCATTGGCTTTGGATATATACCCGTAAGTGGGACTGCTGGATCATGTGGCAGTTCTAGATTTAATTTTCTGAATTTTCTGAGGGTTCTCCATAATGGCTGTACAAATCCTGGCACATTTTAACTTCTTTCTCTACTCCCTCTCCTACACAAAGGTTTAGAGATGGGAGGGAACTCATGTCTCATTTATGAAGTTGCACGTAATGAGGAAAGAAATGCTAAGGAGTTTGTTGACAAAAGGAGCCACTAGAGGATTTTAATCAAGGGATTGACCCTGGCAACACTGTAGAAAACAGACTGGAGGGTGCCTGGGTGGCTCAGTTGGTTGAGCGACTGCCTTCGGCTCAGGTCGTGATCCTGGAGTCCCGGGATCGAGTCCCACATCAGACTTCCTGCTCCGCAGGGAGTCTGCTTCGTCCTCTGACCCTATCCCCTCTCAGGTGTTCTCGCTCTCTCATTCTCTCTCTCTCTCAAATAAATAAATAAAATCTTTAAAAAAAAAAAAAAAAAGAAAGACGGGATATAGAAGAGGCTGGACACAGCCATGTCTATATAGACAGATACAGATGCAGACATGTATGTGTGTGTATATATATATGTCTGAGTGATTGCTTTTTTTTTTTTTTTAAAGATTTTATTTATTTATTTGAGAGAGAGAGAATGAGAGAGAGCACATGAGAATGGGGAGGGTCAGAGGGAGAAGCAGACTCCCTGCTGAGCAGGGAGCCCGATGCAGGACTTGATCCTGGGACTCCAGGATCATGACCTGAGCCGAAGGCAGTCGCTTAACCAACTGAGCCACCCAGGCGCCCTGAGTGATTGCTTCTTAATCAGAAACATGTTTCAGAAGTACCCGGGGAGCTTCCTAATTGCATAGCCTACTTACCAACCCCCAGGGAGTGTATCAGATTTGTGGAGGAAAGGGTAAACCAGGAAAGGTCTCCAGAGCGATTCTGATATGTCCATCACCTCCTTCCCTCTCCCTTTTTCCTGGCTGATCTAAATGTTCGGAGTTTCTACATCAAGGTCTTATGTCTCTTAAGTGATGGCTACAGTTCTGCAGTAACAATCTACTGGTTCATGTGTCTGGCCAGGAAAGGTGTACTATACACCATGACACATACCTTCCTGCCATACACTAGTGTACCACATGTTGTTGGCTTTTTTTCCCCTATCCGTATCTAGGCCCCTCCTGTTCTGCACAGTACAAACCCCAATACCTGCTTGCCATTGTGAGTTACAGATGACAGAATAGTCCTCAGTGTCTTGAAGCCCATTGCGATGTCCAGCAGATGAGCAGCGAAGAAGAAGTTGTTGTAGTGGCCCAGGACTGACATGGTTGTATACCAGGCAAGGTAGAGAAAGGACTGCGGAGAAAGGACGGACAGGCGATTTAGCAACCTTTCAGGCATTCGTGCCTCATGATGGGCCCATTCAACCATTTTTTCCCCTGGATACTGAGGAGCTGAGGTGCCGCAACTGGCCTAAGAATTGCCAAGTGAAACGCCTTCCACCACTGCTGTTCCCCCAGCACCGGGAAGGCCCTCCATCTTTGATAAGCGAGCACTGAATCTTCCTGGCACCCACCCTAGCTTGTGGCCCTGTGGCATCCAGTGACATAGATTCCGTGGTACAGAATCTTGTTTTTCCGGGTGCCATACTCACGTTGTCAGTAAAAACAACTCCCAGCTTCCAGATATGGTACTTCATGTCAATGGAACTCAGCCTAAAGGGGAACAAAAAAATTTTAAAACTTATAAATGTCAGACTTAAGTGTTTAATAAGGGGGAAAATTAAGTTTTTCCTCTCAGGTTTAATAATCTAAACACGGCTCTGAGCTTTATCAAGTTGTATGTGTTCCCCAAGAGACCGAGAACGGTTGAATCACACATCTTGAAATTTTAATTAGTCTTTCTCTTTCAGCTCTAACAGGCATAAAAGCTGATAGGTCTTTAAATTTCTTGAGGCCGTGTTCTCCCAGTATGTCAGAAGCTAGAAGAAAACCCCTAAGCCAGACCAGAGCCTGAGTGCACATGGGCGTGCTGCAGGCCTTCCCTCTGGCAAACTGAAGAGAACTGGAAAAACAAAGGATCCACTTGGGCCAGACTTGGGATTTGAACCCCTAAGCTCTGTACCATGACACCAGAGAGGCCGCCTCTGCTTTGCTCTCTTCGACTGGGCTGAAATCAAGGGCATTTTTGTCCAAACCCAGGAGTTCGGCAATGCGTTCTGCTCCGTAGAGATCTCCGTACTTGTTGATCACCTGGAGAGAGAGGACGACAGAGTGAGCTCGGGCCGCGTAGCACGATGCTGTCTCTGGCCCCAAGGTCTTCAGAGCTTCCCTATGCTCTGGGCTCTTTCAAGAGGGTTGATGAAGACACGATTCAAAATGCAACAGGAAAATAAAGAGGAAAAAAATAGCCCCAGGAGAAAACAGAAACAAAAGAGACCAAGTGAAAACCGCTTCTCAAGCTAATACCTTTTCGGATGGGAGAAGAAAACTAGTATGCAGAAAGTAGTGATGGTGTTAAGCTGTTTAGGGCAGAGGAGTATAGGAATGGAGCCAAAACCTACATATGTTCAGACAAAAACCCTTCTGTGACTTACTCTGTTCATGATACCATCATAAAAGCAACAGCAGGTTTCTTCATGTTTGTATATGTAGAACTTAAAAAAAAAATCTACATTTCTTTGGTGGTCATGGAAACCACCTCCCCACCCCCACCAACTGACAAGGCATACCTTTCTCTTGACAAACTTGTCCCAGTAGTTATTAGGAAAAGATCTGAAAAAGAAAGTGAAAAGGGGAGGTTCTTAACATCAAGGCAAACACATCAAGAAGCTATGAGATCTGTGTCTGGATCTAGGATCTCCTTGGGTTTTGTCCCGCTCATTCAAGAATTCAGACTGATTGAAGCTCAGAGTCACCACAGATCTAACTGATCGATGGCCTTGCTTCTTTGTGTTGGCTTCTGAAACACCTGGAGAGCCACTCTGCATTTTCTGCCTCAAAATTATGGTAAAGAGTCAGGATTTGTGATGGTAGACTAGACAGAAGCAGGTACATGTTTCTTGATCCCAGTGTAACTAGAAACAAAACCCTAGAGGAAAACACATGCATTCAGGTTTCATTCACTGAGTACCTAACTTCGTGTTGGTACCCAGGGCAGGTGATAGGGATACAGTGGTGGAAAGTGTAGACAAAGTCCCTAATTGATGACATTTCCAGTATGGGAATCCCTTTAGTTCATGTATGTGGGGTTTTTCTTAACCAGAGTGCTCTTCCACTCTATTCTCCATCCCTATATAACTCCTGTGGGGTCTGCTTTTCTCAGGGAATTAGATCCCTCTGTCTTTTGGAGGTGGTTCCCTCTACCATACCATCCCTAACCCCTCAGAGGAATGTCTTTCCTCAGCCTAGTAATTTATACCAGCTCCACTGCAAAGAGTTTGTAAGTGTTAAAAGTCCAGGAGGAACTGTCACTTTCAGGTATGTTGGCAAAAACCATTTAAGATATTTTTCTCCTGGGGCACCTGGGTGGCTCAGTCGGGTAACCATCCAACTCTTGATTTTGGCTCAGGTCATGATCTCAGCGTCATGAGATCACTCAGGCTCTGTGCTCAGCGGGGAGCCTGCTTGGGATTCTCTCTCTCTCTGCCCCTCCCCACCTTGAGTGCTTGCTCGCTCGCTCTCAGAAAAAAACAAAAAAAAACAAAAAAACTTTTCTCCCTTCCACAATGATTGATCTTTCCTGGGAGAGTTCCTTGTGAGTCTAGATTGCAGCCAAGGAACCTCTGGCCCTTGGTGCATGCATTCTTAGTTCAGTTTTCCTTAATTTGAGTCCATTCTTATTGACTCTGGAACACAGTAGTCTCCTATAAAGGCCATCCAAGCTGGTAGTAAGGAAGTGAGGACCTCCCTCTATTCAGGGACCTCTCAGAAGAATAACCCTCAGCAAATGCCACTTCCCCAACAGGCTGACAATCTTTAAAAAAATTTTTTTTGCAGGGACAGCGGGAAGGGGAAAGCTAAAGCAATTTCTTTGTTTCAAACATCCAAATGTCACTTAAAAGCAAAAACGAATGCTGAATTTACAGAGTAAAGTGGTAATAGATTTTATCGCTGGAGTCATGGAAATGATTATTTTGATTTTCTTCTTTGTACGCTTTTCTACTTGATTTTTTTTCATGTATTACATTTAGAACCTAAAATAAACAAAGCAAATAAAAAAATCAATCCAGGCTTCCTCTGTCCACACTAAAATCTCCTTTCTCTTAAATCCCTTATACAAATGGTCCATAATGTACAACTCAGCCATGGTCACATTTTGTCCTAAGTGGAAAATTCCACAAGTGATGCCACAGGGTCACTGACTGAAGGTTCCAGGCAAGACCATTTCACAGACATGATCTTACCTTGGTCTGAGTATTCTTGTTCCCTGACTAGGTATGTAAGCTCCTTGAAGGTAGAAAACATAATTTTACTTGATAATAATCCTTAAAGTGTGAGGTAGACAACAGAACCTCCAGAAGGGAAATGTATCAGTAAACAATACTTATAGGGGCGCCTGGGTGGCTCAGTCGTTAGGCGTCTGCCTTCGGCTCAGGTCATGATCCCAGAGTCCTGGGATCAAGCCCCGCATTGGCTCCCTGCTCGGCGGGAGGCCTGCTTCTCCCTCTCCCACTCCCCCTGCTTGTGTTCCCTCTCTCGCTGTCTCTTTCTCTGTCAAATAAATAAATAAAATCTTAAAAAAACACAAAACACTTCTATATATGAATGGTCAAAAATAATAATACAAGATGCTCAACCTCTTTAGAAATGAAGGAGATGCACAGTGAGATGCTATTACACACCTACCGAATTAGCACAATTATCTGAGTATCTTAACAAGTGAGGCAGAGGCAGGGAAGCAGGAACTCACATACAGTGATGGTTGGAATGTAAATCAAGACAAACATTTGCATCTCCTACTATTATGCAAATTCCTTTCCTGGTCTCTACTCTAGAGAAACCTTTTACTGGAGCCTCAGGTATAAAAGTGTTCATTGTCCCACTGTTTGTAAGAGCCAGAAAGTAGAAACGGTCCATTGTCAGGAAAATACATGATAAACACTCATACAATGGAAAATGCTACAGTTTTCAGAATGACCAAACTATGGCTATACACATCAACATGGGTGAGTTCCCAGATGCAGTGTTGAACAAAAGTATGACCGCATAATGCATATAGCATAATTCCAGTTCCATAAAGTTCAACAATAGTCAATGTGAAAGAACGCTTCTAGGGACACATACCTAAGTGGTAAAAGAATGACTATCACTAAAGCCAGGAGAATAGTTAAGTGGGGGTTGGGGAGGTTATGATCAGGGAGAACACCCGGGTCTTGGAAGCTATGAGCAAGGTTCCATTTTTAAAACCTTGTAGTTCATTATTAGACTTAAAATATACATTTTATATTTTCTTTTTTTTTTTTTAAAGATTTTATTTATTTATTTGAGAGAGAGAGAATGAGACAGAGAGAGCACATGAGAGGGCCGAGGGTCAGAGGGAGAAGCAGACTCCCTGCCCGAGCAGGGAGCCCGATGCGGGACTCGATCCAGGGACTCCAGGATCATGACCTGAGCCGAAGGCAGTTGCCCAACCAACTGAGCCACCCAGGCGCCCACATTTTATATTTTCTTAATAGGTGTATTTAACAATATAAAAATAAAAGATAGCTCTCTTTGATATATAGTTAACTGTAAAAAGTAGGTTACTGCAAAGCACTGCATGTACTATGATGCCATTATTGTGGAAAAAAAAGATCCATCTAAAAATTTTAAAACAGCTATTTATGCATTTCTCTGCTCATGGACATCTAAGCCACTTCAAATAAAAAAACAGCAAAGATCCTTGTTGGGACGTTTTAGTGTACTCGGCTCATTAACTCCTTAGATACTTATATTTCTAGATCTTAAACTGCCTTTTTACTGGGACTTTTAGGCCATATCACCTGTGTCACAAGCAGTGCTGATAATTGCAGACAGGTGACCAATTATTTAATAGTATCCAAAATTTCTGTGATGTGATGACAAAGGGTCAGAAACCGGGGTTTGTAGTTTGCCTTATTTGAGGGGATTGGCAAGGACCTGCATGCAGCAGGGATACACTTTCGATTTGCATGCTCACTTCCCCCCGCACCAAGAGAAGAATCTTCCCATTCTAGAGACTATTTTATTTTATTAAAGATTTTATTTATTTATTTGAGAGAGCGAGAATGAGAGTACATGAGAGGGGGGAGGGTCAGAGGGAGAAGCAGACTCCCTGCCGAGCAGGGAGCCCGATGCGGGACTCGATCCCGGGACTCCAGGATCATGACCTGAGCCGAAGGCAGTCGCTTAACCGACTGAGCCACCCAGGCGCCCCTCTAGAGACTATTTTAAAGAGCTCAGTTGTGCCTTTATAGAGCTGCCTCCCTCGTTTGCCTGACCATCTTTGGATCAGGAGCGATTTTCTTCCCCCAGCAGTCAGGGTTGTTGTTGGCAAACGTGCACAGTTTAATTGGCACAGCTAAGAGTTTCAACACAGTCACCTCTGTTTACATATCTAGCCCTGTGGCTCTTCTCTTTCGGCGCATTAATTTATCTCGAAACTCTCATTTTCCCAGTTGTGAACACGTCGGCGTTACCTTCACTAATGGTGATGGCCATTTTTTGAACGGGTAGAGAAAGGGAATGACGAAAAGCTTGATGCCTACCACGTGCCAGGCACCGTACCAAGCATGTAACATACATTCATCGATCCTCCCGGACTTCAGGAGGTGGTATTCTCATGCCTCTATTAATGAAGGGGAAATCGAGGCTCAGCAGGCTTCATTACCTTGCCCACAGACAACTAAGTGACAGAGCTGACCTGGTCTTCCACCTGTGGCTGGAGAATCCACGCTCTTTCCCACCACGGTACCAATTATACACTTGCCTTCCAACAAAGCAGGTTGCGCGCCACAGGTGGTCACCTCCCCCCCTCCCCCGCCCTGATGGCCCTATTTTAACTGCCCAAGGAACTGCCTACCAAGTGATAATGGCAGGAGTTCTATTACCAACCAGGCTACCTGTCTGAGAAGACTTCAGTGGGGTGCTGTCATGGAACCGCTGTGCCGTATGGGAGCTCTGGAGAAGCTGATCAGACGATCTCAGAACCCCCGGGCCAGGGAAACATTCTGTATGGCTTGAACGTGGAAAACGAAGTCATACTGTACTGGACCATCTGGTCTTAATTAAATATGCTTAGCACTCCCTGATCACATCCTCTGTCCCCCATTAAATGCTTATAGATAGACACAAGTGTTTGAGGGGCAACAGGCTATTTTACTAGGAAGGCAGTGGAGAAAATAAGTCCTAGAAACCAGAAAAAAGGTTTATATTAATCAGTCTCCAAAGCTGGTTAAGAACACATCATTCTATTTACAGTACAGACTCCTTTTCCTTTTCAGGATGGTGGTGAGGGGTGACACTTACGGTGTGTTGATTACCAGGCGGTCCCACTGCCCCTTGATGTCATCTTCAGAGGGCTGTTCAGTGATATACAGGCCATCGAATTCCAGCTTCCTGGCAATTTCTTTTTCCCTTTTGAATACCACCAGAGGGACCTAGGAGTGGGAAGGCATTGGTTACTCAGAGAAGGCTTTCTGATTACAGCGCCCTCTCCCAAGCATTCCCCACAAATTAGCCTTTCCAACTTAAGGGCGGTAATCTGTCTCTCACTTTCCCTCTCTCACTTTTTTAAATGTATTTTTTTATTAATCTCTATACCCAACCTGGGGCTTGAACTCATGACGCTGAGATAAGAGTCACATGCTCCTCCGACTGAGCCAGCCAGGTACCCCTGAGGCATGAATCTCTTTGCAGTAGGATTCTTAGGGTGCCTAGGTATAGATCTGAAGCCAAATAAATCTCTCTCACTCCTTTGGCTAATACGCCCCCTTCTCCAAAAGGTGGTTTCATTTGGGCCACCCTTCAAGGTTTGGATTGAATAGGTGATAGTAATACAAACTGGACTCCTTGACTCATCCTGGGGAGAAGGCCATATTTAGGCCAGTTCCTAGGCCAAATAGGTTAGGTCCCCTAGGACTCCTAGACTAGAGTTGAACCAAGACTTAGAAAGAAAAGAACTATTCTAGAGTGGATTGGGCAGCCACAGAAATACCATGGAATGTTCCAGCCCCCTTCAATGGCTATGGTCATATTCATTTCATGGCATTGATGTTTGGTTGATGAAACATGGTTTGCTAGCTAGGAGGAGAGGATTCACTGGCTCTGTACAGTCTTTCAGTATTGAAGTTTTCTTCCTGAGAGTAGCACACTTACTGGTTCCCGACAATCACTCCTCATTCTCTTCCGGTTGTCACTGGCATTTTAGCCTAGAGATGGTGGCATGGCTTTGATGACCTACCACCAAAAATGTACACAGAGAAGGAGGGGAAAGTAATCCACTTTCCAACCATCACCAGACACACATACTTCAAATAAGGGACAGAGTTAGTGAGGTCAGAGGAGACTATTGAAATCCCAGGAAGTGAGCAACCAGGGGCTCCTCTAGCCAGGAAAGCTTAATGCAGACAGAGCCAGGGCTTGTCATGCGGCCAGAAAGCCACTGGTTACATGGCGACATCCCTCAGGCCTGGGTCTCCGAATGGTTTCTGCCAGTGACTCTTTCTCAAAGCTCAGGATATCCACATGCCCCACACTATTTCTTTATTTCCAAGAAAAAAAAAATTTAGATACTGATTTGTAAAGAGTTACTTCTTGCCCTTTTTTTCTTTAAAATGACAAAACACCACAGAGAAGATAAAAGACTAACGACAGGAAGGTGGCAAAGGCTAATAATAGGCATTTGCACACTGTGAGGAATCAATGATTGCTGCTCGCTAATGGATGATATGGGAGGGAAAGCAAAGGTAAAGCCACTCTGACTAACGACGTCTGCTGTATTCGGAAAGGATTCTGAATAATAATAATAATAATAATAATAATACCACCACCACCACCACCACCACCGAGGGTTAGAACAGTACTCATCTCTGGGATTTGAGGCACTCCCCGCTTCAGTCTCCTAAGGGTTTGTATACCCTTTTTTTTTTTTAAAGATTTTATTTATTTATTTGAGACAGAGAGAATGAGATACAGAGAGCATGAGAGGGAGGAGGCTCAGAGGGAGAAGCAGACTCCCTGCCGAGCAGGGAGCCCGATGCGGGACTCGATCCCGGGACTCCAGGATCATGACCTGAGCCGAAGGCAGTCGCTTAACCAACTGAGCCACCCAGGCGCCCCGTTTTTTTTTTTTTTAAAGATTTTATTTATTTATTTGAGAGAGAGAGAGAATGAGAGACAGAGAGCATGAGAGGGAGGAGGGTCAGAGGGGTTTGTATACCCTTGTAAGGAGGACCTCCCCATCTTTATTCCCTAGGTAGTATTTACCTTTTGTTTTCTCTAGGTCCCCGTTATATCTGCACCGAATCCAACAAGCTGAGCCCCAGGATGCTGGACTAAGGTAAACCACCAGCACGCTCTCGTAGTTACTATGTTTGGGGTTCTGAGTCCTGTTATACATATTACTTCATTTAATACTCCCAGCAACTTTTTGGAGTTGGTGTTATTATTACAACACTCATTTTTACAGATGAGCAATCAGGGGAATGGTGAGATTGGTGGCAGAGCTGGGAGTCCCACCCAGGCAGCCTGGCTGTAGACTCTGTGATTTCATCATTACAAAGGAGTCCTCAGTGTGGGTCAGGGCACGTGTTTGCCCCAGCAGGGCAGCTAGACTTCCCGCAGAATACTCTAGTTCACTGGGGGAAGTGACAGACACAAGGATAAGAATACATGTTGTGGACTCTTCCCAGGGGGAAGATGGCGTGGTGTATGGCCAAGGAGACTTGCAATTAAGAGAAAAAAAAAATGTAATGAGAAAAAAAGATGTGGTAGCGTAGTAGCAGAACCGGACTTGGAACACCAAAAATCGGATACGGGAGTCATACGCATATACGAAGACTCCTATAAGCGTAGTAGTGTGTGAAGATGGCCGCAGTGAACTAAGTCTCCTGATATTCGTACCCTGGTGTGGCTCCCGCTCGCCTCCTGTGCGTCAGTGACTCCGGGCTGACCCTGTGACTCAGGGATGCCCTGAGTCTTCAGGGAGACAGAGAGGCCCAGCTACCCCGGCTGAGCCCAGCCTTCCAACCGTTTGCTCCCTTGTCAGCGTTGCCGGCGTGGGAGCGTGTCATCGGGGACAGTCCAACCCAGCTGAGCTGACAGATGGTGGCTGACACGGCTGCCTTCACGCGGAGCAGAAGGACTGCTCAAGTGTGCCCAGTCGAGCCAGAGAACCAGAGAGAGAAAGTGATTGTCATTTTAAGCCACTAAGTTTTGGGGGCAATCTGTTACCTAGCACTGGATAACTGAAACAGTAACTCATCAGTAGGTTTTCTTCTGCTATCTCAAGTAGTTGAAACCTAATACGTTTTGAAAGGTGAAAAGCATCTTTATAAAAATTCCAACCTAAGTTCAAAGATCAGAAGGAGCTCTCATTACTAGCCCCACGTGTGACTTAGCCTGGTGATTCTAACCCCATGAAAGTCAACAGGAAGTGCCTGAAAAGGGATTCCCAGAGCAAGGCTTCTCAAACTACTGTGAATACAGATCCCCCGGGAGGCATGCTGAGCTGCAGATTCTGATTTAAAAGGCTCGGGGTGGGGTGCCTGGGTGGCTCAGTCGTTAAGCGTCTGCCTTCGGCTCAGGTCATGATCCCAGGGTCCTGGGATCGAGCCCCGCACCAGGCTCCCTGCTCCACGGGGAGCCTGCTTCTCCCTCTCCCACTTCCCCTGCTTGTGTTCCCTCTCGCTGTGTCTCTCTCTGTCAAATAAATAAATAAAATCTTTAAAAAATAAAAAATAAAAGAAAGAAAAGCCTCGGGGTGTGGCAAGAGTCTGCAGTTCTAACCCGCTCCCAGTGATGGCAATGCCACTGCTCCATGAACCTCCGTCCACCAGCAAAGTCCTGGAGAACAAAGACCTGGCTGGGTTCCAAATGATGTCTTCCCTAAGGAGTCCCATTAAATTCAGAGTGGCCAGCGACTCACCTTCAGGCAGTAATAGCCCACCACACAGAGTAAAGAGATGATGGTGTGGACAATGGCCAAGGCCCGCAACGTTGGTGCCATATACCCAGTGCTCTCCTGCAGGACAAAGAACACCATCGCTTCTTCCTCTTCCTCATCATTAAAGGAATTCCACAGGTTTGCAACGTCCTCTGTCTCTTCTTCTAAAGGTTCTTCAGTGACCTGGCCCAAGACACATACTCTCTTACCAACATCAGAGAGAGCCTCTGCAACTGGGCTCCCTCCGCCCCCCCCCCCCCGCCCATTTAGCTTGCCAGCATCTGCTGCACAGAGTAGTGATGCAGCATTACCTGCCGAATGAATGAGGTTTTACGGAACTTATTCCTAGGACTCTCCAGTATCTCTAATAACTACGAACATAATTTTTAAGAGACAAAGACGATCTCTCCAAAAAAACCCCCAAAATTTCAAAGTTAGGAATGCTGCACTACCTACGCCGTGATCCCTATGCCACGGCAGGTAATTTCTGAAATGCTGTGGCCTGGGGAGGAGGCTGAGACACAAACACACACGTGTACAAGTGCATGCACATGTGCACACATGCACACTCAACATTCTCCATGCTTTTTTCGACACCTGTGACATTCATGGCTTCAACTGCCATTCCGACACAGATGGCCCCCAGATCCACACCCGTGAGGCTTCCCCTGCAGCCCCACCTGGCTGGCTCTCTTCGCCGGGACGACTGTCCGCAGTCACTTCAGCCTTGGTAAGTTTAAACCTGAGCTTTGCCACACCCCTCTATGGGCCTCCATTTCTCCTCCACAGGCAATGGAAAGCCATTACTAGTTCAACCTAGTGGCAGGTTGATGTAGGTAAAAGCAGGTTTTATAAAAGTCAGATTGGTGTTTTAGATAGAAAGGGAGAGAGGCCAAAGTTAGGATAGCCAGTTAAAGACGATGTCGAGAATCCAGAACCTATCATTCATGAATTCATTCCACTAACATTTGTTATGTGCCTATGGTCTATGAGACCCACTTACCAATGTAATGACTAGAACAAGCCTGAACTCTGGAAATAGTGCCCCAAATGGCTTCCCTGGCAAGTGGTGTCTCCACTCTCTGCACTGCTAAAGACCATATCCCTTTAGAAGCCAATGTCTTAGAAATTTCCTTAGATATTCACATTTTTGCTCTAATTAAGAGCATACATCCTATTATGATTTTAGAAAAGAATATAGTCTATTTAGTAAATAAGCCCTGAATGCAGTATCACCTTATAAAAGAGTAGGATGAAGTTGATCGCGAAGGCTACAAACAGAGCGAGGAACCTCAGGTTGTAGAAATTCCTGGCCAGGTAATGCTGAAAAGGAAAGGACAGGCAGGAGTAGAAGAGTTTTAGAAGGGAAAGAGACCTTCCTTCCCTCAAACAGAAGACCTTTTCTGGCTAGAAATGTATACAGGACAAGTCCTACTCGTTGATAATCTCTCCTCTAAGACAATCCTGGACTTACAACTTATTTGGGGAGGAACCAGGGACACGGATTTAAAAAAAAAAAAAAATTGCTGAGAATGATGCTTAAGGGAACCCTGCTCTGGATTACCCCTCAGGGAACCAAATGCCTAAACACATCACCCCAGAGGATTCAAATGCTGCTGTGAAGGGGTGTGTGTGTGCTCGAGCGCTTGCGCACTTTCCACTCAGAAAGTAGTGTATTTGGAAATTATGAGTATTCAAGGCCCACTGAAGAGCCCTGTAGCTCCCAGTCTGGAGGTAGCCAGTCTGTGGCCTAGTGTCTTCGTCCCTTTGTAAGTCAGAGCCTCTGCCTCTGCCCCCTCAGGGGGCAGCATTCCCACTGCCATCTTCCCCAGAAGAACTAGCCCTTGAGGACTGGAATGATAGCTGCTTGGGGAAAGCTCTCAAGCTCTCTGTGGAGGGGGCTCTCCCCAGTGATGTTGTCCTGGCCATCAGCAACTGTCCCTCACTAGGCAATGTGCAGAAAAGGACATTACGAGCTATGCTGAGAGCTGACTGCATGTGGAAAACTTTTGAGGAGTAATAGGTGAACCTAACATAACCATATTCTTTTTGCATCCCAGATGACCCAACTACTTCTGAATTTTGGACTACAATCAGCCAAGTCTGCACATGACACACATGAAGAACCAGCTAGAAAGAGGTATCTGCACCCTTCTGCGGACAGCACAGGGCATCCCGGGCTGGGTAGAGGGGCTGGAGCGCTTGGCTTTGCACAGGTTACCTTCTTCTCCTTTTCCTCCAACACACAAGGACCAGAAGATGAAGGAGAAGAGGAAAGGAAGAGGAATGAGAAAGAGGAAGAAGCATAACGACCTGAACAGTGAAACAGAATGTGGCCACTCGTCTGAGGTCTGAGTCAGGAGCGGGGCCAGGGCTGGAGCGCTTACCAGTAACTTGGTCTGATAGATTTCCAGCCCTTTGAAGAAATTAGCCATGAAAGCTTCAGGCTTCTCGACTTTCTGGCCCCGCCGTCGTTTCTTCTTCTTTGTCATGTCTGCCCACAGAGCCTCGGCTTGCTCTTCCTCTTTGGCTGTATCCTCCTTCTCCCCATCTTCCAGGCTGTAGGAATGAGAGACCCATCAGCACGGAAGGGCAGTGGGAGGCCTGGCCCAGAGAGGGAGAAAAAGAAATCTTGTCATTATTCCTGGAGGGTGGGAACTTCAAGTCTGTATCACCCCACAGTGCCTGGATGTCAACTTTGCATTTAATGACCAATGCCACTTTGAGGAGCTGCGGTCATAGGGGTGCGTCAGTTGTAAATGTGTTTGTAGTCCTCTTCTGATATGGGGCTAAACAAATTTTTTTTCCCTTCAAAAAAGTTGTCCTTTATTTTTAAAGACTGTTGGAATTAGTAATAGTACCTATTCTTCTAAGCTTGTGGTAGGAATTAAGTGAGATACTGTATAAAAGACCTTAGCACACTGGGCCACCTGGGTGGCTCAGTCGGTTAAGCGGGTGGCTCAGTCGGTTAAGTGGCTGACTCTTGATTTCAGCTCAGGTCATGATCTCAGGGTCGTGGGATGGAGTCCCATGTCATGCTCTGAGCTCAGCGGGGAGTCTGCTTGAGATTCTTTCCCTCTCCCTTTGCCCTTCCCTACCAAACCCCCCACACTTGCACTCTCTAAAAACAAACAGAAAAAGACCTTAGCACAGACCGTGGCATGTAATATGTATTCAATATATTAGATACCACCACCACAATTATATGAAGTTGCTAAGTGTGGGTGTTCAATGATTTGTTTGGCCAGATGGTGAAATTCTGATCTTCTAGTGCAATGACAAAATTAACATGGTTAATGGAATATGTTTATTGTACAGCTGGGGTAAAAAGAAGTGTGTCCAGGGCTTGCACAATACCTGTTTCTTGTATTAACAGAAATCAAGATTTCTATTTAGCACAGCAATACAACAATAGATGTCGTCAAGAACTACCTGCCACAGCACTGCAAGTAGCCAAAGTTACCGGGAACTTACTCTGTCTTCTCGGGCTCCATTCTCCCTTCTGTTTCATGTGCTGCTTTCATCTCTGCTGCCTGGACAAAAATAACAATCAGTCAAGTTTTCCTCAAATTAAAGAGATCACAGTCATGAGCCATATAGAGCACTGGCCATTTTCATCTCCTTGGTTGCACGTGCCCATGGCTTTCTCTCTTCGGAGTGCCTCTGCTTTCCTCAGGATCACAGGATGCAAGTGTAAGCCACTCTGGAGAAATGCCAATGCAAAGATTGCAAATTTAAAAACTCAGTCATCCTGCTATTATTCAACACCCAGAGAAAACTTGTGTGAGGACCCCATGGCGCTGGTCCTACTGCCCCACGGGGTCAGGGAAGGATGGGACACAGATCACACCAGGTCCAATCCACAAGCTGCTTCCACCAGACAGAATTCCTGCCTTGTCTTCAATCCTCTTAACTACTACCCCAGTCCCTCTGACTGATGACCATTACACTTAGAATAAAATTCAAGCTCCTCAGGGAGGCCTGTAAGGCCTATGTGATCATGGCCTTTTTCTCCATCCTTGTCTTATACCACTTGACTCGTTACTTCCTACACCTAAACAGCCAGACCTCATTTTCTTTCCTGGCACATTCCAAATCCTTCCCTGCACCATGACCTTTGCATAAGCCACTCCTCTCCCTGGAGTATGACTGCCCTGGTCTTTCCTGGGCCTGCCATCCTTCAGGACTTGGTTCGGGTGACACCTTTTCGGAAGTCTCCTTAACCATCCTATTCATAGTAGGGCCCGTATTCACTTTGTAACACGTGGCCTTGTTCATTTCTTTCAGCACGTGTCACAAATGGTAATTATCTTATTGATTTGTTGTCTTCTTCCACTAGAAGTTAAGATCTATTAAAGCAAAAGTGTTGTCTCTTGTTAACCATTGTATTCCCATGGATCCTATGAACACAGCTGGGTATGTAACAGGCCTTGAATGAGTCCCTATTATGTATCAAACTCTGTCTGGGACCTGGGGCTACATGGGAGAGCAAAACAGAGTAAATAAATTCATATTGCATGAAGGCCTACGGTTCTGATGCTTCCATCCCAGACTCTCCAAAATTAGGTGAGAGTTCTCTCCTATACATTTTCCTTTATCTGGCATTCTTCCTTCCTAACATTCTTCATGCTTGTACTGACTTCCACAATGTCTATTTTTCTTCCACTAAATTACAGCAACAATGCACTTCTCACTCACCGCTGCCTTCTCAGAGCCCAAAACAGTGGGAAGCACATATTAATTATTCAATAAATATTAATGAAATGAATGAATAAAATTTGTCTTTGGCCTCTGATGTCTTTACACGTCTCTCTTTGATGCTAGAATGATGCTGTGAGTTGGAGGCTGCCATGGAGGGGAACACCCAGAACTTTCCATGACCAAGGGGCTCTGGATTACTGTTATTCCCTTAATCTAGTCAATTGACTCAAAGTCCACACTGGATAGTAGGTTCATCTCAAGAATGAAAATATTCCAAGCATGATGCTGGGCTAAAGGATATCATCTGGACCATTTGGGACACTGCAGAAGTACCATCTCAAAAGAAAGGTCTCCCCTTTTGCTCCCTAGGTTTCTCCCACTATCTGAAAGTATGCTTTATGCCACTTCACTTTTATGAAAGATCCCCATCAGGACCTGCCTATGCTAACTGCAAGAAATCAAAAAAGGATTTTTACCTTTATAAAATGATAAATGCTTCTTTGCTTTATGCCATTTCGGCTTATGACAGGTTTTTATAGGAACACTCTCATTTGGGTAGTGAAGGAAACCTCTCCCTGGTGTTCTATGCTTTCCGTTCACTCACTGAACCTGTGCACCATGAGGACTAACCTTCTAATAAAGTGGAAGACCATCAGGTTTGGCCTCCACAATGTACACTGAAGACCACTCAGCAACTAGACCCTAAGACAACCCTCTGAGTCTTGCTCTTCCCAGACATGGCAGAGAATTGCAAGATCAGGGTACAGAAGGGCTGGCATCTAACACGATGTTGGTGCCTAGGGAACTGGTGTCAGAATGGACAGCAAGTCCATTTCTGGGCATAAAGAAGAGATGACAGAAACAATTTGTGCTTACCTGTGCTTTCCTTTTCTTCTGGACGGTACTCTCTAGCGTAGGGGGTTCATCTTTGCCAATAATCTCAGAGAGGTCACCCAAACCCCCTTCGGGCCCATGCTTTAAGCCACCTTCCTTCTTTGGGTGGAATCCAAAGAGATCGGACATAATATCTGCATCTCCCTTGTCACCCTTCACAAAGTGAATTAGTTCAGGTGGCACACCTGGCTCAGTCACCTCTGCCCGCTCGGCATCCAGAGCATCATCATGGATACCAAACTGCGTTGGGTCAGGCATGTCACCCAGGATCTTGGTCACTCTGATGTTCTTTGCCCCTTCCACTAGGCCCCCTCCAAACACTGTGTTCCAGAGGATCTGAAAGATTCCTCCCAATATGGTGAAGAACAACCGGAAGAGCCCCACAAACAACATCCAGAAGAAAGAGAAGAACACCTTCACTAGCTCCTTCATCGTCATCTTTTTCACCTTCCTGTACTGCTTCCTGAGGTTCTTCAAGGTTGCCTTCTTCAGGAAGTTGGCAACATTCCTCTTCACTGAGGCATAGGCCATGGCAAACGCAGAGGCAGACTCAAAAGACTTGGCATCCTCCTCTTCACCCTCAATTTCTAACATATAAGATGAATCTTCATCTTCTTCCTCCTCCTCGTTGGGCCTGTCCGCTGAGTCAGATTCGGAGATCTGAGAGGCTAACTGCATTTCAAAGATGGTATCCTCACAGAAGTTCACAAACAGTTCCATCTTTTCCTGTTCTCCACCTTCATTGACCACATCAAAGATGAACTGCCGCTTCGATTCCTTCACTTGGGGCTTCTCCCATTGAGTTCGACTGGATTCACTGATCTCGAAATAAACGCGCTCAATTTTCTTGGCCCCACCCATGATCTCAATGCGTCCCAGGTAGGGTTCGAAGTAATTTAGTACACTTTCTGCTGGGTCCAACAGACACTTAAGGCGAGAATCATTTGGCATATGTTCGGAGAGATTTGTCAGTAACACTGCTACATTAAACCCTATGTCCTTGGCCGGCTCATGGAACCGGTTTACAAAATCAATGTAATTAAACATATCATTCTCATCAGCTTCTGCACACGAAAGGAGAAAGTCAATCTCTGACTGTGTGTACTGTTTTTGCCCTTCCATGGCCTTCTGGAACTCTTTTTTGGAGATAATCCCTTTACCATCTGGGTCATATTCTTTGAAGGTGTCTGAGCTGGTTAGGTCTTTAAGTTTCAAGAACATGTCAAAGAATTTCAAGATCATTTCTACATTGGTAGATGACTCTACCAGGGTGTCAACCATCTGCTTGCCAATAGTTCCATTTACCACATTCCCTGTGAGGCAGGTTCAAAAAGACATACAAATATATAAATAAACCCAAGTCATCATGTAACTGGTCAGGTAGCTATTTTTAGAAAACTTGTCTGCCCAACCAGTCGGCTCTTTTCTGACCGTGATGGTTTGGAAATGGGTAAGAGGGAGCAGCAAGCCATAAAGACTACACCACTAGGAGCCAAGGGGGAAAGAAACAAAGGGAAGAAGGAGGTGGCCACGCCAGTCCCTTCTTTCTGGACCGGGGCCTGGGTAGTGGTTTCATTATCAGATTACTGGGGACACATAGGGATAAGTGGTGCCCCTCTTATCCCCTTAGACCTCGTAGGGTGCCCAACTAGATGGCTGGCATACACACTGGCAGCCAGATGTACTGAAAAGCAATGGGGAGAGGGAGAGGTTAGGGAAGAGCAAAGCTTGGAGGTTTTCCCCAGTTCATTCTGGCTTTCCTATTAACATAAAATGAGTTGGTTTCAGGCTTTGTCCATCAGACCATGTGCCCCTCACTCATTTTTTGCTTCTGAAAATTTGGTTTTCTAACCAATGTCATATGGCATCAACGACCTGCCAGAAGGATAATCTGCATGATTAGTACGGTTAGTGCTCAGACCAATTACAGTTGTGTGAATGCCTAGTTATACCAAACAGCCCAACCTTCCAGGAGGGACAGAAGCATCACCACCATGTCCTGAAGGAGATCCAAGAGTTCCTTCAGCAGCTCGATCTGACTGGAATCCTAGAACAGAAACAGGAGATACCCCTGAGCTATCTGATCCCTGAGCAAAGTTTAGGGCAGTGAGCAAGAAGAGCCTGCTCTGGAAAGGTTAGGTGAAGGTCGTGTCCATTGTGCTTGTGGACATCTTATCATCCACTGTTTGTAGCATTGGGGAGGCTCGCTGTGGCCTGACTCATCCAAGAGAGCTCCTTTAGTTTCCCTTGTATTAGTACAATGTGGCAGACATACTACTTGTTGTCCGAAACTACTGAACAACCCAATCCACCAAAGAGCCATTAGGTATTTCTACTAGTTCATGTTGTTTTTTATCCTGGAGAATGATCAGGTGAGCTTTTGGGGAATACTACTGCAATCCAATTAAGGTGTCAAGGTTATAATCCCCAAGCGGGTTCTCCTTTCTTTCTGGGCTAGAGTCTCCTGGTTCTAATTGGTGGTGATCTGGGTGCCACTGGTCCCTTAATATGTTACAGAATTGAGACTATTCCTCTGGATGGTTTTGCTACTAGTCTGTTTGGTTTTCATTTTGGCCTTGCAGACAGGGCATCACCAAGTTAGCTCTCTGTTTTAAACTCAATGTCACAGAAGGAAAAACAACCCTTGGATCATCTGAGGTGGGCAATCTGAGGGTGATCTTTAAAAATGTGCTCTGGGCCACACTTCTTGTACAGATTCTCTCTCACAAATACAGTTCTTTGTTGAGTCTCTCAACTTTCAGAGGGACTGCCCCCCCTTCAGTGTGGGTCATAGCTACACATGGACTATCACAGAGGTGCAGAATACGAAGAGCTGGAAGAGATCTCAGATCGTCTATTCTAATCCCCAAGATTTCACAGACGATGGACCCAAAAACCAGGAAGGGGGAGTGACTTCCTGAAAGTCACCAGAGAAGAGGTAAACAGGGCCAGGCTCCTCTCTCCAGAGCCTCTCCACTGCACCGGCCCGGCTGGGCTGACATAGGAATGGACGTATTACTGCCAAATTAGCGGCGCTCCCAAGAACTCTCTCCTCCCATAAGGCCAGAGTCAAAAGGGGAAAAATGAAAGGGTTAAATAGCACATTCCACAAGAGAGGCAGATGTGACAGCCTTGAAAATTTAGTTACGCGTTACTTAAATTAATGCTGCAAATGTTCCTCTAATCAGCCTGAAACACATCCTGAAGTTCTCCCTCATGTGTTGCCATGGAGAGAGGCGATCGACAACTATATACACTCCATTTATTTGTTCATAATAAATGCTCGGAGCGATTCTGATTCATCTTGCCAGAGAGATGGGGAGTGAGAAGGAAAGGCAGCAACGGGGAGGAAGGGGAAGCCAAGGTGAGAGAGGAGGGATATATGAATTACAGAGACATGCAGACATTTGACAGACCCAGAAGGGGCTGGTAGATTGTCATAAATTGACACAACAGTGACAAGCGAAAAGGATGGGCATCATAAAAAGCGAGTGTTGAGGCAATTATGTAAAGGGTAGGTTGGTGGGACACAAGGAAGGAAGCTGCATCCATGCAAAAGCCTGTCTAGGACACCCCTGGAGCCATTCGTTCCTGTCGCCCAGTGAAGCTCTCGGGTGTAAAAGTGAGACCTCATCTGCATGGCTGGTCCAACCATTTGATCAAGCAGCCACATCCACAGGGGGGAATACCAAGGGGTGAGGAGTGATTCAGCATTTCACATCAATGACACAGCGGGGAAGGGCCACAGTACCTGAGAGAGTTTCATCTGCATGTTCGCAAACACATGGAGGAAGCCGACCACTGCGTCCCACAGCCTGCTGTGAGCCAGACTCTGTTGGTTCCCAATGCAAGGGCCCTATGGAGAAGAGGACATCCTTATTTCACGGAGACTTATTTCATCACGAGCTGCTCTGAATCTCGCCCTAGTCAGTGCACAGGACACCTGCTTCTATCAGCAGATAGCTCCTTGCAAAAGTCACGTATTTTGTGGCGCACTATTTTCCCAGGGTATTACTTTTTGCCCCCCATCATAGGGACCTATGTCTAGGAAAAACCACCAGGAATTTCACAGTGCAGTGGTTTCTCAGAGATTTTCTTTTAGCTTCAGAATGCGTTCTTCAAATAAAATACTACAAAGAAGAATATTATTTAGAGTGAGATGCACTCCTGCCCACTCTTACCTCCACCTTGGCCTAAGAGGGGTTACGAGGAACCCCAGGCTTCCACAATTTGAAAAGCAGGCCCTACTGTTTTCAGGCAAAGCTATGCATAACATGCTATGGTCACATGGCTATCTACTCAAGTAAAAAAATGTGAATAATATTCCTAATGTTCAGGGGCGCCTGGGTGGCTTAGTCGGTTAAGCAACTGCCTTCAGCTCAGGTCATGATCCCAGGGTCCTGGGATCAAGTCTCGCACGGGGCTCCCTGCTCAGCGGGAAGCCTGCTTCTCCCTCTCCTTCTGCTTGCTGCTCTCCCTGCTTGTGCTCTCTCCCTCTCTCCCTCTGTCAAATGAATAAATAAAATCTTTAAAAAATATATTCCTAATGTTCAACTACCTTTAGGATTTTCTTATAACTAACCTAAACTTTAGGTACAATATCATTTGTACCTTTTTGGAAAGCCATAGAGGGATGACTTCATTACCAGTTTTCATTTCCCATCTTAATAACTTTTCCTATTTTTATACATTGAATCAACATTTAAAAAAATAAATCATCTGGAATTCTTCTACCTGGGAGATTTGTCTATTCATTCTTATATACGTAATCATTTATTTACATTAATAGGGACTCCACATATTCATTTTATGCTCTGGGTTATAATCCAATACTACTCTATTTTGTCACTCAAATTGTTCCAGTTTTGGTGCCTGGGAGCTCTTTTAGTTGGCCCGGGCCCCTTGGGCATATGCCCATCACTCTCTCTTCCCTGCCATGTCCCCCCACCCCTGGCATTTCCTTGCACTATAGTATTCTCTGGGTCATCTTATGTATTCCCTGCCCCAGCACTAGGACCAGCCCTTTCTCTAAGAAGCCTGGTTCCTCTCACTGGAAAATGGTATTAGAAACCCAGATCTGGGTGCCAGTTGTGCTTGCTGCTACTGTGATGTCATTACTTTAAGACCCTCTCAGCTGACACGGCAGCAGATATGTGTGTGTTATACTAACCCACGCGTACGCAACGTATCTAGAAACGTTTCCATATGTAAGTATCTGTATCAATACTAAGTCCAACTGTGAATTTAGCATACTGATGTACCCAACTCTAATGCCCTTCCACATGGGTCATCTAGCTTCTTCTTGCTTATCTATAACCATTCAACAGTGGAACCTGGCTTCTGCCATTTAGTAACTGCTCACTTCCATTATATGTGTAAAATGGTTGCAGAATTATTAACACGTATCCCTACGGGAAAAACTTCAGCAACTAAAGTGCTTATGTACAGTTCCTTTTGCCTTTGGTCTTATAGTCTGTATTCACTCCCAAAGTTTCTTAGGTCAGTACCTTATTCCCTACCCCTTCAGTGAGATCGTTTTATATATTTTTTATACCCTTAGATTCTTCTGTCACATTCTGCCTACATTTTTCATCCTTAACTTTTCCTTATATTTTGTTTCTACCCTTTAACTCATCTCCAAATCACTCTTCAATAATAAATTTCCAAAAAGAACACGGATACCATCTCAAGTTCTAGAAAAGGGCTGGCAGAATTCCCAGGGAAGAGGGCAGCATGAGAGGTATTGCCTGCTTTCATAAATCATGTAAGCTTGTTTAAAAATCACTGTTCGAGGGGTGCCTGGGTGGCTCAGTTGGTTAAGCATCTGCCTTTGGCCCAGGTCGTGAACACGGGGGTCCTGGGATCCAGTCCCGCATCAGGCTCCCTACTCAGCGGGGAGCCTGCTTCTCCCTCTCCCTCTGCCCCAACCCCCTGCTTGTGTGCTCTCTCTCTCAAAATCTTTTAAAAAAATCACTGTTCGTGTACCTTTGATGTCTAACCCCTAGAAGCCTCTAGATTCTTTTTGGAACAAAACCAGTTGTTGTAAGAAACCCACATTCACTGAAAAGAAGCTTCTTTTTCACTTTTGGGTTAAGTGCTCCAAGGGAAATTCTGAAGATTAGGATGGCTTCCACAGAGAGCAAATCAAATTCTTGTCAGATCTGTTCAATGACCTTCCCAGGTATTTCAGGTTCGGTGACACTTCAGATCAGTCACCTGTTTCTATGGTTCTCTCTCCATGTTCTTACAATCCTAGGATTGATCTCTCCCTTAAAATCTTCCTTTTCAAGTTGATAGTCTTAGTTTTGTGTTTCTTTTAATAAACAAATATGATCGGAGTGTGCCGGCTGACTCATTAGATGGTTTTTAAAAAATCTCATACTATACCCCAGAGGACTGTGATATGGCTACTGATTTCATAGCAAATTATGCCTGAATACATCCTCTATTCCTTTTCACAGTTGTTAGACCACTGTAGGCAATGACCAGAGACTGTTGTAAACAGGTAAAGAATGCTGTGAGATCTAAATATTCAACTGGAATTTCATTCTAGATTCTACTGCCATTGGACATAGTTTATGTGTTGCTAAAGTCACCTTTTCCATAGAGTTAATTTCTGACAAATTAGTAGGATCTCATAAGTTCTTAATTTTGAGACTCAAGATAACATCATTTATCCCTTTATTCCTTCATTCTAGTAATTATTTCTCCACTCTACTCCCCATGCTTACTGAAAATCTAGGATGTGCTGCATGTGCTAGAAATGAAGAATTTTAGATCAGATAAGAAATTTTCTGCCCACAAAAATTTTCAAACCAGGAGGGAAAGGAAAATATAACTAGATAAATGCAAATAGAGTGTGAAAATGCTATGAATAGGTCACAGTGAAGGACCATAAACTGTAGCTTCTCCTAGAGAGTAGTACTCTTGAAATACTCTTCTACACTTGGTTCCTATTTGTAGATACATATTGTCAGTGCTAGGGCTGGATGCACAGTCCATATAGTCATCCTAATATTCCATAGGGGATATAGAATATGGGAATGTTAAAAATGTTCTGTTTTCAAGCATGCATTCTGCAGCACTTACCTGGATGTATTCTGTAAGAGAATTGAAAATCTGCTTCGTGACTGCCAGAGCTTTGGAAAAATTGTGCTGTCCAGATTCATCAATGATGTCCTTCCCTGAATAATACCAGTAGAAATCACTGATTGATTCCTAAGAACAAACAAGGAGAGTTTGGTATTTCTTAACCTTCAGTCAGTGAAGCTAAAACCCAAGGTTCAGGAAGAGTACATGAGAACCCTGCATTGCTATGACCTCTTCATTATGACAGAAACCTAGGAAAAAGCCCAGAGATACCTAATCCCTAGCATCTCTGAAGTGCATATACTCTTCTAAGAAAGAGCAGATAGGAGAGAGGATGGTGTTCAGCTGGACACGGGTGACCACGATGTAGGACAACTTATTCACAATGAAAAATATACATTAAAGGTAATGATGATTATCATCCAACCAACTGGCACAAGAGCAGCAACACAAGAGCTAACACTGTTAAGTGCCAGGTGTTGTTCTGACCCACTGCATATATGACATCTCTCCCTCTTTACGACCCCTCTGAGACAGGTGCTACCCATTCTACAGATGAGAACATCGGAACACAGGGCCATTAAACAGATTGCTCCAGGTTACAACTGGTAAGTGGCAGAACCAGGAGGAAGACTTAGCAGAGAGAAGAGAGAATCTTTTTTTTTTTTTTTTATGTTTGTGTAGATTTTCCTGATACTATTTGGATTTTCCTTCAAACAGTTAAACTGAGTGACCTCTAAAGAACTAAGAACTTGTGGACTCATCCTATTCCCACCACCGTCTGCACTCATGTATTGCAGCTCTCGGGCTCTGTGGTGAGGTTTTCACTAGCAAAACTGAGGTAAATAGGCATTTTATACTAGATGATTGGATATTTAACCACTCCCCCATTTCAGTCTTCAAATACACATTTTTAGGCATTTGACTTCCCATAAGTGTGCGGACATAGACTATAACACCATTCTTATTGGGGCTTGACTGAACCCTGGACCTTCCCTGATCCCATGTAACTGTCTTTAGCTTCTGGAAATGTGTGTGAGCCATGCCACTGTCCAAGACCCACTGACCTGCAGACGCAGGAGGTAGTCCACGGTACTGATGATGATGTTTATGGTGGTGGTATTGCCCATCTGAGTCCGCAGGAAGTTCTGAAAGTCTAAAAACACCAGGGCTGGGTCAGAGCCTGCTCTCATCATGCCGAGGAAGCTGGGCAAGCCCTCTTGGCTAAACTCAGAAGAGACATACTGTGTGAAAAGCCTTACAAGAGCACCCTGTTTGGGTCCTGGTGGGTCCTGCAGGACAGAGTTCTGCCCTGAGCCCTCCCATCCTGGTGAGACCAGAAAGTGGACTTAATGAGCTCTGAGGGGCTTGATGGAAAGGGGCGGGTGTTTAGATGTACCATCTGAAGATTCTGGAAGCCACTCAGCCTGGGTGGCACTAAATAACATCAGCCCTGAAGTTCAAGTTGGTTTTCCATTGAGGTTTTTTTTATTGAGGAATGGATTAACTGTTGTCCTTGAGTCAGCAGCTGGTTGTATGAAATGTGGCATCCTGAGCTGAATCATAATTTGGCACCTGAATGTTGTTTTCCTTTGACAAATCAATCTGTTCCACTTACCACTGTTATGTCCTTCACAAAGTAACTGCAGGAATCGAAAGAGATCTCGTGTAAACTCATCATTCTGGAGTACTTTTTCACCTTGAAAACAGAAAATTAGTGAGCATTTGTTTGGCTTCTCAGCCCAGAATACTTTCCAAAGCAAACGACTGCAAAAATGACAAAGGGCCTGCGTCAGAACCGTTTGGAAAGGGAACTTTAAATGAAGGGGGAAGACTATGGACTCTGAGAAACAAACTGAGGGTTCTAGAGGGGAGGGGGGGTGGGGGATGGGTTAGCCTGGTGATGGGTATTGAAGAGGGCACCTATTGAATGGAGCACTGGGTGTTATATGCAAACAATGAATCATGGAACACTACATCAAAAACTAATGATGTAATGTATGGTGATTAACATAACATAATAAAATTAAAAAAAAATGAATGAAGGGGTAAAAACCCGATTAACCTGGAACCGAGGCTACAGAACACAATGACCAACCAAGCTAAAACAGTGAGCCCTGGATGCATTTGTAAGCAAACCAGCTAGGCTAATGGCAGTAATGGCTCAGGGTCCAGAACCCATGCTTTACAGATGGAAGACACTTCTTTAAGCATCAAAATGCTGAATTAAGCTTCACATGCAAACACTACCAAGCCTAAAAATGTATCTGCACTGCAGCAATTAAATAAGGTCCCTTAGGACTCACACACATGGTAGACAACTGGGGCCAGAAACTCAAACTTACCACGCTCACGAACAATGACTGGTGATAAGAGAAAAACAGAAGAATGCAAAGTAAGAAAAATCATAAACACCATGATAAACTGTGTCTAGTTAAGGCTGGCTCTGTGAACACATCCAGCCTTTATCAAAGCTACTGATGGGAAGATTTTGCTGAAATTGAGCAAGTCCTTGCAGATTAAGAAGCACTGAGCAGGGGCTCTAACCAGAAATAGTTAATTATGGTAATCAGGAAGAAAACGGCCTTCACATTTATTAGTTACTTACGTGTTCCTTCCTCAGTAACCATCCCCAGGCCTTCAGCTTTATTCTGCCTTTCAAATGCATTCAAATCAAGGACACTTGTAAGAAATGAGAGAAAACAAGGTTCAGGGCTATGCACACTGGGCAACTGGATTTCTGACGTCAGTGTACCTATTGACTAAGAATCTTGTTCTTGTGTTATCATAAATGGTCTACACAGTACAGTGTGGTTGAAAGTCTAGCAGTTCCCTGGGTTTGCATCAAGAGTGTTGTCCAAGGATGCCTATAGCTCACAGGCATGCACGGCCAGGGGTCAGAAGAACTTAGAACGACTGTCCTTGTTTTTTCAGTCTGAGTCCTTTCTTATGCATGATGATTTAGAAAGGTTTCCCAAATAAAGAAGGAATAATCTATTTCTATGATTTCTCAAAAGAAAGTTTACTTTAAACTGCACTAATTAATGTTCACCTCCCACATTTATCTATTTTCTCCACGAATCACAAGGAATTGTGGTTTTAGTGCTCAGGATGAATACTGATGGAAAGGGCTACAGAGTTCAGAGTCCAAAGGGCCACACCCTTTTAGAATTCTTGTATTATTCAGAAGCCAAGAGTAGTTGAGATTAAGCCTTCTGGAGGCAATGCTGTCCCAGAACCTGTAACAAGCTAGCCTTTTTTTTTTTGTTCCCACTTTCTCTGAACTTCCCAATCACAGCCGCCACCAAATCCTACTTAGCCAGGAACCCCTAATACAACCACAGAGCTTGATAAGGAGGACAATGTATAATCATATACATTGGGGCTCATTCTATTTCTCTAACAGACTCTAGCTCTTTCCCCAATCTGAAAGGCCTTATAGACCATAACATGAGGTCTCACAAAAATATAGCTGTTAGGGCAGCTTATGGCTGAACCCATTAAGATTCTGTAAAACTTCGCCTTTCCTTTACCACTGGGCAAAGGAAATGACCATTGGATGGGAAAGATGTCAGGGAAAAAACCCAGCATTTCTTTTCCCCTTTTAGGGAGCCACATATCTTCTGCAATTTAGATGAATTGTAAAGAGAAAACAGTGAAAAGTCCTATTGCCATATTGTTGTTTTTTCCCAGATCCTGCTGTAGAAATGTTCTTCTCAGTAACACAAAACCATCCTTCTATTTTAGCTTTGCTGTCAAGAGATGAGAGCAGGGAAGTAGGACCTTTGGACAAAGGTGCTTCAATGGAGCAGTTCTGATTCAGGAGACTACCTGGGGGAACAGATGTTTCTGACCCTTACTCCATTCCAAAACACCCATTTCAAATGTTTTAATTTCTCTAATGTTTCAATATTTTACCAATATGTATTACTTTTATAATCAACAAAAATCATGAAAATATCTTAAAACTTGTTAGTACTCACTGGCCTCTAAAGGTATGTCACCTGTCCCTCTAAGCCATACCTACAAATGAGTTTAATAATATGAAATATTACAGACTACTGAGAACACTTAAATATTTAATTGAGAATTTCATGTGCAATACGGAACTGAACTGTCTCGAGTTTTCCCATTCTGCGTCCACATGTACTACTTTATCTTCAGTGAGTCAGGCCTCGCAATATTACATTTCCTTTTCCTGAGAGAGGTAATAAATGAGTTGGTTGTTGGTGGGGAAAAAATGGAGCTCAGAGAAAGGGATTGTACTGCAGCTCAAATATGTTCCCTATCACCCCAGGGTACATACAATATTTACTCCATCAAACAAGGTTAGCAAAATTATGAAGTCCACCAAAGGAAAGTATGTCCATCCTGCAAATTTTTAAGTGGAAAACCTAATGCTCTATTTTTAAGAATATTAATTAGATGCAAATGAGCTAGATAATTATAACTGTGATTTCTTTCAGAACGAGTTACAGACTATTCAAAATACATATAAATCTTAGAGAATAAGCTGACACTTAGTAAAGATTGCTGGCTTGTTTCCAAAATGAGTAGGCATGGTAACCTTATGACTTTTGGCTACGTATTATTCATTTGTCAGGGGGTCAGCCATGAGGTGAGGCTTATACACATGATAATAAAAGTGGAAAGTTTAATGCTTTGTTTTTTAGGCTATGGCAAATTGTTCCTATATTAGGATGTACCTCTGTTGAAATGGATGTGTCAAAATATGTACCCACCAAATACTTATTCAGGCTCAAAGAACTGTTAAGGATGAAGATTAACAGAGGGCCTAATGGGTCTAACGAAAACATAGCCTTGAGTCATACTGAGGTATTCCTCCTCTTTTCCATTCTTTTCTGGTTTGACTTTTACGAGCATATATGTTAGGAGAAACACTCAGCTCTGAGGAAAACGACATAACAAAAAAAGGAGGTAAAGGTGATTAAAAAACCAAACCAGGTGTGTGTATCTGTGTCTGTCTCTCTAATGGAGATTACATTGCCCCTTCTGTATGGTATCTGAATGTAATCCTGAAGGCTGGAGGAACCATACCCATCTTCTTAGCTTTCTAAAGCAGGCGAGTCCTTCCTCAACAATTCCATGATAAGCTAGTTTATTTTGTGGTCCCATCCCTACCCAATTCCTCTTTCTTCTGAATAGAAAAGAAATGCCGTAGGTGGTTTTCCCATATTTACCTGCAAGACTGCATAAGACCAGAAAGGCTTTGAAAGAATCCAGCATCCTTTTTCTCCTTTAGGTAATCTAGCATTTTCTACAAGAGAGACATATTTTAAAAGGAAAAGCGATGTTAAATTATGCCACAAGTATTGACCCTCCCAATTGCAATGGTGAAATGTCATGTCCCAGTAACATGGAGCCATATTCAGGGTGTTGGTTTGTAAAGTTGGGTAAGCATAAGAACCACCTGTGGATTTAAACCTTCCGTGTGCCTGAGTCCCACCCACCCTCTTCCTATGGAACCAGAATCTCTTTGGGTGGACATTTTATTTTATTTAAGTAATTTTGGACATTTTATTTTATAAAGGTCCACTGGTATTTCTGCTAAGAGCAGTACAATAGATCATCGACATTCATAGATGTACTGTTTGAAGCCTCTCCCATTTAGGAACAAGCACCAGGACTGTGATCTAGTAAAATGTTTCTGAAGTATAATCTGTAAAACTCATGAGCTGAATTTGGTGCACTGGAGCAAGGGAGCTTAACCAGTAATAATGCTAATTTGAGAGCTCAGTATCTTTCACAATCAGACTTTGTTTCCTCTGTTTTCTGTTACTGGGGAGGAAGGAACTTTGTCTGACATCATAAAAATGTTTTTTTTTTTTTTTTTAAAAAAGGTCCTGGGGCGCCTGGGTGGCTCAGTCGGTTAAGCGGCTGCCTTCGGCTCAGGTCATGATCCCAGGGTCCTGGGATCGAGTCCCACATCGGGCTCCCTGCTCCACGGGGAGCCTACTTCTCCCTCTCCCTCTGCCTGCCTCTCTGCCTACTTGTGCTCTCTATCTCTCTTTCAAATAAATAAATAAAATCTTAAAAAAAAAAAAAAAAAAAAAGGTCCTGCAAAATCAACTGATGGGGTGGCGATAGAAGAGAACAGAAAGTGAAGGGTGTTTTAGAAAATGCTAGTTCTTTCGTGACAGATTTGTTTGGGATGAATTAAAGGCTGGGGCAAAATATATGTAATAGTGGTGGTTATAAATTTGGAGATTCTCATGGGCCCTGTGCTATAGCCCTCACAGATGCCAAGAGTCTTTGAAATGTCACTTTCCGTGCACACAGATGCTTTCAGCCAGAGCCTGGAGTGCCCTGGAGACACCAGAATATTCCTGTCTCCTGCGGCTAGTTTCGGTTCAGACTGTTGAATGGATGCCATGTGCCAGGAGCTCCACACTATGTTTCTCTGTGTTATCTCACTGAATGCATGGTGGCATTCAATGTTTAGCTGCATTATTCACTGCTACACCCTCCATCCCAGAACAGAACCTGACCTTAGTGCATAGTCAGCAATCACAACACTGTGACTGAGTGAATAAACAAACGAATGAACAGACAACAGGTGTTTGGGGCTATGAACTCCACTTCACCGATTGGGCTCCTTGCTCACAGTTAAGACAGCTAACATGTAAAATGATTAAAATACAAACCTAAGGCTTAGAAAACTTCCCTTAGAGCCTCTCCGTGCAAAAAATCATCTAATGATGAAAAAACTAAATGTTTTTCACTTTGAACCCCGGGTAAACCCTCTTTGTCGAGTACGCATTTGTCTATAAACTCTCGGCTCTGGTTTTATCTGTGTTCCTGGCTACTGATATAATTAGCCACTAAGGACAAACACCAGCAAGGGTGATTCTGGGTGGCCCCCTCTGCAGCAGAGCCAACACCTCTTCCCCAGAGCGTGACAGCTGTCCAATGGGCATACCCTGAGAAGTCTGCATGACCCAGTAGGAGTCCCCCATACCTGTTGTACACCAGCGTTGCCCCCATTCAGAATGGCGATCCCCAGCTTCAGAGTCTCAACCACCATGAGGCTCATCTCACCTGCCATGGTGAAGATTTGATTGAATCACCAAGGAAACAGGGTAAATCACATCTACGGGGCTTTATCAGGACTTTTTAATAATGACTTCATGTCACAGCATGCTGTCTCTGTGGGAGTGACAGGGGCCTACCCACAAAATCATGGAATCACCTTTGCTGGCGCTTATCATCTGAAGGACCATCTCTGCGGCTCCACGCTCATGCAGCCGTGCTTGTTGGTAGAGGGTTTTCTGCTTTTCCATTTCTTTCTCCTGGAAAAAAAAAATAAAGCAGGGAAAGATTTGTTTATCCTCAGGCCATTTGCCATGCTAAGGTAAACCAAGAGAATCTTTACTTGCACACATAATTTCAGATAAAGAAGACTTCTGAAGTTGATTTCCAGACACTACGTCAGCTTTCCAAAACTGTCCACCCACAATTCACTCATAGTTTGATGATGACTTTTCTACTTTTTGTACTGGTAGAAAACATAGCCCATTCCCCTGTAACACTCTCATTCTAGGAAGTGACCCCAGGTTAAAATGTGTTTGTTTTCAATGTTTTGTCATACAGGGAAGCCTGCTGAGGGGTCAACTGAAGCCTATCTGCCTGAATGTAGAAAACACCCATTTATCTAGAATGTTCAGATCACCGTTAACAGAGACTCTACTGGATATGGAATACTAGACTGCCAAGGCCTTCCAGAACTGTAATTGTATTAATTTACTTTTACTTTTACATACTTTGTCTATAAAGAGAGTACCAATGAATTAATACGTTTTTTTTCTTTTTTATAAATATTTTATTTATTTATTTGACAGAGAGAGAGATAGCGAGAGCAGGAACACAAGCAGGGGGAATGGGAGAGGGAGAAGCAGGCTTCCTGCCGAGCAGGGAGCCCGATGTGGGACTCGATCCCAGGACCCTGGGATCATGACCTGCGCGGAAGGCAGACGCTTAACGACTGAGCCACCCAGGTGCCCAAATTAATATGGTTTTATCTTGGGATAGTCCATGTCCTGTACTGCCTCAAAATCAAAATTGTTATTAATGACATTTACAGAATAGTGGTGCAAAAACCATCCCAGTGTCTCCGTTGCTTTGTTTTCATTTTTGGATCTTTGAATTTGTCCTTCTCTGGCCTCTGTTACTACCATATTTGGGTAGGAGTGCAAAATTTCCCAGAAGACCCAACCTGTGAGAGGGGTTTGCTGATGGACTGGCTGCCTGCGACCTTTCATTAGGCTGGAAGACGGACAAGAGAATCATGGCTAATGGGTGTGCCTCATGCACACAGACTTGTATATTTACCACCAGATACATGTGGTGGGTGAGGCACATGGTTCATGTCAGCATCTGCCTCTGAAGACCTGCCAGTTAGCTTTGGCTTTGGCATATGGCCCTGTCTTCAATCTTCGTAAAAACTTACTTCAAATGTTTTCTCCTTGTCTTCCTCCTCTTCTTCGTCCTCCCCACTCTGACAACTCTGGATTCCATGGAGCAGGCAAAGGAGGAGACAAAGAAAGGTGAGTCTAGCAAATGAGACTGTTCTCCTGAGCAAGGGCAGGGGACGGGATGTAATTCACAGGCCCCTAAGGACTTCAGCCCTTGGTAAAACCAAGAACATTTTGACCACTGCAGGGCAACAGTCTACTCAAAATGTCTTCTTTGCAGTTACCAAGGGGTTCAGAAATGAGAAATGGGAACACTGAGTTCAGGCAGTCAATAGGGACCTATCTGGTTTAACCACAGACCTGAACTCTTCTACCTAGTAAAGTTCTGGTGTACATGAAGCCGGGAGTGCAGGGAGCTGTCCCTTTCTACACAAGAGCCAGGGGCTTGGCAAGAAGACTGGAGATACCCAGGATGTGAATCCTACGGTGCCCCTTCCCATTGTGACCCTGTGGTGCAGCAAGTAAAGGAACAGGTGCTCCCGTCCCCCCACATATCTCTCTTTCTGCTGGACGTGAAGGTTTCCCATTTGAGAAGGAGGAGTTCCCTTACCACTCAGCATTCCAGAGGCCACTGTCCCTCTACGTGACATAGGAATAAGGTCACTCACCTCTGCCAGAGCACTAGGATCTCGTTCCAGTTTCTAAAGCCTATTTCCAAATGTACTGAACTTCCTTCACCTACAGATATGTTTGAATTTTTGGGTGTGTTCTCAACGTTGACTGGAAATGTAAGGATAGTCTGTAAGCCTGAACTCCACGTAGCTGGCCTGGAGCCGCCAGGTGAACGAGCCACTGGCACCCACCGTCTCAGCAAAGCTTCAGGGTTTCCTTACGAGGACGGTGGGGTGGTTTGCCAATGTCACCCCTGTGGTACATGAACTGTGCAGTGCCTGCAGCCCAGGTCATGACCGAGTCCTACACCCTGCTGTTCAAAATGACAGTTTCCGTGTGTGTGCAGAGGTAAAAGGGAAGACAGACTGAGACAATGGGCAGAAAGGCAGGTGTACCTTAGCCATCATGCTGGAATAGGACGTGTACAAGGAGTCATCTTCCAATTTGCTGGAAAGAATGGAGGAAATATTTAGCAGGCTACTTTTTGGACCCAGCAGAAAAGACTAAGAGCCACAGAGATCTTAAGTTATAAGTACTAGTGAATTAATTTGAAAACTCCTTCCCCCACCCGGATTCCTAGAAACCACTGTGAAAATCTGAATCAGCTTTAGCTGATGGAATTCAGGGAGGAAGGCTACTGTTGCAGGCTAATCTTCAGCCTCCACGTCTGACATTACGATGAGAGGGCTGTGGCATATATAGTTTGCCTAGATGTTTCTTGGCCAACGTGAGGAGGGCTGCTCAAATCTGGCATCCCCTTTCTGGGCACTGCCATCTGTGAGACAAAGCTGTGGGGCTGGCAGAACCATGCCTGGGAGAAACAGGGAGCTCTTGGGGGGCTGACCTCCTCTCCGTGAGAGCATTGCGGCTAAAATGGAGAATGATCTGATGAAGTGGGTCTGGTTGCTTTTCTGTCTCCTCTTCCTCCTCCTCTTCCACCTTGGGGGATTTCTACACAAACCAATGCAGACAGGTTTTAGGCAAGGATTTCAGCACACGCCACACAAATGCACATGAACAAAGAGAAGGTAAAGCGCAAAGCACAGAGTGCATCCGATAAAAGCACAAAGAGAACCACTATGTCATACGTTTATTTCAGGACAAGAAGCCCCAAGGATACAAGGTTTGGGACATAAATATGTATTTTTTTTTAGCCAATCAAAGAAACATCGCAATTTTAGGTTCAAACGAGACGAAAGGAAAAGCAAAAGCCTGACCACAGGGGAGGAGCTGCAGACCTCCCCCCCCCCCGCCACCTCCCCATCAGCAAAACTCTCATGCAAGCCCTGGGCACCCGAGTTCAGGAGGGAAGTTCTGGAGAGTCCCCTGAGAGGCTGGATCTCTCAGCCAACACCTGAAATTTCTCTTGGAGAGCTGGGCTGGAAATATGGGTGGGACAAGGGTTATAAAGCACTGGGGCCATTTGGGGTCTGATACTATCCTAGACTCAACCCAGCTAACCATTTCTTCCCTAACTCCACTGCTGATTCTAAAAATCTTTTTGTTCCTGAGAGATGCCATGCTGGAGCTGCAAGCCTTGCAGTTTCTTCTCTTACTAAGTCTTTTCTCAATCTCCTTTTACAGAGAAGGAAACAGCGTCTGATGCAGGAGGTATAAGTGAGTTTCAGGTAGTGGCAGAGCCTGCAGGTGTACGATATTCAGTACATTGGTGAGAACTACACAGGCTGTGTGAACAATTCAGAAGTGGAGGGCCAAAGTGATGCTCGTTGTCAACTTCACACTAATCACGGAACTGGGAACACCAAGGAACTGTCATTTTCACTGATGGGACTATAGGAAGAGGACAAAGGGCATGAAGACAAATGGGAGGAAGAAGGGAGAGAAAGGATTAAAAGCAAAAAAGAGGGAAAAAAATAAAAGTAAAAAAGAAAGGAGAAGGAAAAGAAACAGAGAGAGATAAGGAAAGAGAAAGAAACAGGAGAGAGACCGAGTATGAGACATACAGAGCAAGATTAACAGAAAGAGTAAGGGATAAGAGAAAAAATAAATGGGAAAAATAAGGAGAAGGACTTAAAAAAAAAAAAAGAAGAAGAAGAAGAAGAAGAACCATGGGCTGGCCAAAGGAGAGGAGGGTTTATTTTCTGTCTGTACCATGATGAGGCTCTGTGGTGCTTCTGCAATAAGCGTTTTCCCCTTGCATGTTGTTTTAAGTTGTTTTACAGCATGAAGTCTGTTAGAGACAGGGCATAACAAATTTTCTGAAGGGCCAGATACAGAAACGTGAGATGCAGGAAGGGGATTCAGATGTGCCTTCCCTAAAGCAGAGCTGCTGACCAGAAATGCAGAGCCTTGGGTGGGGGAGGTGGCCGCCTACAACCGATGGTGCTCAAAACTTAACTTAGCATGAACTTTCCATCGCATGGCTGTGCATCCGAAGAAATATTAGTTGTTAATAATGATGATGAGGATGATAACAGTACTAGCACCTCCAAGTGAAATTCATCCTCTGGCTCTTACGGCCATTAGCAGGGCCTCCTCTGATAATTTATACAGTTAGTTCTTTCCAAATTGATACGCCTGATTCTTTGTGAATGTTTAACTGTTAGAACACACACACACACACACACACACACGAATACAAAAGTGAGATTCATTCACACCCATATCTGCTTCCAGCTGAGTCAGTACTTACAGCCAAATCCTGTACTAGTTTCTCTTCAAAGGAATACTCCTCTGTTTCTATCCAAAATCTCTGATAGCCATGGAGGAAGAGGTTAATGGAGCGGTGCCTGAGCGGAAGGGTTGAGAGTGAGGTCAAGAGGGATCTGTGGGACACCTTGTTTTAGTCTGGGTGGTTAACGGTTAGTAAGCAGGACAGACTTTTGTACAATTCTTGTCCTCTGATTGGTCAGGGTAGCCAGCGGTACACCAGAAGCATTTGTTTCGAACAAGCCAGAACCCTCTAACATGCCAGTTTGCGGATGTCTAGAACACCTTCTGAATGAACTAACGACGGCTATTGGGAGACCAGGTGGTAACTGTGATCCTACCCTGGTCACAAGGGGTCTTTATCACATTTCTCCTCCAATGAGAAAGAACTCATTGGGCCAAGAAACAGTCCTGAAGGATTTGCTTAATATGGCAATGTGGTTATCGCTTTTGGCCGATAATCTGCCCAGGTGATCCCATCTAAGTCATGCTGACGGTGAGTGGTTTAGTCTCAGATCTACTGAAAGCAGCAATGCTTGAGTCCTTTAGAGGGTCTCCAGGGAACACCACCAAGGTGCTCCAGCTTTTACTTAGGAAGGCAAGACTCAGGCGTGCTGCGCTTACAGCATAACTTCTGTGTGCCTCATGGATTTCGGCAGTGGCCCTGGTACCTGGGAACACTGACTAACTCTCAAGAGCCACTCACTCTATATAAGCCAGGACTCACCAATGCTATTCGCACTGAATAACAGTTAGCTGATTACCAAATGTGAGGACAGTGGTGAGGAGGGAAGGAGAGAAAAGTAAGATGCAGGTCAACACCTGAGTCATCCAGACCTGGCCTGGTTTCCGGTAGAACATAACCCTTGCCATCTTTCTTCAAATTCTGACCAATCAGAGTTCTTCCAAAAAATTGTACAAATTTGGGTTTTTATGGGAATGTTAAATCACGGTCAAAGAGGAGTGTGCAGAAAATGAGCAGATCTCTCCACAGGTTACATTACCATTAAAATGGGTATAAGCCTGTCATACTGAGTTTTTTCATTAACCTTTTCCAGCCAAACCCGTTGAAAGGTGGTCAGGAAGAAATTGTTAATTTTGTGTCTGGAGAAAAGCACACAGGTTGTCTTTTAAAAACTAACATCAGAGAAACAGTTTGCACATAATAAAATAAATCCCTTTAGCCCTTTAATATGGAGGACTCCATGCAGTTTAGATCATGATGAGGTGGAGAAGGGAGTGATCTTCACCCTCAGCTTCTTGGTTTTTATTATAAAATCTACCTATGCTCCTCCATGTTAGGGAGAAATCCAGGCATGGGTTAGGGGTGAGACTGGCCACATTTCATCAAAGACATAGTGAGTCCCTCGATTTACTGTTGCCCATCCAGGGACAGAATTGCTGAAGGAGCAACCAATATATGAGAGGATGGTACTAACATTTTCAGTAGATTTAGAAAATAATGCTTGTTTCGAGAGATGTAATTTTTGCCTTGCTGGCCCTGGAGACATGCTTAGGGCTAAGCCCTTCTGGAAGTCCAATTAGCACATTAGGCCTGAATCTCTGCCAGAGAGGAAAGTGAATGCCTTTTGATGTTTCACCACTTCTAGGAAACAGACAAAAGTCCCGTGCATTTTTGCTTTCTCTACTAGGCTATGAATTTCACTTTGTGGCTGGGACATCAGTGGCCTTCATAGCCATGACTATTTGAATTTTTCCGCTTTTTATTCATGAGTTCTACTTGATTTTGTGGCACCTCATCCTCTTCCAAAGACACTAGTCTGTTCTCTCAAGAGACCTACAGGAGCAGGTGAGTGTCATGATTCTTCACTATCTGCAGAGACCCTAATGGGAAAGCTCAGTTGGCCAACTGGCTCAGGACAGGGTGAAAGGGCACTGTGGACAAATGATGGCCAGGAAGCACAACCTGATGAAAGCAACTGTCAAGTATAGGAAGAGAATTTTATCTCGTATTCCAAGGAAACATTTATTTACATGGGATTCAGAAAATACTTTTCTGAGTTAGTTTATTTTTCCTGACCAGGTGAGGATGGTTCATATTGATCTGCAAATTGATGAAGCAGAGGCTTTTATTCAATTTGCAGCTTTGTTTACTGATCACAGGCTTGACCTTGTGGACTCTGCAATCATTCTGAGGATGGGAGTGTTGCTACATCACCAATGACAATGAGTCAAGTCTCAGTGGTCAATGTTTGCCCAATCTGCATGGATACTCTGCTCTATGTTGATACACCACATTCCAGGAGAGCCTTTGCATATTTCTGACTGCAGAGTATAGATTAACCACACAGATAAGGCAACGTGCCCATGACTGGCCTCTTGGGACATCTTTAGTCAGTGCCCTTTCTTCATCTTGAAGGTAAATATACTGTCCTCAAGGATTCTCGAGTTACATTTCTGTACCTGCTGAGGAAACACAGTAATTGGGGGGCCATCCAAGTACCTCAGCATAGAAATACTATTTGATCTGTTGATTGAATTTGGGGTAAAGCATTTTAGAAAGAGTTCTTTTTCCAGGGTTCCTTTACATCCTCACAAAGAACCCCATCTTAGGAAAACTAAGCTTCCATATGCTCACTGGGCTGACTTTAAGGTGTAAAATGGTGAGCTAAGGCAGGCATGGGGCCCTAGGGAAACACACCTGCTTTCAGCTTTTCTGCTTACCTGGATTCCCTTAGTAGGCCATTATACTATACGCAGATTGTAATGGTGCCATGGATGGAGGACTCCAATTTCTACCCCTTGGATCATGAGTGTCCGTGCCAGAAGACAGCACAATTGTGGAAGGATACCTTAATTCCCATCACTGGCTCCCATGTCAGAAGAATGGCTCCCATGCCAGAAGAAAAGGACAGAATACTTGCCTGGGCAGGTTGTAGAGAGGGGCCATCCTGAAACAGGCTACCACTGCCCGTTTCCGCTGCTTTGACAACAGTTTGTGCCAGACCGCCTTCTTGGACCTCAAAGGCTGTTCCACCTGAGAAGAAATCACATGGGTAGGTGCGCACTAGGCTAACTGCATGGCAGGAGGTAGTCGCCTACAGCCCAGACTTCTCAATCCTGAAGAATCTTGATTTCTCAACTATAGTCAGCAGAAGGTACCCAGCAGCAAATGATTGGGTTTGTGGAGGTCTGACTGAGGTTGTCTTCCTTCTCCCAACTGCTTTTGGACGTTTATTACCTAAGAGCAGTTTTACAACTGGGTAGGGGATTTGAATGGGTCATTTGGGATCTAATGGAAAAAATTTGTAAAAAAGCTCGGAAGGGAAAGAATTGAGGAGTCTACTACCATGAGGCACCAAGATGACATCTGAGGGTGAGCTGGGATGATTCTTGTTCCTTGTTTTGGGTCTTATGAGAACACTCCTAAGAGCAGAGTGTGGAGAGGAGCTTTACATTTTCCAGGGTGGTCTTGCTTCCTTAGTCCTCAGGGCAGATGCTCCTTACCTGCTCCAGGTGGAAGACAGCTGCTGAAATTCTCTGAACACGCTCTACAGTCTTTTCTGGATTGAAAGGTTCTTCACTCTTTAAAACATCTTTGTAGAGGTTCAGCTGCCACTTTACTGCTGGGTCATCAGACTGAAAATTAAAGCACACACCAGGTGAGCAATCTTTTACTGAAAAAGTCTTTACTCCTCACATGGTTCCAGAGGAATCAAGACTCTTGTATTATTGCTTCTTTCTCATTTTCTCTATTATCTTCATTGAAACATTGTAGCTCTATATAGGAACTGCTCATCTAGCTTGCATCTCTTAACTCTTGTCATATTTCCATCCCTTTCTCTCTGTACTGCATTCTGATTTCCTGAAAGCAATCTTCCAATTCCTAAATTCTCTTTTCAGCTGTGCCTAGCCTGTTTTTTTCAACCTATAAATTGGATTTTTAATGTTACTGAATACTTTTAATTTTTGTAATTGCTATATGGCTTTTTTTCAATCCATATCCACTCTCCTTTAAAAAAAAAAAATGTCCAGGGGCTGGCTCAGTTGCTGAAGCATGCACCTCTTGATCTTGGCATTGTGAGTTTGAGCCCCATGTTGAATATACAGATTACCTAAAAAAAATAAAAAATAATAATGTCCAAGTCTTGCTTTATAGATATTACTGCTATGTTTAGCTCTTTAAGTATTTCAACCACACTTATTTTTAAATTGCTTTCTGCAGTTCCTTAGGCTTGAATTCTTCCCTTTGTTGCATTTTCTGACTCTCTAATGGTAGTGGATTTTCTTTCATGCCTTTTTTTTTTCCCCTTTGGCTTCAGGAGGAGTTTTATTTATTGGCATCTCAGACCATGTTCTTAGAGGTGGAGAGTCTCCAAGTAGTTTTATGGTTGTCTCTGCAGGAGATTTATAGGTTTTACTGGTTTAAGGTTAATTTTATGTAAGTTTCTTGCTCCGCATCTGTGCACAGCATGGGTAATTAGGTCCCACACTCTTCTTCCTTTAAGGTTATTAAAAACCCCAGCCTCTAGGTTACAAATCTGGTTCAGAAAGCTCTATGAGTTTTCCCAATCGCATCAACGTGTCCTCATTCCTGTGATTTAGAGTGTCTTCTTTATTCTGGCACTTGGGATTTCTTTTTACTGCTTTTTTTTTTTTTTTTTTTTTTGGTAGTATATTTTCCCCACTATCCCCTATGTTCGGGATGGAAAGAAGTGGCTGTTTGTGTCAGCTTAATCCTCCATCTTAGGGCATAGTATATCTGAGGAAAGAGTCATTCAGATTCACAGGCCTGGGGAAAAAAATCTCAAACAGACTTTAAAATCAAAGTTTGTTTGTTTGTTTGTTTTGGTTTATACCAACTCTAATAGAGTTATTTTGTTTCTAAATCTCTAGATCAGGATGTGCTAAAACTCTCCTAGGTGTCCATTTCACTGTTTAACAAGGCTCACAGTAAATTTGAGACCTAATCTAACCCCCTGCTATGGCTGGATGTTCACACACTGGTAGGTGGGAAGACATGCTTCATTAAATGCCTCTTTGCATCTTCTTTGTAACAGCAAAGGAAAGAACAAAAATTAAGGGCAAAAACTCTTCCCCACACCCCCAAACAAAAGTGAAAATTAAAGGCAGAGAGCCAGCCCTACCAATTAAACACCAGTACTCAGAGGCTGTTTTTAGAACACATTAAAGAGAGCATTAGCAAACTAAATGGAAGGATGGCACCCTACAGCCAAAGGGAAGCCTGCGTGAGTTCTGTCTTCCTGCTACATCACCTTCTCCTGCAGGTGCAGGTTATTCCGCAGATGTTCCTTCACCTCTTCATCTGTGTCCCTCTGTGGAAAGAGATATTAAATTCTATTTCTCGAGGTCACTGTGGAAATGTAAAGTAGGGCGCAGGGAGGGATGGACAAGCAAATGGGCAGTTTTGCTGGGATCTTCATTATAAGAACAAAAGAAGAAAAATGACAGACTTGTCCAAAGGGCTCTCAAACCAGCTTTAAAGATGGGGCTGTGTTGCGGGTGTGCACCTTGGTTTCTGTTCACTGGCCGCCCCCGCCCCGCCCCCCGAGCCCCAGGGAAGGAAGACGAACCCTTAAGACGCTGAGCAGCCACCACCACCTGTATTACGTTCTGTGTTACGTTCTCAGCCAGAGCAGACGCGTGACTTACATAGCTGTATCGAGATTTGGCCAGGGAGATTAGCTCCTGATCGCCTGGCGTGCACATATTCAAACCAATGGGCAGCATTTTCTTGAGGGCAGCCACGATGAGCGAGGTCTGGATGGAATACAGGTCTCCCCTCCGCTTTGTCTTCTTCCGTTCCTGGTCCTGTCCTCCAGACTAGGAGATGAGGTTGAAATAAACAGAGGGGCTCAATGATTCTGAAAGGAACGGCCTCCCCTGGAGGCAGCTTGCCTCCTCGTGGCCCTGTCCGTACAGGTGGGCCTTCCTACACGTCAGGGCACAGTGAAAGGAGCGTGTTGA